>NC_132989.1:4167256-4792256 GCF_048564905.1 Vicugna pacos
ATGAAAAAGAATATGTATATATATATATGTAAAGCTGAATCACTTTGCTGTACACCAGAAACTTACACAATACTATAAATCAACTATAATTTAATTAAAATATTTTAAAAGAATAAAGATATTACACAATTAATTTTCACCTCGAAGAACTAGAAAAAAAGAAAAAGCAAAGGTGAGGAAAGTAACAAAATAATAAAGATGAGACAAAAATAACTAAAATACAGACTAGTAATCCTGTATAAAAGATCAAGGATGGCAAAAATTGTGTCTTTTAAAGATAAAAATTGAAAAATCTCTGGTTGAATCGTGCAAAAAAATATAAGAAAGAGGATTCACATAAAAAAGCAGAGTTTAAAGAAGAGATATTGCAACTGAAGTAACAGAAATTCAAATGATCAAAACAGACTACTATGAACAATTATATGCCAACATATTGGAAAATCCAGAAAAGAATGGATAAATTCCTACAAAAATACAACCTACCAAGACTGAATCATGAAGAATTGGAAAATACGGACAAATAATGAATAAAAAGATTGAGTCAGCAACCAAAACAACACAAAATAAAGCAAAAAAAGCCCACGAGCAGATGGCTTTATGGGTGAATTCTACAAGACATTTAAAGAAGAATTAATACCAATTCTCAAATTATTTGAAAAATGAAAGAAGGGAACACTTCCAAACTTATTTTGTGAGGCCAGCATTATCCTGATAGCAAAGCCAGATGAGGACAGTATAAGAAACAAAATTAGAATCAATATCTCAGATGAAGATACATACAAAAATCATCAAAAACATACAACAAAAAAATCTAACAGTACATTAAAAGAATCATATGGCATTATCAAGTGGGATTAATTCCTGGGATACCGGGATAGTTCAACACATAAAAATCAATGTTTATTGATTTGCTACATCACACTAACAGAATGAAGGATAAAATCGTGATCATCTCAACAGGTACAGAAAAGTCACTTAACAAACTTCAACTGCTTTTCATGGTAAAAAATATATTCTAAGTATAGAAGGAAAGCAATGCAACAAAATAAAGACCATAACAATGCAACAGCTAACCTCATACTCAAAAAAGGCTTGAAGGCTTTTCTCTAAAATCAGGAAAGCCATAAGAATTTCGACTCTCACTAATTCTACTCAACATTGTACAGGAAATCCCATGCAGAGAAATCAGTCATGAACAATAAATGAAAGGCATTCAAATCAAAAAGGAAAAATAAAATTGTATCTTTTGGTAGATTACATAATCTTTTTATTGAAGTGTAGTGTATTTACAATATTATGTTAGTTTCAGGTGTACAGTAAAGTGACTTAGGTTTTGTCAGATTGTATGTATATATATATATATGAGTGTGTGTATATATATGTATATATATGCCTGAAGACTCCTGCAAAAAAAGAGTAATAGCCAATGAAAACAGTACAGTTTCTGAATAGAAAGTCAACGTACAAAATTTACTTGCATTTCTATATATTAACAATGAACTATCTAAAAATAAATTATCAAAACAATCTTATTTCCATTGGAACTATATATGCATGCATGTATGTATGTAGGTAGGTAGGTATGTATGTATGTACGTATGCCTCATCTTTGGGGTATGTGTCTATATATATCTCTCTCATGAATGAATTTGGTAAAGCTGTAGGATACAAAATTTATATACAGAAATTAGTTGCAGTTTTATACACTAATAATGAAGTATCAGAAAAAGAAATTAAGAAAACAATCCCATTTACCATTCCAACAAAAATAATAAAATATCTAGGTATAAGCTATATCCTAAAGAGTACTTGTCCTCCAAAAACTGTATGATGCTCAGGAAGGAAATTGAAAATGACATGAACAGCTGGAAAGTTATACCATGTTTTTGGACTGAAGAATCAATATTGTTAAAATGATGATACTACCTAATGCAATGCACAGATGCTATGCAATCCACATCAAAATACTAATGGCATGATTCACAGAACTTGAACAGATAATTCTAAAGTTTGTATGGAAACACAAAAGACTCCAAGTAGCCAAAACAAACTTGAGAAAGAACAAACCTGGAGAAATCATATTCCCTCCCTTTAGACTATACTACAAAGCTACAGTAATCAAAATAGTATGGTACTGGTGCGAAACAGACACATATGTCCATGGAAGAGAATACAGAGTGTAGAAATAAACTCAGGGGTTTATGATCAATTAATCTATAACAAAGGAGGGAAGAATATAAAATGGAGAAAATACAGTCACTTCAATGAGTGGTGCTGCGAAAACTGTATAGCTACATACAACAGAATGAAATTAGAACACTCTCTAACACCATATACAAAAATAAAATCAAAATCAGTTAAAGATCTAAATGTAAGACTGTGTACTCTAAAACTCCTAGAAGAAAACTTAGGCACAACACTCTTTGACATACATCACGGCAATATTTTTTTGGCTCTGGCTCCTAAAGTAAAGGAAATAAAAATAAAAATAAACAAATGGAACTTAATTAGTCAAAAGCTGTTGCATAGCAAAGGAAATCATTGACAAAATGAAAAAATGACCTACTGAATGGGAGAAAATATTTCCAAATGACATGATCGATAAGGGATTACTATCCAACATATATAGAGAGCTCACACAACTCAACATCAAAAAATGAACAACCTGATTTAAAAATGGGCAAACACATTGAATATACTCTTTTTTCCCCAAAGAGGACATGCAGATGGCCCATTTCTAATCATCAGGGAAATGCAAATCAAAACCACAAGGGGATATCACCTCACACTTATCAGAGGGCTATTATCAGAAAGAACATGAGGGGTGGAGGGTGGGAAGGGATAGATGGGATTTCAAAATTGTTAAACAGATAAACAAGATTACACTGTATGGCACAGGGAAATATACACAAGATCTTACAGTAGCTCACAGAGAAAACAATGTGACAATGAATATACCTATGTTCATGTATAACTGAAAAATTGTGCTCTACACTGGAATTTGACACAACACTGTAAAAAGATTTTGAATCAATAAAAAAATGTAAAAAAAAAAACAAGACATTGAAACAACCTAAATGTCCATCAACAGATGGCTGGATAAAGAAGTTGTGATATACTCATACAATGGAATACTACGCAGCCATAAAAAAGGATAAAATAATTCCATTTGTTGCCATATGGATGGACCTGGAGATTGTTACATTAAGTGAAGTAAGCCAGAAAGAGCAAGACAAATACCATATGACATCACTTATATGTGAAATAAAAATATCACACAAATGAACTTATTTACTAAACACAATCAGACTCATCAGACTCACAGACACAGAAAGCAAGCTTATGGGTACCAAAGTGGAAAGCAGATGAGGGAGGAACCAATGAGAAGTTTGGAATGAGCAGATACAAAATACTATATATAACAGATAAGCAACAGGGTGTTACGGTATGACACAGAGAACTATACTCACTATCCTGTAAATAAACCATAATGGGAAAGAATATGAAAAAGAATATGTATCTATATATATGTAAAGCTGAATCACTTTGCTGTACACCAGAAACTTACACAATACTATAAATCAACTATAATTTAATTAAAATATTTTAAAAGAATAAAGATATTACACAATTAATTTTCACCTCGAAGAACTAGAAAAAAAGAAAAAGAAAAGGTGAGGAAAGTAACAAAATAATAAAGATGAGACAAAAATAACTAAAATACAGACTAGTAATCCTGTATAAAAGATCAAGGATGGCAAAAATTGTGTCTTTTAAAGATAAAAATTGAAAAATCTCTGGTTGAATCGTGCAAAAAAATATAAGAAAGAGGATTCACATAAAAAAGCAGAGATTAAAGAAGAGATATTGCAACTGAAGTAACAGAAATTCAAATGATCAAAACAGACTACTATGAACAATTATATGCCAACATATTGGAAAATCCAGAAAAGAATGGATAAATTCCTACAAAAATACAACCTACCAAGACTGAATCATGAAGAATTGGAAAATACGGACAAATAATGAATAAAAAGATTGAGTCAGCAACCAAAACAACACAAAATAAAGCAAAAAAAGCCCACGAGCAGATGGCTTTATGGGTGAATTCTACAAGACATTTAAAGAAGAATTAATACCAATTCTCAAATTATTTGAAAAATGAAAGAAGGGAACACTTCCAAACTTATTTTGTGAGGCCAGCATTATCCTGATAGCAAAGCCAGATGAGGACAGTATAAGAAACAAAATTAGAATCAATATCTCAGATGAAGATACATACAAAAATCATCAAAAACATACAACAAAAAAATCTAACAGTACATTAAAAGAATCATATGGCATTATCAAGTGGGATTAATTCCTGGGATACCGGGATAGTTCAACACATAAAAATCAATGTTTATTGATTTGCTACATCACACTAACAGAATGAAGGATAAAATCGTGATCATCTCAACAGGTACAGAAAAGTCACTTAACAAACTTCAACTGCTTTTCATGGTAAAAAATATATTCTAAGTATAGAAGGAAAGCAATGCAACAAAATAAAGACCATAACAATGCAACAGCTAACCTCATACTCAAAAAAGGCTTGAAGGCTTTTCTCTAAAATCAGGAAAGCCATAAGAATTTCGACTCTCACTAATTCTACTCAACATTGTACAGGAAATCCCATGCAGAGAAATCAGTCATGAACAATAAATGAAAGGCATTCAAATCAAAAAGGAAAAATAAAATTGTATCTTTTGGTAGATTACATAATCTTTTTATTGAAGTGTAGTGTATTTACAATATTATGTTAGTTTCAGGTGTACAGTAAAGTGACTTAGGTTTTGTCAGATTGTATGTATATATATATATATATGAGTGTGTGTATATATATGTATATATATGCCTGAAGACTCCTGCATAAAAAGAGTAATAGCCAATGAAAACAGTACAGTTTCTGAATAGAAAATCAACGTACAAAATTTACTTGCATTTCTATATATTAACAATGAACTATCTAAAAATAAATTATCAAAACAATCTTATTTCCATTGGAACTATATATGCATGCATGTATGTATGTAGGTAGGTAGGTATGTATGTATGTACGTATGCCTCATCTTTGGGGTATGTGTGTATATATATCTCTCTCATGAATGAATTTGGTAAAGCTGTAGGATACAAAATTTATATACAGAAATTAGTTGCAGTTTTATACACTAATAATGAAGTATCAGAAAAAGAAATTAAGAAAACAATCCCATTTACCATTCCAACAAAAATAATAAAATATCTAGGTATAAGCTATATCCTAAAGAGTACTTGTCCTCCAAAAACTGTATGATGCTCAGGAAGGAAATTGAAAATGACATGAACAGCTGGAAAGTTATACCATGTTTTTGGACTGAAGAATCAATATTGTTAAAATGATGATACTACCTAATGCAATGCACAGATGCTATGCAATCCACATCAAAATACTAATGGCATGATTCACAGAACTTGAACAGATAATTCTAAAGTTTGTATGGAAACACAAAAGACTCCAAGTAGCCAAAACAAACTTGAGAAAGAACAAACCTGGAGAAATCATATTCCCTCCCTTTAGACTATACTACAAAGCTACAGTAATCAAAAACGTATGGTACTGGTGCGAAACAGACACATATGTCCATGGAAGAGAATACAGAGTGTAGAAATAAACTCAGGGGTTTATGATCAATTAATCTATAACAAAGGAGGGAAGAATATAAAATGGAGAAAATACAGTCACTTCAATGAGTGGTGCTGGGAAAACTGTATAGCTACATACAACAGAATGAAATTAGAACACTCTCTAACACCATATACAAAAATAAAATCAAAATCAGTTTAAGATCTAAATGTAAGACTGTGTACTCTAAAACTCCTAGAAGAAAACTTAGGCAGAACACTCTTTGACATACATCACGGCAATATTTTTTTGGCTCTGGCTCCTAAAGTAAAGGAAATAAAAATAAAAATAAACAAATGGAACTTAATTAGTCAAAAGCTGTTGCATAGCAAAGGAAATCATTGACAAAATGAAAAAATGACCTACTGAATGGGAGAAAATATTTCCAAATGACATGATCGATAAGGGATTACTATCCAACATATATAGAGAGCTCACACAACTCAACATCAAAAAATGAACAACCTGATTTAAAAATGGGCAAACACATTGAATATACTCTTTTTTCCCCAAAGAGGACATGCAGATGGCCCATTTCTAATCATCAGGGAAATGCAAATCAAAACCACAAGGGGATATCACCTCACACTTATCAGAGGGCTATTATCAGAAAGAACATGAGGGGTGGAGGGTGGGAAGGGATAGATGGGATTTCAAAATTGTTAAACAGATAAACAAGATTACACTGTATGGCACAGGGAAATATACACAAGATCTTACAGTAGCTCACAGAGAAAACAATGTGACAATGAATATACCTATGTTCATGTATAACTGAAAAATTGTGCTCTACACTGGAATTTGACACAACACTGTAAAAAGATTTTGAATCAATAAAAAAATGTAAAAAAAAAAACAAGACATTGAAACAACCTAAATGTCCATCAACAGATGGCTGGATAAAGAAGTTGTGATATACTCATACAATGGAATACTACGCAGCCATAAAAAAGGATAAAATAATTCCATTTGTTGCCATATGGATGGACCTGGAGATTGTTACATTAAGTGAAGTAAGCCAGAAAGAGCAAGACGAATACCATATGACATCACTTATATGTGAAATAAAAATATCACACAAATGAACTTATTTACTAAACAGAATCAGACTCATCAGACTCACAGACACAGAAAGCAAGCTTATGGGTACCAAAGTGGAAAGCAGATGAGGGAGGAACCAATGAGAAGTTTGGAATGAGCAGATACAAAATACTATATATAACAGATAAGCAACAGGGTGTTACGGTATGACACAGAGAACTATACTCACTATCCTGTAAATAAACCATAATGGGAAAGAATATGAAAAAGAATATGTATATATATATATGTAAAGCTGAATCACTTTGCTGTACACCAGAAACTTACACAATACTATAAATCAACTATAATTTAATTAAAATATTTTAAAAGAATAAAGATATTACACAATTAATTTTCACCTCGAAGAACTAGAAAAAAAGAAAAAGCAAAGGTGAGGAAAGTAACAAAATAATAAAGATGAGACAAAAATAACTAAAATACAGACTAGTAATCCTGTATAAAAGATCAAGGATGGCAAAAATTGTGTCTTTTAAAGATAAAAATTGAAAAATCTCTGGTTGAATCGTGCAAAAAAATATAAGAAAGAGGATTCACATAAAAAAGCAGAGTTTAAAGAAGAGATATTGCAACTGAAGTAACAGAAATTCAAATGATCAAAACAGACTACTATGAACAATTATATGCCAACATATTGGAAAATCCAGAAAAGAATGGATAAATTCCTACAAAAATACAACCTACCAAGACTGAATCATGAAGAATTGGAAAATACGGACAAATAATGAATAAAAAGATTGAGTCAGCAACCAAAACAACACAAAATAAAGCAAAAAAAGCCCACGAGCAGATGGCTTTATGGGTGAATTCTACAAGACATTTAAAGAAGAATTAATACCAATTCTCAAATTATTTGAAAAATGAAAGAAGGGAACACTTCCAAACTTATTTTGTGAGGCCAGCATTATCCTGATAGCAAAGCCAGATGAGGACAGTATAAGAAACAAAATTAGAATCAATATCTCAGATGAAGATACATACAAAAATCATCAAAAACATACAACAAAAAAATCTAACAGTACATTAAAAGAATCATATGGCATTATCAAGTGGGATTAATTCCTGGGATACCGGGATAGTTCAACACATAAAAATCAATGTTTATTGATTTGCTACATCACACTAACAGAATGAAGGATAAAATCGTGATCATCTCAACAGGTACAGAAAAGTCACTTAACAAACTTCAACTGCTTTTCATGGTAAAAAATATATTCTAAGTATAGAAGGAAAGCAATGCAACAAAATAAAGACCATAACAATGCAACAGCTAACCTCATACTCAAAAAAGGCTTGAAGGCTTTTCTCTAAAATCAGGAAAGCCATAAGAATTTCGACTCTCACTAATTCTACTCAACATTGTACAGGAAATCCCATGCAGAGAAATCAGTCATGAACAATAAATGAAAGGCATTCAAATCAAAAAGGAAAAATAAAATTGTATCTTTTGGTAGATTACATAATCTTTTTATTGAAGTGTAGTGTATTTACAATATTATGTTAGTTTCAGGTGTACAGTAAAGTGACTTAGGTTTTGTCAGATTGTATGTATATATATATATATATGAGTGTGTGTATATATATGTATATATATGCCTGAAGACTCCTGCATAAAAAGAGTAATAGCCAATGAAAACAGTACAGTTTCTGAATATAAAATCAACGTACAAAATTTACTTGCATTTCTATATATTAACAATGAACTATCTAAAAATAAATTATCAAAACAATCTTATTTCCATTGGAACTATATATGCATGCATGTATGTATGTAGGTAGGTAGGTATGTATGTATGTACGTATGCCTCATCTTTGGGGTATGTGTGTATATATATCTCTCTCATGAATGAATTTGGTAAAGCTGTAGGATACAAAATTTATATACAGAAATTAGTTGCAGTTTTATACACTAATAATGAAGTATCAGAAAAAGAAATTAAGAAAACAATCCCATTTACCATTCCAACAAAAATAATAAAATATCTAGGTATAAGCTATATCCTAAAGAGTACTTGTCCTCCAAAAACTGTATGATGCTCAGGAAGGAAATTGAAAATGACATGAACAGCTGGAAAGTTATACCATGTTTTTGGACTGAAGAATCAATATTGTTAAAATGATGATACTACCTAATGCAATGCACAGATGCTATGCAATCCACATCAAAATACTAATGGCATGATTCACAGAACTTGAACAGATAATTCTAAAGTTTGTATGGAAACACAAAAGACTCCAAGTAGCCAAAACAAACTTGAGAAAGAACAAACCTGGAGAAATCATATTCCCTCCCTTTAGACTATACTACAAAGCTACAGTAATCAAAAACGTATGGTACTGGTGCGAAACAGACACATATGTCCATGGAAGAGAATACAGAGTGTAGAAATAAACTCAGGGGTTTATGATCAATTAATCTATAACAAAGGAGGGAAGAATATAAAATGGAGAAAATACAGTCACTTCAATGAGTGGTGCTGGGAAAACTGTATAGCTACATACAACAGAATGAAATTAGAACACTCTCTAACACCATATACAAAAATAAAATCAAAATCAGTTTAAGATCTAAATGTAAGACTGTGTACTCTAAAACTCCTAGAAGAAAACTTAGGCAGAACACTCTTTGACATACATCACGGCAATATTTTTTTGGCTCTGGCTCCTAAAGTAAAGGAAATAAAAATAAAAATAAACAAATGGAACTTAATTAGTCAAAAGCTGTTGCATAGCAAAGGAAATCATTGACAAAATGAAAAAATGACCTACTGAATGGGAGAAAATATTTCCAAATGACATGATCGATAAGGGATTACTATCCAACATATATAGAGAGCTCACACAACTCAACATCAAAAAATGAACAACCTGATTTAAAAATGGGCAAACACATTGAATATACTCTTTTTTCCCCAAAGAGGACATGCAGATGGCCCATTTCTAATCATCAGGGAAATGCAAATCAAAACCACAAGGGGATATCACCTCACACTTATCAGAGGGCTATTATCAGAAAGAACATGAGGGGTGGAGGGTGGGAAGGGATAGATGGGATTTCAAAATTGTTAAACAGATAAACAAGATTACACTGTATGGCACAGGGAAATATACACAAGATCTTACAGTAGCTCACAGAGAAAACAATGTGACAATGAATATACCTATGTTCATGTATAACTGAAAAATTGTGCTCTACACTGGAATTTGACACAACACTGTAAAAAGATTTTGAATCAATAAAAAAATGTAAAAAAAAAAACAAGACATTGAAACAACCTAAATGTCCATCAACAGATGGCTGGATAAAGAAGTTGTGATATACTCATACAATGGAATACTACGCAGCCATAAAAAAGGATAAAATAATTCCATTTGTTGCCATATGGATGGACCTGGAGATTGTTACATTAAGTGAAGTAAGCCAGAAAGAGCAAGACGAATACCATATGACATCACTTATATGTGAAATAAAAATATCACACAAATGAACTTATTTACTAAACAGAATCAGACTCATCAGACTCACAGACACAGAAAGCAAGCTTATGGGTACCAAAGTGGAAAGCAGATGAGGGAGGAACCAATGAGAAGTTTGGAATGAGCAGATACAAAATACTATATATAACAGATAAGCAACAGGGTGTTACGGTATGACACAGAGAACTATACTCACTATCCTGTAAATAAACCATAATGGGAAAGAATATGAAAAAGAATATGTATATATATATATGTAAAGCTGAATCACTTTGCTGTACACCAGAAACTTACACAATACTATAAATCAACTATAATTTAATTAAAATATTTTAAAAGAATAAAGATATTACACAATTAATTTTCACCTCGAAGAACTAGAAAAAAAGAAAAAGCAAAGGTGAGGAAAGTAACAAAATAATAAAGATGAGACAAAAATAACTAAAATACAGACTAGTAATCCTGTATAAAAGATCAAGGATGGCAAAAATTGTGTCTTTTAAAGATAAAAATTGAAAAATCTCTGGTTGAATCGTGCAAAAAAATATAAGAAAGAGGATTCACATAAAAAAGCAGAGTTTAAAGAAGAGATATTGCAACTGAAGTAACAGAAATTCAAATGATCAAAACAGACTACTATGAACAATTATATGCCAACATATTGGAAAATCCAGAAAAGAATGGATAAATTCCTACAAAAATACAACCTACCAAGACTGAATCATGAAGAATTGGAAAATACGGACAAATAATGAATAAAAAGATTGAGTCAGCAACCAAAACAACACAAAATAAAGCAAAAAAAGCCCACGAGCAGATGGCTTTATGGGTGAATTCTACAAGACATTTAAAGAAGAATTAATACCAATTCTCAAATTATTTGAAAAATGAAAGAAGGGAACACTTCCAAACTTATTTTGTGAGGCCAGCATTATCCTGATAGCAAAGCCAGATGAGGACAGTATAAGAAACAAAATTAGAATCAATATCTCAGATGAAGATACATACAAAAATCATCAAAAACATACAACAAAAAAATCTAACAGTACATTAAAAGAATCATATGGCATTATCAAGTGGGATTAATTCCTGGGATACCGGGATAGTTCAACACATAAAAATCAATGTTTATTGATTTGCTACATCACACTAACAGAATGAAGGATAAAATCGTGATCATCTCAACAGGTACAGAAAAGTCACTTAACAAACTTCAACTGCTTTTCATGGTAAAAAATATATTCTAAGTATAGAAGGAAAGCAATGCAACAAAATAAAGACCATAACAATGCAACAGCTAACCTCATACTCAAAAAAGGCTTGAAGGCTTTTCTCTAAAATCAGGAAAGCCATAAGAATTTCGACTCTCACTAATTCTACTCAACATTGTACAGGAAATCCCATGCAGAGAAATCAGTCATGAACAATAAATGAAAGGCATTCAAATCAAAAAGGAAAAATAAAATTGTATCTTTTGGTAGATTACATAATCTTTTTATTGAAGTGTAGTGTATTTACAATATTATGTTAGTTTCAGGTGTACAGTAAAGTGACTTAGGTTTTGTCAGATTGTATGTATATATATATATATGAGTGTGTGTATATATATGTATATATATGCCTGAAGACTCCTGCAAAAAAAGAGTAATAGCCAATGAAAACAGTACAGTTTCTGAATAGAAAGTCAACGTACAAAATTTACTTGCATTTCTATATATTAACAATGAACTATCTAAAAATAAATTATCAAAACAATCTTATTTCCATTGGAACTATATATGCATGCATGTATGTATGTAGGTAGGTAGGTATGTATGTATGTACGTATGCCTCATCTTTGGGGTATGTGTCTATATATATCTCTCTCATGAATGAATTTGGTAAAGCTGTAGGATACAAAATTTATATACAGAAATTAGTTGCAGTTTTATACACTAATAATGAAGTATCAGAAAAAGAAATTAAGAAAACAATCCCATTTACCATTCCAACAAAAATAATAAAATATCTAGGTATAAGCTATATCCTAAAGAGTACTTGTCCTCCAAAAACTGTATGATGCTCAGGAAGGAAATTGAAAATGACATGAACAGCTGGAAAGTTATACCATGTTTTTGGACTGAAGAATCAATATTGTTAAAATGATGATACTACCTAATGCAATGCACAGATGCTATGCAATCCACATCAAAATACTAATGGCATGATTCACAGAACTTGAACAGATAATTCTAAAGTTTGTATGGAAACACAAAAGACTCCAAGTAGCCAAAACAAACTTGAGAAAGAACAAACCTGGAGAAATCATATTCCCTCCCTTTAGACTATACTACAAAGCTACAGTAATCAAAATAGTATGGTACTGGTGCGAAACAGACACATATGTCCATGGAAGAGAATACAGAGTGTAGAAATAAACTCAGGGGTTTATGATCAATTAATCTATAACAAAGGAGGGAAGAATATAAAATGGAGAAAATACAGTCACTTCAATGAGTGGTGCTGCGAAAACTGTATAGCTACATACAACAGAATGAAATTAGAACACTCTCTAACACCATATACAAAAATAAAATCAAAATCAGTTAAAGATCTAAATGTAAGACTGTGTACTCTAAAACTCCTAGAAGAAAACTTAGGCACAACACTCTTTGACATACATCACGGCAATATTTTTTTGGCTCTGGCTCCTAAAGTAAAGGAAATAAAAATAAAAATAAACAAATGGAACTTAATTAGTCAAAAGCTGTTGCATAGCAAAGGAAATCATTGACAAAATGAAAAAATGACCTACTGAATGGGAGAAAATATTTCCAAATGACATGATCGATAAGGGATTACTATCCAACATATATAGAGAGCTCACACAACTCAACATCAAAAAATGAACAACCTGATTTAAAAATGGGCAAACACATTGAATATACTCTTTTTTCCCCAAAGAGGACATGCAGATGGCCCATTTCTAATCATCAGGGAAATGCAAATCAAAACCACAAGGGGATATCACCTCACACTTATCAGAGGGCTATTATCAGAAAGAACATGAGGGGTGGAGGGTGGGAAGGGATAGATGGGATTTCAAAATTGTTAAACAGATAAACAAGATTACACTGTATGGCACAGGGAAATATACACAAGATCTTACAGTAGCTCACAGAGAAAACAATGTGACAATGAATATACCTATGTTCATGTATAACTGAAAAATTGTGCTCTACACTGGAATTTGACACAACACTGTAAAAAGATTTTGAATCAATAAAAAAATGTAAAAAAAAAAACAAGACTTTGAAACAACCTAAATGTCCATCAACAGATGGCTGGATAAAGAAGTTGTGATATACTCATACAATGGAATACTACGCAGCCATAAAAAAGGATAAAATAATTCCATTTGTTGCCATATGGATGGACCTGGAGATTGTTACATTAAGTGAAGTAAGCCAGAAAGAGCAAGACGAATACCATATGACATCACTTATATGTGAAATAAAAATATCACACAAATGAACTTATTTACTAAACAGAATCAGACTCATCAGACTCACAGACACAGAAAGCAAGCTTATGGGTACCAAAGTGGAAAGCAGATGAGGGAGGAACCAATGAGAAGTTTGGAATGAGCAGATACAAAATACTATATATAACAGATAAGCAACAGGGTGTTACGGTATGACACAGAGAACTATACTCACTATCCTGTAAATAAACCATAATGGGAAAGAATATGAAAAAGAATATGTATATATATATATGTAAAGCTGAATCACTTTGCTGTACACCAGAAACTTACACAATACTATAAATCAACTATAATTTAATTAAAATATTTTAAAAGAATAAAGATATTACACAATTAATTTTCACCTCGAAGAACTAGAAAAAAAGAAAAAGCAAAGGTGAG
The DNA here is from genome assembly GCF_048564905.1 of Vicugna pacos. Taxonomy (NCBI): domain Eukaryota; kingdom Metazoa; phylum Chordata; class Mammalia; order Artiodactyla; family Camelidae; genus Vicugna; species Vicugna pacos. The sequence continues at coordinate 4,181,446 of NC_132989.1, forward strand.
GAAAGTAACAAAATAATAAAGATGAGACAAAAATAACTAAAATACAGACTAGTAATCCTGTATAAAAGATCAAGGATGGCAAAAATTGTGTCTTTTAAAGATAAAAATTGAAAAATCTCTGGTTGAATCGTGCAAAAAAATATAAGAAAGAGGATTCACATAAAAAAGCAAAGTTTAAAGAAGAGATATTGCAACTGAAGTAACAGAAATTCAAATGATCAAAACAGACTACTATGAACAATTATATGCCAACATATTGGAAAATCCAGAAAAGAATGGATAAATTCCTACAAAAATACAACCTACCAAGACTGAATCATGAAGAATTGGAAAATACGGACAAATAATGAATAAAAAGATTGAGTCAGCAACCAAAACAACACAAAATAAAGCAAAAAAAGCCCACGAGCAGATGGCTTTATGGGTGAATTCTACAAGACATTTAAAGAAGAATTAATACCAATTCTCAAATTATTTGAAAAATGAAAGAAGGGAACACTTCCAAACTTATTTTGTGAGGCCAGCATTATCCTGATAGCAAAGCCAGATGAGGACAGTATAAGAAACAAAATTAGAATCAATATCTCAGATGAAGATACATACAAAAATCATCAAAAACATACAACAAAAAAATCTAACAGTACATTAAAAGAATCATATGGCATTATCAAGTGGGATTAATTCCTGGGATACCGGGATAGTTCAACACATAAAAATCAATGTTTATTGATTTGCTACATCACACTAACAGAATGAAGGATAAAATCGTGATCATCTCAACAGGTACAGAAAAGTCACTTAACAAACTTCAACTGCTTTTCATGGTAAAAAATATATTCTAAGTATAGAAGGAAAGCAATGCAACAAAATAAAGACCATAACAATGCAACAGCTAACCTCATACTCAAAAAAGGCTTGAAGGCTTTTCTCTAAAATCAGGAAAGCCATAAGAATTTCGACTCTCACTAATTCTACTCAACATTGTACAGGAAATCCCATGCAGAGAAATCAGTCATGAACAATAAATGAAAGGCATTCAAATCAAAAAGGAAAAATAAAATTGTATCTTTTGGTAGATTACATAATCTTTTTATTGAAGTGTAGTGTATTTACAATATTATGTTAGTTTCAGGTGTACAGTAAAGTGACTTAGGTTTTGTCAGATTGTATGTATATATATATATATGAGTGTGTGTATATATATGTATATATATGCCTGAAGACTCCTGCAAAAAAAGAGTAATAGCCAATGAAAACAGTACAGTTTCTGAATAGAAAGTCAACGTACAAAATTTACTTGCATTTCTATATATTAACAATGAACTATCTAAAAATAAATTATCAAAACAATCTTATTTCCATTGGAACTATATATGCATGCATGTATGTATGTAGGTAGGTAGGTATGTATGTATGTACGTATGCCTCATCTTTGGGGTATGTGTCTATATATATCTCTCTCATGAATGAATTTGGTAAAGCTGTAGGATACAAAATTTATATACAGAAATTAGTTGCAGTTTTATACACTAATAATGAAGTATCAGAAAAAGAAATTAAGAAAACAATCCCATTTACCATTCCAACAAAAATAATAAAATATCTAGGTATAAGCTATATCCTAAAGAGTACTTGTCCTCCAAAAACTGTATGATGCTCAGGAAGGAAATTGAAAATGACATGAACAGCTGGAAAGTTATACCATGTTTTTGGACTGAAGAATCAATATTGTTAAAATGATGATACTACCTAATGCAATGCACAGATGCTATGCAATCCACATCAAAATACTAATGGCATGATTCACAGAACTTGAACAGATAATTCTAAAGTTTGTATGGAAACACAAAAGACTCCAAGTAGCCAAAACAAACTTGAGAAAGAACAAACCTGGAGAAATCATATTCCCTCCCTTTAGACTATACTACAAAGCTACAGTAATCAAAATAGTATGGTACTGGTGCGAAACAGACACATATGTCCATGGAAGAGAATACAGAGTGTAGAAATAAACTCAGGGGTTTATGATCAATTAATCTATAACAAAGGAGGGAAGAATATAAAATGGAGAAAATACAGTCACTTCAATGAGTGGTGCTGCGAAAACTGTATAGCTACATACAACAGAATGAAATTAGAACACTCTCTAACACCATATACAAAAATAAAATCAAAATCAGTTAAAGATCTAAATGTAAGACTGTGTACTCTAAAACTCCTAGAAGAAAACTTAGGCACAACACTCTTTGACATACATCACGGCAATATTTTTTTGGCTCTGGCTCCTAAAGTAAAGGAAATAAAAATAAAAATAAACAAATGGAACTTAATTAGTCAAAAGCTGTTGCATAGCAAAGGAAATCATTGACAAAATGAAAAAATGACCTACTGAATGGGAGAAAATATTTCCAAATGACATGATCGATAAGGGATTACTATCCAACATATATAGAGAGCTCACACAACTCAACATCAAAAAATGAACAACCTGATTTAAAAATGGGCAAACACATTGAATATACTCTTTTTTCCCCAAAGAGGACATGCAGATGGCCCATTTCTAATCATCAGGGAAATGCAAATCAAAACCACAAGGGGATATCACCTCACACTTATCAGAGGGCTATTATCAGAAAGAACATGAGGGGTGGAGGGTGGGAAGGGATAGATGGGATTTCAAAATTGTTAAACAGATAAACAAGATTACACTGTATGGCACAGGGAAATATACACAAGATCTTACAGTAGCTCACAGAGAAAACAATGTGACAATGAATATACCTATGTTCATGTATAACTGAAAAATTGTGCTCTACACTGGAATTTGACACAACACTGTAAAAAGATTTTGAATCAATAAAAAAATGTAAAAAAAAAAACAAGACATTGAAACAACCTAAATGTCCATCAACAGATGGCTGGATAAAGAAGTTGTGATATACTCATACAATGGAATACTACGCAGCCATAAAAAAGGATAAAATAATTCCATTTGTTGCCATATGGATGGACCTGGAGATTGTTACATTAAGTGAAGTAAGCCAGAAAGAGCAAGACAAATACCATATGACATCACTTATATGTGAAATAAAAATATCACACAAATGAACTTATTTACTAAACACAATCAGACTCATCAGACTCACAGACACAGAAAGCAAGCTTATGGGTACCAAAGTGGAAAGCAGATGAGGGAGGAACCAATGAGAAGTTTGGAATGAGCAGATACAAAATACTATATATAACAGATAAGCAACAGGGTGTTACGGTATGACACAGAGAACTATACTCACTATCCTGTAAATAAACCATAATGGGAAAGAATATGAAAAAGAATATGTATCTATATATATGTAAAGCTGAATCACTTTGCTGTACACCAGAAACTTACACAATACTATAAATCAACTATAATTTAATTAAAATATTTTAAAAGAATAAAGATATTACACAATTAATTTTCACCTCGAAGAACTAGAAAAAAAGAAAAAGAAAAGGTGAGGAAAGTAACAAAATAATAAAGATGAGACAAAAATAACTAAAATACAGACTAGTAATCCTGTATAAAAGATCAAGGATGGCAAAAATTGTGTCTTTTAAAGATAAAAATTGAAAAATCTCTGGTTGAATCGTGCAAAAAAATATAAGAAAGAGGATTCACATAAAAAAGCAGAGATTAAAGAAGAGATATTGCAACTGAAGTAACAGAAATTCAAATGATCAAAACAGACTACTATGAACAATTATATGCCAACATATTGGAAAATCCAGAAAAGAATGGATAAATTCCTACAAAAATACAACCTACCAAGACTGAATCATGAAGAATTGGAAAATACGGACAAATAATGAATAAAAAGATTGAGTCAGCAACCAAAACAACACAAAATAAAGCAAAAAAAGCCCACGAGCAGATGGCTTTATGGGTGAATTCTACAAGACATTTAAAGAAGAATTAATACCAATTCTCAAATTATTTGAAAAATGAAAGAAGGGAACACTTCCAAACTTATTTTGTGAGGCCAGCATTATCCTGATAGCAAAGCCAGATGAGGACAGTATAAGAAACAAAATTATAATCAATATCTCAGATGAAGATACATACAAAAATCATCAAAAACATACAACAAAAAAATCTAACAGTACATTAAAAGAATCATATGGCATTATCAAGTGGGATTAATTCCTGGGATACCGGGATAGTTCAACACATAAAAATCAATGTTTATTGATTTGCTACATCACACTAACAGAATGAAGGATAAAATCGTGATCATCTCAACAGGTACAGAAAAGTCACTTAACAAACTTCAACTGCTTTTCATGGTAAAAAATATATTCTAAGTATAGAAGGAAAGCAATGCAACAAAATAAAGACCATAACAATGCAACAGCTAACCTCATACTCAAAAAAGGCTTGAAGGCTTTTCTCTAAAATCAGGAAAGCCATAAGAATTTCGACTCTCACTAATTCTACTCAACATTGTACAGGAAATCCCATGCAGAGAAATCAGTCATGAACAATAAATGAAAGGCATTCAAATCAAAAAGGAAAAATAAAATTGTATCTTTTGGTAGATTACATAATCTTTTTATTGAAGTGTAGTGTATTTACAATATTATGTTAGTTTCAGGTGTACAGTAAAGTGACTTAGGTTTTGTCAGATTGTATGTATATATATATATATATGAGTGTGTGTATATATATGTATATATATGCCTGAAGACTCCTGCATAAAAAGAGTAATAGCCAATGAAAACAGTACAGTTTCTGAATATAAAATCAACGTACAAAATTTACTTGCATTTCTATATACTAACAATGAACTATCTAAAAATAAATTATCAAAACAATCTTATTTCCATTGGAACTATATATGCATGCATGTATGTATGTAGGTAGGTAGGTATGTATGTATGTACGTATGCCTCATCTTTGGGGTATGTGTGTATATATATCTCTCTCATGAATGAATTTGGTAAAGCTGTAGGATACAAAATTTATATACAGAAATTAGTTGCAGTTTTATACACTAATAATGAAGTATCAGAAAAAGAAATTAAGAAAACAATCCCATTTACCATTCCAACAAAAATAATAAAATATCTAGGTATAAGCTATATCCTAAAGAGTACTTGTCCTCCAAAAACTGTATGATGCTCAGGAAGGAAATTGAAAATGACATGAACAGCTGGAAAGTTATACCATGTTTTTGGACTGAAGAATCAATATTGTTAAAATGATGATACTACCTAATGCAATGCACAGATGCTATGCAATCCACATCAAAATACTAATGGCATGATTCACAGAACTTGAACAGATAATTCTAAAGTTTGTATGGAAACACAAAAGACTCCAAGTAGCCAAAACAAACTTGAGAAAGAACAAACCTGGAGAAATCATATTCCCTCCCTTTAGACTATACTACAAAGCTACAGTAATCAAAAACGTATGGTACTGGTGCGAAACAGACACATATGTCCATGGAAGAGAATACAGAGTGTAGAAATAAACTCAGGGGTTTATGATCAATTAATCTATAACAAAGGAGGGAAGAATATAAAATGGAGAAAATACAGTCACTTCAATGAGTGGTGCTGGGAAAACTGTATAGCTACATACAACAGAATGAAATTAGAACACTCTCTAACACCATATACAAAAATAAAATCAAAATCAGTTAAAGATCTAAATGTAAGACTGTGTACTCTAAAACTCCTAGAAGAAAACTTAGGCAGAACACTCTTTGACATACATCACGGCAATATTTTTTTGGCTCTGGCTCCTAAAGTAAAGGAAATAAAAATAAAAATAAACAAATGGAACTTAATTAGTCAAAAGCTGTTGCATAGCAAAGGAAATCATTGACAAAATGAAAAAATGACCTACTGAATGGGAGAAAATATTTCCAAATGACATGATCGATAAGGGATTACTATCCAACATATATAGAGAGCTCACACAACTCAACATCAAAAAATGAACAACCTGATTTAAAAATGGGCAAACACATTGAATATACTCTTTTTTCCCCAAAGAGGACATGCAGATGGCCCATTTCTAATCATCAGGGAAATGCAAATCAAAACCACAAGGGGATATCACCTCACACTTATCAGAGGGCTATTATCAGAAAGAACATGAGGGGTGGAGGGTGGGAAGGGATAGATGGGATTTCAAAATTGTTAAACAGATAAACAAGATTACACTGTATGGCACAGGGAAATATACACAAGATCTTACAGTAGCTCACAGAGAAAACAATGTGACAATGAATATACCTATGTTCATGTATAACTGAAAAATTGTGCTCTACACTGGAATTTGACACAACACTGTAAAAAGATTTTGAATCAATAAAAAAATGTAAAAAAAAAAAACAAGACATTGAAACAACCTAAATGTCCATCAACAGATGGCTGGATAAAGAAGTTGTGATATACTCATACAATGGAATACTACGCAGCCATAAAAAAGGATAAAATAATTCCATTTGTTGCCATATGGATGGACCTGGAGATTGTTACATTAAGTGAAGTAAGCCAGAAAGAGCAAGACAAATACCATATGACATCACTTATATGTGAAATAAAAATATCACACAAATGAACTTATTTACTAAACAGAATCAGACTCATCAGACTCACAGACACAGAAAGCAAGCTTATGGGTACCAAAGTGGAAAGCAGATGAGGGAGGAACCAATGAGAAGTTTGGAATGAGCAGATACAAAATACTATATATAACAGATAAGCAACAGGGTGTTACGGTATGACACAGAGAACTATACTCACTATCCTGTAAATAAACCATAATGGGAAAGAATATGAAAAAGAATATGTATCTATATATATGTAAAGCTGAATCACTTTGCTGTACACCAGAAACTTACACAATACTATAAATCAACTATAATTTAATTAAAATATTTTAAAAGAATAAAGATATTACACAATTAATTTTCACCTCGAAGAACTAGAAAAAAAGAAAAAGCAAAGGTGAGGAAAGTAACAAAATAATAAAGATGAGACAAAAATAACTAAAATACAGACTAGTAATCCTGTATAAAAGATCAAGGATGGCAAAAATTGTGTCTTTTAAAGATAAAAATTGAAAAATCTCTGGTTGAATCGTGCAAAAAAATATAAGAAAGAGGATTCACATAAAAAAGCAGAGATTAAAGAAGAGATATTGCAACTGAAGTAACAGAAATTCAAATGATCAAAACAGACTACTATGAACAATTATATGCCAACATATTGGAAAATCCAGAAAAGAATGGATAAATTCCTACAAAAATACAACCTACCAAGACTGAATCATGAAGAATTGGAAAATACGGACAAATAATGAATAAAAAGATTGAGTCAGCAACCAAAACAACACAAAATAAAGCAAAAAAAGCCCACGAGCAGATGGCTTTATGGGTGAATTCTACAAGACATTTAAAGAAGAATTAATACCAATTCTCAAATTATTTGAAAAATGAAAGAAGGGAACACTTCCAAACTTATTTTGTGAGGCCAGCATTATCCTGATAGCAAAGCCAGATGAGGACAGTATAAGAAACAAAATTATAATCAATATCTCAGATGAAGATACATACAAAAATCATCAAAAACATACAACAAAAAAATCTAACAGTACATTAAAAGAATCATATGGCATTATCAAGTGGGATTAATTCCTGGGATACCGGGATAGTTCAACACATAAAAATCAATGTTTATTGATTTGCTACATCACACTAACAGAATGAAGGATAAAATCGTGATCATCTCAACAGGTACAGAAAAGTCACTTAACAAACTTCAACTGCTTTTCATGGTAAAAAATATATTCTAAGTATAGAAGGAAAGCAATGCAACAAAATAAAGACCATAACAATGCAACAGCTAACCTCATACTCAAAAAAGGCTTGAAGGCTTTTCTCTAAAATCAGGAAAGCCATAAGAATTTCGACTCTCACTAATTCTACTCAACATTGTACAGGAAATCCCATGCAGAGAAATCAGTCATGAACAATAAATGAAAGGCATTCAAATCAAAAAGGAAAAATAAAATTGTATCTTTTGGTAGATTACATAATCTTTTTATTGAAGTGTAGTGTATTTACAATATTATGTTAGTTTCAGGTGTACAGTAAAGTGACTTAGGTTTTGTCAGATTGTATGTATATATATATATATGAGTGTGTGTATATATATGTATATATATGCCTGAAGACTCCTGCAAAAAAAGAGTAATAGCCAATGAAAACAGTACAGTTTCTGAATAGAAAGTCAACGTACAAAATTTACTTGCATTTCTATATATTAACAATGAACTATCTAAAAATAAATTATCAAAACAATCTTATTTCCATTGGAACTATATATGCATGCATGTATGTATGTATGTAGGTAGGTATGTATGTATGTACGTATGCCTCATCTTTGGGGTATGTGTGTATATATATCTCTCTCATGAATGAATTTGGTAAAGCTGTAGGATACAAAATTTATATACAGAAATTAGTTGCAGTTTTATACACTAATAATGAAGTATCAGAAAAAGAAATTAAGAAAACAATCCCATTTACCATTCCAACAAAAATAATAAAATATCTAGGTATAAGCTATATCCTAAAGAGTACTTGTCCTCCAAAAACTGTATGATGCTCAGGAAGGAAATTGAAAATGACATGATCAGCTGGAAAGTTATACCATGTTTTTGGACTGAAGAATCAATATTGTTAAAATGATGATACTTCCTAATGCAATGCACAGATGCTATGCAATCCACATCAAAATACTAATGGCATGATTCACAGAACTTGAACAGATAATTCTAAAGTTTGTATGGAAACACAAAAGACTCCAAGTAGCCAAAACAAACTTGAGAAAGATCAAACCTGGAGAAATCATATTCCATCCCTTTAGACTATACTACAAAGCTACAGTAATCAAAAAAGTATGGTACTGGTGCAAAACAGACACATATGTCCATGGAAGAGAATACAGAGTGTAGAAATAAACTCAGGGGTTTATGATCAATTAATCTATAACAAAGGAGGGAAGAATATAAAATGGAGAAAATACAGTCACTTCAATGAGTGGTGCTGGGAAAACAGTATAGCTACATACAACAGAATGAAATTAGAACACTCTCTAACACCATATACAAAAATAAAATCAAAATCAGTTAAAGATCTAAATGTAAGACTGTGTACTCTAAAACTCCTAGAAGAAAACATAGGCAGAACACTCTTTGACATACATCACGGCCATATTTTTTTGGCTCTGGCTCCTAAAGTAAAGGAAATAAAAATAAAAATAAACAAATGGAACTTAATTAGTCAAAAGCTGTTGCATAGCAAAGGAAATCATTGACAAAATGAAAAAATGACCTACTGAATGGGAGAAAATATTTCCAAATGACATGATCGATAAGGGATTACTATCCAACATATATAGAGAGCTCACACAACTCAACATCAAAAAATGAACAACCTGATTTAAAAATGGGCAAACACATTGAATATACTCTTTTTTCCCCAAAGAGGACATGCAGATGGCCCATTTCTAATCATCAGGGAAATGCAAATCAAAACCACAAGGGGATATCACCTCACACTTGTCAGAGGGCTATTATCACAAAGAACATGAGGGGTGGAGGGTGGGAAGGGATAGATGGGATTTCAAAATTGTTAAACAGATAAACAAGATTACACTGTATGGCACAGGGAAATATACACAAGATCTTACAGTAGCTCACAGAGAAAACAATGTGACAATGAATATACCTATGTTCATGTATAACTGAAAAATTGTGCTCTACACTGGAATTTGACACAACACTGTAAAATGATTTTGAATCAATAAAAAAATGTAAAAAAAAAAACAAGACATTGAAACAACCTAAATGTCCATCAACAGATGGCTGGATAAAGAAGTTGTGATATACTCATACAATGGAATACTACGCAGCCATAAAAAAGGATAAAATAATTCCATTTGTTGCCATATGGATGGACCTGGAGATTGTTACATTAAGTGAAGTAAGCCAGAAAGAGCAAGACAAATACCATATGACATCACTTATATGTGAAATAAAAATATCACACAAATGAACTTATTTACTAAACAGAATCAGACTCATCAGACTCACAGACACAGAAAGCAAGCTTATGGGTACCAAAGTGGAAAGCAGATGAGGGAGGAACCAATGAGAAGTTTGGAATGAGCAGATACAAAATACTATATATAACAGATAAGTAACAGGGTGTTACGGTATGACACAGAGAACTATACTCACTATCCTGTAAATAAACCATAATGGGAAAGAATATGAAAAAGAATATGTATCTATATATATGTAGAGCTGAATCACTTTGCTGTACACCAGAAACTTACACAATACTATAAATCAACTATAATTTAATTAAAATATTTTAAAAGAATAAAGATATTACACAATTAATTTTCACCTCGAAGAACTAGAAACAAAGAAAAAGCAAAGGTGAGGAAAGTAACAAAATAATAAAGATGAGACAAAAATAACTAAAATACAGACTAGTAATCCTGTATAAAAGATCAAGGATGGCAAAAATTGTGTCTTTTAAAGATGAAAATTGAAAAATCTCTGGTTGAATCGTGCAAAAAAATATAAGAAAGAGGATTCACATTAAAAAGCAGAGATTAAAGAAGAGATATTGCAACTGAAGTAACAGAAATTCAAATGATCAAAACAGACTACTATGAACAATTATATGCCAACATATTGGAAAATCCAGAAAAGAATGGATAAATTCCTACAAAAATACAACCTACCAAGACTGAATCATGAAGAATTGGAAAATACGGACAAATAATGAATAAAAAGATTGAGTCAGCAACCAAAACTACACAAAATAAAGCAAAAAAAGCCCACGAGCAGATGGCTTTATGGGTGAATTCTACAAGACATTTAAAGAAGAATTAATACCAATTCTCAAATTATTTGAAAAATGAAAGAAGGGAACACTTCCAAACTTATTTTGTGAGGCCAGCATTATCCTGATAGCAAAGCCAGATGAGGACAGTATAAGAAACAAAATTATAATCAATATCTCAGATGAAGATACATACAAAAATCATCAAAAACATACAACAAAAAAATCTAACAGTACATTAAAAGAATCATATGGCATTATCAAGTGGGATTAATTCCTGGGATACCGGGATAGTTCAACACATAAAAATCAATGTTTATTGATTTGCTACATCACACTAACAGAATGAAGGATAAAATCGTGATCATCTCAACAGGTACAGAAAAGTCACTTAACAAACTTCAACTGCTTTTCATGGTAAAAAATATATTCTAAGTATAGAAGGAAAGCAATGCAACAAAATAAAGACCATAACAATGCAACAGCTAACCTCATACTCAAAAAAGGCTTGAAGGCTTTTCTCTAAAATCAGGAAAGCCATAAGAATTTCGACTCTCACTAATTCTACTCAACATTGTACAGGAAATCCCATGCAGAGAAATCAGTCATGAAAAATAAATGAAAGGCATTCAAATCAAAAAGGAAAAATAAAATTGTATCTTTTGGTAGATTACATAATCTTTTTATTGAAGTGTAGTGTATTTACAATATTATGTTAGTTTCAGGTGTACAGTAAAGTGACTTAGGTTTTGTCAGATTGTATGTATATATATATATATGAGTGTGTGTATATATATGTATATATATGCCTGAAGACTCCTGCAAAAAAAGAGTAATAGCCAATGAAAACAGTACAGTTTCTGAATAGAAAGTCAACGTACAAAATTTACTTGCATTTCTATATATTAACAATGAACTATCTAAAAATAAATTATCAAACCAATCTTATTTCCATTGGAACTATATATGCATGCATGTATGTATGTATGTAGGTAGGTATGTATGTATGTACGTATGCCTCATCTTTGGGGTATGTGTGTATATATATCTCTCTCATGAATGAATTTGGTAAAGCTGTAGGATACAAAATTTATATACAGAAATTAGTTGCAGTTTTATACACTAATAATGAAGTATCAGAAAAAGAAATTAAGAAAACAATCCCATTTACCATTCCAACAAAAATAATAAAATATCTAGGTATAAGCTATATCCTAAAGAGTACTTGTCCTCCAAAAACTGTATGATGCTCAGGAAGGAAATTGAAAATGACATGATCAGCTGGAAAGTTATACCATGTTTTTGGACTGAAGAATCAATATTGTTAAAATGATGATACTTCCTAATGCAATGCACAGATGCTATGCAATCCACATCAAAATACTAATGGCATGATTCACAGAACTTGAACAGATAATTCTAAAGTTTGTATGGAAACACAAAAGACTCCAAGTAGCCAAAACAATCTTGAGAAAGAACAAACCTGGAGAAATCATATTCCCTCCCTTTAGACTATACTACAAAGCTACAGTAATCAAAAAAGTATGGTACTGGTGCGAAACAGACACATATGTCCATGGAAGAGAATACAGAGTGTAGAAATAAACTCAGGGGTTTATGATCAATTAATCTATAACAAAGGAGGGAAGAATATAAAATGGAGAAAATACAGTCACTTCAATGAGTGGTGCTGGGAAAACTGTATAGCTACATACAACAGAATGAAATTAGAACACTCTCTAACACCATATACAAAAATAAAATCAAAATCAGTTAAAGATCTAAATGTAAGACTGTGTACTCTAAAACTCCTAGAAGAAAACTTAGGCAGAACACTCTTTGACATACATCACGGCAATATTTTTTTGGCTCTGGCTCCTAAAGTAAAGGAAATAAAAATAAAAATAAACAAATGGAACTTAAATAGTCAAAAGCTGTTGCATAGCAAAGGAAATCATTGACAAAATGAAAAAATGACCTACTGAATGGGAGAAAATATTTCCAAATGACATGATCGATAAGGGATTACTATCCAACATATATAGAGAGCTCACACAACTCAACATCAAAAAATGAACAACCTGATTTAAAAATGGGCAAACACATTGAATATACTCTTTTTTCCCCAAAGAGGACATGCAGATGGCCCATTTCTAATCATCAGGGAAATGCAAATCAAAACCACAAGGGGATATCACCTCACACTTGTCAGAGGGCTATTATCAGAAAGAACATGAGGGGTGGAGGGTGGGAAGGGATAGATGGGATTTCAAAATTGTTAAACAGATAAACAAGATTACACTGTATGGCACAGGGAAATATACACAAGATCTTACAGTAGCTCACAGAGAAAACAATGTGACAATGAATATACCTATGTTCATATATAACTGAAAAATTGTGCTCTACACTGGAATTTGACACAACACTGTAAAAAGATTTTGAATCAATAAAAAAATGTAAAAAAAAAAACAAGACATTGAAACAACCTAAATGTCCATCAACAGATGGCTGGATAAAGAAGTTGTGATATACTCATACAATGGAATACTACGCAGCCATAAAAAAGGATAAAATAATTCCATTTGTTGCCATATGGATGGACCTGGAGATTGTTACATTAAGTGAAGTAAGCCAGAAAGAGCAAGACAAATACCATATGACATCACTTATATGTGAAATAAAAATATCACACAAATGAACTTATTTACTAAACACAATCAGACTCATCAGACTCACAGACACAGAAAGCAAGCTTATGGGTACCAAAGTGGAAAGCAGATGAGGGAGGAACCAATGAGAAGTTTGGAATGAGCAGATACAAAATACTATATATAACAGATAAGCAACAGGGTGTTACGGTATGACACAGAGAACTATACTCACTATCCTGTAAATAAACCATAATGGGAAAGAATATGAAAAAGAATATGTATATATATATATGTAAAGCTGAATCACTTTGCTGTACACCAGAAACTTACACAATACTATAAATCAACTATAATTTAATTAAAATATTTTAAAAGAATAAAGATATTACACAATTAATTTTCACCTCGAAGAACTAGAAAAAAAGAAAAAGAAAAGGTGAGGAAAGTAACAAAATAATAAAGATGAGACAAAAATAACTAAAATACAGACTAGTAATCCTGTATAAAAGATCAAGGATGGCAAAAATTGTGTCTTTTAAAGATAAAAATTGAAAAATCTCTGGTTGAATCGTGCAAAAAAATATAAGAAAGAGGATTCACATAAAAAAGCAGAGATTAAAGAAGAGATATTGCAACTGAAGTAACAGAAATTCAAATGATCAAAACAGACTACTATGAACAATTATATGCCAACATATTGGAAAATCCAGAAAAGAATGGATAAATTCCTACAAAAATACAACCTACCAAGACTGAATCATGAAGAATTGGAAAATACGGACAAATAATGAATAAAAAGATTGAGTCAGCAACCAAAACAACACAAAATAAAGCAAAAAAAGCCCACGAGCAGATGGCTTTATGGGTGAATTCTACAAGACATTTAAAGAAGAATTAATACCAATTCTCAAATTATTTGAAAAATGAAAGAAGGGAACACTTCCAAACTTATTTTGTGAGGCCAGCATTATCCTGATAGCAAAGCCAGATGAGGACAGTATAAGAAACAAAATTATAATCAATATCTCAGATGAAGATACATACAAAAATCATCAAAAACATACAACAAAAAAATCTAACAGTACATTAAAAGAATCATATGGCATTATCAAGTGGGATTAATTCCTGGGATACCGGGATAGTTCAACACATAAAAATCAATGTTTATTGATTTGCTACATCACACTAACAGAATGAAGGATAAAATCGTGATCATCTCAACAGGTACAGAAAAGTCACTTAACAAACTTCAACTGCTTTTCATGGTAAAAAATATATTCTAAGTATAGAAGGAAAGCAATGCAACAAAATAAAGACCATAACAATGCAACAGCTAACCTCATACTCAAAAAAGGCTTGAAGGCTTTTCTCTAAAATCAGGAAAGCCATAAGAATTTCGACTCTCACTAATTCTACTCAACATTGTACAGGAAATCCCATGCAGAGAAATCAGTCATGAACAATAAATGAAAGGCATTCAAATCAAAAAGGAAAAATAAAATTGTATCTTTTGGTAGATTACATAATCTTTTTATTGAAGTGTAGTGTATTTACAATATTATGTTAGTTTCAGGTGTACAGTAAAGTGACTTAGGTTTTGTCAGATTGTATGTATATATATATATATGAGTGTGTGTATATATATGTATATATATGCCTGAAGACTCCTGCAAAAAAAGAGTAATAGCCAATGAAAACAGTACAGTTTCTGAATAGAAAGTCAACGTACAAAATTTACTTGCATTTCTATATATTAACAATGAACTATCTAAAAATCAATTATCAAAACAATCTTATTTCCATTGGAACTATATATGCATGCATGTATGTATGTATGTAGGTAGGTATGTATGTATGTACGTATGCCTCATCTTTGGGGTATGTGTGTATATATATCTCTCTCATGAATGAATTTGGTAAAGCTGTAGGATACAAAATTTATATACAGAAATTAGTTGCAGTTTTATACACTAATAATGAAGTATCAGAAAAAGAAATTAAGAAAACAATCCCATTTACCATTCCAACAAAAATAATAAAATATCTAGGTATAAGCTATATCCTAAAGAGTACTTGTCCTCCAAAAACTGTATGATGCTCAGGAAGGAAATTGAAAATGACATGATCAGCTGGAAAGTTATACCATGTTTTTGGACTGAAGAATCAATATTGTTAAAATGATGATACTACCTAATGCAATGCACAGATGCTATGCAATCCACATCAAAATACTAATGGCATGATTCACAGAACTTGAACAGATAATTCTAAAGTTTGTATGGAAACACAAAAGACTCCAAGTAGCCAAAACAAACTTGAGAAAGAACAAACCTGGAGAAATCATATTCCCTCCCTTTAGACTATACTACAAAGCTACAGTAATCAAAATAGTATGGTACTGGTGCGAAACAGACACATATGTCCATGGAAGAGAATACAGAGTGTAGAAATAAACTCAGGGGTTTATGATCAATTAATCTATAACAAAGGAGGGAAGAATATAAAATGGAGAAAATACAGTCACTTCAATGAGTGGTGCTGGGAAAACTGTATAGCTACATACAACAGAATGAAATTAGAACACTCTCTAACACCATATACAAAAATAAAATCAAAATCAGTTAAAGATCTAAATGTAAGACTGTGTACTCTAAAACTCCTAGAAGAAAACTTAGGCAGAACACTCTTTGACATACATCACGGCAATATTTTTTTGGCTCTGGCTCCTAAAGTAAAGGAAATAAAAATAAAAATAAACAAATGGAACTTAATTAGTCAAAAGCTGTTGCATAGCAAAGGAAATCATTGACAAAATGAAAAAATGACCTACTGAATGGGAGAAAATATTTCCAAATGACATGATCGATAAGGGATTACTATCCAACATATATAGAGAGCTCACACAACTCAACATCAAAAAATGAACAA
The DNA here is from genome assembly GCF_048564905.1 of Vicugna pacos. Lineage (NCBI taxonomy): Eukaryota > Metazoa > Chordata > Mammalia > Artiodactyla > Camelidae > Vicugna > Vicugna pacos. The sequence goes on from NC_132989.1 coordinate 4,197,944, forward strand.
CCTGATTTAAAAATGGGCAAACACATTGAATATACTCTTTTTTCCCCAAAGAGGACATGCAGATGGCCCATTTCTAATCATCAGGGAAATGCAAATCAAAACCACAAGGGGATATCACCTCACACTTGTCAGAGGGCTATTATCAGAAAGAACATGAGGGGTGGAGGGTGGGAAGGGATAGATGGGATTTCAAAATTGTTAAACAGATAAACAAGATTACACTGTATGGCACAGGGAAATATACACAAGATCTTACAGTAGCTCACAGAGAAAACAATGTGACAATGAATATACCTATGTTCATGTATAACTGAAAAATTGTGCTCTACACTGGAATTTGACACAACACTGTAAAAAGATTTTGAATCAATAAAAAAATGTAAAAAAAAAAACAAGACATTGAAACAACCTAAATGTCCATCAACAGATGGCTGGATAAAGAAGTTGTGATATACTCATACAATGGAATACTACGCAGCCATAAAAAAGGATAAAATAATTCCATTTGTTGCCATATGGATGGACCTGGAGATTGTTACATTAAGTGAAGTAAGCCAGAAAGAGCAAGACAAATACCATATGACATCACTTATATGTGAAATAAAAATATCACACAAATGAACTTATTTACTAAACACAATCAGACTCATCAGACTCACAGACACAGAAAGCAAGCTTATGGGTACCAAAGTGGAAAGCAGATGAGGGAGGAACCAATGAGAAGTTTGGAATGAGCAGATACAAAATACTATATATAACAGATAAGCAACAGGGTGTTACGGTATGACACAGAGAACTATACTCACTATCCTGTAAATAAACCATAATGGGAAAGAATATGAAAAAGAATATGTATATATATATATGTAAAGCTGAATCACTTTGCTGTACACCAGAAACTTACACAATACTATAAATCAACTATAATTTAATTAAAATATTTTAAAAGAATAAAGATATTACACAATTAATTTTCACCTCGAAGAACTAGAGAAAAAGAAAAAGAAAAGGTGAGGAAAGTAACAAAATAATAAAGATGAGACAAAAATAACTAAAATACAGACTAGTAATCCTGTATAAAAGATCAAGGATGGCAAAAATTGTGTCTTTTAAAGATAAAAATTGAAAAATCTCTGGTTGAATCGTGCAAAAAAATATAAGAAAGAGGATTCACATAAAAAAGCAGAGATTAAAGAAGAGATATTGCAACTGAAGTAACAGAAATTCAAATGATCAAAACAGACTACTATGAACAATTATATGCCAACATATTGGAAAATCCAGAAAAGAATGGATAAATTCCTACAAAAATACAACCTACCAAGACTGAATCATGAAGAATTGGAAAATACGGACAAATAATGAATAAAAAGATTGAGTCAGCAACCAAAACAACACAAAATAAAGCAAAAAAAGCCCACGAGCAGATGGCTTTATGGGTGAATTCTACAAGACATTTAAAGAAGAATTAATACCAATTCTCAAATTATTTGAAAAATGAAAGAAGGGAACACTTCCAAACTTATTTTGTGAGGCCAGCATTATCCTGATAGCAAAGCCAGATGAGGACAGTATAAGAAACAAAATTATAATCAATATCTCAGATGAAGATACATACAAAAATCATCAAAAACATACAACAAAAAAATCTAACAGTACATTAAAAGAATCATATGGCATTATCAAGTGGGATTAATTCCTGGGATACCGGGATAGTTCAACACATAAAAATCAATGTTTATTGATTTGCTACATCACACTAACAGAATGAAGGATAAAATCGTGATCATCTCAACAGGTACAGAAAAGTCACTTAACAAACTTCAACTGCTTTTCATGGTAAAAAATATATTCTAAGTATAGAAGGAAAGCAATGCAACAAAATAAAGACCATAACAATGCAACAGCTAACCTCATACTCAAAAAAGGCTTGAAGGCTTTTCTCTAAAATCAGGAAAGCCATAAGAATTTCGACTCTCACTAATTCTACTCAACATTGTACAGGAAATCCCATGCAGAGAAATCAGTCATGAAAAATAAATGAAAGGCATTCAAATCAAAAAGGAAAAATAAAATTGTATCTTTTGGTAGATTACATAATCTTTTTATTGAAGTGTAGTGTATTTACAATATTATGTTAGTTTCAGGTGTACAGTAAAGTGACTTAGGTTTTGTCAGATTGTATGTATATATATATATATGAGTGTGTGTATATATATGTATATATATGCCTGAAGACTCCTGCAAAAAAAGAGTAATAGCCAATGAAAACAGTACAGTTTCTGAATAGAAAGTCAACGTACAAAATTTACTTGCATTTCTATATATTAACAATGAACTATCTAAAAATAAATTATCAAAACAATCTTATTTCCATTGGAACTATATATGCATGCATGTATGTATGTATGTAGGTAGGTATGTATGTATGTACGTATGCCTCATCTTTGGGGTATGTGTGTATATATATCTCTCTCATGAATGAATTTGGTAAAGCTGTAGGATACAAAATTTATATACAGAAATTAGTTGCAGTTTTATACACTAATAATGAAGTATCAGAAAAAGAAATTAAGAAAACAATCCCATTTACCATTCCAACAAAAATAATAAAATATCTAGGTATAAGCTATATCCTAAAGAGTACTTGTCCTCCAAAAACTGTATGATGCTCAGGAAGGAAATTGAAAATGACATGATCAGCTGGAAAGTTATACCATGTTTTTGGACTGAAGAATCAATATTGTTAAAATGATGATACTACCTAATGCAATGCACAGATGCTATGCAATCCACATCAAAATACTAATGGCATGATTCACAGAACTTGAACAGATAATTCTAAAGTTTGTATGGAAACACAAAAGACTCCAAGTAGCCAAAACAAACTTGAGAAAGAACAAACCTGGAGAAATCATATTCCCTCCCTTTAGACTATACTACAAAGCTACAGTAATCAAAATAGTATGGTACTGGTGCGAAACAGACACATATGTCCATGGAAGAGAATACAGAGTGTAGAAATAAACTCAGGGGTTTATGATCAATTAATCTATAACAAAGGAGGGAAGAATATAAAATGGAGAAAATACAGTCACTTCAATGAGTGGTGCTGGGAAAACTGTATAGCTACATACAACAGAATGAAATTAGAACACTCTCTAACACCATATACAAAAATAAAATCAAAATCAGTTAAAGATCTAAATGTAAGACTGTGTACTCTAAAACTCCTAGAAGAAAACTTAGGCAGAACACTCTTTGACATACATCACGGCAATATTTTTTTGGCTCTGGCTCCTAAAGTAAAGGAAATAAAAATAAAAATAAACAAATGGAACTTAATTAGTCAAAAGCTGTTGCATAGCAAAGGAAATCATTGACAAAATGAAAAAATGACCTACTGAATGGGAGAAAATATTTCCAAATGACATGATCGATAAGGGATTACTATCCAACATATATAGAGAGCTCACACAACTCAACATCAAAAAATGAACAACCTGATTTAAAAATGGGCAAACACATTGAATATACTCTTTTTTCCCCAAAGAGGACATGCAGATGGCCCATTTCTAATCATCAGGGAAATGCAAATCAAAACCACAAGGGGATATCACCTCACACTTGTCAGAGGGCTATTATCAGAAAGAACATGAGGGGTGGAGGGTGGGAAGGGATAGATGGGATTTCAAAATTGTTAAACAGATAAACAAGATTACACTGTATGGCACAGGGAAATATACACAAGATCTTACAGTAGCTCACAGAGAAAACAATGTGACAATGAATATACCTATGTTCATGTATAACTGAAAAATTGTGCTCTACACTGGAATTTGACACAACACTGTAAAAAGATTTTGAATCAATAAAAAAATGTAAAAAAAAAAAACAAGACATTGAAACAACCTAAATGTCCATCAACAGATGGCTGGATAAAGAAGTTGTGATATACTCATACAATGGAATACTACGCAGCCATAAAAAAGGATAAAATAATTCCATTTGTTGCCATATGGATGGACCTGGAGATTGTTACATTAAGTGAAGTAAGCCAGAAAGAGCAAGACAAATACCATATGACATCACTTATATGTGAAATAAAAATATCACACAAATGAACTTATTTACTAAACACAATCAGACTCATCAGACTCACAGACACAGAAAGCAAGCTTATGGGTACCAAAGTGGAAAGCAGATGAGGGAGGAACCAATGAGAAGTTTGGAATGAGCAGATACAAAATACTATATATAACAGATAAGCAACAGGGTGTTACGGTATGACACAGAGAACTATACTCACTATCCTGTAAATAAACCATAATGGGAAAGAATATGAAAAAGAATATGTATATATATATATGTAAAGCTGAATCACTTTGCTGTACACCAGAAACTTACACAATACTATAAATCAACTATAATTTAATTAAAATATTTTAAAAGAATAAAGATATTACACAATTAATTTTCACCTCGAAGAACTAGAGAAAAAGAAAAAGAAAAGGTGAGGAAAGTAACAAAATAATAAAGATGAGACAAAAATAACTAAAATACAGACTAGTAATCCTGTATAAAAGATCAAGGATGGCAAAAATTGTGTCTTTTAAAGATAAAAATTGAAAAATCTCTGGTTGAATCGTGCAAAAAAATATAAGAAAGAGGATTCACATAAAAAAGCAGAGATTAAAGAAGAGATATTGCAACTGAAGTAACAGAAATTCAAATGATCAAAACAGACTACTATGAACAATTATATGCCAACATATTGGAAAATCCAGAAAAGAATGGATAAATTCCTACAAAAATACAACCTACCAAGACTGAATCATGAAGAATTGGAAAATACGGACAAATAATGAATAAAAAGATTGAGTCAGCAACCAAAACAACACAAAATAAAGCAAAAAAAGCCCACGAGCAGATGGCTTTATGGGTGAATTCTACAAGACATTTAAAGAAGAATTAATACCAATTCTCAAATTATTTGAAAAATGAAAGAAGGGAACACTTCCAAACTTATTTTGTGAGGCCAGCATTATCCTGATAGCAAAGCCAGATGAGGACAGTATAAGAAACAAAATTATAATCAATATCTCAGATGAAGATACATACAAAAATCATCAAAAACATACAACAAAAAAATCTAACAGTACATTAAAAGAATCATATGGCATTATCAAGTGGGATTAATTCCTGGGATACCGGGATAGTTCAACACATAAAAATCAATGTTTATTGATTTGCTACATCACACTAACAGAATGAAGGATAAAATCGTGATCATCTCAACAGGTACAGAAAAGTCACTTAACAAACTTCAACTGCTTTTCATGGTAAAAAATATATTCTAAGTATAGAAGGAAAGCAATGCAACAAAATAAAGACCATAACAATGCAACAGCTAACCTCATACTCAAAAAAGGCTTGAAGGCTTTTCTCTAAAATCAGGAAAGCCATAAGAATTTCGACTCTCACTAATTCTACTCAACATTGTACAGGAAATCCCATGCAGAGAAATCAGTCATGAAAAATAAATGAAAGGCATTCAAATCAAAAAGGAAAAATAAAATTGTATCTTTTGGTAGATTACATAATCTTTTTATTGAAGTGTAGTGTATTTACAATATTATGTTAGTTTCAGGTGTACAGTAAAGTGACTTAGGTTTTGTCAGATTGTATGTATATATATATATATGAGTGTGTGTATATATATGTATATATATGCCTGAAGACTCCTGCAAAAAAAGAGTAATAGCCAATGAAAACAGTACAGTTTCTGAATAGAAAGTCAACGTACAAAATTTACTTGCATTTCTATATATTAACAATGAACTATCTAAAAATAAATTATCAAAACAATCTTATTTCCATTGGAACTATATATGCATGCATGTATGTATGTATGTAGGTAGGTATGTATGTATGTACGTATGCCTCATCTTTGGGGTATGTGTGTATATATATCTCTCTCATGAATGAATTTGGTAAAGCTGTAGGATACAAAATTTATATACAGAAATTAGTTGCAGTTTTATACACTAATAATGAAGTATCAGAAAAAGAAATTAAGAAAACAATCCCATTTACCATTCCAACAAAAATAATAAAATATCTAGGTATAAGCTATATCCTAAAGAGTACTTGTCCTCCAAAAACTGTATGATGCTCAGGAAGGAAATTGAAAATGACATGATCAGCTGGAAAGTTATACCATGTTTTTGGACTGAAGAATCAATATTGTTAAAATGATGATACTACCTAATGCAATGCACAGATGCTATGCAATCCACATCAAAATACTAATGGCATGATTCACAGAACTTGAACAGATAATTCTAAAGTTTGTATGGAAACACAAAAGACTCCAAGTAGCCAAAACAAACTTGAGAAAGAACAAACCTGGAGAAATAATATTCCCTCCCTTTAGACTATACTACAAAGCTACAGTAATCAAAAAAGTATGGTACTGGTGCGAAACAGACACATATGTCCATGGAAGAGAATACAGAGTGTAGAAATAAACTCAGGGGTTTATGATCAATTAATCTATAACAAAGGAGGGAAGAATATAAAATGGAGAAAATACAGTCACTTCAATGAGTGGTGCTGGGAAAACTGTATAGCTACATACAACAGAATGAAATTAGAACACTCTCTAACACCATATACAAAAATAAAATCAAAATCAGTTAAAGATCTAAATGTAAGACTGTGTACTCTAAAACTCCTAGAAGAAAACTTAGGCAGAACACTCTTTGACATACATCACGGCAATATTTTTTTGGCTCTGGCTCCTAAAGTAAAGGAAATAAAAATAAAAATAAACAAATGGAACTTAATTAGTCAAAAGCTGTTGCATAGCAAAGGAAATCATTGACAAAATGAAAAAATGACCTACTGAATGGGAGAAAATATTTCCAAATGACATGATCGATAAGGGATTACTATCCAACATATATAGAGAGCTCACACAACTCAACATCAAAAAATGAACAACCTGATTTAAAAATGGGCAAACACATTGAATATACTCTTTTTTCCCCAAAGAGGACATGCAGATGGCCCATTTCTAATCATCAGGGAAATGCAAATCAAAACCACAAGGGGATATCACCTCACACTTGTCAGAGGGCTATTATCAGAAAGAACATGAGGGGTGGAGGGTGGGAAGGGATAGATGGGATTTCAAAATTGTTAAACAGATAAACAAGATTACACTGTATGGCACAGGGAAATATACACAAGATCTTACAGTAGCTCACAGAGAAAACAATGTGACAATGAATATACCTATGTTCATGTATAACTGAAAAATTGTGCTCTACACTGGAATTTGACACAACACTGTAAAAAGATTTTGAATCAATAAAAAAATGTAAAAAAAAAAACAAGACATTGAAACAACCTAAATGTCCATCAACAGATGGCTGGATAAAGAAGTTGTGATATACTCATACAATGGAATACTACGCAGCCATAAAAAAGGATAAAATAATTCCATTTGTTGCCATATGGATGGACCTGGAGATTGTTACATTAAGTGAAGTAAGCCAGAAAGAGCAAGACAAATACCATATGACATCACTTATATGTGAAATAAAAATATCACACAAATGAACTTATTTACTAAACACAATCAGACTCATCAGACTCACAGACACAGAAAGCAAGCTTATGGGTACCAAAGTGGAAAGCAGATGAGGGAGGAACCAATGAGAAGTTTGGAATGAGCAGATACAAAATACTATATATAACAGATAAGCAACAGGGTGTTACGGTATGACACAGAGAACTATACTCACTATCCTGTAAATAAACCATAATGGGAAAGAATATGAAAAAGAATATGTATATATATATATGTAAAGCTGAATCACTTTGCTGTACACCAGAAACTTACACAATACTATAAATCAACTATAATTTAATTAAAATATTTTAAAAGAATAAAGATATTACACAATTAATTTTCACCTCGAAGAACTAGAAAAAAAGAAAAAGCAAAGGTGAGGAAAGTAACAAAATAATAAAGATGAGACAAAAATAACTAAAATACAGACTAGTAATCCTGTATAAAAGATCAAGGATGGCAAAAATTGTGTCTTTTAAAGATAAAAATTGAAAAATCTCTGGTTGAATCGTGCAAAAAAATATAAGAAAGAGGATTCACATAAAAAAGCAGAGATTAAAGAAGAGATATTGCAACTGAAGTAACAGAAATTCAAATGATCAAAACAGACTACTATGAACAATTATATGCCAACATATTGGAAAATCCAGAAAAGAATGGATAAATTCCTACAAAAATACAACCTACCAAGACTGAATCATGAAGAATTGGAAAATACGGACAAATAATGAATAAAAAGATTGAGTCAGCAACCAAAACTACACAAAATAAAGCAAAAAAAGCCCACGAGCAGATGGCTTTATGGGTGAATTCTACAAGACATTTAAAGAAGAATTAATACCAATTCTCAAATTATTTGAAAAATGAAAGAAGGGAACACTTCCAAACTTATTTTGTGAGGCCAGCATTATCCTGATAGCAAAGCCAGATGAGGACAGTATAAGAAACAAAATTATAATCAATATCTCAGATGAAGATACATACAAAAATCATCAAAAACATACAACAAAAAAATCTAACAGTACATTAAAAGAATCATATGGCATTATCAAGTGGGATTAATTCCTGGGATACCGGGATAGTTCAACACATAAAAATCAATGTTTATTGATTTGCTACATCACACTAACAGAATGAAGGATAAAATCGTGATCATCTCAACAGGTACAGAAAAGTCACTTAACAAACTTCAACTGCTTTTCATGGTAAAAAATATATTCTAAGTATAGAAGGAAAGCAATGCAACAAAATAAAGACCATAACAATGCAACAGCTAACCTCATACTCAAAAAAGGCTTGAAGGCTTTTCTCTAAAATCAGGAAAGCCATAAGAATTTCGACTCTCACTAATTCTACTCAACATTGTACAGGAAATCCCATGCAGAGAAATCAGTCATGAAAAATAAATGAAAGGCATTCAAATCAAAAAGGAAAAATAAAATTGTATCTTTTGGTAGATTACATAATCTTTTTATTGAAGTGTAGTGTATTTACAATATTATGTTAGTTTCAGGTGTACAGTAAAGTGACTTAGGTTTTGTCAGATTGTATGTATATATATATATATGAGTGTGTGTATATATATGTATATATATGCCTGAAGACTCCTGCAAAAAAAGAGTAATAGCCAATGAAAACAGTACAGTTTCTGAATAGAAAGTCAACGTACAAAATTTACTTGCATTTCTATATATTAACAATGAACTATCTAAAAATAAATTATCAAAACAATCTTATTTCCATTGGAACTATATATGCATGCATGTATGTATGTATGTAGGTAGGTATGTATGTATGTACGTATGCCTCATCTTTGGGGTATGTGTGTATATATATCTCTCTCATGAATGAATTTGGTAAAGCTGTAGGATACAAAATTTATATACAGAAATTAGTTGCAGTTTTATACACTAATAATGAAGTATCAGAAAAAGAAATTAAGAAAACAATCCCATTTACCATTCCAACAAAAATAATAAAATATCTAGGTATAAGCTATATCCTAAAGAGTACTTGTCCTCCAAAAACTGTATGATGCTCAGGAAGGAAATTGAAAATGACATGATCAGCTGGAAAGTTATACCATGTTTTTGGACTGAAGAATCAATATTGTTAAAATGATGATACTACCTCATGCAATGCACAGATGCTATGCAATCCACATCAAAATACTAATGGCATGATTCACAGAACTTGAACAGATAATTCTAAAGTTTGTATGGAAACACAAAAGACTCCAAGTAGCCAAAACAAACTTGAGAAAGAACAAACCTGGAGAAATCATATTCCCTCCCTTTAGACTATACTACAAAGCTACAGTAATCAAAAAAGTATGGTACTGGTGCGAAACAGACACATATGTCCATGGAAGAGAATACAGAGTGTAGAAATAAACTCAGGGGTTTATGATCAATTAATCTATAACAAAGGAGGGAAGAATATAAAATGGAGAAAATACAGTCACTTCAATGAGTGGTGCTGGGAAAACTGTATAGCTACATACAACAGAATGAAATTAGAACACTCTCTAACACCATATACAAAAATAAAATCAAAATCAGTTAAAGATCTAAATGTAAGACTGTGTACTCTAAAACTCCTAGAAGAAAACTTAGGCAGAACACTCTTTGACATACATCACGGCAATATTTTTTTGGCTCTGGCTCCTAAAGTAAAGGAAATAAAAATAAAAATAAACAAATGGAACTTAATTAGTCAAAAGCTGTTGCATAGCAAAGGAAATCATTGACAAAATGAAAAAATGACCTACTGAATGGGAGAAAATATTTCCAAATGACATGATCGATAAGGGATTACTATCCAACATATATAGAGAGCTCACACAACTCAACATCAAAAAATGAACAACCTGATTTAAAAATGGGCAAACACATTGAATATACTCTTTTTTCCCCAAAGAGGACATGCAGATGGCCCATTTCTAATCATCAGGGAAATGCAAATCAAAACCACAAGGGGATATCACCTCACACTTGTCAGAGGGCTATTATCAGAAAGAACATGAGGGGTGGAGGGTGGGAAGGGATAGATGGGATTTCAAAATTGTTAAACAGATAAACAAGATTACACTGTATGGCACAGGGAAATATACACAAGATCTTACAGTAGCTCACAGAGAAAACAATGTGACAATGAATATACCTATGTTCATGTATAACTGAAAAATTGTGCTCTACACTGGAATTTGACACAACACTGTAAAAAGATTTTGAATCAATAAAAAAATGTAAAAAAAAAAACAAGACATTGAAACAACCTAAATGTCCATCAACAGATGGCTGGATAAAGAAGTTGTGATATACTCATACAATGGAATACTACGCAGCCATAAAAAAGGATAAAATAATTCCATTTGTTGCCATATGGATGGACCTGGAGATTGTTACATTAAGTGAAGTAAGCCAGAAAGAGCAAGACAAATACCATATGACATCACTTATATGTGAAATAAAAATATCACACAAATGAACTTATTTACTAAACACAATCAGACTCATCAGACTCACAGACACAGAAAGCAAGCTTATGGGTACCAAAGTGGAAAGCAGATGAGGGAGGAACCAATGAGAAGTTTGGAATGAGCAGATACAAAATACTATATATAACAGATAAGCAACAGGGTGTTACGGTATGACACAGAGAACTATACTCACTATCCTGTAAATAAACCATAATGGGAAAGAATATGAAAAAGAATATGTATATATATATATGTAAAGTTGAATCACTTTGCTGTACACCAGAAACTTACACAATACTATAAATCAACTATAATTTAATTAAAATATTTTAAAAGAATAAAGATATTACACAATTAATTTTCACCTCGAAGAACTAGAAAAAAAGAAAAAGCAAAGGTGAGGAAAGTAACAAAATAATAAAGATGAGACAAAAATAACTAAAATACAGACTAGTAATCCTGTATAAAAGATCAAGGATGGCAAAAATTGTGTCTTTTAAAGATAAAAATTGAAAAATCTCTGGTTGAATCGTGCAAAAAAATATAAGAAAGAGGATTCACATAAAAAAGCAGAGATTAAAGAAGAGATATTGCAACTGAAGTAACAGAAATTCAAATGATCAAAACAGACTACTATGAACAATTATATGCCAACATATTGGAAAATCCAGAAAAGAATGGATAAATTCCTACAAAAATACAACCTACCAAGACTGAATCATGAAGAATTGGAAAATACGGACAAATAATGAATAAAAAGATTGAGTCAGCAACCAAAACAACACAAAATAAAGCAAAAAAAGCCCACGAGCAGATGGCTTTATGGGTGAATTCTACAAGACATTTAAAGAAGAATTAATACCAATTCTCAAATTATTTGAAAAATGAAAGAAGGGAACACTTCCAAACTTATTTTGTGAGGCCAGCATTATCCTGATAGCAAAGCCAGATGAGGACAGTATAAGAAACAAAATTATAATCAATATCTCAGATGAAGATACATACAAAAATCATCAAAAACATACAACAAAAAAATCTAACAGTACATTAAAAGAATCATATGGCATTATCAAGTGGGATTAATTCCTGGGATACCGGGATAGTTCAACACATAAAAATCAATGTTTATTGATTTGCTACATCACACTAACAGAATGAAGGATAAAATCGTGATCATCTCAACAGGTACAGAAAAGTCACTTAACAAACTTCAACTGCTTTTCATGGTAAAAAATATATTCTAAGTATAGAAGGAAAGCAATGCAACAAAATAAAGACCATAACAATGCAACAGCTAACCTCATACTCAAAAAAGGCTTGAAGGCTTTTCTCTAAAATCAGGAAAGCCATAAGAATTTCGACTCTCACTAATTCTACTCAACATTGTACAGGAAATCCCATGCAGAGAAATCAGTCATGAAAAATAAATGAAAGGCATTCAAATCAAAAAGGAAAAATAAAATTGTATCTTTTGGTAGATTACATAATCTTTTTATTGAAGTGTTGTGTATTTACAATATTATGTTAGTTTCAGGTGTACAGTAAAGTGACTTAGGTTTTGTCAGATTGTATGTATATATATATATATGAGTGTGTGTATATATATGTATATATATGCCTGAAGACTCCTGCAAAAAAAGAGTAATAGCCAATGAAAACAGTACAGTTTCTGAATAGAAAGTCAACGTACAAAATTTACTTGCATTTCTATATATTAACAATGAACTATCTAAAAATAAATTATCAAAACAATCTTATTTCCATTGGAACTATATATGCATGCATGTATGTATGTATGTAGGTAGGTATGTATGTATGTACGTATGCCTCATCTTTGGGGTATGTGTGTATATATATCTCTCTCATGAATGAATTTGGTAAAGCTGTAGGATACAAAATTTATATACAGAAATTAGTTGCAGTTTTATACACTAATAATGAAGTATCAGAAAAAGAAATTAAGAAAACAATCCCATTTACCATTCCAACAAAAATAATAAAATATCTAGGTATAAGCTATATCCTAAAGAGTACTTGTCCTCCAAAAACTGTATGATGCTCAGGAAGGAAATTGAAAATGACATGATCAGCTGGAAAGTTATACCATGTTTTTGGACTGAAGAATCAATATTGTTAAAATGATGATACTACCTAATGCAATGCACAGATGCTATGCAATCCACATCAAAATACTAATGGCATGATTCACAGAACTTGAACAGATAATTCTAAAGTTTGTATGGAAACACAAAAGACTCCAAGTAGCCAAAACAAACTTGAGAAAGAACAAACCTGGAGAAATCATATTCCCTCCCTTTAGACTATACTACAAAGCTACAGTAATCAAAAAAGTATGGTACTGGTGCGAAACAGACACATATGTCCATGGAAGAGAATACAGAGTGTAGAAATAAACTCAGGGGTTTATGATCAATTAATCTATAACAAAGGAGGGAAGAATATAAAATGGAGAAAATACAGTCACTTCAATGAGTGGTGCTGGGAAAACTGTATAGCTACATACAACAGAATGAAATTAGAACACTCTCTAACACCATATACAAAAATAAAATCAAAATCAGTTAAAGATCTAAATGTAAGACTGTGTACTCTAAAACTCCTAGAAGAAAACTTAGGCAGAACACTCTTTGACATACATCACGGCAATATTTTTTTGGCTCTGGCTCCTAAAGTAAAGGAAATAAAAATAAAAATAAACAAATGGAACTTAATTAGTCAAAAGCTGTTGCATAGCAAAGGAAATCATTGACAAAATGAAAAAATGACCTACTGAATGGGAGAAAATATTTCCAAATGACATGATCGATAAGGGATTACTATCCAACATATATAGAGAGCTCACACAACTCAACATCAAAAAATGAACAACCTGATTTAAAAATGGGCAAACACATTGAATATACTCTTTTTTCCCCAAAGAGGACATGCAGATGGCCCATTTCTAATCATCAGGGAAATGCAAATCAAAACCACAAGGGGATATCACCTCACACTTGTCAGAGGGCTATTATCAGAAAGAACATGAGGGGTGGAGGGTGGGAAGGGATAGATGGGATTTCAAAATTGTTAAACAGATAAACAAGATTACACTGTATGGCACAGGGAAATATACACAAGATCTTACAGTAGCTCACAGAGAAAACAATGTGACAATGAATATACCTATGTTCATGTATAACTGAAAAATTGTGCTCTACACTGGAATTTGACACAACACTGTAAAAAGATTTTGAATCAATAAAAAAATGTAAAAAAAAAAAACAAGACATTGAAACAACCTAAATGTCCATCAACAGATGGCTGGATAAAGAAGTTGTGATATACTCATACAATGGAATACTACGCAGCCATAAAAAAGGATAAAATAATTCCATTTGTTGCCATATGGATGGACCTGGAGATTGTTACATTAAGTGAAGTAAGCCAGAAAGAGCAAGACAAATACCATATGACATCACTTATATGTGAAATAAAAATATCACACAAATGAACTTATTTACTAAACACAATCAGACTCATCAGACTCACAGACACAGAAAGCAAGCTTATGGGTACCAAAGTGGAAAGCAGATGAGGGAGGAACCAATGAGAAGTTTGGAATGAGCAGATACAAAATACTATATATAACAGATAAGCAACAGGGTGTTACGGTATGACACAGAGAACTATACTCACTATCCTGTAAATAAACCATAATGGGAAAGAATATGAAAAAGAATATGTATATATATATATGTAAAGCTGAATCACTTTGCTGTACACCAGAAACTTACACAATACTATAAATCAACTATAATTTAATTAAAATATTTTAAAAGAATAAAGATATTACACAATTAATTTTCACCTCGAAGAACTAGAAGAAAAGAAAAAGAAAAGGTGAGGAAAGTAACAAAATAATAAAGATGAGACAAAAATAACTAAAATACAGACTAGTAATCCTGTATAAAAGATCAAGGATGGCAAAAATTGTGTCTTTTAAAGATAAAAATTGAAAAATCTCTGGTTGAATCGTGCAAAAAAATATAAGAAAGAGGATTCACATAAAAAAGCAGAGATTAAAGAAGAGATATTGCAACTGAAGTAACAGAAATTCAAATGATCAAAACAGACTACTATGAACAATTATATGCCAACATATTGGAAAATCCAGAAAAGAATGGATAAATTCCTACAAAAATACAACCTACCAAGACTGAATCATGAAGAATTGGAAAATACGGACAAATAATGAATAAAAAGATTGAGTCAGCAACCAAAACTACACAAAATAAAGCAAAAAAAGCCCACGAGCAGATGGCTTTATGGGTGAATTCTACAAGACATTTAAAGAAGAATTAATACCAATTCTCAAATTATTTGAAAAATGAAAGAAGGGAACACTTCCAAACTTATTTTGTGAGGCCAGCATTATCCTGATAGCAAAGCCAGATGAGGACAGTATAAGAAACAAAATTATAATCAATATCTCAGATGAAGATACATACAAAAATCATCAAAAACATACAACAAAAAAATCTAACAGTACATTAAAAGAATCATATGGCATTATCAAGTGGGATTAATTCCTGGGATACCGGGATAGTTCAACACATAAAAATCAATGTTTATTGATTTGCTACATCACACTAACAGAATGAAGGATAAAATCGTGATCATCTCAACAGGTACAGAAAAGTCACTTAACAAACTTCAACTGCTTTTCATGGTAAAAAATATATTCTAAGTATAGAAGGAAAGCAATGCAACAAAATAAAGACCATAACAATGCAACAGCTAACCTCATACTCAAAAAAGGCTTGAAGGCTTTTCTCTAAAATCAGGAAAGCCATAAGAATTTCGACTCTCACTAATTCTACTCAACATTGTACAGGAAATCCCATGCAGAGAAATCAGTCATGAAAAATAAATGAAAGGCATTCAAATCAAAAAGGAAAAATAAAATTGTATCTTTTGGTAGATTACATAATCTTTTTATTGAAGTGTAGTGTATTTACAATATTATGTTAGTTTCAGGTGTACAGTAAAGTGACTTAGGTTTTGTCAGATTGTATGTATATATATATATATGAGTGTGTGTATATATATGTATATATATGCCTGAAGACTCCTGCAAAAAAAGAGTAATAGCCAATGAAAACAGTACAGTTTCTGAATAGAAAGTCAACGTACAAAATTTACTTGCATTTCTATATATTAACAATGAACTATCTAAAAATAAATTATCAAAACAATCTTATTTCCATTGGAACTATATATGCATGCATGTATGTATGTATGTAGGTAGGTATGTATGTATGTACGTATGCCTCATCTTTGGGGTATGTGTGTATATATATCTCTCTCATGAATGAATTTGGTAAAGCTGTAGGATACAAAATTTATATACAGAAATTAGTTGCAGTTTTATACACTAATAATGAAGTATCAGAAAAAGAAATTAAGAAAACAATCCCATTTACCATTCCAACAAAAATAATAAAATATCTAGGTATAAGCTATATCCTAAAGAGTACTTGTCCTCCAAAAACTGTATGATGCTCAGGAAGGAAATTGAAAATGACATGATCAGCTGGAAAGTTATACCATGTTTTTGGACTGAAGAATCAATATTGTTAAAATGATGATACTACCTAATGCAATGCACAGATGCTATGCAATCCACATCAAAATACTAATGGCATGATTCACAGAACTTGAACAGATAATTCTAAAGTTTGTATGGAAACACAAAAGACTCCAAGTAGCCAAAACAAACTTGAGAAAGAACAAACCTGGAGAAATCATATTCCCTCCCTTTAGACTATACTACAAAGCTACAGTAATCAAAAAAGTATGGTACTGGTGCGAAACAGACACATATGTCCATGGAAGAGAATACAGAGTGTAGAAATAAACTCAGGGGTTTATGATCAATTAATCTATAACAAAGGAGGGAAGAATATAAAATGGAGAAAATACAGTCACTTCAATGAGTGGTGCTGGGAAAACTGTATAGCTACATACAACAGAATGAAATTAGAACACTCTCTAACACCATATACAAAAATAAAATCAAAATCAGTTAAAGATCTAAATGTAAGACTGTGTACTCTAAAACTCCTAGAAGAAAACTTAGGCAGAACACTCTTTGACATACATCACGGCAATATTTTTTTGGCTCTGGCTCCTAAAGTAAAGGAAATAAAAATAAAAATAAACAAATGGAACTTAATTAGTCAAAAGCTGTTGCATAGCAAAGGAAATCATTGACAAAATGAAAAAATGACCTACTGAATGGGAGAAAATATTTCCAAATGACATGATCGATAAGGGATTACTATCCAACATATATAGAGAGCTCACACAACTCAACATCAAAAAATGAACAAGCTGATTTAAAAATGGGCAAACACATTGAATATACTCTTTTTTCCCCAAAGAGGACATGCAGATGGCCCATTTCTAATCATCAGGGAAATGCAAATCAAAACCACAAGGGGATATCACCTCACACTTGTCAGAGGGCTATTATCAGAAAGAACATGAGGGGTGGAGGGTGGGAAGGGATAGATGGGATTTCAAAATTGTTAAACAGATAAACAAGATTACACTGTATGGCACAGGGAAATATACACAAGATCTTACAGTAGCTCACAGAGAAAACAATGTGACAATGAATATACCTATGTTCATGTATAACTGAAAAATTGTGCTCTACACTGGAATTTGACACAACACTGTAAAAAGATTTTGAATCAATAAAAAAATGTAAAAAAAAAAACAAGACATTGAAACAACCTAAATGTCCATCAACAGATGGCTGGATAAAGAAGTTGTGATATACTCATACAATGGAATACTACGCAGCCATAAAAAAGGATAAAATAATTCCATTTGTTGCCATATGGATGGACCTGGAGATTGTTACATTAAGTGAAGTAAGCCAGAAAGAGCAAGACAAATACCATATGACATCACTTATATGTGAAATAAAAATATCACACAAATGAACTTATTTACTAAACACAATCAGACTCATCAGACTCACAGACACAGAAAGCAAGCTTATGGGTACCAAAGTGGAAAGCAGATGAGGGAGGAACCAATGAGAAGTTTGGAATGAGCAGATACAAAATACTATATATAACAGATAAGCAACAGGGTGTTACGGTATGACACAGAGAACTATACTCACTATCCTGTAAATAAACCATAATGGGAAAGAATATGAAAAAGAATATGTATATATATATATGTAAAGCTGAATCACTTTGCTGTACACCAGAAACTTACACAATACTATAAATCAACTATAATTTAATTAAAATATTTTAAAAGAATAAAGATATTACACAATTAATTTTCACCTCGAAGAACTAGAAAAAAAGAAAAAGCAAAGGTGAGGAAAGTAACAAAATAATAAAGATGAGACAAAAATAACTAAAATACAGACTAGTAATCCTGTATAAAAGATCAAGGATGGCAAAAATTGTGTCTTTTAAAGATAAAAATTGAAAAATCTCTGGTTGAATCGTGCAAAAAAATATAAGAAAGAGGATTCACATAAAAAAGCAGAGATTAAAGAAGAGATATTGCAACTGAAGTAACAGAAATTCAAATGATCAAAACAGACTACTATGAACAATTATATGCCAACATATTGGAAAATCCAGAAAAGAATGGATAAATTCCTACAAAAATACAACCTACCAAGACTGAATCATGAAGAATTGGAAAATACGGACAAATAATGAATAAAAAGATTGAGTCAGCAACCAAAACAACACAAAATAAAGCAAAAAAAGCCCACGAGCAGATGGCTTTATGGGTGAATTCTACAAGACATTTAAAGAAGAATTAATACCAATTCTCAAATTATTTGAAAAATGAAAGAAGGGAACACTTCCAAACTTATTTTGTGAGGCCAGCATTATCCTGATAGCAAAGCCAGATGAGGACAGTATAAGAAACAAAATTAGAATCAATATCTCAGATGAAGATACATACAAAAATCATCAAAAACATACAACAAAAAAATCTAACAGTACATTAAAAGAATCATATGGCATTATCAAGTGGGATTAATTCCTGGGATACCGGGATAGTTCAACACATAAAAATCAATGTTTATTGATTTGCTACATCACACTAACAGAATGAAGGATAAAATCGTGATCATCTCAACAGGTACAGAAAAGTCACTTAACAAACTTCAACTGCTTTTCATGGTAAAAAATATATTCTAAGTATAGAAGGAAAGCAATGCAACAAAATAAAGACCATAACAATGCAACAGCTAACCTCATACTCAAAAAAAGGCTTGAAGGCTTTTCTCTAAAATAAGGAAAGCCATAAGAATTTCGACTCTCACTAATTCTACTCAACATTGTACAGGAAATCCCATGCAGAGAAATCAGTCATGAAAAATAAATGAAAGGCATTCAAATCAAAAAGGAAAAATAAAATTGTATCTTTTGGTAGATTACATAATCTTTTTATTGAAGTGTAGTGTATTTACAATATTATGTTAGTTTCAGGTGTACAGTAAAGTGACTTAGGTTTTGTCAGATTGTATGTATATATATATATATATATGAGTGTGTGTATATATATGTATATATATGCCTGAAGACTCCTGCAAAAAAAGAGTAATAGCCAATGAAAACAGTACAGTTTCTGAATAGAAAGTCAACGTACAAAATTTACTTGCATTTCTATATATTAACAATGAACTATCTAAAAATAAATTATCAAAACAATCTTATTTCCATTGGAACTATATATGCATGCATGTATGTATGTATGTAGGTAGGTATGTATGTATGTACGTATGCCTCATCTTTGGGGTATGTGTGTATATATATCTCTCTCATGAATGAATTTGGTAAAGCTGTAGGATACAAAATTTATATACAGAAATTAGTTGCAGTTTTATACACTAATAATGAAGTATCAGAAAAAGAAATTAAGAAAACAATCCCATTTACCATTCCAACAAAAATAATAAAATATCTAGGTATAAGCTATATCCTAAAGAGTACTTGTCCTCCAAAAACTGTATGATGCTCAGGAAGGAAATTGAAAATGACATGATCAGCTGGAAAGTTATACCATGTTTTTGGACTGAAGAATCAATATTGTTAAAATGATGATACTACCTAATGCAATGCACAGATGCTATGCAATCCACATCAAAATACTAATGGCATGATTCACAGAACTTGAACAGATAATTCTAAAGTTTGTATGGAAACACAAAAGACTCCAAGTAGCCAAAACAAACTTGAGAAAGAACAAACCTGGAGAAATCATATTCCCTCCCTTTAGACTATACTACAAAGCTACAGTAATCAAAAAAGTATGGTACTGGTGCGAAACAGACACATATGTCCATGGAAGAGAATACAGAGTGTAGAAATAAACTCAGGGGTTTATGATCAATTAATCTATAACAAAGGAGGGAAGAATATAAAATGGAGAAAATACAGTCACTTCAATGAGTGGTGCTGGGAAAACTGTATAGCTACATACAACAGAATGAAATTAGAACACTCTCTAACACCATATACAAAAATAAAATCAAAATCAGTTAAAGATCTAAATGTAAGACTGTGTACTCTAAAACTCCTAGAAGAAAACTTAGGCAGAACACTCTTTGACATACATCACGGCAATATTTTTTTGGCTCTGGCTCCTAAAGTAAAGGAAATAAAAATAAAAATAAACAAATGGAACTTAATTAGTCAAAAGCTGTTGCATAGCAAAGGAAATCATTGACAAAATGAAAAAATGACCTACTGAATGGGAGAAAATATTTCCAAATGACATGATCGATAAGGGATTACTATCCAACATATATAGAGAGCTCACACAACTCAACATCAAAAAATGAACAAGCTGATTTAAAAATGGGCAAACACATTGAATATACTCTTTTTTCCCCAAAGAGGACATGCAGATGGCCCATTTCTAATCATCAGGGAAATGCAAATCAAAACCACAAGGGGATATCACCTCACACTTGTCAGAGGGCTATTATCAGAAAGAACATGAGGGGTGGAGGGTGGGAAGGGATAGATGGGATTTCAAAATTGTTAAACAGATAAACAAGATTACACTGTATGGCACAGGGAAATATACACAAGATCTTACAGTAGCTCACAGAGAAAACAATGTGACAATGATTATACCTATGTTCATGTATAACTGAAAAATTGTGCTCTACACTGGAATTTGACACAACACTGTAAAAAGATTTTGAATCAATAAAAAAATGTAAAAAAAAAAACAAGACATTGAAACAACCTAAATGTCCATCAACAGATGGCTGGATAAAGAAGTTGTGATATACTCATACAATGGAATACTACGCAGCCATAAAAAAGGATAAAATAATTCCATTTGTTGCCATATGGATGGACCTGGAGATTGTTACATTAAGTGAAGTAAGCCAGAAAGAGCAAGACAAATACCATATGACATCACTTATATGTGAAATAAAAATATCACACAAATGAACTTATTTACTAAACACAATCAGACTCATCAGACTCACAGACACAGAAAGCAAGCTTATGGGTACCAAAGTGGAAAGCAGATGAGGGAGGAACCAATGAGAAGTTTGGAATGAGCAGATACAAAATACTATATATAACAGATAAGCAACAGGGTGTTACGGTATGACACAGAGAACTATACTCACTATCCTGTAAATAAACCATAATGGGAAAGAATATGAAAAAGAATATGTATATATATATATGTAAAGCTGAATCACTTTGCTGTACACCAGAAACTTACACAATACTATAAATCAACTATAATTTAATTAAAATATTTTAAAAGAATAAAGATATTACACAATTAATTTTCACCTCGAAGAACTAGAAAAAAAGAAAAAGCAAAGGTGAGGAAAGTAACAAAATAATAAAGATGAGACAAAAATAACTAAAATACAGACTAGTAATCCTGTATAAAAGATCAAGGATGGCAAAAATTGTGTCTTTTAAAGATAAAAATTGAAAAATCTCTGGTTGAATCGTGCAAAAAAATATAAGAAAGAGGATTCACATAAAAAAGCAGAGATTAAAGAAGAGATATTGCAACTGAAGTAACAGAAATTCAAATGATCAAAACAGACTACTATGAACAATTATATGCCAACATATTGGAAAATCCAGAAAAGAATGGATAAATCCCTACAAAAATACAACCTACCAAGACTGAATCATGAAGAATTGGAAAATACGGACAAATAATGAATAAAAAGATTGAGTCAGCAACCAAAACAACACAAAATAAAGCAAAAAAAGCCCACGAGCAGATGGCTTTATGGGTGAATTCTACAAGACATTTAAAGAAGAATTAATACCAATTCTCAAATTATTTGAAAAATGAAAGAAGGGAACACTTCCAAACTTATTTTGTGAGGCCAGCATTATCCTGATAGCAAAGCCAGATGAGGACAGTATAAGAAACAAAATTAAAATCAATATCTCAGATGAAGATACATACAAAAATCATCAAAAACATACAACAAAAAAATCTAACAGTACATTAAAAGAATCATATGGCATTATAAAGTGGGATTAATTCCTGGGATACCGGGATAGTTCAACACATAAAAATCAATGTTTATTGATTTGCTACATCACACTAACAGAATGAAGGATAAAATCGTGATAATCTCAACAGGTACAGAAAAGTCACTTAACAAACTTCAACTGCTTTTCATGGTAAAAAATATATTCTAAGTATAGAAGGAAAGCAATGCAACAAAATAAAGACCATAACAATGCAACAGCTAACCTCATACTCAAAAAAAGCTTGAAGGCTTTTCTCTAAAATCAGGAAAGCCATAAGAATTTCGACTCTCACTAATTCTACTCAACATTCTACAGGAAATCCCATGCAGAGAAATCAGTCATGAAAAATAAATGAAAGGCATTCAAACCAAAAAGGAAAAATAAAATTGTATCTTTTGGTAGATTACATAATCTTTTTATTGAAGTGTAGTGTATTTACAATATTATGTTAGTTTCAGGTGTACAGTAAAGTGACTTAGGTTTTTTCAGATTGTATGTATATATATATATATGAGTGTGTGTATATATATGTATATATATGCCTGAAGACTCCTGCAAAAAAAGAGTAATAGCCAATGAAAACAGTACAGTTTCTGAATAGAAAGTCAACGTACAAAATTTACTTGCATTTCTATATATTAACAATGAACTATCTAAAAATAAATTATCAAAACAATCTTATTTCCATTGGAACTATATATGCATGCATGTATGTATGTATGTAGGTAGGTATGTATGTATGTACGTATGCCTCATCTTTGGGGTATGTGTGTATATATATCTCTCTCATGAATGAATTTGGTAAAGCTGTAGGATACAAAATTTATATACAGAAATTAGTTGCAGTTTTATACACTAATAATGAAGTATCAGAAAAAGAAATTAAGAAAACAATCCCATTTACCATTCCAACAAAAATAATAAAATATCTAGGTATAAGCTATATCCTAAAGAGTACTTGTCCTCCAAAAACTGTATGATGCTCAGGAAGGAAATTGAAAATGACATGAACAGCTGGAAAGTTATACCATGTTTTTGGACTGAAGAATCAATATTGTTAAAATGATGATACTACCTAATGCAATGCACAGATGCTATGCAATCCACATCAAAATACTAATGGCATGATTCACAGAACTTGAACAGATAATTCTAAAGTTTGTATGGAAACACAAAAGACTCCAAGTAGCCAAAACAAACTTGAGAAAGAACAAACCTGGAGAAATCATATTCCCTCCCTTTAGACTATACTACAAAGCTACAGTAATCAAAAAAGTATGGTACTGGTGCGAAACAGACACATATGTCCATGGAAGAGAATACAGAGTGTAGAAATAAACTCAGGGGTTTATGATCAATTAATCTATAACAAAGGAGGGAAGAATATAAAATGGAGAAAATACAGTCACTTCAATGAGTGGTGCTGGGAAAACTGTATAGCTACATACAACAGAATGAAATTAGAACACTCTCTAACACCATATACAAAAATAAAATCAAAATCAGTTAAAGATCTAAATGTAAGACTGTGTACTCTAAAACTCCTAGAAGAAAACTTAGGCAGAACACTCTTTGACATACTTCACGGCAATATTTTTTTGGCTCTGGCTCCTAAAGTAAAGGAAATAAAAATAAAAATAAACAAATGGAACTTAATTAGTCAAAAGCTGTTGCATAGCAAAGGAAATCATTGACAAAATGAAAAAATGACCTACTGAATGGGAGAAAATATTTCCAAATGACATGATCGATAAGGGATTACTATCCAACATATATAGAGAGCTCACACAACTCAACATCAAAAAATGAACAACCTGATTTAAAAATGGGCAAACACATTGAATATACTCTTTTTTCCCCAAAGAGGACATGCAGATGGCCCATTTCTAATCATCAGGGAAATGCAAATCAAAACCACAAGGGGATATCACCTCACACTTGTCAGAGGGCTATTATCAGAAAGAACATGAGGGGTGGAGGGTGGGAAGGGATAGATGGGATTTCAAAATTGTTAAACAGATAAACAAGATTACACTGTATGGCACAGGGAAATATACACAAGATCTTACAGTAGCTCACAGAGAAAACAATGTGACAATGAATATACCTATGTTCATGTATAACTGAAAAATTGTGCTCTACACTGGAATTTGACACAACACTGTAAAATGATTTTGAATCAATAAAAAAATGTAAAAAAAAAAACAAGACATTGAAACAACCTAAATGTCCATCAACAGATGGCTGGATAAAGAAGTTGTGATATACTCATACAATGGAATACTACGCAGCCATAAAAAAGGATAAAATAATTCCATTTGTTGCCATATGGATGGACCTGGAGATTGTTACATTAAGTGAAGTAAGCCAGAAAGAGCAAGACAAATACCATATGACATCACTTATATGTGAAATAAAAATATCACACAAATGAACTTATTTACTAAACAGAATCAGACTCATCAGACTCACAGACACAGAAAGCAAGCTTATGGGTACCAAAGTGGAAAGCAGATGAGGGAGGAACCAATGAGAAGTTTGGAATGAGCAGATACAAAATACTATATATAACAGATAAGCAACAGGGTGTTACGGTATGACACAGAGAACTATACTCACTATCCTGTAAATAAACCATAATGGGAAAGAATATGAAAAAGAATATGTATATATATATATGTAAAGCTGAATCACTTTGCTGTACACCAGAAACTTACACAATACTATAAATCAACTATAATTTAATTAAAATATTTTAAAAGAATAAAGATATTACACAATTAATTTTCACCTCGAAGAACTAGAAAAAAAGAAAAAGCAAAGGTGAGGAAAGTAACAAAATAATAAAGATGAGACAAAAATAACTAAAATACAGACTAGTAATCCTGTATAAAAGATCAAGGATGGCAAAAATTGTGTCTTTTAAAGATAAAAATTGAAAAATCTCTGGTTGAATCGTGCAAAAAAATATAAGAAAGAGGATTCACATAAAAAACCAGAGATTAAAGAAGAGATATTGCAACTGAAGTAACAGAAATTCAAATGATCAAAACAGACTACTATGAACAATTATATGCCAACATATTGGAAAATCCAGAAAAGAATGGATAAATTCCTACAAAAATACAACCTACCAAGACTGAATCATGAAGAATTGGAAAATACGGACAAATAATGAATAAAAAGATTGAGTCAGCAACCAAAACAACACAAAATAAAGCAAAAAAAGCCCACGAGCAGATGGCTTTATGGGTGAATTCTACAAGACATTTAAAGAAGAATTAATACCAATTCTCAAATTATTTGAAAAATGAAAGAAGGGAACACTTCCAAACTTATTTTGTGAGGCCAGCATTATCCTGATAGCAAAGCCAGATGAGGACAGTATAAGAAACAAAATTATAATCAATATCTCAGATGAAGATACATACAAAAATCATCAAAAACATACAACAAAAAAATCTAACAGTACATTAAAAGAATCATATGGCATTATCAAGTGGGATTAATTCCTGGGATACCGGGATAGTTCAACACATAAAAATCAATGTTTATTGATTTGCTACATCACACTAACAGAATGAAGGATAAAATCGTGATCATCTCAACAGGTACAGAAAAGTCACTTAACAAACTTCAACTGCTTTTCATGGTAAAAAATATATTCTAAGTATAGAAGGAAAACAATGCAACAAAATAAAGACCATAACAATGCAACAGCTAACCTCATACTCAAAAAAGGCTTGAAGGCTTTTCTCTAAAATCAGGAAAGCCATAAGAATTTTGACTCTCACTAATTCTACTCAACATTGTACAGGAAATCCCATGCAGAGAAATCAGTCATGAAAAATAAATGAAAGGCATTCAAATCAAAAAGGAAAAATAAAATTGTATCTTTTGGTAGATTACATAATCTTTTTATTGAAGTGTAGTGTATTTACAATATTATGTTAGTTTCAGGTGTACAGTAAAGTGACTTAGGTTTTGTCAGATTGTATGTATATATATATATATGAGTGTGTGTATATATATGTATATATATGCCTGAAGACTCCTGCAAAAAAAGAGTAATAGCCAATGAAAACAGTACAGTTTCTGAATAGAAAGTCAACGTACAAAATTTACTTGCATTTCTATATATTAACAATGAACTATCTAAAAATCAATTATCAAAACAATCTTATTTCCATTGGAACTATATATGCATGCATGTATGTATGTATGTAGGTAGGTATGTATGTATGTACGTATGCCTCATCTTTGGGGTATGTGTGTATATATATCTCTCTCATGAATGAATTTGGTAAAGCTGTAGGGTACAAAATTTATATACAGAAATTAGTTGCAGTTTTATACACTAATAATGAAGTATCAGAAAAAGAAATTAAGAAAACAATCCCATTTACCATTCCAACAAAAATAATAAAATATCTAGGTATAAGCTATATCCTAAAGAGTACTTGTCCTCCAAAAACTGTATGATGCTCAGGAAGGAAATTGAAAATGACATGATCAGCTGGAAAGTTATACCATGTTTTTGGACTGAAGAATCAATATTGTTAAAATGATGATACTACCTAATGCAATGCACAGATGCTATGCAATCCACATCAAAATACTAATGGCATGATTCACAGAACTTGAACAGATAATTCTAAAGTTTGTATGGAAACACAAAAGACTCCAAGTAGCCAAAACAAACTTGAGAAAGAACAAACCTGGAGAAATCATATTCCCTCCCTTTAGACTATACTACAAAGCTACAGTAATCAAAAAAGTATGGTACTGGTGCGAAACAGACACATATGTCCATGGAAGAGAATACAGAGTGTAGAAATAAACTCAGGGGTTTATGATCAATTAATCTATAACAAAGGAGGGAAGAATATAAAATGGAGAAAATACAGTCACTTCAATGAGTGGTGCTGGGAAAACTGTATAGCTACATACAACAGAATGAAATTAGAACACTCTCTAACACCATATACAAAAATAAAATCAAAATCAGTTAAAGATCTAAATGTAAGACTGTGTACTCTAAAACTCCTAGAAGAAAACTTAGGCAGAACACTCTTTGACATACATCACGGCAATTTTTTTTGGCTCTGGCTCCTAAAGTAAAGGAAATAAAAATAAAAATAAACAAATGGAACTTAATTAGTCAAAAGCTGTTGCATAGCAAAGGAAATCATTGACAAAATGAAAAAATGACCTACTGAATGGGAGAAAATATTTCCAAATGACATGATCGATAAGGGATTACTATCCAACATATATAGAGAGCTCACACAACTCAACATCAAAAAATGAACAACCTGATTTAAAAATGGGCAAACACATTGAATATACTCTTTTTTCCCCAAAGAGGACATGCAGATGGCCCATTTCTAATCATCAGGGAAATGCAAATCAAAACCACAAGGGGATATCACCTCACACTTGTCAGAGGGCTATTATCAGAAAGAACATGAGGGGTGGAGGGTGGGAAGGGATAGATGGGATTTCAAAATTGTTAAACAGATAAACAAGATTACACTGTATGGCACAGGGAAATATACACAAGATCTTACAGTAGCTCACAGAGAAAACAATGTGACAATGAATATACCTATGTTCATGTATAACTGAAAAATTGTGCTCTACACTGGAATTTGACACAACACTGTAAAATGATTTTGAATCAATAAAAAAATGTAAAAAAAAAAAAGACATTGAAACAACCTAAATGTCCATCAACAGATGGCTGGATAAAGAAGTTGTGATATACTCATACAATGGAATACTACGCAGCCATAAAAAAGGATAAAATAATTCCATTTGTTGCCATATGGATGGACCTGGAGATTGTTACATTAAGTGAAGTAAGCCAGAAAGAGCAAGACAAATACCATATGACATCACTTATATGTGAAATAAAAATATCACACAAATGAACTTATTTACTAAACAGAATCAGACTCATCAGACTCACAGACACAGAAAGCAAGCTTATGGGTACCAAAGTGGAAAGCAGATGAGGGAGGAACCAATGAGAAGTTTGGAATGAGCAGATACAAAATACTATATATAACAGATAAGCAACAGGGTGTTACGGTATGACACAGAGAACTATACTCACTATCCTGTAAATAAACCATAATGGGAAAGAATATGAAAAAGAATATGTATATATATATATGTAAAGCTGAATCACTTTGCTGTACACCAGAAACTTACACAATACTATAAATCAACTATAATTTAATTAAAATATTTTAAAAGAATAAAGATATTACACAATTAATTTTCACCTCGAAGAACTAGAAAAAAAGAAAAAGCAAAGGTGAGGAAAGTAACAAAATAATAAAGATGAGACAAAAATAACTAAAATACAGACTAGTAATCCTGTATAAAAGATCAAGGATGGCAAAAATTGTGTCTTTTAAAGATAAAAATTGAAAAATCTCTGGTTGAATCGTGCAAAAAAATATAAGAAAGAGGATTCACATAAAAAAGCAGAGATTAAAGAAGAGATATTGCAACTGAAGTAACAGAAATTCAAATGATCAAAACAGACTACTATGAACAATTATATGCCAACATATTGGAAAATCCAGAAAAGAATGGATAAATTCCTACAAAAATACAACCTACCAAGACTGAATCATGAAGAATTGGAAAATACGGACAAATAATGAATAAAAAGATTGAGTCAGCAACCAAAACAACACAAAATAAAGCAAAAAAAGCCCACGAGCAGATGGCTTTATGGGTGAATTCTACAAGACATTTAAAGAAGAATTAATACCAATTCTCAAATTATTTGAAAAATGAAAGAAGGGAACACTTCCAAACTTATTTTGTGAGGCCAGCATTATCCTGATAGCAAAGCCAGATGAGGACAGTATAAGAAACAAAATTATAATCAATATCTCAGATGAAGATACATACAAAAATCATCAAAAACATACAACAAAAAAATCTAACAGTACATTAAAAGAATCATATGGCATTATCAAGTGGGATTAATTCCTGGGATACCGGGATAGTTCAACACATAAAAATCAATGTTTATTGATTTGCTACATCACACTAACAGAATGAAGGATAAAATCGTGATCATCTCAACAGGTACAGAAAAGTCACTTAACAAACTTCAACTGCTTTTCATGGTAAAAAATATATTCTAAGTATAGAAGGAAAGCAATGCAACAAAATAAAGACCATAACAATGCAACAGCTAACCTCATACTCAAAAAAGGCTTGAAGGCTTTTCTCTAAAATCAGGAAAGCCATAAGAATTTCGACTCTCACTAATTCTACTCAACATTGTACAGGAAATCCCATGCAGAGAAATCAGTCATGAAAAATAAATGAAAGGCATTCAAATCAAAAAGGAAAAATAAAATTGTATCTTTTGGTAGATTACATAATCTTTTTATTGAAGTGTAGTGTATTTACAATATTATGTTAGTTTCAGGTGTACAGTAAAGTGACTTAGGTTTTGTCAGATTGTATGTATATATATATATATGAGTGTGTGTATATATATGTATATATATGCCTGAAGACTCCTGCAAAAAAAGAGTAATAGCCAATGAAAACAGTACAGTTTCTGAATAGAAAGTCAACGTACAAAATTTACTTGCATTTCTATATATTAACAATGAACTATCTAAAAATAAATTATCAAAACAATCTTATTTCCATTGGAACTATATATGCATGCATGTATGTATGTATGTAGGTAGGTATGTATGTATGTACGTATGCCTCATCTTTGGGGTATGTGTGTATATATATCTCTCTCATGAATGAATTTGGTAAAGCTGTAGGATACAAAATTTATATACAGAAATTAGTTGCAGTTTTATACACTAATAATGAAGTATCAGAAAAAGAAATTAAGAAAACAATCCCATTTACCATTCCAACAAAAATAATAAAATATCTAGGTATAAGCTATATCCTAAAGAGTACTTGTCCTCCAAAAACTGTATGATGCTCAGGAAGGAAATTGAAAATGACATGAACAGCTGGAAAGTTATACCATGTTTTTGGACTGAAGAATCAATATTGTTAAAATGATGATACTACCTAATGCAATGCACAGATGCTATGCAATCCACATCAAAATACTAATGGCATGATTCACAGAACTTGAACAGATAATTCTAAAGTTTGTATGGAAACACAAAAGACTCCAAGTAGCCAAAACAAACTTGAGAAAGAACAAACCTGGAGAAATCATATTCCCTCCCTTTAGACTATACTACAAAGCTACAGTAATCAAAAAAGTATGGTACTGGTGCGAAACAGACACATATGTCCATGGAAGAGAATACAGAGTGTAGAAATAAACTCAGGGGTTTATGATCAATTAATCTATAACAAAGGAGGGAAGAATATAAAATGGAGAAAATACAGTCACTTCAATGAGTGGTGCTGGGAAAACTGTATAGCTACATACAACAGAATGAAATTAGAACACTCTCTAACACCATATACAAAAATAAAATCAAAATCAGTTAAAGATCTAAATGTAAGACTGTGTACTCTAAAACTCCTAGAAGAAAACTTAGGCAGAACACTCTTTGACATACATCACGGCAATATTTTTTTGGCTCTGGCTCCTAAAGTAAAGGAAATAAAAATAAAAATAAACAAATGGAACTTAATTAGTCAAAAGCTGTTGCATAGCAAAGGAAATCATTGACAAAATGAAAAAATGACCTACTGAATGGGAGAAAATATTTCCAAATGACATGATCGATAAGGGATTACTATCCAACATATATAGAGAGCTCACACAACTCAACATCAAAAAATGAACAACCTGATTTAAAAATGGGCAAACACATTGAATATACTCTTTTTTCCCCAAAGAGGACATGCAGATGGCCCATTTCTAATCATCAGGGAAATGCAAATCAAAACCACAAGGGGATATCACCTCACACTTGTCAGAGGGCTATTATCAGAAAGAACATGAGGGGTGGAGGGTGGGAAGGGATAGATGGGATTTCAAAATTGTTAAACAGATAAACAAGATTACACTGTATGGCACAGGGAAATATACACAAGATCTTACAGTAGCTCACAGAGAAAACAATGTGACAATGAATATACCTATGTTCATGTATAACTGAAAAATTGTGCTCTACACTGGAATTTGACACAACACTGTAAAAAGATTTTGAATCAATAAAAAAATGTAAAAAAAAAAAACAAGACATTGAAACAACCTAAATGTCCATCAACAGATGGCTGGATAAAGAAGTTGTGATATACTCATACAATGGAATACTACGCAGCCATAAAAAAGGATAAAATAATTCCATTTGTTGCCATATGGATGGACCTGGAGATTGTTACATTAAGTGAAGTAAGCCAGAAAGAGCAAGACAAATACCATATGACATCACTTATATGTGAAATAAAAATATCACACAAATGAACTTATTTACTAAACAGAATCAGACTCATCAGACTCACAGACACAGAAAGCAAGCTTATGGGTACCAAAGTGGAAAGCAGATGAGGGAGGAACCAATGAGAAGTTTGGAATGAGCAGATACAAAATACTATATATAACAGATAAGCAACAGGGTGTTACGGTATGACACAGAGAACTATACTCACTATCCTGTAAATAAACCATAATGGGAAAGAATATGAAAAAGAATATGTATATATATATATGTAAAGCTGAATCACTTTGCTGTACACCAGAAACTTACACAATACTATAAATCAACTATAATTTAATTAAAATATTTTAAAAGAATAAAGATATTACACAATTAATTTTCACCTCGAAGAACTAGAAAAAAAGAAAAAGCAAAGGTGAGGAAAGTAACAAAATAATAAAGATGAGACAAAAATAACTAAAATACAGACTAGTAATCCTGTATAAAAGATCAAGGATGGCAAAAATTGTGTCTTTTAAAGATAAAAATTGAAAAATCTCTGGTTGAATCGTGCAAAAAAATATAAGAAAGAGGATTCACATAAAAAAGCAGAGATTAAAGAAGAGATATTGCAACTGAAGTAACAGAAATTCAAATGATCAAAACAGACTACTATGAACAATTATATGCCAACATATTGGAAAATCCAGAAAAGAATGGATAAATTCCTACAAAAATACAACCTACCAAGACTGAATCATGAAGAATTGGAAAATACGGACAAATAATGAATAAAAAGATTGAGTCAGCAACCAAAACAACACAAAATAAAGCAAAAAAAGCCCACGAGCAGATGGCTTTATGGGTGAATTCTACAAGACATTTAAAGAAGAATTAATACCAATTCTCAAATTATTTGAAAAATGAAAGAAGGGAACACTTCCAAACTTATTTTGTGAGGCCAGCATTATCCTGATAGCAAAGCCAGATGAGGACAGTATAAGAAACAAAATTATAATCAATATCTCAGATGAAGATACATACAAAAATCATCAAAAACATACAACAAAAAAATCTAACAGTACATTAAAAGAATCATATGGCATTATCAAGTGGGATTAATTCCTGGGATACCGGGATAGTTCAACACATAAAAATCAATGTTTATTGATTTGCTACATCACACTAACAGAATGAAGGATAAAATCGTGATCATCTCAACAGGTACAGAAAAGTCACTTAACAAACTTCAACTGCTTTTCATGGTAAAAAATATATTCTAAGTATAGAAGGAAAGCAATGCAACAAAATAAAGACCATAACAATGCAACAGCTAACCTCATACTCAAAAAAGGCTTGAAGGCTTTTCTCTAAAATCAGGAAAGCCATAAGAATTTCGACTCTCACTAATTCTACTCAACATTGTACAGGAAATCCCATGCAGAGAAATCAGTCATGAAAAATAAATGAAAGGCATTCAAATCAAAAAGGAAAAATAAAATTGTATCTTTTGGTAGATTACATAATCTTTTTATTGAAGTGTAGTGTATTTACAATATTATGTTAGTTTCAGGTGTACAGTAAAGTGACAGGTTTTGTCAGATTGTATGTATATATATATATATGAGTGTGTGTATATATATGTATATATATGCCTGAAGACTCCTGCAAAAAAAGAGTAATAGCCAATGAAAACAGTACAGTTTCTGAATAGAAAGTCAACGTACAAAATTTACTTGCATTTCTATATATTAACAATGAACTATCTAAAAATAAATTATCAAAACAATCTTATTTCCATTGGAACTATATATGCATGCATGTATGTATGTATGTAGGTAGGTATGTATGTATGTACGTATGCCTCATCTTTGGGGTATGTGTGTATATATATCTCTCTCATGAATGAATTTGGTAAAGCTGTAGGATACAAAATTTATATACAGAAATTAGTTGCAGTTTTATACACTAATAATGAAGTATCAGAAAAAGAAATTAAGAAAACAATCCCATTTACCATTCCAACAAAAATAATAAAATATCTAGGTATAAGCTATATCCTAAAGAGTACTTGTCCTCCAAAAACTGTATGATGCTCAGGAAGGAAATTGAAAATGACATGAACAGCTGGAAAGTTATACCATGTTTTTGGACTGAAGAATCAATATTGTTAAAATGATGATACTACCTCATGCAATGCACAGATGCTATGCAATCCACATCAAAATACTAATGGCATGATTCACAGAACTTGAACAGATAATTCTAAAGTTTGTATGGAAACACAAAAGACTCCAAGTAGCCAAAACAAACTTGAGAAAGAACAAACCTGGAGAAATCATATTCCCTCCCTTTAGACTATACTACAAAGCTACAGTAATCAAAAAAGTATGGTACTGGTGCGAAACAGACACATATGTCCATGGAAGAGAATACAGAGTGTAGAAATAAACTCAGGGGTTTATGATCAATTAATCTATAACAAAGGAGGGAAGAATATAAAATGGAGAAAATACAGTCACTTCAATGAGTGGTGCTGGGAAAACTGTATAGCTACATACAACAGAATGAAATTAGAACACTCTCTAACACCATATACAAAAATAAAATCAAAATCAGTTAAAGATCTAAATGTAAGACTGTGTACTCTAAAACTCCTAGAAGAAAACTTAGGCAGAACACTCTTTGACATACATCACGGCAATATTTTTTTGGCTCTGGCTCCTAAAGTAAAGGAAATAAAAATAAAAATAAACAAATGGAACTTAATTAGTCAAAAGCTGTTGCATAGCAAAGGAAATCATTGACAAAATGAAAAAATGACCTACTGAATGGGAGAAAATATTTCCAAATGACATGATCGATAAGGGATTACTATCCAACATATATAGAGAGCTCACACAACTCAACATCAAAAAATGAACAACCTGATTTAAAAATGGGCAAACACATTGAATATACTCTTTTTTCCCCAAAGAGGACATGCAGATGGCCCATTTCTAATCATCAGGGAAATGCAAATCAAAACCACAAGGGGATATCACCTCACACTTGTCAGAGGGCTATTATCAGAAAGAACATGAGGGGTGGAGGGTGGGAAGGGATAGATGGGATTTCAAAATTGTTAAACAGATAAACAAGATTACACTGTATGGCACAGGGAAATATACACAAGATCTTACAGTAGCTCACAGAGAAAACAATGTGACAATGAATATACCTATGTTCATGTATAACTGAAAAATTGTGCTCTACACTGGAATTTGACACAACACTGTAAAAAGATTTTGAATCAATAAAAAAATGTAAAAAAAAAAACAAGACATTGAAACAACCTAAATGTCCATCAACAGATGGCTGGATAAAGAAGTTGTGATATACTCATACAATGGAATACTACGCAGCCATAAAAAAGGATAAAATAATTCCATTTGTTGCCATATGGATGGACCTGGAGATTGTTACATTAAGTGAAGTAAGCCAGAAAGAGCAAGACAAATACCATATGACATCACTTATATGTGAAATAAAAATATCACACAAATGAACTTATTTACTAAACAGAATCAGACTCATCAGACTCACAGACACAGAAAGCAAGCTTATGGGTACCAAAGTGGAAAGCAGATGAGGGAGGAACCAATGAGAAGTTTGGAATGAGCAGATACAAAATACTATATATAACAGATAAGCAACAGGGTGTTACGGTATGACACAGAGAACTATACTCACTATCCTGTAAATAAACCATAATGGGAAAGAATATGAAAAAGAATATGTATATATATATATGTAAAGCTGAATCACTTTGCTGTACACCAGAAACTTACACAATACTATAAATCAACTATAATTTAATTAAAATATTTTAAAAGAATAAAGATATTACACAATTAATTTTCACCTCAAAGAACTAGAAAAAAAGAAAAAGCAAAGGTGAGGAAAGTAACAAAATAATAAAGATGAGACAAAAATAACTAAAATACAGACTAGTAATCCTGTATAAAAGATCAAGGATGGCAAAAATTGTGTCTTTTAAAGATAAAAATTGAAAAATCTCTGGTTGAATCGTGCAAAAAAATATAAGAAAGAGGATTCACATAAAAAAGCAGAGATTAAAGAAGAGATATTGCAACTGAAGTAACAGAAATTCAAATGATCAAAACAGACTACTATGAACAATTATATGCCAACATATTGGAAAATCCAGAAAAGAATGGATAAATTCCTACAAAAATACAACCTACCAAGACTGAAT
The DNA here is from genome assembly GCF_048564905.1 of Vicugna pacos. Lineage (NCBI taxonomy): Eukaryota > Metazoa > Chordata > Mammalia > Artiodactyla > Camelidae > Vicugna > Vicugna pacos. Next base: position 4,234,299 of record NC_132989.1, read on the forward strand.
CATGAAGAATTGGAAAATACGGACAAATAATGAATAAAAAGATTGAGTCAGCAACCAAAACAACACAAAATAAAGCAAAAAAAGCCCACGAGCAGATGGCTTTATGGGTGAATTCTACAAGACATTTAAAGAAGAATTAATACCAATTCTCAAATTATTTGAAAAATGAAAGAAGGGAACACTTCCAAACTTATTTTGTGAGGCCAGCATTATCCTGATAGCAAAGCCAGATGAGGACAGTATAAGAAACAAAATTATAATCAATATCTCAGATGAAGATACATACAAAAATCATCAAAAACATACAACAAAAAAATCTAACAGTACATTAAAAGAATCATATGGCATTATCAAGTGGGATTAATTCCTGGGATACCGGGATAGTTCAACACATAAAAATCAATGTTTATTGATTTGCTACATCACACTAACAGAATGAAGGATAAAATCGTGATCATCTCAACAGGTACAGAAAAGTCACTTAACAAACTTCAACTGCTTTTCATGGTAAAAAATATATTCTAAGTATAGAAGGAAAGCAATGCAACAAAATAAAGACCATAACAATGCAACAGCTAACCTCATACTCAAAAAAGGCTTGAAGGCTTTTCTCTAAAATCAGGAAAGCCATAAGAATTTCGACTCTCACTAATTCTACTCAACATTGTACAGGAAATCCCATGCAGAGAAATCAGTCATGAAAAATAAATGAAAGGCATTCAAATCAAAAAGGAAAAATAAAATTGTATCTTTTGGTAGATTACATAATCTTTTTATTGAAGTGTAGTGTATTTACAATATTATGTTAGTTTCAGGTGTACAGTAAAGTGACTTAGGTTTTGTCAGATTGTATGTATATATATATATATGAGTGTGTGTATATATATGTATATATATGCCTGAAGACTCCTGCAAAAAAAGAGTAATAGCCAATGAAAACAGTACAGTTTCTGAATAGAAAGTCAACGTACAAAATTTACTTGCATTTCTATATATTAACAATGAACTATCTAAAAATAAATTATCAAAACAATCTTATTTCCATTGGAACTATATATGCATGCATGTATGTATGTATGTAGGTAGGTATGTATGTATGTACGTATGCCTCATCTTTGGGGTATGTGTGTATATATATCTCTCTCATGAATGAATTTGGTAAAGCTGTAGGATACAAAATTTATATACAGAAATTAGTTGCAGTTTTATACACTAATAATGAAGTATCAGAAAAAGAAATTAAGAAAACAATCCCATTTACCATTCCAACAAAAATAATAAAATATCTAGGTATAAGCTATATCCTAAAGAGTACTTGTCCTCCAAAAACTGTATGATGCTCAGGAAGGAAATTGAAAATGACATGATCAGCTGGAAAGTTATACCATGTTTTTGGACTGAAGAATCAATATTGTTAAAATGATGATACTACCTAATGCAATGCACAGATGCTATGCAATCCACATCAAAATACTAATGGCATGATTCACAGAACTTGAACAGATAATTCTAAAGTTTGTATGGAAACACAAAAGACTCCAAGTAGCCAAAACAAACTTGAGAAAGAACAAACCTGGAGAAATCATATTCCCTCCCTTTAGACTATACTACAAAGCTACAGTAATCAAAAAAGTATGGTACTGGTGCGAAACAGACACATATGTCCATGGAAGAGAATACAGAGTGTAGAAATAAACTCAGGGGTTTATGATCAATTAATCTATAACAAAGGAGGGAAGAATATAAAATGGAGAAAATACAGTCACTTCAATGAGTGGTGCTGCGAAAACTGTATAGCTACATACAACAGAATGAAATTAGAACACTCTCTAACACCATATACAAAAATAAAATCAAAATCAGTTAAAGATCTAAATGTAAGACTGTGTACTCTAAAACTCCTAGAAGAAAACTTAGGCAGAACACTCTTTGACATACATCACGGCAATATTTTTTTGGCTCTGGCTCCTAAAGTAAAGGAAATAAAAATAAAAATAAACAAATGGAACTTAATTAGTCAAAAGCTGTTGCATAGCAAAGGAAATCATTGACAAAATGAAAAAATGACCTACTGAATGGGAGAAAATATTTCCAAATGACATGATCGATAAGGGATTACTATCCAACATATATAGAGAGCTCACACAACTCAACATCAAAAAATGAACAACCTGATTTAAAAATGGGCAAACACATTGAATATACTCTTTTTCCCCAAAGAGGACATGCAGATGGCCCATTTCTAATCATCAGGGAAATGCAAATCAAAACCACAAGGGGATATCACCTCACACTTGTCAGAGGGCTATTATCAGAAAGAACATGAGGGGTGGAGGGTGGGAAGGGATAGATGGGATTTCAAAATTGTTAAACAGATAAACAAGATTACACTGTATGGCACAGGGAAATATACACAAGATCTTACAGTAGCTCACAGAGAAAACAATGTGACAATGAATATACCTATGTTCATGTATAACTGAAAAATTGTGCTCTACACTGGAATTTGACACAACACTGTAAAAAGATTTTGAATCAATAAAAAAATGTTAAAAAAAAAAACAAGACATTGAAACAACCTAAATGTCCATCAACAGATGGCTGGATAAAGAAGTTGTGATATACTCATACAATGGAATACTACGCAGCCATAAAAAAGGATAAAATAATTCCATTTGTTGCCATATGGATGGACCTGGAGATTGTTACATTAAGTGAAGTAAGCCAGAAAGAGCAAGACAAATACCATATGACATCACTTATATGTGAAATAAAAATATCACACAAATGAACTTATTTACTAAACAGAATCAGACTCATCAGACTCACAGACACAGAAAGCAAGCTTATGGGTACCAAAGTGGAAAGCAGATGAGGGAGGAACCAATGAGAAGTTTGGAATGAGCAGATACAAAATACTATATATAACAGATAAGCAACAGGGTGTTACGGTATGACACAGAGAACTATACTCACTATCCTGTAAATAAACCATAATGGGAAAGAATATGAAAAAGAATATGTATATATATATATGTAAAGCTGAATCACTTTGCTGTACACCAGAAACTTACACAATACTATAAATCAACTATAATTTAATTAAAATATTTTAAAAGAATAAAGATATTACACAATTAATTTTCACCTCGAAGAACTAGAAAAAAAGAAAAAGCAAAGGTGAGGAAAGTAACAAAATAATAAAGATGAGACAAAAATAACTAAAATACAGACTAGTAATCCTGTATAAAAGATCAAGGATGGCAAAAATTGTGTCTTTTAAAGATAAAAATTGAAAAATCTCTGGTTGAATCGTGCAAAAAAATATAAGAAAGAGGATTCACATAAAAAAGCAGAGATTAAAGAAGAGATATTGCAACTGAAGTAACAGAAATTCAAATGATCAAAACAGACTACTATGAACAATTATATGCCAACATATTGGAAAATCCAGAAAAGAATGGATAAATTCCTACAAAAATACAACCTACCAAGACTGAATCATGAAGAATTGGAAAATACGGACAAATAATGAATAAAAAGATTGAGTCAGCAACCAAAACAACACAAAATAAAGCAAAAAAAGCCCACGAGCAGATGGCTTTATGGGTGAATTCTACAAGACATTTAAAGAAGAATTAATACCAATTCTCAAATTATTTGAAAAATGAAAGAAGGGAACACTTCCAAACTTATTTTGTGAGGCCAGCATTATCCTGATAGCAAAGCCAGATGAGGACAGTATAAGAAACAAAATTATAATCAATATCTCAGATGAAGATACATACAAAAATCATCAAAAACATACAACAAAAAAATCTAACAGTACATTAAAAGAATCATATGGCATTATCAAGTGGGATTAATTCCTGGGATACCGGGATAGTTCAACACATAAAAATCAATGTTTATTGATTTGCTACATCACACTAACAGAATGAAGGATAAAATCGTGATCATCTCAACAGGTACAGAAAAGTCACTTAACAAACTTCAACTGCTTTTCATGGTAAAAAATATATTCTAAGTATAGAAGGAAAGCAATGCAACAAAATAAAGACCATAACAATGCAACAGCTAACCTCATACTCAAAAAAGGCTTGAAGGCTTTTCTCTAAAATCAGGAAAGCCATAAGAATTTCGACTCTCACTAATTCTACTCAACATTGTACAGGAAATCCCATGCAGAGAAATCAGTCATGAAAAATAAATGAAAGGCATTCAAATCAAAAAGGAAAAATAAAATTGTATCTTTTGGTAGATTACATAATCTTTTTATTGAAGTGTAGTGTATTTACAATATTATGTTAGTTTCAGGTGTACAGTAAAGTGACTTAGGTTTTGTCAGATTGTATGTATATATATATATATGAGTGTGTGTATATATATGTATATATATGCCTGAAGACTCCTGCAAAAATAGAGTAATGGCCAATGAAAACAGTACACTTTCTGAATAGAAAGTCAACGTACAAAATTTACTTGCATTTCTATATATTAACAATGAACTATCTAAAAATCAATTATCAAAACAATCTTATTTCCATTGGAACTATATATGCATGCATGTATGTATGTATGTAGGTAGGTATGTATGTATGTACGTATGCCTCATCTTTGGGGTATGTGTGTATATATATCTCTCTCATGAATGAATTTGGTAAAGCTGTAGGATACAAAATTTATATACAGAAATTAGTTGCAGTTTTATACACTAATAATGAAGTATCAGAAAAAGAAATTAAGAAAACAATCCCATTTACCATTCCAACAAAAATAATAAAATATCTAGGTATAAGCTATATCCTAAAGAGTACTTGTCCTCCAAAAACTGTATGATGCTCAGGAAGGAAATTGAAAATGACATGATCAGCTGGAAAGTTATACCATGTTTTTGGACTGAAGAATCAATATTGTTAAAATGATGATACTACCTCATGCAATGCACAGATGCTATGCAATCCACATCAAAATACTACTGGCATGATTCACAGAACTTGAACAGATAATTCTAAAGTTTGTATGGAAACACAAAAGACTCCAAGTAGCCAAAACAAACTTGAGAAAGAACAAACCTGGAGAAATCATATTCCCTCCCTTTAGACTATACTACAAAGCTACAGTAATCAAAAAAGTATGGTACTGGTGCGAAACAGACACATATGTCCATGGAAGAGAATACAGAGTGTAGAAATAAACTCAGGGGTTTATGATCAATTAATCTATAACAAAGGAGGGAAGAATATAAAATGGAGAAAATACAGTCACTTCAATGAGTGGTGCTGGGAAAACTGTATAGCTACATACAACAGAATGAAATTAGAACACTCTCTAACACCATATACAAAAATAAAATCAAAATCAGTTAAAGATCTAAATGTAAGACTGTGTACTCTAAAACTCCTAGAAGAAAACATAGGCAGAACACTCTTTGACATACATCACGGCAATATTTTTTTGGCTCTGGCTCCTAAAGTAAAGGAAATAAAATAAAAATAAACAAATGGAACTTAATTAGTCAAAAGCTGTTGCATAGCAAAGGAAATCATTGACAAAATGAAAAAATGACCTACTGAATGGGAGAAAATATTTCCAAATGACATGATCGATAAGGGATTACTATCCAACATATATAGAGAGCTCACACAACTCAACATCAAAAAATGAACAACCTGATTTAAAAATGGGCAAACTCATTGAATATACTCTTTTTTCCCCAAAGAGGACATGCAGATGGCCCATTTCTAATCATCAGGGAAATGCAAATCAAAACCACAAGGGGATATCACCTCACACTTGTCAGAGGGCTATTATCACAAAGAACATGAGGGGTGGAGGGTGGGAAGGGATAGATGGGATTTCAAAATTGTTAAACAGATAAACAAGATTACACTGTATGGCACAGGGAAATATACACAAGATCTTACAGTAGCTCACAGAGAAAACAATGTGACAATGAATATACCTATGTTCATGTATAACTGAAAAATTGTGCTCTACACTGGAATTTGACACAACACTGTAAAAAGATTTTGAATCAATAAAAAAATGTTAAAAAAAAAAACAAGACATTGAAACAACCTAAATGTCCATCAACAGATGGCTGGATAAAGAAGTTGTGATATACTCATACAATGGAATACTACGCAGCCATAAAAAAGAATAAAATAATTCCATTTGTTGCAATATGGATGGACCTGGAGATTGTTACATTAAGTGAAGTAAGCCAGAAAGAGCAAGACAAATACCATATGACATCACTTATATGTGAAATAAAAATATCACACAAATGAACTTATTTACTAAACAGAATCAGACTCATCAGACTCACAGACACAGAAAGCAAACTTATGGGTACCAAAGTGGAAAGCAGATGAGGGAGGAACCAATTAGAAGTTTGGAATTAGCAGATACAAAATACTATATATAACAGATAAGCAACAGGGTGTTATGGTATGACACAGAGAACTATACTCACTATCCTGTAAATAAACCATAATGGAAAAGAATAAGAAAAAGAATATGTATATATATATATGTAAAGCTGAATCACTTTGCTGTACACCAGAAACTTACACAATACTATAAATCAACTATAATTTAATTAAAATATTTTAAAAGAATAAAGATATTACACAATTAATTTTCACCTCGAAGAACTAGAAAAAAAGAAAAAGCAAAGGTGAGGAAAGTAACAAAATAATAAAGATGAGACAAAAATAACTAAAATACAGACTAGTAATCCTGTATAAAAGATCAAGGATGGCAAAAATTGTGTCTTTTAAAGATAAAAATTGAAAAATCTCTGGTTGAATCATGCAAAAGAATATAAGAAAGAGGATTCACATAAAAAACCAGAGATTAAAGAAGAGATATTGCAACTGAAGTAACAGAAATTCAAATGATCAAAACAGACTACTATGAACAATTATATGCCAACATATTGGAAAATCCAGAAAAGAATGGATAAATCCCTACAAAAATACAACCTACCAAGACTGAATCATGAAGAATTGGAAAATACGGACAAATAATGAATAAAAAGATTGAGTCAGCAACCAAAACAACACAAAATAAAGCAAAAAAAGCCCACGAGCAGATGGCTTTATGGGTGAATTCTACAAGACATTTAAAGAAGAATTAATACCAATTCTCAAATTATTTGAAAAATGAAAGAAGGGAACACTTCCAAACTTATTTTGTGAGGCCAGCATTATCCTGATAGCAAAGCCAGATGAGGACAGTATAAGAAACAAAATTATAATCAATATCTCAGATGAAGATACATACAAAAATCATCAAAAACATACAACAAAAAAATCTAACAGTACATTAAAAGAATCATATGGCATTATCAAGTGGGATTAATTCCTGGGATACCGGGATAGTTCAACACATAAAAATCAATGTTTATTGATTTGCTACATCACACTAACAGAATGAAGGATAAAATCGTGATCATCTCAACAGGTACAGAAAAGTCACTTAACAAACTTCAACTGCTTTTCATGGTAAAAAATATATTCTAAGTATAGAAGGAAAGCAATGCAACAAAATAAAGACCATAACAATGCAACAGCTAACCTCATACTCAAAAAAGGCTTGAAGGCTTTTCTCTAAAATCAGGAAAGCCATAAGAATTTCGACTCTCACTAATTCTACTCAACATTGTACAGGAAATCCCATGCAGAGAAATCAGTCATGAAAAATAAATGAAAGGCATTCAAATCAAAAAGGAAAAATAAAATTGTATCTTTTGGTAGATTACATAATCTTTTTATTGAAGTGTAGTGTATTTACAATATTATGTTAGTTTCAGGTGTACAGTAAAGTGACTTAGGTTTTGTCAGATTGTATGTATATATATATATATGAGTGTGTGTATATATATGTATATATATGCCTGAAGACTCCTGCAAAAAAAGAGTAATAGCCAATGAAAACAGTACAGTTTCTGAATAGAAAGTCAACGTACAAAATTTACTTGCATTTCTATATATTAACAATGAACTATCTAAAAATAAATTATCAAAACAATCTTATTTCCATTGGAACTATATATGCATGCATGTATGTATGTATGTAGGTAGGTATGTATGTATGTACGTATGCCTCATCTTTGGGGTATGTGTGTATATATATCTCTCTCATGAATGAATTTGGTAAAGCTGTAGGATACAAAATTTATATACAGAAATTAGTTGCAGTTTTATACACTAATAATGAAGTATCAGAAAAAGAAATTAAGAAAACAATCCCATTTACCATTCCAACAAAAATAATAAAATATCTAGGTATAAGCTATATCCTAAAGAGTACTTGTCCTCCAAAAACTGTATGATGCTCAGGAAGGAAATTGAAAATGACATGATCAGCTGGAAAGTTATACCATGTTTTTGGACTGAAGAATCAATATTGTTAAAATGATGATACTACCTCATGCAATGCACAGATGCTATGCAATCCACATCAAAATACTAATGGCATGATTCACAGAACTTGAACAGATAATTCTAAAGTTTGTATGGAAACACAAAAGACTCCAAGTAGCCAAAACAAACTTGAGAAAGAACAAACCTGGAGAAATCATATTCCCTCCCTTTAGACTATACTACAAAGCTACAGTAATCAAAAAAGTATGGTACTGGTGCGAAACAGACACATATGTCCATGGAAGAGAATACAGAGTGTAGAAATAAACTCAGGGGTTTATGATCAATTAATCTATAACAAAGGAGGGAAGAATATAAAATGGAGAAAATACAGTCACTTCAATGAGTGGTGCTGGGAAAACTGTATAGCTACATACAACAGAATGAAATTAGAACACTCTCTAACACCATATACAAAAATAAAATCAAAATCAGTTAAAGATCTAAATGTAAGACTGTGTACTCTAAAACTCCTAGAAGAAAACTTAGGCAGAACACTCTTTGACATACATCACGGCAATATTTTTTTGGCTCTGGCTCCTAAAGTAAAGGAAATAAAAATAAAAATAAACAAATGGAACTTAATTAGTCAAAAGCTGTTGCATAGCAAAGGAAATCATTGACAAAATGAAAAAATGACCTACTGAATGGGAGAAAATATTTCCAAATGACATGATCGATAAGGGATTACTATCCAACATATATAGAGAGCTCACACAACTCAACATCAAAAAATGAACAACCTGATTTAAAAATGGGCAAACACATTGAATATACTCTTTTTTCCCCAAAGAGGACATGCAGATGGCCCATTTCTAATCATCAGGGAAATGCAAATCAAAACCACAAGGGGATATCACCTCACACTTGTCAGAGGGCTATTATCAGAAAGAACATGAGGGGTGGAGGGTGGGAAGGGATAGATGGGATTTCAAAATTGTTAAACAGATAAACAAGATTACACTGTATGGCACAGGGAAATATACACAAGATCTTACAGTAGCTCACAGAGAAAACAATGTGACAATGAATATACCTATGTTCATGTATAACTGAAAAATTGTGCTCTACACTGGAATTTGACACAACACTGTAAAAAGATTTTGAATCAATAAAAAAATGTAAAAAAAAAACAAGACATTGAAACAACCTAAATGTCCATCAACAGATGGCTGGATAAAGAAGTTGTGATATACTCATACAATGGAATACTACGCAGCCATAAAAAAGGATAAAATAATTCCATTTGTTGCCATATGGATGGACCTGGAGATTGTTACATTAAGTGAAGTAAGCCAGAAAGAGCAAGACAAATACCATATGACATCACTTATATGTGAAATAAAAATATCACACAAATGAACTTATTTACTAAACAGAATCAGACTCATCAGACTCACAGACACAGAAAGCAAGCTTATGGGTACCAAAGTGGAAAGCAGATGAGGGAGGAACCAATGAGAAGTTTGGAATGAGCAGATACAAAATACTATATATAACAGATAAGCAACAGGGTGTTACGGTATGACACAGAGAACTATACTCACTATCCTGTAAATAAACCATAATGGGAAAGAATATGAAAAAGAATATGTATATATATATATGTAAAGCTGAATCACTTTGCTGTACACCAGAAACTTACACAATACTATAAATCAACTATAATTTAATTAAAATATTTTAAAAGAATAAAGATATTACACAATTAATTTTCACCTCGAAGAACTAGAAAAAAAGAAAAAGCAAAGGTGAGGAAAGTAACAAAATAATAAAGATGAGACAAAAATAACTAAAATACAGACTAGTAATCCTGTATAAAAGATCAAGGATGGCAAAAATTGTGTCTTTTAAAGATAAAAATTGAAAAATCTCTGGTTGAATCATGCAAAAGAATATAAGAAAGAGGATTCACATAAAAAACCAGAGATTAAAGAAGAGATATTGCAACTGAAGTAACAGAAATTCAAATGATCAAAACAGACTACTATGAACAATTATATGCCAACATATTGGAAAATCCAGAAAAGAATGGATAAATTCCTACAAAAATACAACCTACCAAGACTGAATCATGAAGAATTGGAAAATACGGACAAATAATGAATAAAAAGATTGAGTCAGCAACCAAAACAACACAAAATAAAGCAAAAAAAGCCCACGAGCAGATGGCTTTATGGGTGAATTCTACAAGACATTTAAAGAAGAATTAATACCAATTCTCAAATTATTTGAAAAATGAAAGAAGGGAACACTTCCAAACTTATTTTGTGAGGCCAGCATTATCCTGATAGCAAAGCCAGATGAGGACAGTATAAGAAACAAAATTATAATCAATATCTCAGATGAAGATACATACAAAAATCATCAAAAACATACAACAAAAAAATCTAACAGTACATTAAAAGAATCATATGGCATTATCAAGTGGGATTAATTCCTGGGATACCGGGATAGTTCAACACATAAAAATCAATGTTTATTGATTTGCTACATCACACTAACAGAATGAAGGATAAAATCGTGATCATCTCAACAGGTACAGAAAAGTCACTTAACAAACTTCAACTGCTTTTCATGGTAAAAAATATATTCTAAGTATAGAAGGAAAGCAATGCAACAAAATAAAGACCATAACAATGCAACAGCTAACCTCATACTCAAAAAAGGCTTGAAGGCTTTTCTCTAAAATCAGGAAAGCCATAAGAATTTCGACTCTCACTAATTCTACTCAACATTGTACAGGAAATCCCATGCAGAGAAATCAGTCATGAAAAATAAATGAAAGGCATTCAAATCAAAAAGGAAAAATAAAATTGTATCTTTTGGTAGATTACATAATCTTTTTATTGAAGTGTAGTGTATTTACAATATTATGTTAGTTTCAGGTGTACAGTAAAGTGACTTAGGTTTTGTCAGATTGTATGTATATATATATATATGAGTGTGTGTATATATATGTATATATATGCCTGAAGACTCCTGCAAAAAAAGAGTAATAGCCAATGAAAACAGTACAGTTTCTGAATAGAAAGTCAACGTACAAAATTTACTTGCATTTCTATATATTAACAATGAACTATCTAAAAATAAATTATCAAAACAATCTTATTTCCATTGGAACTATATATGCATGCATGTATGTATGTATGTAGGTAGGTATGTATGTATGTACGTATGCCTCATCTTTGGGGTATGTGTGTATATATATCTCTCTCATGAATGAATTTGGTAAAGCTGTAGGATACAAAATTTATATACAGAAATTAGTTGCAGTTTTATACACTAATAATGAAGTATCAGAAAAAGAAATTAAGAAAACAATCCCATTTACCATTCCAACAAAAATAATAAAATATCTAGGTATAAGCTATATCCTAAAGAGTACTTGTCCTCCAAAAACTGTATGATGCTCAGGAAGGAAATTGAAAATGACATGAACAGCTGGAAAGTTATACCATGTTTTTGGACTGAAGAATCAATATTGTTAAAATGATGATACTACCTCATGCAATGCACAGATGCTATGCAATCCACATCAAAATACTAATGGCATGATTCACAGAACTTGAACAGATAATTCTAAAGTTTGTATGGAAACACAAAAGACTCCAAGTAGCCAAAACAAACTTGAGAAAGAACAAACCTGGAGAAATCATATTCCCTCCCTTTAGACTATACTACAAAGCTACAGTAATCAAAAAAGTATGGTACTGGTGCGAAACAGACACATATGTCCATGGAAGAGAATACAGAGTGTAGAAATAAACTCAGGGGTTTATGATCAATTAATCTATAACAAAGGAGGGAAGAATATAAAATGGAGAAAATACAGTCACTTCAATGAGTGGTGCTGGGAAAACTGTATAGCTACATACAACAGAATGAAATTAGAACACTCTCTAACACCATATACAAAAATAAAATCAAAATCAGTTAAAGATCTAAATGTAAGACTGTGTACTCTAAAACTCCTAGAAGAAAACTTAGGCAGAACACTCTTTGACATACATCACGGCAATATTTTTTTGGCTCTGGCTCCTAAAGTAAAGGAAATAAAAATAAAAATAAACAAATGGAACTTAATTAGTCAAAAGCTGTTGCATAGCAAAGGAAATCATTGACAAAATGAAAAAATGACCTACTGAATGGGAGAAAATATTTCCAAATGACATGATCGATAAGGGATTACTATCCAACATATATAGAGAGCTCACACAACTCAACATCAAAAAATGAACAACCTGATTTAAAAATGGGCAAACACATTGAATATACTCTTTTTTCCCCAAAGAGGACATGCAGATGGCCCATTTCTAATCATCAGGGAAATGCAAATCAAAACCACAAGGGGATATCACCTCACACTTGTCAGAGGGCTATTATCAGAAAGAACATGAGGGGTGGAGGGTGGGAAGGGATAGATGGGATTTCAAAATTGTTAAACAGATAAACAAGATTACACTGTATGGCACAGGGAAATATACACAAGATCTTACAGTAGCTCACAGAGAAAACAATGTGACAATGAATATACCTATGTTCATGTATAACTGAAAAATTGTGCTCTACACTGGAATTTGACACAACACTGTAAAAAGATTTTGAATCAATAAAAAAATGTAAAAAAAAAACAAGACATTGAAACAACCTAAATGTCCATCAACAGATGGCTGGATAAAGAAGTTGTGATATACTCATACAATGGAATACTACGCAGCCATAAAAAAGGATAAAATAATTCCATTTGTTGCCATATGGATGGACCTGGAGATTGTTACATTAAGTGAAGTAAGCCAGAAAGAGCAAGACAAATACCATATGACATCACTTATATGTGAAATAAAAATATCACACAAATGAACTTATTTACTAAACAGAATCAGACTCATCAGACTCACAGACACAGAAAGCAAGCTTATGGGTACCAAAGTGGAAAGCAGATGAGGGAGGAACCAATGAGAAGTTTGGAATGAGCAGATACAAAATACTATATATAACAGATAAGCAACAGGGTGTTACGGTATGACACAGAGAACTATACTCACTATCCTGTAAATAAACCATAATGGGAAAGAATATGAAAAAGAATATGTATATATATATATGTAAAGCTGAATCACTTTGCTGTACACCAGAAACTTACACAATACTATAAATCAACTATAATTTAATTAAAATATTTTAAAAGAATAAAGATATTACACAATTAATTTTCACCTCGAAGAACTAGAAAAAAAGAAAAAGCAAAGGTGAGGAAAGTAACAAAATAATAAAGATGAGACAAAAATAACTAAAATACAGACTAGTAATCCTGTATAAAAGATCAAGGATGGCAAAAATTGTGTCTTTTAAAGATAAAAATTGAAAAATCTCTGGTTGAATCGTGCAAAAAAATATAAGAAAGAGGATTCACATAAAAAAGCAGAGATTAAAGAAGAGATATTGCAACTGAAGTAACAGAAATTCAAATGATCAAAACAGACTACTATGAACAATTATATGCCAACATATTGGAAAATCCAGAAAAGAATGGATAAATTCCTACAAAAATACAACCTACCAAGACTGAATCATGAAGAATTGGAAAATACGGACAAATAATGAATAAAAAGATTGAGTCAGCAACCAAAACAACACAAAATAAAGCAAAAAAAGCCCACGAGCAGATGGCTTTATGGGTGAATTCTACAAGACATTTAAAGAAGAATTAATACCAATTCTCAAATTATTTGAAAAATGAAAGAAGGGAACACTTCCAAACTTATTTTGTGAGGCCAGCATTATCCTGATAGCAAAGCCAGATGAGGACAGTATAAGAAACAAAATTATAATCAATATCTCAGATGAAGATACATACAAAAATCATCAAAAACATACAACAAAAAAATCTAACAGTACATTAAAAGAATCATATGGCATTATCAAGTGGGATTAATTCCTGGGATACCGGGATAGTTCAACACATAAAAATCAATGTTTATTGATTTGCTACATCACACTAACAGAATGAAGGATAAAATCGTGATCATCTCAACAGGTACAGAAAAGTCACTTAACAAACTTCAACTGCTTTTCATGGTAAAAAATATATTCTAAGTATAGAAGGAAAGCAATGCAACAAAATAAAGACCATAACAATGCAACAGCTAACCTCATACTCAAAAAAGGCTTGAAGGCTTTTCTCTAAAATCAGGAAAGCCATAAGAATTTCGACTCTCACTAATTCTACTCAACATTGTACAGGAAATCCCATGCAGAGAAATCAGTCATGAAAAATAAATGAAAGGCATTCAAATCAAAAAGGAAAAATAAAATTGTATCTTTTGGTAGATTACATAATCTTTTTATTGAAGTGTAGTGTATTTACAATATTATGTTAGTTTCAGGTGTACAGTAAAGTGACTTAGGTTTTGTCAGATTGTATGTATATATATATATATGAGTGTGTGTATATATATGTATATATATGCCTGAAGACTCCTGCAAAAAAAGAGTAATAGCCAATGAAAACAGTACAGTTTCTGAATAGAAAGTCAACGTACAAAATTTACTTGCATTTCTATATATTAACAATGAACTATCTAAAAATAAATTATCAAAACAATCTTATTTCCATTGGAACTATATATGCATGCATGTATGTATGTATGTAGGTAGGTATGTATGTATGTACGTATGCCTCATCTTTGGGGTATGTGTGTATATATATCTCTCTCATGAATGAATTTGGTAAAGCTGTAGGATACAAAATTTATATACAGAAATTAGTTGCAGTTTTATACACTAATAATGAAGTATCAGAAAAAGAAATTAAGAAAACAATCCCATTTACCATTCCAACAAAAATAATAAAATATCTAGGTATAAGCTATATCCTAAAGAGTACTTGTCCTCCAAAAACTGTATGATGCTCAGGAAGGAAATTGAAAATGACATGATCAGCTGGAAAGTTATACCATGTTTTTGGACTGAAGAATCAATATTGTTAAAATGATGATACTACCTAATGCAATGCACAGATGCTATGCAATCCACATCAAAATACTAATGGCATGATTCACAGAACTTGAACAGATAATTCTAAAGTTTGTATGGAAACACAAAAGACTCCAAGTAGCCAAAACAAACTTGAGAAAGAACAAACCTGGAGAAATCATATTCCCTCCCTTTAGACTATACTACAAAGCTACAGTAATCAAAAAAGTATGGTACTGGTGCGAAACAGACACATATGTCCATGGAAGAGAATACAGAGTGTAGAAATAAACTCAGGGGTTTATGATCAATTAATCTATAACAAAGGAGGGAAGAATATAAAATGGAGAAAATACAGTCACTTCAATGAGTGGTGCTGCGAAAACTGTATAGCTACATACAACAGAATGAAATTAGAACACTCTCTAACACCATATACAAAAATAAAATCAAAATCAGTTAAAGATCTAAATGTAAGACTGTGTACTCTAAAACTCCTAGAAGAAAACTTAGGCAGAACACTCTTTGACATACATCACGGCAATATTTTTTTGGCTCTGGCTCCTAAAGTAAAGGAAATAAAAATAAAAATAAACAAATGGAACTTAATTAGTCAAAAGCTGTTGCATAGCAAAGGAAATCATTGACAAAATGAAAAAATGACCTACTGAATGGGAGAAAATATTTCCAAATGACATGATCGATAAGGGATTACTATCCAACATATATAGAGAGCTCACACAACTCAACATCAAAAAATGAACAACCTGATTTAAAAATGGGCAAACACATTGAATATACTCTTTTTTCCCCAAAGAGGACATGCAGATGGCCCATTTCTAATCATCAGGGAAATGCAAATCAAAACCACAAGGGGATATCACCTCACACTTGTCAGAGGGCTATTATCAGAAAGAACATGAGGGGTGGAGGGTGGGAAGGGATAGATGGGATTTCAAAATTGTTAAACAGATAAACAAGATTACACTGTATGGCACAGGGAAATATACACAAGATCTTACAGTAGCTCACAGAGAAAACAATGTGACAATGAATATACCTATGTTCATGTATAACTGAAAAATTGTGCTCTACACTGGAATTTGACACAACACTGTAAAAAGATTTTGAATCAATAAAAAAATGTAAAAAAAAAACAAGACATTGAAACAACCTAAATGTCCATCAACAGATGGCTGGATAAAGAAGTTGTGATATACTCATACAATGGAATACTACGCAGCCATAAAAAAGGATAAAATAATTCCATTTGTTGCCATATGGATGGACCTGGAGATTGTTACATTAAGTGAAGTAAGCCAGAAAGAGCAAGACAAATACCATATGACATCACTTATATGTGAAATAAAAATATCACACAAATGAACTTATTTACTAAACAGAATCAGACTCATCAGACTCACAGACACAGAAAGCAAGCTTATGGGTACCAAAGTGGAAAGCAGATGAGGGAGGAACCAATGAGAAGTTTGGAATGAGCAGATACAAAATACTATATATAACAGATAAGCAACAGGGTGTTACGGTATGACACAGAGAACTATACTCACTATCCTGTAAATAAACCATAATGGGAAAGAATATGAAAAAGAATATGTATATATATATATGTAAAGCTGAATCACTTTGCTGTACACCAGAAACTTACACAATACTATAAATCAACTATAATTTAATTAAAATATTTTAAAAGAATAAAGATATTACACAATTAATTTTCACCTCGAAGAACTAGAAAAAAAGAAAAAGCAAAGGTGAGGAAAGTAACAAAATAATAAAGATGAGACAAAAATAACTAAAATACAGACTAGTAATCCTGTATAAAAGATCAAGGATGGCAAAAATTGTGTCTTTTAAAGATAAAAATTGAAAAATCTCTGGTTGAATCGTGCAAAAAAATATAAGAAAGAGGATTCACATAAAAAACCAGAGATTAAAGAAGAGATATTGCAACTGAAGTAACAGAAATTCAAATGATCAAAACAGACTACTATGAACAATTATATGCCAACATATTGGAAAATCCAGAAAAGAATGGATAAATTCCTACAAAAATACAACCTACCAAGACTGAATCATGAAGAATTGGAAAATACGGACAAATAATGAATAAAAAGATTGAGTCAGCAACCAAAACAACACAAAATAAAGCAAAAAAAGCCCACGAGCAGATGGCTTTATGGGTGAATTCTACAAGACATTTAAAGAAGAATTAATACCAATTCTCAAATTATTTGAAAAATGAAAGAAGGGAACACTTCCAAACTTATTTTGTGAGGCCAGCATTATCCTGATAGCAAAGCCAGATGAGGACAGTATAAGAAACAAAATTATAATCAATATCTCAGATGAAGATACATACAAAAATCATCAAAAACATACAACAAAAAAATCTAACAGTACATTAAAAGAATCATATGGCATTATCAAGTGGGATTAATTCCTGGGATACCGGGATAGTTCAACACATAAAAATCAATGTTTATTGATTTGCTACATCACACTAACAGAATGAAGGATAAAATCGTGATCATCTCAACAGGTACAGAAAAGTCACTTAACAAACTTCAACTGCTTTTCATGGTAAAAAATATATTCTAAGTATAGAAGGAAAGCAATGCAACAAAATAAAGACCATAACAATGCAACAGCTAACCTCATACTCAAAAAAGGCTTGAAGGCTTTTCTCTAAAATCAGGAAAGCCATAAGAATTTCGACTCTCACTAATTCTACTCAACATTGTACAGGAAATCCCATGCAGAGAAATCAGTCATGAAAAATAAATGAAAGGCATTCAAATCAAAAAGGAAAAATAAAATTGTATCTTTTGGTAGATTACATAATCTTTTTATTGAAGTGTAGTGTATTTACAATATTATGTTAGTTTCAGGTGTACAGTAAAGTGACTTAGGTTTTGTCAGATTGTATGTATATATATATATATGAGTGTGTGTATATATATGTATATATATGCCTGAAGACTCCTGCAAAAAAAGAGTAATAGCCAATGAAAACAGTACAGTTTCTGAATAGAAAGTCAACGTACAAAATTTACTTGCATTTCTATATATTAACAATGAACTATCTAAAAATAAATTATCAAAACAATCTTATTTCCATTGGAACTATATATGCATGCATGTATGTATGTATGTAGGTAGGTATGTATGTATGTACGTATGCCTCATCTTTGGGGTATGTGTGTATATATATCTCTCTCATGAATGAATTTGGTAAAGCTGTAGGATACAAAATTTATATACAGAAATTAGTTGCAGTTTTATACACTAATAATGAAGTATCAGAAAAAGAAATTAAGAAAACAATCCCATTTACCATTCCAACAAAAATAATAAAATATCTAGGTATAAGCTATATCCTAAAGAGTACTTGTCCTCCAAAAACTGTATGATGCTCAGGAAGGAAATTGAAAATGACATGAACAGCTGGAAAGTTATACCATGTTTTTGGACTGAAGAATCAATATTGTTAAAATGATGATACTACCTCATGCAATGCACAGATGCTATGCAATCCACATCAAAATACTAATGGCATGATTCACAGAACTTGAACAGATAATTCTAAAGTTTGTATGGAAACACAAAAGACTCCAAGTAGCCAAAACAAACTTGAGAAAGAACAAACCTGGAGAAATCATATTCCCTCCCTTTAGACTATACTACAAAGCTACAGTAATCAAAAAAGTATGGTACTGGTGCGAAACAGACACATATGTCCATGGAAGAGAATACAGAGTGTAGAAATAAACTCAGGGGTTTATGATCAATTAATCTATAACAAAGGAGGGAAGAATATAAAATGGAGAAAATACAGTCACTTCAATGAGTGGTGCTGGGAAAACTGTATAGCTACATACAACAGAATGAAATTAGAACACTCTCTAACACCATATACAAAAATAAAATCAAAATCAGTTAAAGATCTAAATGTAAGACTGTGTACTCTAAAACTCCTAGAAGAAAACTTAGGCAGAACACTCTTTGACATACATCACGGCAATATTTTTTTGGCTCTGGCTCCTAAAGTAAAGGAAATAAAAATAAAAATAAACAAATGGAACTTAATTAGTCAAAAGCTGTTGCATAGCAAAGGAAATCATTGACAAAATGAAAAAATGACCTACTGAATGGGAGAAAATATTTCCAAATGACATGATCGATAAGGGATTACTATCCAACATATATAGAGAGCTCACACAACTCAACATCAAAAAATGAACAACCTGATTTAAAAATGGGCAAACACATTGAATATACTCTTTTTTCCCCAAAGAGGACATGCAGATGGCCCATTTCTAATCATCAGGGAAATGCAAATCAAAACCACAAGGGGATATCACCTCACACTTGTCAGAGGGCTATTATCAGAAAGAACATGAGGGGTGGAGGGTGGGAAGGGATAGATGGGATTTCAAAATTGTTAAACAGATAAACAAGATTACACTGTATGGCACAGGGAAATATACACAAGATCTTACAGTAGCTCACAGAGAAAACAATGTGACAATGAATATACCTATGTTCATGTATAACTGAAAAATTGTGCTCTACACTGGAATTTGACACAACACTGTAAAAAGATTTTGAATCAATAAAAAAATGTAAAAAAAAAACAAGACATTGAAACAACCTAAATGTCCATCAACAGATGGCTGGATAAAGAAGTTGTGATATACTCATACAATGGAATACTACGCAGCCATAAAAAAGGATAAAATAATTCCATTTGTTGCCATATGGATGGACCTGGAGATTGTTACATTAAGTGAAGTAAGCCAGAAAGAGCAAGACAAATACCATATGACATCACTTATATGTGAAATAAAAATATCACACAAATGAACTTATTTACTAAACAGAATCAGACTCATCAGACTCACAGACACAGAAAGCAAGCTTATGGGTACCAAAGTGGAAAGCAGATGAGGGAGGAACCAATGAGAAGTTTGGAATGAGCAGATACAAAATACTATATATAACAGATAAGCAACAGGGTGTTACGGTATGACACAGAGAACTATACTCACTATCCTGTAAATAAACCATAATGGGAAAGAATATGAAAAAGAATATGTATATATATATATGTAAAGCTGAATCACTTTGCTGTACACCAGAAACTTACACAATACTATAAATCAACTATAATTTAATTAAAATATTTTAAAAGAATAAAGATATTACACAATTAATTTTCACCTCGAAGAACTAGAAAAAAAGAAAAAGCAAAGGTGAGGAAAGTAACAAAATAATAAAGATGAGACAAAAATAACTAAAATACAGACTAGTAATCCTGTATAAAAGATCAAGGATGGCAAAAATTGTGTCTTTTAAAGATAAAAATTGAAAAATCTCTGGTTGAATCGTGCAAAAAAATATAAGAAAGAGGATTCACATAAAAAAGCAGAGATTAAAGAAGAGATATTGCAACTGAAGTAACAGAAATTCAAATGATCAAAACAGACTACTATGAACAATTATATGCCAACATATTGGAAAATCCAGAAAAGAATGGATAAATTCCTACAAAAATACAACCTACCAAGACTGAATCATGAAGAATTGGAAAATACGGACAAATAATGAATAAAAAGATTGAGTCAGCAACCAAAACAACACAAAATAAAGCAAAAAAAGCCCACGAGCAGATGGCTTTATGGGTGAATTCTACAAGACATTTAAAGAAGAATTAATACCAATTCTCAAATTATTTGAAAAATGAAAGAAGGGAACACTTCCAAACTTATTTTGTGAGGCCAGCATTATCCTGATAGCAAAGCCAGATGAGGACAGTATAAGAAACAAAATTATAATCAATATCTCAGATGAAGATACATACAAAAATCATCAAAAACATACAACAAAAAAATCTAACAGTACATTAAAAGAATCATATGGCATTATCAAGTGGGATTAATTCCTGGGATACCGGGATAGTTCAACACATAAAAATCAATGTTTATTGATTTGCTACATCACACTAACAGAATGAAGGATAAAATCGTGATCATCTCAACAGGTACAGAAAAGTCACTTAACAAACTTCAACTGCTTTTCATGGTAAAAAATATATTCTAAGTATAGAAGGAAAGCAATGCAACAAAATAAAGACCATAACAATGCAACAGCTAACCTCATACTCAAAAAAGGCTTGAAGGCTTTTCTCTAAAATCAGGAAAGCCATAAGAATTTCGACTCTCACTAATTCTACTCAACATTGTACAGGAAATCCCATGCAGAGAAATCAGTCATGAAAAATAAATGAAAGGCATTCAAATCAAAAAGGAAAAATAAAATTGTATCTTTTGGTAGATTACATAATCTTTTTATTGAAGTGTAGTGTATTTACAATATTATGTTAGTTTCAGGTGTACAGTAAAGTGACTTAGGTTTTGTCAGATTGTATGTATATATATATATATGAGTGTGTGTATATATATGTATATATATGCCTGAAGACTCCTGCAAAAAAAGAGTAATAGCCAATGAAAACAGTACAGTTTCTGAATAGAAAGTCAACGTACAAAATTTACTTGCATTTCTATATATTAACAATGAACTATCTAAAAATAAATTATCAAAACAATCTTATTTCCATTGGAACTATATATGCATGCATGTATGTATGTATGTAGGTAGGTATGTATGTATGTACGTATGCCTCATCTTTGGGGTATGTGTGTATATATATCTCTCTCATGAATGAATTTGGTAAAGCTGTAGGATACAAAATTTATATACAGAAATTAGTTGCAGTTTTATACACTAATAATGAAGTATCAGAAAAAGAAATTAAGAAAACAATCCCATTTACCATTCCAACAAAAATAATAAAATATCTAGGTATAAGCTATATCCTAAAGAGTACTTGTCCTCCAAAAACTGTATGATGCTCAGGAAGGAAATTGAAAATGACATGATCAGCTGGAAAGTTATACCATGTTTTTGGACTGAAGAATCAATATTGTTAAAATGATGATACTACCTAATGCAATGCACAGATGCTATGCAATCCACATCAAAATACTAATGGCATGATTCACAGAACTTGAACAGATAATTCTAAAGTTTGTATGGAAACACAAAAGACTCCAAGTAGCCAAAACAAACTTGAGAAAGAACAAACCTGGAGAAATCATATTCCCTCCCTTTAGACTATACTACAAAGCTACAGTAATCAAAAAAGTATGGTACTGGTGCGAAACAGACACATATGTCCATGGAAGAGAATACAGAGTGTAGAAATAAACTCAGGGGTTTATGATCAATTAATCTATAACAAAGGAGGGAAGAATATAAAATGGAGAAAATACAGTCACTTCAATGAGTGGTGCTGCGAAAACTGTATAGCTACATACAACAGAATGAAATTAGAACACTCTCTAACACCATATACAAAAATAAAATCAAAATCAGTTAAAGATCTAAATGTAAGACTGTGTACTCTAAAACTCCTAGAAGAAAACTTAGGCAGAACACTCTTTGACATACATCACGGCAATATTTTTTTGGCTCTGGCTCCTAAAGTAAAGGAAATAAAAATAAAAATAAACAAATGGAACTTAATTAGTCAAAAGCTGTTGCATAGCAAAGGAAATCATTGACAAAATGAAAAAATGACCTACTGAATGGGAGAAAATATTTCCAAATGACATGATCGATAAGGGATTACTATCCAACATATATAGAGAGCTCACACAACTCAACATCAAAAAATGAACAACCTGATTTAAAAATGGGCAAACACATTGAATATACTCTTTTTTCCCCAAAGAGGACATGCAGATGGCCCATTTCTAATCATCAGGGAAATGCAAATCAAAACCACAAGGGGATATCACCTCACACTTGTCAGAGGGCTATTATCAGAAAGAACATGAGGGGTGGAGGGTGGGAAGGGATAGATGGGATTTCAAAATTGTTAAACAGATAAACAAGATTACACTGTATGGCACAGGGAAATATACACAAGATCTTACAGTAGCTCACAGAGAAAACAATGTGACAATGAATATACCTATGTTCATGTATAACTGAAAAATTGTGCTCTACACTGGAATTTGACACAACACTGTAAAAAGATTTTGAATCAATAAAAAAATGTTAAAAAAAAAAACAAGACATTGAAACAACCTAAATGTCCATCAACAGATGGCTGGATAAAGAAGTTGTGATATACTCATACAATGGAATACTACGCAGCCATAAAAAAGGATAAAATAATTCCATTTGTTGCCATATGGATGGACCTGGAGATTGTTACATTAAGTGAAGTAAGCCAGAAAGAGCAAGACAAATACCATATGACATCACTTATATGTGAAATAAAAATATCACACAAATGAACTTATTTACTAAACAGAATCAGACTCATCAGACTCACAGACACAGAAAGCAAGCTTATGGGTACCAAAGTGGAAAGCAGATGAGGGAGGAACCAATGAGAAGTTTGGAATGAGCAGATACAAAATACTATATATAACAGATAAGCAACAGGGTGTTACGGTATGACACAGAGAACTATACTCACTATCCTGTAAATAAACCATAATGGGAAAGAATATGAAAAAGAATATGTATATATATATATGTAAAGCTGAATCACTTTGCTGTACACCAGAAACTTACACAATACTATAAATCAACTATAATTTAATTAAAATATTTTAAAAGAATAAAGATATTACACAATTAATTTTCACCTCGAAGAACTAGAAAAAAAGAAAAAGCAAAGGTGAGGAAAGTAACAAAATAATAAAGATGAGACAAAAATAACTAAAATACAGACTAGTAATCCTGTATAAAAGATCAAGGATGGCAAAAATTGTGTCTTTTAAAGATAAAAATTGAAAAATCTCTGGTTGAATCGTGCAAAAGAATATAAGAAAGAGGATTCACATAAAAAACCAGAGATTAAAGAAGAGATATTGCAACTGAAGTAACAGAAATTCAAATGATCAAAACAGACTACTATGAACAATTATATGCCAACATATTGGAAAATCCAGAAAAGAATGGATAAATCCCTACAAAAATACAACCTACCAAGACTGAATCATGAAGAATTGGAAAATACGGACAAATAATGAATAAAAAGATTGAGTCAGCAACCAAAACAACACAAAATAAAGCAAAAAAAGCCCACGAGCAGATGGCTTTATGGGTGAATTCTACAAGACATTTAAAGAAGAATTAATACCAATTCTCAAATTATTTGAAAAATGAAAGAAGGGAACACTTCCAAACTTATTTTGTGAGGCCAGCATTATCCTGATAGCAAAGCCAGATGAGGACAGTATAAGAAACAAAATTATAATCAATATCTCAGATGAAGATACATACAAAAATCATCAAAAACATACAACAAAAAAATCTAACAGTACATTAAAAGAATCATATGGCATTATCAAGTGGGATTAATTCCTGGGATACCGGGATAGTTCAACACATAAAAATCAATGTTTATTGATTTGCTACATCACACTAACAGAATGAAGGATAAAATCGTGATCATCTCAACAGGTACAGAAAAGTCACTTAACAAACTTCAACTGCTTTTCATGGTAAAAAATATATTCTAAGTATAGAAGGAAAGCAATGCAACAAAATAAAGACCATAACAATGCAACAGCTAACCTCATACTCAAAAAAGGCTTGAAGGCTTTTCTCTAAAATCAGGAAAGCCATAAGAATTTCGACTCTCACTAATTCTACTCAACATTGTACAGGAAATCCCATGCAGAGAAATCAGTCATGAAAAATAAATGAAAGGCATTCAAATCAAAAAGGAAAAATAAAATTGTATCTTTTGGTAGATTACATAATCTTTTTATTGAAGTGTAGTGTATTTACAATATTATGTTAGTTTCAGGTGTACAGTAAAGTGACTTAGGTTTTGTCAGATTGTATGTATATATATATATATGAGTGTGTGTATATATATGTATATATATGCCTGAAGACTCCTGCAAAAAAAGAGTAATAGCCAATGAAAACAGTACAGTTTCTGAATAGAAAGTCAACGTACAAAATTTACTTGCATTTCTATATATTAACAATGAACTATCTAAAAATCAATTATCAAAACAATCTTATTTCCATTGGAACTATATATGCATGCATGTATGTATGTATGTAGGTAGGTATGTATGTATGTACGTATGCCTCATCTTTGGGGTATGTGTGTATATATATCTCTCTCATGAATGAATTTGGTAAAGCTGTAGGATACAAAATTTATATACAGAAATTAGTTGCAGTTTTATACACTAATAATGAAGTATCAGAAAAAGAAATTAAGAAAACAATCCCATTTACCATTCCAACAAAAATAATAAAATATCTAGGTATAAGCTATATCCTAAAGAGTACTTGTCCTCCAAAAACTGTATGATGCTCAGGAAGGAAATTGAAAATGACATGATCAGCTGGAAAGTTATACCATGTTTTTGGACTGAAGAATCAATATTGTTAAAATGATGATACTACCTCATGCAATGCACAGATGCTATGCAATCCACATCAAAATACTACTGGCATGATTCACAGAACTTGAACAGATAATTCTAAAGTTTGTATGGAAACACAAAAGACTCCAAGTAGCCAAAACAAACTTGAGAAAGAACAAACCTGGAGAAATCATATTCCCTCCCTTTAGACTATACTACAAAGCTACAGTAATCAAAAAAGTATGGTACTGGTGCGAAACAGACACATATGTCCATGGAAGAGAATACAGAGTGTAGAAATAAACTCAGGGGTTTATGATCAATTAATCTATAACAAAGGAGGGAAGAATATAAAATGGAGAAAATACAGTCACTTCAATGAGTGGTGCTGGGAAAACTGTATAGCTACATACAACAGAATGAAATTAGAACACTCTCTAACACCATATACAAAAATAAAATCAAAATCAGTTAAAGATCTAAATGTAAGACTGTGTACTCTAAAACTCCTAGAAGAAAACTTAGGCAGAACACTCTTTGACATACATCACGGCAATATTTTTTTGGCTCTGGCTCCTAAAGTAAAGGAAATAAAAATAAAAATAAACAAATGGAACTTAATTAGTCAAAAGCTGTTGCATAGCAAAGGAAATCATTGACAAAATGAAAAAATGACCTACTGAATGGGAGAAAATATTTCCAAATGACATGATCGATAAGGGATTACTATCCAACATATATAGAGAGCTCACACAACTCAACATCAAAAAATGAACAACCTGATTTAAAAATGGGCAAACACATTGAATATACTCTTTTTTCCCCAAAGAGGACATGCAGATGGCCCATTTCTAATCATCAGGGAAATGCAAATCAAAACCACAAGGGGATATCACCTCACACTTGTCAGAGGGCTATTATCACAAAGAACATGAGGGGTGGAGGGTGGGAAGGGATAGATGGGATTTCAAAATTGTTAAACAGATAAACAAGATTACACTGTATGGCACAGGGAAATATACACAAGATCTTACAGTAGCTCACAGAGAAAACAATGTGACAATGAATATACCTATGTTCATGTATAACTGAAAAATTGTGCTCTACACTGGAATTTGACACAACACTGTAAAATGATTTTTAATCAATAAAAAAATGTACAAAAAAAAGACATTGAAACAACCTAAATGTCCATCAACAGATGGCTGGATAAAGAAGTTGTGATATACTCATACAATGGAATACTACGCAGCCATAAAAAAGAATAAAATAATTCCATTTGTTGCCATATGGATGGACCTGGAGATTGTTACATTAAGTGAAGTAAGCCAGAAAGAGCAAGACAAATACCATATGACATCACTTATATGTGAAATAAAAATATCACACAAATGAACTTATTTACTAAACAGAATCAGACTCATCAGACTCACAGACACAGAAAGCAAGCTTATGGGTACCAAAGTGGAAAGCAGATGAGGGAGGAACCAATTAGAAGTTTGGAATTAGCAGATACAAAATACTATATATAACAGATAAGCAACAGGGTGTTATGGTATGACACAGAGAACTATACTCACTATCCTGTAAATAAACCATAATGGAAAAGAATAAGAAAAAGAATATGTATATATATATATGTAAAGCTGAATCACTTTGCTGTACACCAGAAACTTACACAATACTATAAATCAACTATAATTTAATTAAAATATTTTAAAAGAATAAAGATATTACACAATTAATTTTCACCTCGAAGAACTAGAAAAAAAAAAAAAGCAAAGGTGAGGAAAGTAACAAAATAATAAAGATGAGACAAAAATAACTAAAATACAGACTAGTAATCCTGTATAAAAGATCAAGGATGGCAAAAATTGTGTCTTTTAAAGATAAAAATTGAAAAATCTCTGGTTGAATCATGCAAAAGAATATAAGAAAGAGGATTCACATAAAAAACCAGAGATTAAAGAAGAGATATTGCAACTGAAGTAACAGAAATTCAAATGATCAAAACAGACTACTATGAACAATTATATGCCAACATATTGGAAAATCCAGAAAAGAATGGATAAATCCCTACAAAAATACAACCTACCAAGACTGAATCATGAAGAATTGGAAAATACGGACAAATAATGAATAAAAAGATTGAGTCAGCAACCAAAACAACACAAAATAAAGCAAAAAAAGCCCACGAGCAGATGGCTTTATGGGTGAATTCTACAAGACATTTAAAGAAGAATTAATACCAATTCTCAAATTATTTGAAAAATGAAAGAAGGGAACACTTCCAAACTTATTTTGTGAGGCCAGCATTATCCTGATAGCAAAGCCAGATGAGGACAGTATAAGAAACAAAATTATAATCAATATCTCAGATGAAGATACATACAAAAATCATCAAAAACATACAACAAAAAAATCTAACAGTACATTAAAAGAATCATATGGCATTATCAAGTGGGATTAATTCCTGGGATACCGGGATAGTTCAACACATAAAAATCAATGTTTATTGATTTGCTACATCACACTAACAGAATGAAGGATAAAATCGTGATCATCTCAACAGGTACAGAAAAGTCACTTAACAAACTTCAACTGCTTTTCATGGTAAAAAATATATTCTAAGTATAGAAGGAAAGCAATGCAACAAAATAAAGACCATAACAATGCAACAGCTAACCTCATACTCAAAAAAGGCTTGAAGGCTTTTCTCTAAAATCAGGAAAGCCATAAGAATTTCGACTCTCACTAATTCTACTCAACATTGTACAGGAAATCCCATGCAGAGAAATCAGTCATGAAAAATAAATGAAAGGCATTCAAATCAAAAAGGAAAAATAAAATTGTATCTTTTGGTAGATTACATAATCTTTTTATTGAAGTGTAGTGTATTTACAATATTATGTTAGTTTCAGGTGTACAGTAAAGTGACTTAGGTTTTGTCAGATTGTATGTATATATATATATATGAGTGTGTGTATATATATGTATATATATGCCTGAAGACTCCTGCAAAAAAAGAGTAATAGCCAATGAAAACAGTACAGTTTCTGAATAGAAAGTCAACGTACAAAATTTACTTGCATTTCTATATATTAACAATGAACTATCTAAAAATAAATTATCAAAACAATCTTATTTCCATTGGAACTATATATGCATGCATGTATGTATGTATGTAGGTAGGTATGTATGTATGTACGTATGCCTCATCTTTGGGGTATGTGTGTATATATATCTCTCTCATGAATGAATTTGGTAAAGCTGTAGGATACAAAATTTATATACAGAAATTAGTTGCAGTTTTATACACTAATAATGAAGTATCAGAAAAAGAAATTAAGAAAACAATCCCATTTACCATTCCAACAAAAATAATAAAATATCTAGGTATAAGCTATATCCTAAAGAGTACTTGTCCTCCAAAAACTGTATGATGCTCAGGAAGGAAATTGAAAATGACATGATCAGCTGGAAAGTTATACCATGTTTTTGGACTGAAGAATCAATATTGTTAAAATGATGATACTACCTCATGCAATGCACAGATGCTATGCAATCCACATCAAAATACTAATGGCATGATTCACAGAACTTGAACAGATAATTCTAAAGTTTGTATGGAAACACAAAAGACTCCAAGTAGCCAAAACAAACTTGAGAAAGAACAAACCTGGAGAAATCATATTCCCTCCCTTTAGACTATACTACAAAGCTACAGTAATCAAAAAAGTATGGTACTGGTGCGAAACAGACACATATGTCCATGGAAGAGAATACAGAGTGTAGAAATAAACTCAGGGGTTTATGATCAATTAATCTATAACAAAGGAGGGAAGAATATAAAATGGAGAAAATACAGTCACTTCAATGAGTGGTGCTGGGAAAACTGTATAGCTACATACAACAGAATGAAATTAGAACACTCTCTAACACCATATACAAAAATAAAATCAAAATCAGTTAAAGATCTAAATGTAAGACTGTGTACTCTAAAACTCCTAGAAGAAAACTTAGGCAGAACACTCTTTGACATACATCACGGCAATATTTTTTTGGCTCTGGCTCCTAAAGTAAAGGAAATAAAAATAAAAATAAACAAATGGAACTTAATTAGTCAAAAGCTGTTGCATAGCAAAGGAAATCATTGACAAAATGAAAAAATGACCTACTGAATGGGAGAAAATATTTCCAAATGACATGATCGATAAGGGATTACTATCCAACATATATAGAGAGCTCACACAACTCAACATCAAAAAATGAACAACCTGATTTAAAAATGGGCAAACACATTGAATATACTCTTTTTTCCCCAAAGAGGACATGCAGATGGCCCATTTCTAATCATCAGGGAAATGCAAATCAAAACCACAAGGGGATATCACCTCACACTTGTCAGAGGGCTATTATCAGAAAGAACATGAGGGGTGGAGGGTGGGAAGGGATAGATGGGATTTCAAAATTGTTAAACAGATAAACAAGATTACACTGTATGGCACAGGGAAATATACACAAGATCTTACAGTAGCTCACAGAGAAAACAATGTGACAATGAATATACCTATGTTCATGTATAACTGAAAAATTGTGCTCTACACTGGAATTTGACACAACACTGTAAAAAGATTTTGAATCAATAAAAAAATGTAAAAAAAAAACAAGACATTGAAACAACCTAAATGTCCATCAACAGATGGCTGGATAAAGAAGTTGTGATATACTCATACAATGGAATACTACGCAGCCATAAAAAAGGATAAAATAATTCCATTTGTTGCCATATGGATGGACCTGGAGATTGTTACATTAAGTGAAGTAAGCCAGAAAGAGCAAGACAAATACCATATGACATCACTTATATGTGAAATAAAAATATCACACAAATGAACTTATTTACTAAACAGAATCAGACTCATCAGACTCACAGACACAGAAAGCAAGCTTATGGGTACCAAAGTGGAAAGCAGATGAGGGAGGAACCAATGAGAAGTTTGGAATGAGCAGATACAAAATACTATATATAACAGATAAGCAACAGGGTGTTACGGTATGACACAGAGAACTATACTCACTATCCTGTAAATAAACCATAATGGGAAAGAATATGAAAAAGAATATGTATATATATATATGTAAAGCTGAATCACTTTGCTGTACACCAGAAACTTACACAATACTATAAATCAACTATAATTTAATTAAAATATTTTAAAAGAATAAAGATATTACACAATTAATTTTCACCTCGAAGAACTAGAAAAAAAGAAAAAGCAAAGGTGAGGAAAGTAACAAAATAATAAAGATGAGACAAAAATAACTAAAATACAGACTAGTAATCCTGTATAAAAGATCAAGGATGGCAAAAATTGTGTCTTTTAAAGATAAAAATTGAAAAATCTCTGGTTGAATCGTGCAAAAAAATATAAGAAAGAGGATTCACATAAAAAAGCAGAGATTAAAGAAGAGATATTGCAACTGAAGTAACAGAAATTCAAATGATCAAAACAGACTACTATGAACAATTATATGCCAACATATTGGAAAATCCAGAAAAGAATGGATAAATTCCTACAAAAATACAACCTACCAAGACTGAATCATGAAGAATTGGAAAATACGGACAAATAATGAATAAAAAGATTGAGTCAGCAACCAAAACAACACAAAATAAAGCAAAAAAAGCCCACGAGCAGATGGCTTTATGGGTGAATTCTACAAGACATTTAAAGAAGAATTAATACCAATTCTCAAATTATTTGAAAAATGAAAGAAGGGAACACTTCCAAACTTATTTTGTGAGGCCAGCATTATCCTGATAGCAAAGCCAGATGAGGACAGTATAAGAAACAAAATTATAATCAATATCTCAGATGAAGATACATACAAAAATCATCAAAAACATACAACAAAAAAATCTAACAGTACATTAAAAGAATCATATGGCATTATCAAGTGGGATTAATTCCTGGGATACCGGGATAGTTCAACACATAAAAATCAATGTTTATTGATTTGCTACATCACACTAACAGAATGAAGGATAAAATCGTGATCATCTCAACAGGTACAGAAAAGTCACTTAACAAACTTCAACTGCTTTTCATGGTAAAAAATATATTCTAAGTATAGAAGGAAAGCAATGCAACAAAATAAAGACCATAACAATGCAACAGCTAACCTCATACTCAAAAAAGGCTTGAAGGCTTTTCTCTAAAATCAGGAAAGCCATAAGAATTTCGACTCTCACTAATTCTACTCAACATTGTACAGGAAATCCCATGCAGAGAAATCAGTCATGAAAAATAAATGAAAGGCATTCAAATCAAAAAGGAAAAATAAAATTGTATCTTTTGGTAGATTACATAATCTTTTTATTGAAGTGTAGTGTATTTACAATATTATGTTAGTTTCAGGTGTACAGTAAAGTGACTTAGGTTTTGTCAGATTGTATGTATATATATATATATGAGTGTGTGTATATATATGTATATATATGCCTGAAGACTCCTGCAAAAAAAGAGTAATAGCCAATGAAAACAGTACAGTTTCTGAATACAAAGTCAACGTACAAAATTTACTTGCATTTCTATATATTAACAATGAACTATCTAAAAATAAATTATCAAAACAATCTTATTTCCATTGGAACTATATATGCATGCATGTATGTATGTATGTAGGTAGGTATGTATGTATGTACGTATGCCTCATCTTTGGGGTATGTGTGTATATATATCTCTCTCATGAATGAATTTGGTAAAGCTGTAGGATACAAAATTTATATACAGAAATTAGTTGCAGTTTTATACACTAATAATGAAGTATCAGAAAAAGAAATTAAGAAAACAATCCCATTTACCATTCCAACAAAAATAATAAAATATCTAGGTATAAGCTATATCCTAAAGAGTACTTGTCCTCCAAAAACTGTATGATGCTCAGGAAGGAAATTGAAAATGACATGAACAGCTGGAAAGTTATACCATGTTTTTGGACTGAAGAATCAATATTGTTAAAATGATGATACTACCTCATGCAATGCACAGATGCTATGCAATCCACATCAAAATACTAATGGCATGATTCACAGAACTTGAACAGATAATTCTAAAGTTTGTATGGAAACACAAAAGACTCCAAGTAGCCAAAACAAACTTGAGAAAGAACAAACCTGGAGAAATCATATTCCCTCCCTTTAGACTATACTACAAAGCTACAGTAATCAAAAAAGTATGGTACTGGTGCGAAACAGACACATATGTCCATGGAAGAGAATACAGAGTGTAGAAATAAACTCAGGGGTTTATGATCAATTAATCTATAACAAAGGAGGGAAGAATATAAAATGGAGAAAATACAGTCACTTCAATGAGTGGTGCTGGGAAAACTGTATAGCTACATACAACAGAATGAAATTAGAACACTCTCTAACACCATATACAAAAATAAAATCAAAATCAGTTAAAGATCTAAATGTAAGACTGTGTACTCTAAAACTCCTAGAAGAAAACTTAGGCAGAACACTCTTTGACATACATCACGGCAATATTTTTTTGGCTCTGGCTCCTAAAGTAAAGGAAATAAAAATAAAAATAAACAAATGGAACTTAATTAGTCAAAAGCTGTTGCATAGCAAAGGAAATCATTGACAAAATGAAAAAATGACCTACTGAATGGGAGAAAATATTTCCAAATGACATGATCGATAAGGGATTACTATCCAACATATATAGAGAGCTCACACAACTCAACATCAAAAAATGAACAACCTGATTTAAAAATGGGCAAACACATTGAATATACTCTTTTTTCCCCAAAGAGGACATGCAGATGGCCCATTTCTAATCATCAGGGAAATGCAAATCAAAACCACAAGGGGATATCACCTCACACTTGTCAGAGGGCTATTATCAGAAAGAACATGAGGGGTGGAGGGTGGGAAGGGATAGATGGGATTTCAAAATTGTTAAACAGATAAACAAGATTACACTGTATGGCACAGGGAAATATACACAAGATCTTACAGTAGCTCACAGAGAAAACAATGTGACAATGAATATACCTATGTTCATGTATAACTGAAAAATTGTGCTCTACACTGGAATTTGACACAACACTGTAAAAAGATTTTGAATCAATAAAAAAATGTAAAAAAAAAACAAGACATTGAAACAACCTAAATGTCCATCAACAGATGGCTGGATAAAGAAGTTGTGATATACTCATACAATGGAATACTACGCAGCCATAAAAAAGGATAAAATAATTCCATTTGTTGCCATATGGATGGACCTGGAGATTGTTACATTAAGTGAAGTAAGCCAGAAAGAGCAAGACAAATACCATATGACATCACTTATATGTGAAATAAAAATATCACACAAATGAACTTATTTACTAAACAGAATCAGACTCATCAGACTCACAGACACAGAAAGCAAGCTTATGGGTACCAAAGTGGAAAGCAGATGAGGGAGGAACCAATGAGAAGTTTGGAATGAGCAGATACAAAATACTATATATAACAGATAAGCAACAGGGTGTTACGGTATGACACAGAGAACTATACTCACTATCCTGTAAATAAACCATAATGGGAAAGAATATGAAAAAGAATATGTATATATATATATGTAAAGCTGAATCACTTTGCTGTACACCAGAAACTTACACAATACTATAAATCAACTATAATTTAATTAAAATATTTTAAAAGAATAAAGATATTACACAATTAATTTTCACCTCGAAGAACTAGAAAAAAAGAAAAAGCAAAGGTGAGGAAAGTAACAAAATAATAAAGATGAGACAAAAATAACTAAAATACAGACTAGTAATCCTGTATAAAAGATCAAGGATGGCAAAAATTGTGTCTTTTAAAGATAAAAATTGAAAAATCTCTGGTTGAATCGTGCAAAAAAATATAAGAAAGAGGATTCACATAAAAAAGCAGAGATTAAAGAAGAGATATTGCAACTGAAGTAACAGAAATTCAAATGATCAAAACAGACTACTATGAACAATTATATGCCAACATATTGGAAAATCCAGAAAAGAATGGATAAATTCCTACAAAAATACAACCTACCAAGACTGAATCATGAAGAATTGGAAAATACGGACAAATAATGAATAAAAAGATTGAGTCAGCAACCAAAACAACACAAAATAAAGCAAAAAAAGCCCACGAGCAGATGGCTTTATGGGTGAATTCTACAAGACATTTAAAGAAGAATTAATACCAATTCTCAAATTATTTGAAAAATGAAAGAAGGGAACACTTCCAAACTTATTTTGTGAGGCCAGCATTATCCTGATAGCAAAGCCAGATGAGGACAGTATAAGAAACAAAATTATAATCAATATCTCAGATGAAGATACATACAAAAATCATCAAAAACATACAACAAAAAAATCTAACAGTACATTAAAAGAATCATATGGCATTATCAAGTGGGATTAATTCCTGGGATACCGGGATAGTTCAACACATAAAAATCAATGTTTATTGATTTGCTACATCACACTAACAGAATGAAGGATAAAATCGTGATCATCTCAACAGGTACAGAAAAGTCACTTAACAAACTTCAACTGCTTTTCATGGTAAAAAATATATTCTAAGTATAGAAGGAAAGCAATGCAACAAAATAAAGACCATAACAATGCAACAGCTAACCTCATACTCAAAAAAGGCTTGAAGGCTTTTCTCTAAAATCAGGAAAGCCATAAGAATTTCGACTCTCACTAATTCTACTCAACATTGTACAGGAAATCCCATGCAGAGAAATCAGTCATGAAAAATAAATGAAAGGCATTCAAATCAAAAAGGAAAAATAAAATTGTATCTTTTGGTAGATTACATAATCTTTTTATTGAAGTGTAGTGTATTTACAATATTATGTTAGTTTCAGGTGTACAGTAAAGTGACTTAGGTTTTGTCAGATTGTATGTATATATATATATATGAGTGTGTGTATATATATGTATATATATGCCTGAAGACTCCTGCAAAAAAAGAGTAATAGCCAATGAAAACAGTACAGTTTCTGAATAGAAAGTCAACGTACAAAATTTACTTGCATTTCTATATATTAACAATGAACTATCTAAAAATAAATTATCAAAACAATCTTATTTCCATTGGAACTATATATGCATGCATGTATGTATGTATGTAGGTAGGTATGTATGTATGTACGTATGCCTCATCTTTGGGGTATGTGTGTATATATATCTCTCTCATGAATGAATTTGGTAAAGCTGTAGGATACAAAATTTATATACAGAAATTAGTTGCAGTTTTATACACTAATAATGAAGTATCAGAAAAAGAAATTAAGAAAACAATCCCATTTACCATTCCAACAAAAATAATAAAATATCTAGGTATAAGCTATATCCTAAAGAGTACTTGTCCTCCAAAAACTGTATGATGCTCAGGAAGGAAATTGAAAATGACATGATCAGCTGGAAAGTTATACCATGTTTTTGGACTGAAGAATCAATATTGTTAAAATGATGATACTACCTAATGCAATGCACAGATGCTATGCAATCCACATCAAAATACTAATGGCATGATTCACAGAACTTGAACAGATAATTCTAAAGTTTGTATGGAAACACAAAAGACTCCAAGTAGCCAAAACAAACTTGAGAAAGAACAAACCTGGAGAAATCATATTCCCTCCCTTTAGACTATACTACAAAGCTACAGTAATCAAAAAAGTATGGTACTGGTGCGAAACAGACACATATGTCCATGGAAGAGAATACAGAGTGTAGAAATAAACTCAGGGGTTTAAGATCAATTAATCTATAACAAAGGAGGGAAGAATATAAAATGGAGAAAATACAGTCACTTCAATGAGTGGTGCTGCGAAAACTGTATAGCTACATACAACAGAATGAAATTAGAACACTCTCTAACACCATATACAAAAATAAAATCAAAATCAGTTAAAGATCTAAATGTAAGACTGTGTACTCTAAAACTCCTAGAAGAAAACTTAGGCAGAACACTCTTTGACATACATCACGGCAATATTTTTTTGGCTCTGGCTCCTAAAGTAAAGGAAATAAAAATAAAAATAAACAAATGGAACTTAATTAGTCAAAAGCTGTTGCATAGCAAAGGAAATCATTGACAAAATGAAAAAATGACCTACTGAATGGGAGAAAATATTTCCAAATGACATGATCGATAAGGGATTACTATCCAACATATATAGAGAGCTCACACAACTCAACATCAAAAAATGAACAACCTGATTTAAAAATGGGCAAACACATTGAATATACTCTTTTTTCCCCAAAGAGGACATGCAGATGGCCCATTTCTAATCATCAGGGAAATGCAAATCAAAACCACAAGGGGATATCACCTCACACTTGTCAGAGGGCTATTATCAGAAAGAACATGAGGGGTGGAGGGTGGGAAGGGATAGATGGGATTTCAAAATTGTTAAACAGATAAACAAGATTACACTGTATGGCACAGGGAAATATACACAAGATCTTACAGTAGCTCACAGAGAAAACAATGTGACAATGAATATACCTATGTTCATGTATAACTGAAAAATTGTGCTCTACACTGGAATTTGACACAACACTGTAAAAAGATTTTGAATCAATAAAAAAATGTTAAAAAAAAAAACAAGACATTGAAACAACCTAAATGTCCATCAACAGATGGCTGGATAAAGAAGTTGTGATATACTCATACAATGGAATACTACGCAGCCATAAAAAAGGATAAAATAATTCCATTTGTTGCCATATGGATGGACCTGGAGATTGTTACATTAAGTGAAGTAAGCCAGAAAGAGCAAGACAAATACCATATGACATCACTTATATGTGAAATAAAAATATCACACAAATGAACTTATTTACTAAACAGAATCAGACTCATCAGACTCACAGACACAGAAAGCAAGCTTATGGGTACCAAAGTGGAAAGCAGATGAGGGAGGAACCAATGAGAAGTTTGGAATGAGCAGATACAAAATACTATATATAACAGATAAGCAACAGGGTGTTACGGTATGACACAGAGAACTATACTCACTATCCTGTAAATAAACCATAATGGGAAAGAATATGAAAAAGAATATGTATCTATATATATGTAAAGCTGAATCACTTTGCTGTACACCAGAAACTTACACAATACTATAAATCAACTATAATTTAATTAAAATATTTTAAAAGAATAAAGATATTACACAATTAATTTTCACCTCGAAGAACTAGAAAAAAAGAAAAAGCAAAGGTGAGGAAAGTAACAAAATAATAAAGATGAGACAAAAATAACTAAAATACAGACTAGTAATCCTGTATAAAAGATCAAGGATGGCAAAAATTGTGTCTTTTAAAGATAAAAATTGAAAAATCTCTGGTTGAATCGTGCAAAAAAATATAAGAAAGAGGATTCACATAAAAAAGCAGAGATTAAAGAAGAGATATTGCAACTGAAGTAACAGAAATTCAAATGATCAAAACAGACTACTATGAACAATTATATGCCAACATATTGGAAAATCCAGAAAAGAATGGATAAATTCCTACAAAAATACAACCTACCAAGACTGAATCATGAAGAATTGGAAAATACGGACAAATAATGAATAAAAAGATTGAGTCAGCAACCAAAACAACACAAAATAAAGCAAAAAAAGCCCACGAGCAGATGGCTTTATGGGTGAATTCTACAAGACATTTAAAGAAGAATTAATACCAATTCTCAAATTATTTGAAAAATGAAAGAAGGGAACACTTCCAAACTTATTTTGTGAGGCCAGCATTATCCTGATAGCAAAGCCAGATGAGGACAGTATAAGAAACAAAATTAGAATCAATATCTCAGATGAAGATACATACAAAAATCATCAAAAACATACAACAAAAAAATCTAACAGTACATTAAAAGAATCATATGGCATTATCAAGTGGGATTAATTCCTGGGATACCGGGATAGTTCAACACATAAAAATCAATGTTTATTGATTTGCTACATCACACTAACAGAATGAAGGATAAAATCGTGATCATCTCAACAGGTACAGAAAAGTCACTTAACAAACTTCAACTGCTTTTCATGGTAAAAAATATATTCTAAGTATAGAAGGAAAGCAATGCAACAAAATAAAGACCATAACAATGCAACAGCTAACCTCATACTCAAAAAAGGCTTGAAGGCTTTTCTCTAAAATCAGGAAAGCCATAAGAATTTCGACTCTCACTAATTCTACTCAACATTGTACAGGAAATCCCATGCAGAGAAATCAGTCATGAAAAATAAATGAAAGGCATTCAAATCAAAAAGGAAAAATAAAATTGTATCTTTTGGTAGATTACATAATCTTTTTATTGAAGTGTAGTGTATTTACAATATTATGTTAGTTTCAGGTGTACAGTAAAGTGACTTAGGTTTTGTCAGATTGTATGTATATATATATATATGAGTGTGTGTATATATATGTATATATATGCCTGAAGACTCCTGCAAAAATAGAGTAATAGCCAATGAAAACAGTACACTTTCTGAATAGAAAGTCAACGTACAAAATTTACTTGCATTTCTATATATTAACAATGAACTATCTAAAAATAAATTATCAAAACAATCTTATTTCCATTGGAACTATATATGCATGCATGTATGTATGTATGTAGGTAGGTATGTATGTATGTACGTATGCCTCATCTTTGGGGTATGTGTGTATATATATCTCTCTCATGAATGAATTTGGTAAAGCTGTAGGATACAAAATTTATATACAGAAATTAGTTGCAGTTTTATACACTAATAATGAAGTATCAGAAAAAGAAATTAAGAAAACAATCCCATTTACCATTCCAACAAAAATAATAAAATATCTAGGTATAAGCTATATCCTAAAGAGTACTTGTCCTCCAAAAACTGTATGATGCTCAGGAAGGAAATTGAAAATGACATGAACAGCTGGAAAGTTATACCATGTTTTTGGACTGAAGAATCAATATTGTTAAAATGATGATACTACCTAATGCAATGCACAGATGCTATGCAATCCACATCAAAATACTAATGGCATGATTCACAGAACTTGAACAGATAATTCTAAAGTTTGTATGGAAACACAAAAGACTCCAAGTAGCCAAAACAAACTTGAGAAAGAACAAACCTGGAGAAATCATATTCCCTCCCTTTAGACTATACTACAAATCTACAGTAATCAAAAAAGTATGGTACTGGTGCGAAACAGACACATATGTCCATGGAAGAGAATACAGAGTGTAGAAATAAACTCAGGGGTTTATGATCAATTAATCTATAACAAAGGAGGGAAGAATATAAAATGGGGAAAATACAGTCACTTCAATGAGTGGTGCTGGGAAAACTGTATAGCTACATACAACAGAATGAAATTAGAACACTCTCTAACACCATATACAAAAATAAAATCAAAATCAGTTAAAGATCTAAATGTAAGACTGTGTACTCTAAAACTCCTAGAAGAAAACATAGGCAGAACACTCTTTGACATACATCACGGCAATATTTTTTTGGCTCTGGCTCCTAAAGTAAAGGAAATAAAAATAAAAATAAACAAATGGAACTTAATTAGTCAAAAGCTGTTGCATAGCAAAGGAAATCATTGACAAAATGAAAAAATGACCTACTGAATGGGAGAAAATATTTCCAAATGACATGATCGATAAGGGATTACTATCCAACATATATAGAGAGCTCACACAACTCAACATCAAAAAATGAACAACCTGATTTAAAAATGGGCAAACACATTGAATATACTCTTTTTTCCCCAAAGAGGACATGCAGATGGCCCATTTCTAATCATCAGGGAAATGCAAATCAAAACCACAAGGGGATATCACCTCACACTTGTCAGAGGGCTATTATCAGAAAGAACATGAGGGGTGGAGGGTGGGAAGGGATAGATGGGATTTCAAAATTGTTAAACAGATAAACAAGATTACACTGTATGGCACAGGGAAATATACACAAGATCTTACAGTAGCTCACAGAGAAAACAATGTGACAATGAATATACCTATGTTCATGTATAACTGAAAAATTGTGCTCTACACTGGAATTTGACACAACACTGTAAAAAGACTTTGAATCAATAAAAAAATGTAAAAAAAAAAACAAGACATTGAAACAACCTAAATGTCCATCAACAGATGGCTGGATAAAGAAGTTGTGATATACTCATACAATGGAATACTACGCAGCCATAAAAAAGGATAAAATAATTCCATTTGTTGCCATATGGATGGACCTGGAGATTGTTACATTAAGTGAAGTAAGCCAGAAAGAGCAAGACAAATACCATATGACATCACTTATATGTGAAATAAAAATATCACACAAATGAACTTATTTACTAAACAGAATCAGACTCATCAGACTCACAGACACAGAAAGCAAGCTTATGGGTACCAAAGTGGAAAGCAGATGAGGGAGGAACCAATGAGAAGTTTGGAATGAGCAGATACAAAATACTATATATAACAGATAAGCAACAGGGTGTTACGGTATGACACAGAGAACTATACTCACTATCCTGTAAATAAACCATAATGGGAAAGAATATGAAAAAGAATATGTATCTATATATATGTAAAGCTGAATCACTTTGCTGTACACCAGAAACTTACACAATACTATAAATCAACTATAATTTAATTAAAATATTTTAAAAGAATAAAGATATTACACAATTAATTTTCACCTCGAAGAACTAGAAAAAAAGAAAAAGCAAAGGTGAGGAAAGTAGCATAATAATAAAGATGAGACAAAAATAACTAAAATACAGACTAGTAATCCTGTATAAAAGATCAAGGATGGCAAAAATTGTGTCTTTTAAAGATAAAAATTGAAAAATCTCTGGTTGAATCGTGCAAAAAAATATAAGAAAGAGGATTCACATAAAAAAGCAGAGATTAAAGAAGAGATATTGCAACTGAAGTAACAGAAATTCAAATGATCAAAACAGACTACTATGAACAATTATATGCCAACATATTGGAAAATCCAGAAAAGAATGGATAAATTCCTACAAAAATACAACCTACCAAGACTGAATCATGAAGAATTGGAAAATACGGACAAATAATGAATAAAAAGATTGAGTCAGCAACCAAAACAACACAAAATAAAGCAAAAAAAGCCCACGAGCAGATGGCTTTATGGGTGAATTCTACAAGACATTTAAAGAAGAATTAATACCAATTCTCAAATTATTTGAAAAATGAAAGAAGGGAACACTTCCAAACTTATTTTGTGAGGCCAGCATTATCCTGATAGCAAAGCCAGATGAGGACAGTATAAGAAACAAAATTAGAATCAATATCTCAGATGAAGATACATACAAAAATCATCAAAAACATACAACAAAAAAATCTAACAGTACATTAAAAGAATCATATGGCATTATCAAGTGGGATTAATTCCTGGGATACCGGGATAGTTCAACACATAAAAATCAATGTTTATTGATTTGCTACATCACACTAACAGAATGAAGGATAAAATCGTGATCATCTCAACAGGTACAGAAAAGTCACTTAACAAACTTCAACTGCTTTTCATGGTAAAAAATATATTCTAAGTATAGAAGGAAAGCAATGCAACAAAATAAAGACCATAACAATGCAACAGCTAACCTCATACTCAAAAAAGGCTTGAAGGCTTTTCTCTAAAATCAGGAAAGCCATAAGAATTTCGACTCTCACTAATTCTACTCAACATTGTACAGGAAATCCCATGCAGAGAAATCAGTCATGAAAAATAAATGAAAGGCATTCAAATCAAAAAGGAAAAATAAAATTGTATCTTTTGGTAGATTACATAATCTTTTTATTGAAGTGTAGTGTATTTACAATATTATGTTAGTTTCAGGTGTACAGTAAAGTGACTTAGGTTTTGTCAGATTGTATGTATATATATATATATGAGTGTGTGTATATATATGTATATATATGCCTGAAGACTCCTGCAAAAATAGAGTAATAGCCAATGAAAACAGTACACTTTCTGAATAGAAAGTCAACGTACAAAATTTACTTGCATTTCTATATATTAACAATGAACTATCTAAAAATAAATTATCAAAACAATCTTATTTCCATTGGAACTATATATGCATGCATGTATGTATGTATGTAGGTAGGTATGTATGTATGTACGTATGCCTCATCTTTGGGGTATGTGTGTATATATATCTCTCTCATGAATGAATTTGGTAAAGCTGTAGGATACAAAATTTATATACAGAAATTAGTTGCAGTTTTATACACTAATAATGAAGTATCAGAAAAAGAAATTAAGAAAACAATCCCATTTACCATTCCAACAAAAATAATAAAATATCTAGGTATAAGCTATATCCTAAAGAGTACTTGTCCTCCAAAAACTGTATGATGCTCAGGAAGGAAATTGAAAATGACATGAACAGCTGGAAAGTTATACCATGTTTTTGGACTGAAGAATCAATATTGTTAAAATGATGATACTACCTAATGCAATGCACAGATGCTATGCAATCCACATCAAAATACTAATG
The DNA here is from genome assembly GCF_048564905.1 of Vicugna pacos. Taxonomy (NCBI): domain Eukaryota; kingdom Metazoa; phylum Chordata; class Mammalia; order Artiodactyla; family Camelidae; genus Vicugna; species Vicugna pacos. Next base: position 4,277,794 of record NC_132989.1, read on the forward strand.
GCATGATTCACAGAACTTGAACAGATAATTCTAAAGTTTGTATGGAAACACAAAAGACTCCAAGTAGCCAAAACAAACTTGAGAAAGAACAAACCTGGAGAAATCATATTCCCTCCCTTTAGACTATACTACAAAGCTACAGTAATCAAAAAAGTATGGTACTGGTGCGAAACAGACACATATGTCCATGGAAGAGAATACAGAGTGTAGAAATAAACTCAGGGGTTTATGATCAATTAATCTATAACAAAGGAGGGAAGAATATAAAATGGGGAAAATACAGTCACTTCAATGAGTGGTGCTGGGAAAACTGTATAGCTACATACAACAGAATGAAATTAGAACACTCTCTAACACCATATACAAAAATAAAATCAAAATCAGTTAAAGATCTAAATGTAAGACTGTGTACTCTAAAACTCCTAGAAGAAAACATAGGCAGAACACTCTTTGACATACATCACGGCAATATTTTTTTGGCTCTGGCTCCTAAAGTAAAGGAAATAAAAATAAAAATAAACAAATGGAACTTAATTAGTCAAAAGCTGTTGCATAGCAAAGGAAATCATTGACAAAATGAAAAAATGACCTACTGAATGGGAGAAAATATTTCCAAATGACATGATCGATAAGGGATTACTATCCAACATATATAGAGAGCTCACACAACTCAACATCAAAAAATGAACAACCTGATTTAAAAATGGGCAAACACATTGAATATACTCTTTTTTCCCCAAAGAGGACATGCAGATGGCCCATTTCTAATCATCAGGGAAATGCAAATCAAAACCACAAGGGGATATCACCTCACACTTGTCAGAGGGCTATTATCAGAAAGAACATGAGGGGTGGAGGGTGGGAAGGGATAGATGGGATTTCAAAATTGTTAAACAGATAAACAAGATTACACTGTATGGCACAGGGAAATATACACAAGATCTTACAGTAGCTCACAGAGAAAACAATGTGACAATGAATATACCTATGTTCATGTATAACTGAAAAATTGTGCTCTACACTGGAATTTGACACAACACTGTAAAAAGATTTTGAATCAATAAAAAAATGTAAAAAAAAAAACAAGACATTGAAACAACCTAAATGTCCATCAACAGATGGCTGGATAAAGAAGCTGTGATATACTCATACAATGGAATACTATGCAGCCATAAAAAAGGATAAAATAATTCCATTTGTTGCCATATGGATGGACCTGGAGATTGTTACATTAAGTGAAGTAAGCCAGAAAGAGCAAGACAAATACCATATGACATCACTTATATGTGAAATAAAAATATCACACAAATGAACTTATTTACTAAACAGAATCAGACTCATCAGACTCACAGACACAGAAAGCAAGCTTATGGGTACCAAAGTGGAAAGCAGATGAGGGAGGAACCAATGAGAAGTTTGGAATGAGCAGATACAAAATACTATATATAACAGATAAGCAACAGGGTGTTACGGTATGACACAGAGAACTATACTCACTATCCTGTAAATAAACCATAATGGGAAAGAATATGAAAAAGAATATGTATCTATATATATGTAAAGCTGAATCACTTTGCTGTACACCAGAAACTTACACAATACTATAAATCAACTATAATTTAATTAAAATATTTTAAAAGAATAAAGATATTACACAATTAATTTTCACCTCGAAGAACTAGAAAAAAAGAAAAAGCAAAGGTGAGGAAAGTAGCATAATAATAAAGATGAGACAAAAATAACTAAAATACAGACTAGTAATCCTGTATAAAAGATCAAGGATGGCAAAAATTGTGTCTTTTAAAGATAAAAATTGAAAAATCTCTGGTTGAATCGTGCAAAAAAATATAAGAAAGAGGATTCACATAAAAAAGCAGAGATTAAAGAAGAGATATTGCAACTGAAGTAACAGAAATTCAAATGATCAAAACAGACTACTATGAACAATTATATGCCAACATATTGGAAAATCCAGAAAAGAATGGATAAATTCCTACAAAAATACAACCTACCAAGACTGAATCATGAAGAATTGGAAAATACGGACAAATAATGAATAAAAAGATTGAGTCAGCAACCAAAACAACACAAAATAAAGCAAAAAAAGCCCACGAGCAGATGGCTTTATGGGTGAATTCTACAAGACATTTAAAGAAGAATTAATACCAATTCTCAAATTATTTGAAAAATGAAAGAAGGGAACACTTCCAAACTTATTTTGTGAGGCCAGCATTATCCTGATAGCAAAGCCAGATGAGGACAGTATAAGAAACAAAATTAGAATCAATATCTCAGATGAAGATACATACAAAAATCATCAAAAACATACAACAAAAAAATCTAACAGTACATTAAAAGAATCATATGGCATTATCAAGTGGGATTAATTCCTGGGATACCGGGATAGTTCAACACATAAAAATCAATGTTTATTGATTTGCTACATCACACTAACAGAATGAAGGATAAAATCGTGATCATCTCAACAGGTACAGAAAAGTCACTTAACAAACTTCAACTGCTTTTCATGGTAAAAAATATATTCTAAGTATAGAAGGAAAGCAATGCAACAAAATAAAGACCATAACAATGCAACAGCTAACCTCATACTCAAAAAAAGGCTTGAAGGCTTTTCTCTAAAATAAGGAAAGCCATAAGAATTTCGACTCTCACTAATTCTACTCAACATTGTACAGGAAATCCCATGCAGAGAAATCAGTCATGAAAAATAAATGAAAGGCATTCAAATCAAAAAGGAAAAATAAAATTGTATCTTTTGGTAGATTACATAATCTTTTTATTGAAGTGTAGTGTATTTACAATATTATGTTAGTTTCAGGTGTACAGTAAAGTGACTTAGGTTTTTTCAGATTGTATGTATATATATATATATATATGAGTGTGTGTATATATATGTATATATATGCCTGAAGACTCCTGCAAAAAAAGAGTAATAGCCAATGAAAACAGTACAGTTTCTGAATAGAAAGTCAACGTACAAAATTTACTTGCATTTCTATATATTAACAATGAACTATCTAAAAATCAATTATCAAAACAATCTTATTTCCATTGGAACTATATATGCATGCATGTATGTATGTATGTAGGTAGGTATGTATGTATGTACGTATGCCTCATCTTTGGGGTATGTGTGTATATATATCTCTCTCATGAATGAATTTGGTAAAGCTGTAGGATACAAAATTTATATACAGAAATTAGTTGCAGTTTTATACACTAATAATGAAGTATCAGAAAAAGAAATTAAGAAAACAATCCCATTTACCATTCCAACAAAAATAATAAAATATCTAGGTATAAGCTATATCCTAAAGAGTACTTGTCCTCCAAAAACTGTATGATGCTCAGGAAGGAAATTGAAAATGACATGATCAGCTGGAAAGTTATACCATGTTTTTGGACTGAAGAATCAATATTGTTAAAATGATGATACTACCTCATGCAATGCACAGATGCTATGCAATCCACATCAAAATACTAATGGCATGATTCACAGAACTTGAACAGATAATTCTAAAGTTTGTATGGAAACACAAAAGACTCCAAGTAGCCAAAACAAACTTGAGAAAGAACAAACCTGGAGAAATCATATTCCCTCCCTTTAGACTATACTACAAAGCTACAGTAATCAAAAAAGTATGGTACTGGTGCGAAACAGACACATATGTCCATGGAAGAGAATACAGAGTGTAGAAATAAACTCAGGGGTTTATGATCAATTAATCTATAACAAAGGAGGGAAGAATATAAAATGGAGAAAATACAGTCACTTCAATGAGTGGTGCTGGGAAAACTGTATAGCTACATACAACAGAATGAAATTAGAACACTCTCTAACACCATATACAAAAATAAAATCAAAATCAGTTAAAGATCTAAATGTAAGACTGTGTACTCTAAAACTCCTAGAAGAAAACTTAGGCAGAACACTCTTTGACATACATCACGGCAATATTTTTTTGGCTCTGGCTCCTAAAGTAAAGGAAATAAAAATAAAAATAAACAAATGGAACTTAATTAGTCAAAAGCTGTTGCATAGCAAAGGAAATCATTGACAAAATGAAAAAATGACCTACTGAATGGGAGAAAATATTTCCAAATGACATGATCGATAAGGGATTACTATCCAACATATATAGAGAGCTCACACAACTCAACATCAAAAAATGAACAAGCTGATTTAAAAATGGGCAAACACATTGAATATACTCTTTTTTCCCCAAAGAGGACATGCAGATGGCCCATTTCTAATCATCAGTGAAATGCAAATCAAAACCACAAGGGGATATCACCTCACACTTGTCAGAGGGCTATTATCAGAAAGAACATGAGGGGTGGAGGGTGGGAAGGGATAGATGGGATTTCAAAATTGTTAAACAGATAAACAAGATTACACTGTATGGCACAGGGAAATATACACAAGATCTTACAGTAGCTCACAGAGAAAACAATGTGACAATGATTATACCTATGTTCATGTATAACTGAAAAATTGTGCTCTACACTGGAATTTGACACAACACTGTAAAAAGATTTTGAATCAATAAAAAAATGTAAAAAAAAAAACAAGACATTGAAACAACCTAAATGTCCATCAACAGATGGCTGGATAAAGAAGTTGTGATATACTCATACAATGGAATACTACGCAGCCATAAAAAAGGATAAAATAATTCCATTTGTTGCCATATGGATGGACCTGGAGATTGTTACATTAAGTGAAGTAAGCCAGAAAGAGCAAGACAAATACCATATGACATCACTTATATGTGAAATAAAAATATCACACAAATGAACTTATTTACTAAACACAATCAGACTCATCAGACTCACAGACACAGAAAGCAAGCTTATGGGTACCAAAGTGGAAAGCAGATGAGGGAGGAACCAATGAGAAGTTTGGAATGAGCAGATACAAAATACTATATATAACAGATAAGCAACAGGGTGTTACGGTATGACACAGAGAACTATACTCACTATCCTGTAAATAAACCATAATGGGAAAGAATATGAAAAAGAATATGTATATATATATATGTAAAGCTGAATCACTTTGCTGTACACCAGAAACTTACACAATACTATAAATCAACTATAATTTAATTAAAATATTTTAAAAGAATAAAGATATTACACAATTAATTTTCACCTCGAAGAACTAGAAAAAAAGAAAAAGCAAAGGTGAGGAAAGTAACAAAATAATAAAGATGAGACAAAAATAACTAAAATACAGACTAGTAATCCTGTATAAAAGATCAAGGATGGCAAAAATTGTGTCTTTTAAAGATAAAAATTGAAAAATCTCTGGTTGAATCGTGCAAAAAAATATAAGAAAGAGGATTCACATAAAAAAGCAGAGATTAAAGAAGAGATATTGCAACTGAAGTAACAGAAATTCAAATGATCAAAACAGACTACTATGAACAATTATATGCCAACATATTGGAAAATCCAGAAAAGAATGGATAAATCCCTACAAAAATACAACCTACCAAGACTGAATCATGAAGAATTGGAAAATACGGACAAATAATGAATAAAAAGATTGAGTCAGCAACCAAAACAACACAAAATAAAGCAAAAAAAGCCCACGAGCAGATGGCTTTATGGGTGAATTCTACAAGACATTTAAAGAAGAATTAATACCAATTCTCAAATTATTTGAAAAATGAAAGAAGGGAACACTTCCAAACTTATTTTGTGAGGCCAGCATTATCCTGATAGCAAAGCCAGATGAGGACAGTATAAGAAACAAAATTAAAATCAATATCTCAGATGAAGATACATACAAAAATCATCAAAAACATACAACAAAAAAATCTAACAGTACATTAAAAGAATCATATGGCATTATCAAGTGGGATTAATTCCTGGGATACCGGGATAGTTCAACACATAAAAATCAATGTTTATTGATTTGCTACATCACACTAACAGAATGAAGGATAAAATCGTGATAATCTCAACAGGTACAGAAAAGTCACTTAACAAACTTCAACTGCTTTTCATGGTAAAAAATATATTCTAAGTATAGAAGGAAAGCAATGCAACAAAATAAAGACCATAACAATGCAACAGCTAACCTCATACTCAAAAAAAGCTTGAAGGCTTTTCTCTAAAATCAGGAAAGCCATAAGAATTTCGACTCTCACTAATTCTACTCAACATTCTACAGGAAATCCCATGCAGAGAAATCAGTCATGAAAAATAAATGAAAGGCATTCAAACCAAAAAGGAAAAATAAAATTGTATCTTTTGGTAGATTACATAATCTTTTTATTGAAGTGTAGTGTATTTACAATATTATGTTAGTTTCAGGTGTACAGTAAAGTGACTTAGGTTTTTTCAGATTGTATGTATATATATATATATGAGTGTGTGTATATATATGTATATATATGCCTGAAGACTCCTGCAAAAAAAGAGTAATAGCCAATGAAAACAGTACAGTTTCTGAATAGAAAGTCAACGTACAAAATTTACTTGCATTTCTATATATTAACAATGAACTATCTAAAAATAAATTATCAAAACAATCTTATTTCCATTGGAACTATATATGCATGCATGTATGTATGTATGTAGGTAGGTATGTATGTATGTACGTATGCCTCATCTTTGGGGTATGTGTGTATATATATCTCTCTCATGAATGAATTTGGTAAAGCTGTAGGATACAAAATTTATATACAGAAATTAGTTGCAGTTTTATACACTAATAATGAAGTATCAGAAAAAGAAATTAAGAAAACAATCCCATTTACCATTCCAACAAAAATAATAAAATATCTAGGTATAAGCTATATCCTAAAGAGTACTTGTCCTCCAAAAACTGTATGATGCTCAGGAAGGAAATTGAAAATGACATGATCAGCTGGAAAGTTATACCATGTTTTTGGACTGAAGAATCAATATTGTTAAAATGATGATACTACCTAATGCAATGCACAGATGCTATGCAATCCACATCAAAATACTAATGGCATGATTCACAGAACTTGAACAGATAATTCTAAAGTTTGTATGGAAACACAAAAGACTCCAAGTAGCCAAAACAAACTTGAGAAAGAACAAACCTGGAGAAATCATATTCCCTCCCTTTAGACTATACTACAAAGCTACAGTAATCAAAAAAGTATGGTACTGGTGCGAAACAGACACATATGTCCATGGAAGAGAATACAGAGTGTAGAAATAAACTCAGGGGTTTATGATCAATTAATCTATAACAAAGGAGGGAAGAATATAAAATGGAGAAAATACAGTCACTTCAATGAGTGGTGCTGGGAAAACTGTATAGCTACATACAACAGAATGAAATTAGAACACTCTCTAACACCATATACAAAAATAAAATCAAAATCAGTTAAAGATCTAAATGTAAGACTGTGTACTCTAAAACTCCTAGAAGAAAACTTAGGCAGAACACTCTTTGACATACATCACGGCAATATTTTTTTGGCTCTGGCTCCTAAAGTAAAGGAAATAAAAATAAAAATAAACAAATGGAACTTAATTAGTCAAAAGCTGTTGCATAGCAAAGGAAATCATTGACAAAATGAAAAAATGACCTACTGAATGGGAGAAAATATTTCCAAATGACATGATCGATAAGGGATTACTATCCAACATATATAGAGAGCTCACACAACTCAACATCAAAAAATGAACAACCTGATTTAAAAATGGGCAAACACATTGAATATACTCTTTTTTCCCCAAAGAGGACATGCAGATGGCCCATTTCTAATCATCAGGGAAATGCAAATCAAAACCACAAGGGGATATCACCTCACACTTGTCAGAGGGCTATTATCAGAAAGAACATGAGGGGTGGAGGGTGGGAAGGGATAGATGGGATTTCAAAATTGTTAAACAGATAAACAAGATTACACTGTATGGCACAGGGAAATATACACAAGATCTTACAGTAGCTCACAGAGAAAACAATGTGACAATGAATATACCTATGTTCATGTATAACTGAAAAATTGTGCTCTACACTGGAATTTGACACAACACTGTAAAAAGACTTTGAATCAATAAAAAAATGTAAAAAAAAAAACAAGACATTGAAACAACCTAAATGTCCATCAACAGATGGCTGGATAAAGAAGTTGTGATATACTCATACAATGGAATACTACGCAGCCATAAAAAAGGATAAAATAATTCCATTTGTTGCCATATGGATGGACCTGGAGATTGTTACATTAAGTGAAGTAAGCCAGAAAGAGCAAGACAAATACCATATGACATCACTTATATGTGAAATAAAAATATCACACAAATGAACTTATTTACTAAACAGAATCAGACTCATCAGACTCACAGACACAGAAAGCAAGCTTATGGGTACCAAAGTGGAAAGCAGATGAGGGAGGAACCAATGAGAAGTTTGGAATGAGCAGATACAAAATACTATATATAACAGATAAGCAACAGGGTGTTACGGTATGACACAGAGAACTATACTCACTATCCTGTAAATAAACCATAATGGGAAAGAATATGAAAAAGAATATGTATCTATATATATGTAAAGCTGAATCACTTTGCTGTACACCAGAAACTTACACAATACTATAAATCAACTATAATTTAATTAAAATATTTTAAAAGAATAAAGATATTACACAATTAATTTTCACCTCGAAGAACTAGAAAAAAAGAAAAAGCAAAGGTGAGGAAAGTAGCATAATAATAAAGATGAGACAAAAATAACTAAAATACAGACTAGTAATCCTGTATAAAAGATCAAGGATGGCAAAAATTGTGTCTTTTAAAGATAAAAATTGAAAAATCTCTGGTTGAATCGTGCAAAAAAATATAAGAAAGAGGATTCACATAAAAAAGCAGAGATTAAAGAAGAGATATTGCAACTGAAGTAACAGAAATTCAAATGATCAAAACAGACTACTATGAACAATTATATGCCAACATATTGGAAAATCCAGAAAAGAATGGATAAATTCCTACAAAAATACAACCTACCAAGACTGAATCATGAAGAATTGGAAAATACGGACAAATAATGAATAAAAAGATTGAGTCAGCAACCAAAACAACACAAAATAAAGCAAAAAAAGCCCACGAGCAGATGGCTTTATGGGTGAATTCTACAAGACATTTAAAGAAGAATTAATACCAATTCTCAAATTATTTGAAAAATGAAAGAAGGGAACACTTCCAAACTTATTTTGTGAGGCCAGCATTATCCTGATAGCAAAGCCAGATGAGGACAGTATAAGAAACAAAATTAGAATCAATATCTCAGATGAAGATACATACAAAAATCATCAAAAACATACAACAAAAAAATCTAACAGTACATTAAAAGAATCATATGGCATTATCAAGTGGGATTAATTCCTGGGATACCGGGATAGTTCAACACATAAAAATCAATGTTTATTGATTTGCTACATCACACTAACAGAATGAAGGATAAAATCGTGATCATCTCAACAGGTACAGAAAAGTCACTTAACAAACTTCAACTGCTTTTCATGGTAAAAAATATATTCTAAGTATAGAAGGAAAGCAATGCAACAAAATAAAGACCATAACAATGCAACAGCTAACCTCATACTCAAAAAAGGCTTGAAGGCTTTTCTCTAAAATCAGGAAAGCCATAAGAATTTCGACTCTCACTAATTCTACTCAACATTGTACAGGAAATCCCATGCAGAGAAATCAGTCATGAAAAATAAATGAAAGGCATTCAAATCAAAAAGGAAAAATAAAATTGTATCTTTTGGTAGATTACATAATCTTTTTATTGAAGTGTAGTGTATTTACAATATTATGTTAGTTTCAGGTGTACAGTAAAGTGACTTAGGTTTTGTCAGATTGTATGTATATATATATATATGAGTGTGTGTATATATATGTATATATATGCCTGAAGACTCCTGCAAAAATAGAGTAATAGCCAATGAAAACAGTACACTTTCTGAATAGAAAGTCAACGTACAAAATTTACTTGCATTTCTATATATTAACAATGAACTATCTAAAAATAAATTATCAAAACAATCTTATTTCCATTGGAACTATATATGCATGCATGTATGTATGTATGTAGGTAGGTATGTATGTATGTACGTATGCCTCATCTTTGGGGTATGTGTGTATATATATCTCTCTCATGAATGAATTTGGTAAAGCTGTAGGATACAAAATTTATATACAGAAATTAGTTGCAGTTTTATACACTAATAATGAAGTATCAGAAAAAGAAATTAAGAAAACAATCCCATTTACCATTCCAACAAAAATAATAAAATATCTAGGTATAAGCTATATCCTAAAGAGTACTTGTCCTCCAAAAACTGTATGATGCTCAGGAAGGAAATTGAAAATGACATGATCAGCTGGAAAGTTATACCATGTTTTTGGACTGAAGAATCAATATTGTTAAAATGATGATACTACCTCATGCAATGCACAGATGCTATGCAATCCACATCAAAATACTAATGGCATGATTCACAGAACTTGAACAGATAATTCTAAAGTTTGTATGGAAACACAAAAGACTCCAAGTAGCCAAAACAAACTTGAGAAAGAACAAACCTGGAGAAATCATATTCCCTCCCTTTAGACTATACTACAAAGCTACAGTAATCAAAAAAGTATGGTACTGGTGCGAAACAGACACATATGTCCATGGAAGAGAATACAGAGTGTAGAAATAAACTCAGGGGTTTATGATCAATTAATCTATAACAAAGGAGGGAAGAATATAAAATGGAGAAAATACAGTCACTTCAATGAGTGGTGCTGGGAAAACTGTATAGCTACATACAACAGAATGAAATTAGAACACTCTCTAACACCATATACAAAAATAAAATCAAAATCAGTTAAAGATCTAAATGTAAGACTGTGTACTCTAAAACTCCTAGAAGAAAACTTAGGCAGAACACTCTTTGACATACATCACGGCAATATTTTTTTGGCTCTGGCTCCTAAAGTAAAGGAAATAAAAATAAAAATAAACAAATGGAACTTAATTAGTCAAAAGCTGTTGCATAGCAAAGGAAATCATTGACAAAATGAAAAAATGACCTACTGAATGGGAGAAAATATTTCCAAATGACATGATCGATAAGGGATTACTATCCAACATATATAGAGAGCTCACACAACTCAACATCAAAAAATGAACAAGCTGATTTAAAAATGGGCAAACACATTGAATATACTCTTTTTTCCCCAAAGAGGACATGCAGATGGCCCATTTCTAATCATCAGTGAAATGCAAATCAAAACCACAAGGGGATATCACCTCACACTTGTCAGAGGGCTATTATCAGAAAGAACATGAGGGGTGGAGGGTGGGAAGGGATAGATGGGATTTCAAAATTGTTAAACAGATAAACAAGATTACACTGTATGGCACAGGGAAATATACACAAGATCTTACAGTAGCTCACAGAGAAAACAATGTGACAATGATTATACCTATGTTCATGTATAACTGAAAAATTGTGCTCTACACTGGAATTTGACACAACACTGTAAAAAGATTTTGAATCAATAAAAAAATGTAAAAAAAAAAACAAGACATTGAAACAACCTAAATGTCCATCAACAGATGGCTGGATAAAGAAGTTGTGATATACTCATACAATGGAATACTACGCAGCCATAAAAAAGGATAAAATAATTCCATTTGTTGCCATATGGATGGACCTGGAGATTGTTACATTAAGTGAAGTAAGCCAGAAAGAGCAAGACAAATACCATATGACATCACTTATATGTGAAATAAAAATATCACACAAATGAACTTATTTACTAAACACAATCAGACTCATCAGACTCACAGACACAGAAAGCAAGCTTATGGGTACCAAAGTGGAAAGCAGATGAGGGAGGAACCAATGAGAAGTTTGGAATGAGCAGATACAAAATACTATATATAACAGATAAGCAACAGGGTGTTACGGTATGACACAGAGAACTATACTCACTATCCTGTAAATAAACCATAATGGGAAAGAATATGAAAAAGAATATGTATATATATATATGTAAAGCTGAATCACTTTGCTGTACACCAGAAACTTACACAATACTATAAATCAACTATAATTTAATTAAAATATTTTAAAAGAATAAAGATATTACACAATTAATTTTCACCTCGAAGAACTAGAAAAAAAGAAAAAGCAAAGGTGAGGAAAGTAACAAAATAATAAAGATGAGACAAAAATAACTAAAATACAGACTAGTAATCCTGTATAAAAGATCAAGGATGGCAAAAATTGTGTCTTTTAAAGATAAAAATTGAAAAATCTCTGGTTGAATCGTGCAAAAAAATATAAGAAAGAGGATTCACATAAAAAAGCAGAGATTAAAGAAGAGATATTGCAACTGAAGTAACAGAAATTCAAATGATCAAAACAGACTACTATGAACAATTATATGCCAACATATTGGAAAATCCAGAAAAGAATGGATAAATCCCTACAAAAATACAACCTACCAAGACTGAATCATGAAGAATTGGAAAATACGGACAAATAATGAATAAAAAGATTGAGTCAGCAACCAAAACAACACAAAATAAAGCAAAAAAAGCCCACGAGCAGATGGCTTTATGGGTGAATTCTACAAGACATTTAAAGAAGAATTAATACCAATTCTCAAATTATTTGAAAAATGAAAGAAGGGAACACTTCCAAACTTATTTTGTGAGGCCAGCATTATCCTGATAGCAAAGCCAGATGAGGACAGTATAAGAAACAAAATTAAAATCAATATCTCAGATGAAGATACATACAAAAATCATCAAAAACATACAACAAAAAAATCTAACAGTACATTAAAAGAATCATATGGCATTATCAAGTGGGATTAATTCCTGGGATACCGGGATAGTTCAACACATAAAAATCAATGTTTATTGATTTGCTACATCACACTAACAGAATGAAGGATAAAATCGTGATAATCTCAACAGGTACAGAAAAGTCACTTAACAAACTTCAACTGCTTTTCATGGTAAAAAATATATTCTAAGTATAGAAGGAAAGCAATGCAACAAAATAAAGACCATAACAATGCAACAGCTAACCTCATACTCAAAAAAAGCTTGAAGGCTTTTCTCTAAAATCAGGAAAGCCATAAGAATTTCGACTCTCACTAATTCTACTCAACATTCTACAGGAAATCCCATGCAGAGAAATCAGTCATGAAAAATAAATGAAAGGCATTCAAACCAAAAAGGAAAAATAAAATTGTATCTTTTGGTAGATTACATAATCTTTTTATTGAAGTGTAGTGTATTTACAATATTATGTTAGTTTCAGGTGTACAGTAAAGTGACTTAGGTTTTTTCAGATTGTATGTATATATATATATATGAGTGTGTGTATATATATGTATATATATGCCTGAAGACTCCTGCAAAAAAAGAGTAATAGCCAATGAAAACAGTACAGTTTCTGAATAGAAAGTCAACGTACAAAATTTACTTGCATTTCTATATATTAACAATGAACTATCTAAAAATAAATTATCAAAACAATCTTATTTCCATTGGAACTATATATGCATGCATGTATGTATGTATGTAGGTAGGTATGTATGTATGTACGTATGCCTCATCTTTGGGGTATGTGTGTATATATATCTCTCTCATGAATGAATTTGGTAAAGCTGTAGGATACAAAATTTATATACAGAAATTAGTTGCAGTTTTATACACTAATAATGAAGTATCAGAAAAAGAAATTAAGAAAACAATCCCATTTACCATTCCAACAAAAATAATAAAATATCTAGGTATAAGCTATATCCTAAAGAGTACTTGTCCTCCAAAAACTGTATGATGCTCAGGAAGGAAATTGAAAATGACATGATCAGCTGGAAAGTTATACCATGTTTTTGGACTGAAGAATCAATATTGTTAAAATGATGATACTACCTAATGCAATGCACAGATGCTATGCAATCCACATCAAAATACTAATGGCATGATTCACAGAACTTGAACAGATAATTCTAAAGTTTGTATGGAAACACAAAAGACTCCAAGTAGCCAAAACAAACTTGAGAAAGAACAAACCTGGAGAAATCATATTCCCTCCCTTTAGACTATACTACAAAGCTACAGTAATCAAAAAAGTATGGTACTGGTGCGAAACAGACACATATGTCCATGGAAGAGAATACAGAGTGTAGAAATAAACTCAGGGGTTTATGATCAATTAATCTATAACAAAGGAGGGAAGAATATAAAATGGAGAAAATACAGTCACTTCAATGAGTGGTGCTGGGAAAACTGTATAGCTACATACAACAGAATGAAATTAGAACACTCTCTAACACCATATACAAAAATAAAATCAAAATCAGTTAAAGATCTAAATGTAAGACTGTGTACTCTAAAACTCCTAGAAGAAAACATAGGCAGAACACTCTTTGACATACATCACGGCCATATTTTTTTGGCTCTGGCTCCTAAAGTAAAGGAAATAAAAATAAAAATAAACAAATGGAACTTAATTAGTCAAAAGCTGTTGCATAGCAAAGGAAATCATTGACAAAATGAAAAAATGACCTACTGAATGGGAGAAAATATTTCCAAATGACATGATCGATAAGGGATTACTATCCAACATATATAGAGAGCTCACACAACTCAACATCAAAAAATGAACAACCTGATTTAAAAATGGGCAAACACATTGAATATACTCTTTTTTCCCCAAAGAGGACATGCAGATGGCCCATTTCTAATCATCAGGGAAATGCAAATCAAAACCACAAGGGGATATCACCTCACACTTGTCAGAGGGCTATTATCAGAAAGAACATGAGGGGTGGAGGGTGGGAAGGGATAGATGGGATTTCAAAATTGTTAAACAGATAAACAAGATTACACTGTATGGCACAGGGAAATATACACAAGATCTTACAGTAGCTCACAGAGAAAACAATGTGACAATGAATATACCTATGTTCATGTATAACTGAAAAATTGTGCTCTACACTGGAATTTGACACAACACTGTAAAAAGATTTTGAATCAATAAAAAAATGTAAAAAAAAAAACAAGACATTGAAACAACCTAAATGTCCATCAACAGATGGCTGGATAAAGAAGCTGTGATATACTCATACAATGGAATACTACGCAGCCATAAAAAAGGATAAAATAATTCCATTTGTTGCCATATGGATGGACCTGGAGATTGTTACATTAAGTGAAGTAAGCCAGAAAGAGCAAGACAAATACCATATGACATCACTTATATGTGAAATAAAAATATCACACAAATGAACTTATTTACTAAACAGAATCAGACTCATCAGACTCACAGACACAGAAAGCAAGCTTATGGGTACCAAAGTGGAAAGCAGATGAGGGAGGAACCAATGAGAAGTTTGGAATGAGCAGATACAAAATACTATATATAACAGATAAGCAACAGGGTGTTACGGTATGACACAGAGAACTATACTCACTATCCTGTAAATAAACCATAATGGGAAAGAATATGAAAAAGAATATGTATATATATATATGTAAAGCTGAATCACTTTGCTGTACACCAGAAACTTACACAATACTATAAATCAACTATAATTTAATTAAAATATTTTAAAAGAATAAAGATATTACACAATTAATTTTCACCTCGAAGAACTAGAAAAAAAGAAAAAGCAAAGGTGAGGAAAGTAACAAAATAATAAAGATGAGACAAAAATAACTAAAATACAGACTAGTAATCCTGTATAAAAGATCAAGGATGGCAAAAATTGTGTCTTTTAAAGATAAAAATTGAAAAATCTCTGGTTGAATCGTGCAAAAAAATATAAGAAAGAGGATTCACATAAAAAAGCAGAGATTAAAGAAGAGATATTGCAACTGAAGTAACAGAAATTCAAATGATCAAAACAGACTACTATGAACAATTATATGCCAACATATTGGAAAATCCAGAAAAGAATGGATAAATCCCTACAAAAATACAACCTACCAAGACTGAATCATGAAGAATTGGAAAATACGGACAAATAATGAATAAAAAGATTGAGTCAGCAACCAAAACAACACAAAATAAAGCAAAAAAAGCCCACGAGCAGATGGCTTTATGGGTGAATTCTACAAGACATTTAAAGAAGAATTAATACCAATTCTCAAATTATTTGAAAAATGAAAGAAGGGAACACTTCCAAACTTATTTTGTGAGGCCAGCATTATCCTGATAGCAAAGCCAGATGAGGACAGTATAAGAAACAAAATTAAAATCAATATCTCAGATGAAGATACATACAAAAATCATCAAAAACATACAACAAAAAAATCTAACAGTACATTAAAAGAATCATATGGCATTATCAAGTGGGATTAATTCCTGGGATACCGGGATAGTTCAACACATAAAAATCAATGTTTATTGATTTGCTACATCACACTAACAGAATGAAGGATAAAATCGTGATCATCTCAACAGGTACAGAAAAGTCACTTAACAAACTTCAACTGCTTTTCATGGTAAAAAATATATTCTAAGTATAGAAGGAAAGCAATGCAACAAAATAAAGACCATAACAATGCAACAGCTAACCTCATACTCAAAAAAGGCTTGAAGGCTTTTCTCTAAAATCAGGAAAGCCATAAGAATTTTGACTCTCACTAATTCTACTCAACATTGTACAGGAAATCCCATGCAGAGAAATCAGTCATGAAAAATAAATGAAAGGCATTCAAATCAAAAAGGAAAAATAAAATTGTATCTTTTGGTAGATTACATAATCTTTTTATTGAAGTGTAGTGTATTTACAATATTATGTTAGTTTCAGGTGTACAGTAAAGTGACTTAGGTTTTGTCAGATTGTATGTATATATATATATATGAGTGTGTGTATATATATGTATATATATGCCTGAAGACTCCTGCAAAAAAAGAGTAATAGCCAATGAAAACAGTACAGTTTCTGAATAGAAAGTCAACGTACAAAATTTACTTGCATTTCTATATATTAACAATGAACTATCTAAAAATCAATTATCAAAACAATCTTATTTCCATTGGAACTATATATGCATGCATGTATGTATGTATGTAGGTAGGTATGTATGTATGTACGTATGCCTCATCTTTGGGGTATGTGTGTATATATATCTCTCTCATGAATGAATTTGGTAAAGCTGTAGGGTACAAAATTTATATACAGAAATTAGTTGCAGTTTTATACACTAATAATGAAGTATCAGAAAAAGAAATTAAGAAAACAATCCCATTTACCATTCCAACAAAAATAATAAAATATCTAGGTATAAGCTATATCCTAAAGAGTACTTGTCCTCCAAAAACTGTATGATGCTCAGGAAGGAAATTGAAAATGACATGATCAGCTGGAAAGTTATACCATGTTTTTGGACTGAAGAATCAATATTGTTAAAATGATGATACTACCTAATGCAATGCACAGATGCTATGCAATCCACATCAAAATACTAATGGCATGATTCACAGAACTTGAACAGATAATTCTAAAGTTTGTATGGAAACACAAAAGACTCCAAGTAGCCAAAACAAACTTGAGAAAGAACAAACCTGGAGAAATCATATTCCCTCCCTTTAGACTATACTACAAAGCTACAGTAATCAAAAAAGTATGGTACTGGTGCGAAACAGACACATATGTCCATGGAAGAGAATACAGAGTGTAGAAATAAACTCAGGGGTTTATGATCAATTAATCTATAACAAAGGAGGGAAGAATATAAAATGGAGAAAATACAGTCACTTCAATGAGTGGTGCTGGGAAAACTGTATAGCTACATACAACAGAATGAAATTAGAACACTCTCTAACACCATATACAAAAATAAAATCAAAATCAGTTAAAGATCTAAATGTAAGACTGTGTACTCTAAAACTCCTAGAAGAAAACTTAGGCAGAACACTCTTTGACATACATCACGGCAATATTTTTTTGGCTCTGGCTCCTAAAGTAAAGGAAATAAAAATAAAAATAAACAAATGGAACTTAATTAGTCAAAAGCTGTTGCATAGCAAAGGAAATCATTGACAAAATGAAAAAATGACCTACTGAATGGGAGAAAATATTTCCAAATGACATGATCGATAAGGGATTACTATCCAACATATATAGAGAGCTCACACAACTCAACATCAAAAAATGAACAACCTGATTTAAAAATGGGCAAACACATTGAATATACTCTTTTTTCCCCAAAGAGGACATGCAGATGGCCCATTTCTAATCATCAGGGAAATGCAAATCAAAACCACAAGGGGATATCACCTCACACTTGTCAGAGGGCTATTATCAGAAAGAACATGAGGGGTGGAGGGTGGGAAGGGATAGATGGGATTTCAAAATTGTTAAACAGATAAACAAGATTACACTGTATGGCACAGGGAAATATACACAAGATCTTACAGTAGCTCACAGAGAAAACAATGTGACAATGAATATACCTATGTTCATGTATAACTGAAAAATTGTGCTCTACACTGGAATTTGACACAACACTGTAAAAAGATTTTGAATCAATAAAAAAATGTAAAAAAAAACAAGACATTGAAACAACCTAAATGTCCATCAACAGATGGCTGGATAAAGAAGTTGTGATATACTCATACAATGGAATACTACGCAGCCATAAAAAAGGATAAAATAATTCCATTTGTTGCCATATGGATGGACCTGGAGATTGTTACATTAAGTGAAGTAAGCCAGAAAGAGCAAGACAAATACCATATGACATCACTTATATGTGAAATAAAAATATCACACAAATGAACTTATTTACTAAACAGAATCAGACTCATCAGACTCACAGACACAGAAAGCAAGCTTATGGGTACCAAAGTGGAAAGCAGATGAGGGAGGAACCAATGAGAAGTTTGGAATGAGCAGATACAAAATACTATATATAACAGATAAGCAACAGGGTGTTACGGTATGACACAGAGAACTATACTCACTATCCTGTAAATAAACCATAATGGGAAAGAATATGAAAAAGAATATGTATATATATATATGTAAAGCTGAATCACTTTGCTGTACACCAGAAACTTACACAATACTATAAATCAACTATAATTTAATTAAAATATTTTAAAAGAATAAAGATATTACACAATTAATTTTCACCTCGAAGAACTAGAAAAAAAGAAAAAGCAAAGGTGAGGAAAGTAACAAAATAATAAAGATGAGACAAAAATAACTAAAATACAGACTAGTAATCCTGTATAAAAGATCAAGGATGGCAAAAATTGTGTCTTTTAAAGATAAAAATTGAAAAATCTCTGGTTGAATCGTGCAAAAAAATATAAGAAAGAGGATTCACATAAAAAACCAGAGATTAAAGAAGAGATATTGCAACTGAAGTAACAGAAATTCAAATGATCAAAACAGACTACTATGAACAATTATATGCCAACATATTGGAAAATCCAGAAAAGAATGGATAAATTCCTACAAAAATACAACCTACCAAGACTGAATCATGAAGAATTGGAAAATACGGACAAATAATGAATAAAAAGATTGAGTCAGCAACCAAAACAACACAAAATAAAGCAAAAAAAGCCCACGAGCAGATGGCTTTATGGGTGAATTCTACAAGACATTTAAAGAAGAATTAATACCAATTCTCAAATTATTTGAAAAATGAAAGAAGGGAACACTTCCAAACTTATTTTGTGAGGCCAGCATTATCCTGATAGCAAAGCCAGATGAGGACAGTATAAGAAACAAAATTATAATCAATATCTCAGATGAAGATACATACAAAAATCATCAAAAACATACAACAAAAAAATCTAACAGTACATTAAAAGAATCATATGGCATTATCAAGTGGGATTAATTCCTGGGATACCGGGATAGTTCAACACATAAAAATCAATGTTTATTGATTTGCTACATCACACTAACAGAATGAAGGATAAAATCGTGATCATCTCAACAGGTACAGAAAAGTCACTTAACAAACTTCAACTGCTTTTCATGGTAAAAAATATATTCTAAGTATAGAAGGAAAGCAATGCAACAAAATAAAGACCATAACAATGCAACAGCTAACCTCATACTCAAAAAAGGCTTGAAGGCTTTTCTCTAAAATCAGGAAAGCCATAAGAATTTCGACTCTCACTAATTCTACTCAACATTGTACAGGAAATCCCATGCAGAGAAATCAGTCATGAAAAATAAATGAAAGGCATTCAAATCAAAAAGGAAAAATAAAATTGTATCTTTTGGTAGATTACATAATCTTTTTATTGAAGTGTAGTGTATTTACAATATTATGTTAGTTTCAGGTGTACAGTAAAGTGACTTAGGTGTTTTCAGATTGTATGTATATATATATATATGAGTGTGTGTATATATATGTATATATATGCCTGAAGACTCCTGCAAAAAAAGAGTAATAGCCAATGAAAACAGTACAGTTTCTGAATAGAAAGTCAACGTACAAAATTTACTTGCATTTCTATATATTAACAATGAACTATCTAAAAATAAATTATCAAAACAATCTTATTTCCATTGGAACTATATATGCATGCATGTATGTATGTATGTAGGTAGGTATGTATGTATGTACGTATGCCTCATCTTTGGGGTATGTGTGTATATATATCTCTCTCATGAATGAATTTGGTAAAGCTGTAGGATACAAAATTTATATACAGAAATTAGTTGCAGTTTTATACACTAATAATGAAGTATCAGAAAAAGAAATTAAGAAAACAATCCCATTTACCATTCCAACAAAAATAATAAAATATCTAGGTATAAGCTATATCCTAAAGAGTACTTGTCCTCCAAAAACTGTATGATGCTCAGGAAGGAAATTGAAAATGACATGAACAGCTGGAAAGTTATACCATGTTTTTGGACTGAAGAATCAATATTGTTAAAATGATGATACTACCTCATGCAATGCACAGATGCTATGCAATCCACATCAAAATACTAATGGCATGATTCACAGAACTTGAACAGATAATTCTAAAGTTTGTATGGAAACACAAAAGACTCCAAGTAGCCAAAACAAACTTGAGAAAGAACAAACCTGGAGAAATCATATTCCCTCCCTTTAGACTATACTACAAAGCTACAGTAATCAAAAAAGTATGGTACTGGTGCGAAACAGACACATATGTCCATGGAAGAGAATACAGAGTGTAGAAATAAACTCAGGGGTTTATGATCAATTAATCTATAACAAAGGAGGGAAGAATATAAAATGGAGAAAATACAGTCACTTCAATGAGTGGTGCTGGGAAAACTGTATAGCTACATACAACAGAATGAAATTAGAACACTCTCTAACACCATATACAAAAATAAAATCAAAATCAGTTAAAGATCTAAATGTAAGACTGTGTACTCTAAAACTCCTAGAAGAAAACTTAGGCAGAACACTCTTTGACATACATCACGGCAATATTTTTTTGGCTCTGGCTCCTAAAGTAAAGGAAATAAAAATAAAAATAAACAAATGGAACTTAATTAGTCAAAAGCTGTTGCATAGCAAAGGAAATCATTGACAAAATGAAAAAATGACCTACTGAATGGGAGAAAATATTTCCAAATGACATGATCGATAAGGGATTACTATCCAACATATATAGAGAGCTCACACAACTCAACATCAAAAAATGAACAACCTGATTTAAAAATGGGCAAACACATTGAATATACTCTTTTTTCCCCAAAGAGGACATGCAGATGGCCCATTTCTAATCATCAGGGAAATGCAAATCAAAACCACAAGGGGATATCACCTCACACTTGTCAGAGGGCTATTATCAGAAAGAACATGAGGGGTGGAGGGTGGGAAGGGATAGATGGGATTTCAAAATTGTTAAACAGATAAACAAGATTACACTGTATGGCACAGGGAAATATACACAAGATCTTACAGTAGCTCACAGAGAAAACAATGTGACAATGAATATACCTATGTTCATGTATAACTGAAAAATTGTGCTCTACACTGGAATTTGACACAACACTGTAAAAAGATTTTGAATCAATAAAAAAATGTAAAAAAAAAAAACAAGACATTGAAACAACCTAAATGTCCATCAACAGATGGCTGGATAAAGAAGTTGTGATATACTCATACAATGGAATACTACGCAGCCATAAAAAAGGATAAAATAATTCCATTTGTTGCCATATGGATGGACCTGGAGATTGTTACATTAAGTGAAGTAAGCCAGAAAGAGCAAGACAAATACCATATGACATCACTTATATGTGAAATAAAAATATCACACAAATGAACTTATTTACTAAACAGAATCAGACTCATCAGACTCACAGACACAGAAAGCAAGCTTATGGGTACCAAAGTGGAAAGCAGATGAGGGAGGAACCAATGAGAAGTTTGGAATGAGCAGATACAAAATACTATATATAACAGATAAGCAACAGGGTGTTACGGTATGACACAGAGAACTATACTCACTATCCTGTAAATAAACCATAATGGGAAAGAATATGAAAAAGAATATGTATATATATATATGTAAAGCTGAATCACTTTGCTGTACACCAGAAACTTACACAATACTATAAATCAACTATAATTTAATTAAAATATTTTAAAAGAATAAAGATATTACACAATTAATTTTCACCTCGAAGAACTAGAAAAAAAGAAAAAGCAAAGGTGAGGAAAGTAACAAAATAATAAAGATGAGACAAAAATAACTAAAATACAGACTAGTAATCCTGTATAAAAGATCAAGGATGGCAAAAATTGTGTCTTTTAAAGATAAAAATTGAAAAATCTCTGGTTGAATCATGCAAAAAAATATAAGAAAGAGGATTCACATAAAAAAGCAGAGATTAAAGAAGAGATATTGCAACTGAAGTAACAGAAATTCAAATGATCAAAACAGACTACTATGAACAATTATATGCCAACATATTGGAAAATCCAGAAAAGAATGGATAAATTCCTACAAAAATACAACCTACCAAGACTGAATCATGAAGAATTGGAAAATACGGACAAATAATGAATAAAAAGATTGAGTCAGCAACCAAAACAACACAAAATAAAGCAAAAAAAGCCCACGAGCAGATGGCTTTATGGGTGAATTCTACAAGACATTTAAAGAAGAATTAATACCAATTCTCAAATTATTTGAAAAATGAAAGAAGGGAACACTTCCAAACTTATTTTGTGAGGCCAGCATTATCCTGATAGCAAAGCCAGATGAGGACAGTATAAGAAACAAAATTATAATCAATATCTCAGATGAAGATACATACAAAAATCATCAAAAACATACAACAAAAAAATCTAACAGTACATTAAAAGAATCATATGGCATTATCAAGTGGGATTAATTCCTGGGATACCGGGATAGTTCAACACATAAAAATCAATGTTTATTGATTTGCTACATCACACTAACAGAATGAAGGATAAAATCGTGATAATCTCAACAGGTACAGAAAAGTCACTTAACAAACTTCAACTGCTTTTCATGGTAAAAAATATATTCTAAGTATAGAAGGAAAGCAATGCAACAAAATAAAGACCATAACAATGCAACAGCTAACCTCATACTCAAAAAAGGCTTGAAGGCTTTTCTCTAAAATCAGGAAAGCCATAAGAATTTCGACTCTCACTAATTCTACTCAACATTGTACAGGAAATCCCATGCAGAGAAATCAGTCATGAAAAATAAATGAAAGGCATTCAAATCAAAAAGGAAAAATAAAATTGTATCTTTTGGTAGATTACATAATCTTTTTATTGAAGTGTAGTGTATTTACAATATTATGTTAGTTTCAGGTGTACAGTAAAGTGACTTAGGTTTTGTCAGATTGTATGTATATATATATATATGAGTGTGTGTATATATATGTATATATATGCCTGAAGACTCCTGCAAAAAAAGAGTAATAGCCAATGAAAACAGTACAGTTTCTGAATAGAAAGTCAACGTACAAAATTTACTTGCATTTCTATATATTAACAATGAACTATCTAAAAATAAATTATCAAAACAATCTTATTTCCATTGGAACTATATATGCATGCATGTATGTATGTATGTAGGTAGGTATGTATGTATGTACGTATGCCTCATCTTTGGGGTATGTGTGTATATATATCTCTCTCATGAATGAATTTGGTAAAGCTGTAGGATACAAAATTTATATACAGAAATTAGTTGCA
Source organism: Vicugna pacos (assembly GCF_048564905.1). NCBI lineage: Eukaryota > Metazoa > Chordata > Mammalia > Artiodactyla > Camelidae > Vicugna > Vicugna pacos. The sequence goes on from NC_132989.1 coordinate 4,302,035, forward strand.
GTTTTATACACTAATAATGAAGTATCAGAAAAAGAAATTAAGAAAACAATCCCATTTACCATTCCAACAAAAATAATAAAATATCTAGGTATAAGCTATATCCTAAAGAGTACTTGTCCTCCAAAAACTGTATGATGCTCAGGAAGGAAATTGAAAATGACATGAACAGCTGGAAAGTTATACCATGTTTTTGGACTGAAGAATCAATATTGTTAAAATGATGATACTACCTCATGCAATGCACAGATGCTATGCAATCCACATCAAAATACTAATGGCATGATTCACAGAACTTGAACAGATAATTCTAAAGTTTGTATGGAAACACAAAAGACTCCAAGTAGCCAAAACAAACTTGAGAAAGAACAAACCTGGAGAAATCATATTCCCTCCCTTTAGACTATACTACAAAGCTACAGTAATCAAAAAAGTATGGTACTGGTGCGAAACAGACACATATGTCCATGGAAGAGAATACAGAGTGTAGAAATAAACTCAGGGGTTTATGATCAATTAATCTATAACAAAGGAGGGAAGAATATAAAATGGAGAAAATACAGTCACTTCAATGAGTGGTGCTGGGAAAACTGTATAGCTACATACAACAGAATGAAATTAGAACACTCTCTAACACCATATACAAAAATAAAATCAAAATCAGTTAAAGATCTAAATGTAAGACTGTGTACTCTAAAACTCCTAGAAGAAAACTTAGGCAGAACACTCTTTGACATACATCACGGCAATATTTTTTTGGCTCTGGCTCCTAAAGTAAAGGAAATAAAAATAAAAATAAACAAATGGAACTTAATTAGTCAAAAGCTGTTGCATAGCAAAGGAAATCATTGACAAAATGAAAAAATGACCTACTGAATGGGAGAAAATATTTCCAAATGACATGATCGATAAGGGATTACTATCCAACATATATAGAGAGCTCACACAACTCAACATCAAAAAATGAACAACCTGATTTAAAAATGGGCAAACACATTGAATATACTCTTTTTTCCCCAAAGAGGACATGCAGATGGCCCATTTCTAATCATCAGGGAAATGCAAATCAAAACCACAAGGGGATATCACCTCACACTTGTCAGAGGGCTATTATCACAAAGAACATGAGGGGTGGAGGGTGGGAAGGGATAGATGGGATTTCAAAATTGTTAAACAGATAAACAAGATTACACTGTATGGCAGAGGGAAATATACACAAGATCTTACAGTAGCTCACAGAGAAAACAATGTGACAATGAATATACCTATGTTCATGTATAACTGAAAAATTGTGCTCTACACTGGAATTTGACACAACACTGTAAAAAGATTTTGAATCAATAAAAAAATGTAAAAAAAAAACAAGACATTGAAACAACCTAAATGTCCATCAACAGATGGCTGGATAAAGAAGTTGTGATATACTCATACAATGGAATACTACGCAGCCATAAAAAAGGATAAAATAATTCCATTTGTTGCCATATGGATGGACCTGGAGATTGTTACATTAAGTGAAGTAAGCCAGAAAGAGCAAGACAAATACCATATGACATCACTTATATGTGAAATAAAAATATCACACAAATGAACTTATTTACTAAACAGAATCAGACTCATCAGACTCACAGACACAGAAAGCAAGCTTATGGGTACCAAAGTGGAAAGCAGATGAGGGAGGAACCAATGAGAAGTTTGGAATGAGCAGATACAAAATACTATATATAACAGATAAGCAACAGGGTGTTACGGTATGACACAGAGAACTATACTCACTATCCTGTAAATAAACCATAATGGGAAAGAATATGAAAAAGAATATGTATATATATATATGTAAAGCTGAATCACTTTGCTGTACACCAGAAACTTACACAATACTATAAATCAACTATAATTTAATTAAAATATTTTAAAAGAATAAAGATATTACACAATTAATTTTCACCTCGAAGAACTAGAAAAAAAGAAAAAGCAAAGGTGAGGAAAGTAACAAAATAATAAAGATGAGACAAAAATAACTAAAATACAGACTAGTAATCCTGTATAAAAGATCAAGGATGGCAAAAATTGTGTCTTTTAAAGATAAAAATTGAAAAATCTCTGGTTGAATCGTGCAAAAAAATATAAGAAAGAGGATTCACATAAAAAAGCAGAGATTAAAGAAGAGATATTGCAACTGAAGTAACAGAAATTCAAATGATCAAAACAGACTACTATGAACAATTATATGCCAACATATTGGAAAATCCAGAAAAGAATGGATAAATTCCTACAAAAATACAACCTACCAAGACTGAATCATGAAGAATTGGAAAATACGGACAAATAATGAATAAAAAGATTGAGTCAGCAACCAAAACAACACAAAATAAAGCAAAAAAAGCCCACGAGCAGATGGCTTTATGGGTGAATTCTACAAGACATTTAAAGAAGAATTAATACCAATTCTCAAATTATTTGAAAAATGAAAGAAGGGAACACTTCCAAACTTATTTTGTGAGGCCAGCATTATCCTGATAGCAAAGCCAGATGAGGACAGTATAAGAAACAAAATTATAATCAATATCTCAGATGAAGATAGATACAAAAATCATCAAAAACATACAACAAAAAAATCTAACAGTACATTAAAAGAATCATATGGCATTATCAAGTGGGATTAATTCCTGGGATACCGGGATAGTTCAACACATAAAAATCAATGTTTATTGATTTGCTACATCACACTAACAGAATGAAGGATAAAATCGTGATCATCTCAACAGGTACAGAAAAGTCACTTAACAAACTTCAACTGCTTTTCATGGTTAAAAAATATATTCTAAGTATAGAAGGAAAGCAATGCAACAAAATAAAGACCATAACAATGCAACAGCTAACCTCATACTCAAAAAAAGCTTGAAGGCTTTTCTCTAAAATCAGGAAAGCCATAAGAATTTCGACTCTCACTAATTCTACTCAACATTGTACAGGAAATCCCATGCAGAGAAATCAGTCATGAAAAATAAATGAAAGGCATTCAAATCAAAAAGGAAAAATAAAATTGTATCTTTTGGTAGATTACATAATCTTTTTATTGAAGTGTAGTGTATTTACAATATTATGTTAGTTTCAGGTGTACAGTAAAGTGACTTAGGTTTTTTCAGATTGTATGTATATATATATATATGAGTGTGTGTATATATATGTATATATATGCCTGAAGACTCCTGCAAAAAAAGAGTAATAGCCAATGAAAACAGTACAGTTTCTGAATAGAAAATCAACGTACAAAATTTACTTGCATTTCTATATATTAACAATGAACTATCTAAAAATAAATTATCAAAACAATCTTATTTCCATTGGAACTATATATGCATGCATGTATGTATGTATGTAGGTAGGTATGTATGTATGTACGTATGCCTCATCTTTGGGGTATGTGTGTATATATATCTCTCTCATGAATGAATTTGGTAAAGCTGTAGGATACAAAATTTATATACAGAAATTAGTTGCAGTTTTATACACTAATAATGAAGTATCAGAAAAAGAAATTAAGAAAACAATCCCATTTACCATTCCAACAAAAATAATAAAATATCTAGGTATAAGCTATATCCTAAAGAGTACTTGTCCTCCAAAAACTGTATGATGCTCAGGAAGGAAATTGAAAATGACATGAACAGCTGGAAAGTTATACCATGTTTTTGGACTGAAGAATCAATATTGTTAAAATGATGATACTACCTCATGCAATGCACAGATGCTATGCAATCCACATCAAAATACTAATGGCATGATTCACAGAACTTGAACAGATAATTCTAAAGTTTGTATGGAAACACAAAAGACTCCAAGTAGCCAAAACAAACTTGAGAAAGAACAAACCTGGAGAAATCATATTCCCTCCCTTTAGACTATACTACAAAGCTACAGTAATCAAAAAAGTATGGTACTGGTGCGAAACAGACACATATGTCCATGGAAGAGAATACAGAGTGTAGAAATAAACTCAGGGGTTTATGATCAATTAATCTATAACAAAGGAGGGAAGAATATAAAATGGAGAAAATACAGTCACTTCAATGAGTGGTGCTGGGAAAACTGTATAGCTACATACAACAGAATGAAATTAGAACACTCTCTAACACCATATACAAAAATAAAATCAAAATCAGTTAAAGATCTAAATGTAAGACTGTGTACTCTAAAACTCCTAGAAGAAAACTTAGGCAGAACACTCTTTGACATACATCACGGCAATATTTTTTTGGCTCTGGCTCCTAAAGTAAAGGAAATAAAAATAAAAATAAACAAATGGAACTTAATTAGTCAAAAGCTGTTGCATAGCAAAGGAAATCATTGACAAAATGAAAAAATGACCTACTGAATGGGAGAAAATATTTCCAAATGACATGATCGATAAGGGATTACTATCCAACATATATAGAGAGCTCACACAACTCAACATCAAAAAATGAACAACCTGATTTAAAAATGGGCAAACACATTGAATATACTCTTTTTTCCCCAAAGAGGACATGCAGATGGCCCATTTCTAATCATCAGGGAAATGCAAATCAAAACCACAAGGGGATATCACCTCACACTTGTCAGAGGGCTATTATCAGAAAGAACATGAGGGGTGGAGGGTGGGAAGGGATAGATGGGATTTCAAAATTGTTAAACAGATAAACAAGATTACACTGTATGGCACAGGGAAATATACACAAGATCTTACAGTAGCTCACAGAGAAAACAATGTGACAATGAATATACCTATGTTCATGTATAACTGAAAAATTGTGCTCTACACTGGAATTTGACACAACACTGTAAAAAGATTTTGAATCAATAAAAAAATGTAAAAAAAAAAACAAGACATTGAAACAACCTAAATGTCCATCAACAGATGGCTGGATAAAGAAGTTGTGATATACTCATACAATGGAATACTACGCAGCCATAAAAAAGGATAAAATAATTCCATTTGTTGCCATATGGATGGACCTGGAGATTGTTACATTAAGTGAAGTAAGCCAGAAAGAGCAAGACAAATACCATATGACATCACTTATATGTGAAATAAAAATATCACACAAATGAACTTATTTACTAAACAGAATCAGACTCATCAGACTCACAGACACAGAAAGCAAGCTTATGGGTACCAAAGTGGAAAGCAGATGAGGGAGGAACCAATGAGAAGTTTGGAATGAGCAGATACAAAATACTATATATAACAGATAAGCAACAGGGTGTTACGGTATGACACAGAGAACTATACTCACTATCCTGTAAATAAACCATAATGGGAAAGAATATGAAAAAGAATATGTATATATATATATGTAAAGCTGAATCACTTTGCTGTACACCAGAAACTTACACAATACTATAAATCAACTATAATTTAATTAAAATATTTTAAAAGAATAAAGATATTACACAATTAATTTTCACCTCGAAGAACTAGAAAAAAAGAAAAAGCAAAGGTGAGGAAAGTAACAAAATAATAAAGATGAGACAAAAATAACTAAAATACAGACTAGTAATCCTGTATAAAAGATCAAGGATGGCAAAAATTGTGTCTTTTAAAGATAAAAATTGAAAAATCTCTGGTTGAATCGTGCAAAAAAATATAAGAAAGAGGATTCACATAAAAAAGCAGAGATTAAAGAAGAGATATTGCAACTGAAGTAACAGAAATTCAAATGATCAAAACAGACTACTATGAACAATTATATGCCAACATATTGGAAAATCCAGAAAAGAATGGATAAATTCCTACAAAAATACAACCTACCAAGACTGAATCATGAAGAATTGGAAAATACGGACAAATAATGAATAAAAAGATTGAGTCAGCAACCAAAACAACACAAAATAAAGCAAAAAAAGCCCACGAGCAGATGGCTTTATGGGTGAATTCTACAAGACATTTAAAGAAGAATTAATACCAATTCTCAAATTATTTGAAAAATGAAAGAAGGGAACACTTCCAAACTTATTTTGTGAGGCCAGCATTATCCTGATAGCAAAGCCAGATGAGGACAGTATAAGAAACAAAATTATAATCAATATCTCAGATGAAGATAGATACAAAAATCATCAAAAACATACAACAAAAAAATCTAACAGTACATTAAAAGAATCATATGGCATTATCAAGTGGGATTAATTCCTGGGATACCGGGATAGTTCAACACATAAAAATCAATGTTTATTGATTTGCTACATCACACTAACAGAATGAAGGATAAAATCGTGATAATCTCAACAGGTACAGAAAAGTCACTTAACAAACTTCAACTGCTTTTCATGGTTAAAAAATATATTCTAAGTATAGAAGGAAAGCAATGCAACAAAATAAAGACCATAACAATGCAACAGCTAACCTCATACTCAAAAAAAGCTTGAAGGCTTTTCTCTAAAATCAGGAAAGCCATAAGAATTTCGACTCTCACTAATTCTACTCAACATTGTACAGGAAATCCCATGCAGAGAAATCAGTCATGAAAAATAAATGAAAGGCATTCAAATCAAAAAGGAAAAATAAAATTGTATCTTTTGGTAGATTACATAATCTTTTTATTGAAGTGTAGTGTATTTACAATATTATGTTAGTTTCAGGTGTACAGTAAAGTGACTTAGGTTTTTTCAGATTGTATGTATATATATATATATGAGTGTGTGTATATATATGTATATATATGCCTGAAGACTCCTGCAAAAAAAGAGTAATAGCCAATGAAAACAGTACAGTTTCTGAATAGAAAATCAACGTACAAAATTTACTTGCATTTCTATATATTAACAATGAACTATCTAAAAATAAATTATCAAAACAATCTTATTTCCATTGGAACTATATATGCATGCATGTATGTATGTATGTAGGTAGGTATGTATGTATGTATGTATGCCTCATCTTTGGGGTATGTGTGTATATATATCTCTCTCATGAATGAATTTGGTAAAGCTGTAGGATACAAAATTTATATACAGAAATTAGTTGCAGTTTTATACACTAATAATGAAGTATCAGAAAAAGAAATTAAGAAAACAATCCCATTTACCATTCCAACAAAAATAATAAAATATCTAGGTATAAGCTATATCCTAAAGAGTACTTGTCCTCCAAAAACTGTATGATGCTCAGGAAGGAAATTGAAAATGACATGAACAGCTGGAAAGTTATACCATGTTTTTGGACTGAAGAATCAATATTGTTAAAATGATGATACTACCTCATGCAATGCACAGATGCTATGCAATCCACATCAAAATACTAATGGCATGATTCACAGAACTTGAACAGATAATTCTAAAGTTTGTATGGAAACACAAAAGACTCCAAGTAGCCAAAACAAACTTGAGAAAGAACAAACCTGGAGAAATCATATTCCCTCCCTTTAGACTATACTACAAAGCTACAGTAATCAAAAAAGTATGGTACTGGTGCGAAACAGACACATATGTCCATGGAAGAGAATACAGAGTGTAGAAATAAACTCAGGGGTTTATGATCAATTAATCTATAACAAAGGAGGGAAGAATATAAAATGGAGAAAATACAGTCACTTCAATGAGTGGTGCTGGGAAAACTGTATAGCTACATACAACAGAATGAAATTAGAACACTCTCTAACACCATATACAAAAATAAAATCAAAATCAGTTAAAGATCTAAATGTAAGACTGTGTACTCTAAAACTCCTAGAAGAAAACTTAGGCAGAACACTCTTTGACATACATCACGGCAATATTTTTTTGGCTCTGGCTCCTAAAGTAAAGGAAATAAAAATAAAAATAAACAAATGGAACTTAATTAGTCAAAAGCTGTTGCATAGCAAAGGAAATCATTGACAAAATGAAAAAATGACCTACTGAATGGGAGAAAATATTTCCAAATGACATGATCGATAAGGGATTACTATCCAACATATATAGAGAGCTCACACAACTCAACATCAAAAAATGAACAACCTGATTTAAAAATGGGCAAACACATTGAATATACTCTTTTTTCCCCAAAGAGGACATGCAGATGGCCCATTTCTAATCATCAGGGAAATGCAAATCAAAACCACAAGGGGATATCACCTCACACTTGTCAGAGGGCTATTATCAGAAAGAACATGAGGGGTGGAGGGTGGGAAGGGATAGATGGGATTTCAAAATTGTTAAACAGATAAACAAGATTACACTGTATGGCACAGGGAAATATACACAAGATCTTACAGTAGCTCACAGAGAAAACAATGTGACAATGAATATACCTATGTTCATGTATAACTGAAAAATTGTGCTCTACACTGGAATTTGACACAACACTGTAAAAAGATTTTGAATCAATAAAAAAATGTAAAAAAAAAAACAAGACATTGAAACAACCTAAATGTCCATCAACAGATGGCTGGATAAAGAAGTTGTGATATACTCATACAATGGAATACTACGCAGCCATAAAAAAGGATAAAATAATTCCATTTGTTGCCATATGGATGGACCTGGAGATTGTTACATTAAGTGAAGTAAGCCAGAAAGAGCAAGACAAATACCATATGACATCACTTATATGTGAAATAAAAATATCACACAAATGAACTTATTTACTAAACAGAATCAGACTCATCAGACTCACAGACACAGAAAGCAAGCTTATGGGTACCAAAGTGGAAAGCAGATGAGGGAGGAACCAATGAGAAGTTTGGAATGAGCAGATACAAAATACTATATATAACAGATAAGCAACAGGGTGTTACGGTATGACACAGAGAACTATACTCACTATCCTGTAAATAAACCATAATGGGAAAGAATATGAAAAAGAATATGTATATATATATATGTAAAGCTGAATCACTTTGCTGTACACCAGAAACTTACACAATACTATAAATCAACTATAATTTAATTAAAATATTTTAAAAGAATAAAGATATTACACAATTAATTTTCACCTCGAAGAACTAGAAAAAAAGAAAAAGCAAAGGTGAGGAAAGTAACAAAATAATAAAGATGAGACAAAAATAACTAAAATACAGACTAGTAATCCTGTATAAAAGATCAAGGATGGCAAAAATTGTGTCTTTTAAAGATAAAAATTGAAAAATCTCTGGTTGAATCGTGCAAAAAAATATAAGAAAGAGGATTCACATAAAAAACCAGAGATTAAAGAAGAGATATTGCAACTGAAGTAACAGAAATTCAAATGATCAAAACAGACTACTATGAACAATTATATGCCAACATATTGGAAAATCCAGAAAAGAATGGATAAATTCCTACAAAAATACAACCTACCAAGACTGAATCATGAAGAATTGGAAAATACGGACAAATAATGAATAAAAAGATTGAGTCAGCAACCAAAACAACACAAAATAAAGCAAAAAAAGCCCACGAGCAGATGGCTTTATGGGTGAATTCTACAAGACATTTAAAGAAGAATTAATACCAATTCTCAAATTATTTGAAAAATGAAAGAAGGGAACACTTCCAAACTTATTTTGTGAGGCCAGCATTATCCTGATAGCAAAGCCAGATGAGGACAGTATAAGAAACAAAATTATAATCAATATCTCAGATGAAGATACATACAAAAATCATCAAAAACATACAACAAAAAAATCTAACAGTACATTAAAAGAATCATATGGCATTATCAAGTGGGATTAATTCCTGGGATACCGGGATAGTTCAACACATAAAAATCAATGTTTATTGATTTGCTACATCACACTAACAGAATGAAGGATAAAATCGTGATCATCTCAACAGGTACAGAAAAGTCACTTAACAAACTTCAACTGCTTTTCATGGTAAAAAATATATTCTAAGTATAGAAGGAAAGCAATGCAACAAAATAAAGACCATAACAATGCAACAGCTAACCTCATACTCAAAAAAGGCTTGAAGGCTTTTCTCTAAAATCAGGAAAGCCATAAGAATTTCGACTCTCACTAATTCTACTCAACATTGTACAGGAAATCCCATGCAGAGAAATCAGTCATGAAAAATAAATGAAAGGCATTCAAATCAAAAAGGAAAAATAAAATTGTATCTTTTGGTAGATTACATAATCTTTTTATTGAAGTGTAGTGTATTTACAATATTATGTTAGTTTCAGGTGTACAGTAAAGTGACAGGTTTTGTCAGATTGTATGTATATATATATATATGAGTGTGTGTATATATATGTATATATATGCCTGAAGACTCCTGCAAAAAAAGAGTAATAGCCAATGAAAACAGTACAGTTTCTGAATAGAAAGTCAACGTACAAAATTTACTTGCATTTCTATATATTAACAATGAACTATCTAAAAATAAATTATCAAAACAATCTTATTTCCATTGGAACTATATATGCATGCATGTATGTATGTATGTAGGTAGGTATGTATGTATGTACGTATGCCTCATCTTTGGGGTATGTGTGTATATATATCTCTCTCATGAATGAATTTGGTAAAGCTGTAGGATACAAAATTTATATACAGAAATTAGTTGCAGTTTTATACACTAATAATGAAGTATCAGAAAAAGAAATTAAGAAAACAATCCCATTTACCATTCCAACAAAAATAATAAAATATCTAGGTATAAGCTATATCCTAAAGAGTACTTGTCCTCCAAAAACTGTATGATGCTCAGGAAGGAAATTGAAAATGACATGAACAGCTGGAAAGTTATACCATGTTTTTGGACTGAAGAATCAATATTGTTAAAATGATGATACTACCTCATGCAATGCACAGATGCTATGCAATCCACATCAAAATACTAATGGCATGATTCACAGAACTTGAACAGATAATTCTAAAGTTTGTATGGAAACACAAAAGACTCCAAGTAGCCAAAACAAACTTGAGAAAGAACAAACCTGGAGAAATCATATTCCCTCCCTTTAGACTATACTACAAAGCTACAGTAATCAAAAAAGTATGGTACTGGTGCGAAACAGACACATATGTCCATGGAAGAGAATACAGAGTGTAGAAATAAACTCAGGGGTTTATGATCAATTAATCTATAACAAAGGAGGGAAGAATATAAAATGGAGAAAATACAGTCACTTCAATGAGTGGTGCTGGGAAAACTGTATAGCTACATACAACAGAATGAAATTAGAACACTCTCTAACACCATATACAAAAATAAAATCAAAATCAGTTAAAGATCTAAATGTAAGACTGTGTACTCTAAAACTCCTAGAAGAAAACTTAGGCAGAACACTCTTTGACATACATCACGGCAATATTTTTTTGGCTCTGGCTCCTAAAGTAAAGGAAATAAAAATAAAAATAAACAAATGGAACTTAATTAGTCAAAAGCTGTTGCATAGCAAAGGAAATCATTGACAAAATGAAAAAATGACCTACTGAATGGGAGAAAATATTTCCAAATGACATGATCGATAAGGGATTACTATCCAACATATATAGAGAGCTCACACAACTCAACATCAAAAAATGAACAACCTGATTTAAAAATGGGCAAACACATTGAATATACTCTTTTTTCCCCAAAGAGGACATGCAGATGGCCCATTTCTAATCATCAGGGAAATGCAAATCAAAACCACAAGGGGATATCACCTCACACTTGTCAGAGGGCTATTATCAGAAAGAACATGAGGGGTGGAGGGTGGGAAGGGATAGATGGGATTTCAAAATTGTTAAACAGATAAACAAGATTACACTGTATGGCACAGGGAAATATACACAAGATCTTACAGTAGCTCACAGAGAAAACAATGTGACAATGAATATACCTATGTTCATGTATAACTGAAAAATTGTGCTCTACACTGGAATTTGACACAACACTGTAAAAAGATTTTGAATCAATAAAAAAATGTAAAAAAAAAAACAAGACATTGAAACAACCTAAATGTCCATCAACAGATGGCTGGATAAAGAAGTTGTGATATACTCATACAATGGAATACTACGCAGCCATAAAAAAGGATAAAATAATTCCATTTGTTGCCATATGGATGGACCTGGAGATTGTTACATTAAGTGAAGTAAGCCAGAAAGAGCAAGACAAATACCATATGACATCACTTATATGTGAAATAAAAATATCACACAAATGAACTTATTTACTAAACAGAATCAGACTCATCAGACTCACAGACACAGAAAGCAAGCTTATGGGTACCAAAGTGGAAAGCAGATGAGGGAGGAACCAATGAGAAGTTTGGAATGAGCAGATACAAAATACTATATATAACAGATAAGCAACAGGGTGTTACGGTATGACACAGAGAACTATACTCACTATCCTGTAAATAAACCATAATGGGAAAGAATATGAAAAAGAATATGTATATATATATATGTAAAGCTGAATCACTTTGCTGTACACCAGAAACTTACACAATACTATAAATCAACTATAATTTAATTAAAATATTTTAAAAGAATAAAGATATTACACAATTAATTTTCACCTCGAAGAACTAGAAAAAAAGAAAAAGCAAAGGTGAGGAAAGTAACAAAATAATAAAGATGAGACAAAAATAACTAAAATACAGACTAGTAATCCTGTATAAAAGATCAAGGATGGCAAAAATTGTGTCTTTTAAAGATAAAAATTGAAAAATCTCTGGTTGAATCGTGCAAAAAAATATAAGAAAGAGGATTCACATAAAAAAGCAGAGATTAAAGAAGAGATATTGCAACTGAAGTAACAGAAATTCAAATGATCAAAACAGACTACTATGAACAATTATATGCCAACATATTGGAAAATCCAGAAAAGAATGGATAAATTCCTACAAAAATACAACCTACCAAGACTGAATCATGAAGAATTGGAAAATACGGACAAATAATGAATAAAAAGATTGAGTCAGCAACCAAAACAACACAAAATAAAGCAAAAAAAGCCCACGAGCAGATGGCTTTATGGGTGAATTCTACAAGACATTTAAAGAAGAATTAATACCAATTCTCAAATTATTTGAAAAATGAAAGAAGGGAACACTTCCAAACTTATTTTGTGAGGCCAGCATTATCCTGATAGCAAAGCCAGATGAGGACAGTATAAGAAACAAAATTATAATCAATATCTCAGATGAAGATACATACAAAAATCATCAAAAACATACAACAAAAAAATCTAACAGTACATTAAAAGAATCATATGGCATTATCAAGTGGGATTAATTCCTGGGATACCGGGATAGTTCAACACATAAAAATCAATGTTTATTGATTTGCTACATCACACTAACAGAATGAAGGATAAAATCGTGATCATCTCAACAGGTACAGAAAAGTCACTTAACAAACTTCAACTGCTTTTCATGGTAAAAAATATATTCTAAGTATAGAAGGAAAGCAATGCAACAAAATAAAGACCATAACAATGCAACAGCTAACCTCATACTCAAAAAAGGCTTGAAGGCTTTTCTCTAAAATCAGGAAAGCCATAAGAATTTCGACTCTCACTAATTCTACTCAACATTGTACAGGAAATCCCATGCAGAGAAATCAGTCATGAAAAATAAATGAAAGGCATTCAAATCAAAAAGGAAAAATAAAATTGTATCTTTTGGTAGATTACATAATCTTTTTATTGAAGTGTAGTGTATTTACAATATTATGTTAGTTTCAGGTGTACAGTAAAGTGACTTAGGTTTTGTCAGATTGTATGTATATATATATATATGAGTGTGTGTATATATATGTATATATATGCCTGAAGACTCCTGCAAAAAAAGAGTAATAGCCAATGAAAACAGTACAGTTTCTGAATAGAAAGTCAACGTACAAAATTTACTTGCATTTCTATATATTAACAATGAACTATCTAAAAATAAATTATCAAAACAATCTTATTTCCATTGGAACTATATATGCATGCATGTATGTATGTATGTAGGTAGGTATGTATGTATGTACGTATGCCTCATCTTTGGGGTATGTGTGTATATATATCTCTCTCATGAATGAATTTGGTAAAGCTGTAGGATACAAAATTTATATACAGAAATTAGTTGCAGTTTTATACACTAATAATGAAGTATCAGAAAAAGAAATTAAGAAAACAATCCCATTTACCATTCCAACAAAAATAATAAAATATCTAGGTATAAGCTATATCCTAAAGAGTACTTGTCCTCCAAAAACTGTATGATGCTCAGGAAGGAAATTGAAAATGACATGATCAGCTGGAAAGTTATACCATGTTTTTGGACTGAAGAATCAATATTGTTAAAATGATGATACTACCTAATGCAATGCACAGATGCTATGCAATCCACATCAAAATACTAATGGCATGATTCACAGAACTTGAACAGATAATTCTAAAGTTTGTATGGAAACACAAAAGACTCCAAGTAGCCAAAACAAACTTGAGAAAGAACAAACCTGGAGAAATCATATTCCCTCCCTTTAGACTATACTACAAAGCTACAGTAATCAAAAAAGTATGGTACTGGTGCGAAACAGACACATATGTCCATGGAAGAGAATACAGAGTGTAGAAATAAACTCAGGGGTTTATGATCAATTAATCTATAACAAAGGAGGGAAGAATATAAAATGGAGAAAATACAGTCACTTCAATGAGTGGTGCTGCGAAAACTGTATAGCTACATACAACAGAATGAAATTAGAACACTCTCTAACACCATATACAAAAATAAAATCAAAATCAGTTAAAGATCTAAATGTAAGACTGTGTACTCTAAAACTCCTAGAAGAAAACTTAGGCAGAACACTCTTTGACATACATCACGGCAATATTTTTTTGGCTCTGGCTCCTAAAGTAAAGGAAATAAAAATAAAAATAAACAAATGGAACTTAATTAGTCAAAAGCTGTTGCATAGCAAAGGAAATCATTGACAAAATGAAAAAATGACCTACTGAATGGGAGAAAATATTTCCAAATGACATGATCGATAAGGGATTACTATCCAACATATATAGAGAGCTCACACAACTCAACATCAAAAAATGAACAACCTGATTTAAAAATGGGCAAACACATTGAATATACTCTTTTTTCCCCAAAGAGGACATGCAGATGGCCCATTTCTAATCATCAGGGAAATGCAAATCAAAACCACAAGGGGATATCACCTCACACTTGTCAGAGGGCTATTATCAGAAAGAACATGAGGGGTGGAGGGTGGGAAGGGATAGATGGGATTTCAAAATTGTTAAACAGATAAACAAGATTACACTGTATGGCACAGGGAAATATACACAAGATCTTACAGTAGCTCACAGAGAAAACAATGTGACAATGAATATACCTATGTTCATGTATAACTGAAAAATTGTGCTCTACACTGGAATTTGACACAACACTGTAAAAAGATTTTGAATCAATAAAAAAATGTTAAAAAAAAAAACAAGACATTGAAACAACCTAAATGTCCATCAACAGATGGCTGGATAAAGAAGTTGTGATATACTCATACAATGGAATACTACGCAGCCATAAAAAAGGATAAAATAATTCCATTTGTTGCCATATGGATGGACCTGGAGATTGTTACATTAAGTGAAGTAAGCCAGAAAGAGCAAGACAAATACCATATGACATCACTTATATGTGAAATAAAAATATCACACAAATGAACTTATTTACTAAACAGAATCAGACTCATCAGACTCACAGACACAGAAAGCAAGCTTATGGGTACCAAAGTGGAAAGCAGATGAGGGAGGAACCAATGAGAAGTTTGGAATGAGCAGATACAAAATACTATATATAACAGATAAGCAACAGGGTGTTACGGTATGACACAGAGAACTATACTCACTATCCTGTAAATAAACCATAATGGGAAAGAATATGAAAAAGAATATGTATATATATATATGTAAAGCTGAATCACTTTGCTGTACACCAGAAACTTACACAATACTATAAATCAACTATAATTTAATTAAAATATTTTAAAAGAATAAAGATATTACACAATTAATTTTCACCTCGAAGAACTAGAAAAAAAGAAAAAGCAAAGGTGAGGAAAGTAACAAAATAATAAAGATGAGACAAAAATAACTAAAATACAGACTAGTAATCCTGTATAAAAGATCAAGGATGGCAAAAATTGTGTCTTTTAAAGATAAAAATTGAAAAATCTCTGGTTGAATCGTGCAAAAAAATATAAGAAAGAGGATTCACATAAAAAAGCAGAGATTAAAGAAGAGATATTGCAACTGAAGTAACAGAAATTCAAATGATCAAAACAGACTACTATGAACAATTATATGCCAACATATTGGAAAATCCAGAAAAGAATGGATAAATTCCTACAAAAATACAACCTACCAAGACTGAATCATGAAGAATTGGAAAATACGGACAAATAATGAATAAAAAGATTGAGTCAGCAACCAAAACAACACAAAATAAAGCAAAAAAAGCCCACGAGCAGATGGCTTTATGGGTGAATTCTACAAGACATTTAAAGAAGAATTAATACCAATTCTCAAATTATTTGAAAAATGAAAGAAGGGAACACTTCCAAACTTATTTTGTGAGGCCAGCATTATCCTGATAGCAAAGCCAGATGAGGACAGTATAAGAAACAAAATTATAATCAATATCTCAGATGAAGATACATACAAAAATCATCAAAAACATACAACAAAAAAATCTAACAGTACATTAAAAGAATCATATGGCATTATCAAGTGGGATTAATTCCTGGGATACCGGGATAGTTCAACACATAAAAATCAATGTTTATTGATTTGCTACATCACACTAACAGAATGAAGGATAAAATCGTGATCATCTCAACAGGTACAGAAAAGTCACTTAACAAACTTCAACTGCTTTTCATGGTAAAAAATATATTCTAAGTATAGAAGGAAAGCAATGCAACAAAATAAAGACCATAACAATGCAACAGCTAACCTCATACTCAAAAAAGGCTTGAAGGCTTTTCTCTAAAATCAGGAAAGCCATAAGAATTTCGACTCTCACTAATTCTACTCAACATTGTACAGGAAATCCCATGCAGAGAAATCAGTCATGAAAAATAAATGAAAGGCATTCAAATCAAAAAGGAAAAATAAAATTGTATCTTTTGGTAGATTACATAATCTTTTTATTGAAGTGTAGTGTATTTACAATATTATGTTAGTTTCAGGTGTACAGTAAAGTGACTTAGGTTTTGTCAGATTGTATGTATATATATATATATGAGTGTGTGTATATATATGTATATATATGCCTGAAGACTCCTGCAAAAATAGAGTAATAGCCAATGAAAACAGTACACTTTCTGAATAGAAAGTCAACGTACAAAATTTACTTGCATTTCTATATATTAACAATGAACTATCTAAAAATCAATTATCAAAACAATCTTATTTCCATTGGAACTATATATGCATGCATGTATGTATGTATGTAGGTAGGTATGTATGTATGTACGTATGCCTCATCTTTGGGGTATGTGTGTATATATATCTCTCTCATGAATGAATTTGGTAAAGCTGTAGGATACAAAATTTATATACAGAAATTAGTTGCAGTTTTATACACTAATAATGAAGTATCAGAAAAAGAAATTAAGAAAACAATCCCATTTACCATTCCAACAAAAATAATAAAATATCTAGGTATAAGCTATATCCTAAAGAGTACTTGTCCTCCAAAAACTGTATGATGCTCAGGAAGGAAATTGAAAATGACATGATCAGCTGGAAAGTTATACCATGTTTTTGGACTGAAGAATCAATATTGTTAAAATGATGATACTACCTAATGCAATGCACAGATGCTATGCAATCCACATCAAAATACTACTGGCATGATTCACAGAACTTGAACAGATAATTCTAAAGTTTGTATGGAAACACAAAAGACTCCAAGTAGCCAAAACAAACTTGAGAAAGAACAAACCTGGAGAAATCATATTCCCTCCCTTTAGACTATACTACAAAGCTACAGTAATCAAAAAAGTATGGTACTGGTGCGAAACAGACACATATGTCCATGGAAGAGAATACAGAGTGTAGAAATAAACTCAGGGGTTTATGATCAATTAATCTATAACAAAGGAGGGAAGAATATAAAATGGAGAAAATACAGTCACTTCAATGAGTGGTGCTGGGAAAACTGTATAGCTACATACAACAGAATGAAATTAGAACACTCTCTAACACCATATACAAAAATAAAATCAAAATCAGTTAAAGATCTAAATGTAAGACTGTGTACTCTAAAACTCCTAGAAGAAAACTTAGGCAGAACACTCTTTGACATACATCACGGCAATATTTTTTTGGCTCTGGCTCCTAAAGTAAAGGAAATAAAAATAAAAATAAACAAATGGAACTTAATTAGTCAAAAGCTGTTGCATAGCAAAGGAAATCATTGACAAAATGAAAAAATGACCTACTGAATGGGAGAAAATATTTCCAAATGACATGATCGATAAGGGATTACTATCCAACATATATAGAGAGCTCACACAACTCAACATCAAAAAATGAACAACCTGATTTAAAAATGGGCAAACACATTGAATATACTCTTTTTTCCCCAAAGAGGACATGCAGATGGCCCATTTCTAATCATCAGGGAAATGCAAATCAAAACCACAAGGGGATATCACCTCACACTTGTCAGAGGGCTATTATCACAAAGAACATGAGGGGTGGAGGGTGGGAAGGGATAGATGGGATTTCAAAATTGTTAAACAGATAAACAAGATTACACTGTATGGCACAGGGAAATATACACAAGATCTTACAGTAGCTCACAGAGAAAACAATGTGACAATGAATATACCTATGTTCATGTATAACTGAAAAATTGTGCTCTACACTGGAATTTGACACAACACTGTAAAATGATTTTTAATCAATAAAAAAATGTACAAAAAAAAGACATTGAAACAACCTAAATGTCCATCAACAGATGGCTGGATAAAGAAGTTGTGATATACTCATACAATGGAATACTACGCAGCCATAAAAAAGAATAAAATAATTCCATTTGTTGCAATATGGATGGACCTGGAGATTGTTACATTAAGTGAAGTAAGCCAGAAAGAGCAAGACAAATACCATATGACATCACTTATATGTGAAATAAAAATATCACACAAATGAACTTATTTACTAAACAGAATCAGACTCATCAGACTCACAGACACAGAAAGCAAACTTATGGGTACCAAAGTGGAAAGCAGATGAGGGAGGAACCAATTAGAAGTTTGGAATTAGCAGATACAAAATACTATATATAACAGATAAGCAACAGGGTGTTATGGTATGACACAGAGAACTATACTCACTATCCTGTAAATAAACCATAATGGAAAAGAATAAGAAAAAGAATATGTATATATATATATGTAAAGCTGAATCACTTTGCTGTACACCAGAAACTTACACAATACTATAAATCAACTATAATTTAATTAAAATATTTTAAAAGAATAAAGATATTACACAATTAATTTTCACCTCGAAGAACTAGAAAAAAAGAAAAAGCAAAGGTGAGGAAAGTAACAAAATAATAAAGATGAGACAAAAATAACTAAAATACAGACTAGTAATCCTGTATAAAAGATCAAGGATGGCAAAAATTGTGTCTTTTAAAGATAAAAATTGAAAAATCTCTGGTTGAATCATGCAAAAGAATATAAGAAAGAGGATTCACATAAAAAACCAGAGATTAAAGAAGAGATATTGCAACTGAAGTAACAGAAATTCAAATGATCAAAACAGACTACTATGAACAATTATATGCCAACATATTGGAAAATCCAGAAAAGAATGGATAAATTCCTACAAAAATACAACCTACCAAGACTGAATCATGAAGAATTGGAAAATACGGACAAATAATGAATAAAAAGATTGAGTCAGCAACCAAAACAACACAAAATAAAGCAAAAAAAGCCCACGAGCAGATGGCTTTATGGGTGAATTCTACAAGACATTTAAAGAAGAATTAATACCAATTCTCAAATTATTTGAAAAATGAAAGAAGGGAACACTTCCAAACTTATTTTGTGAGGCCAGCATTATCCTGATAGCAAAGCCAGATGAGGACAGTATAAGAAACAAAATTATAATCAATATCTCAGATGAAGATACATACAAAAATCATCAAAAACATACAACAAAAAAATCTAACAGTACATTAAAAGAATCATATGGCATTATCAAGTGGGATTAATTCCTGGGATACCGGGATAGTTCAACACATAAAAATCAATGTTTATTGATTTGCTACATCACACTAACAGAATGAAGGATAAAATCGTGATCATCTCAACAGGTACAGAAAAGTCACTTAACAAACTTCAACTGCTTTTCATGGTAAAAAATATATTCTAAGTATAGAAGGAAAGCAATGCAACAAAATAAAGACCATAACAATGCAACAGCTAACCTCATACTCAAAAAAGGCTTGAAGGCTTTTCTCTAAAATCAGGAAAGCCATAAGAATTTCGACTCTCACTAATTCTACTCAACATTGTACAGGAAATCCCATGCAGAGAAATCAGTCATGAAAAATAAATGAAAGGCATTCAAATCAAAAAGGAAAAATAAAATTGTATCTTTTGGTAGATTACATAATCTTTTTATTGAAGTGTAGTGTATTTACAATATTATGTTAGTTTCAGGTGTACAGTAAAGTGACTTAGGTTTTGTCAGATTGTATGTATATATATATATATGAGTGTGTGTATATATATGTATATATATGCCTGAAGACTCCTGCAAAAAAAGAGTAATAGCCAATGAAAACAGTACAGTTTCTGAATAGAAAGTCAACGTACAAAATTTACTTGCATTTCTATATATTAACAATGAACTATCTAAAAATAAATTATCAAAACAATCTTATTTCCATTGGAACTATATATGCATGCATGTATGTATGTATGTAGGTAGGTATGTATGTATGTACGTATGCCTCATCTTTGGGGTATGTGTGTATATATATCTCTCTCATGAATGAATTTGGTAAAGCTGTAGGATACAAAATTTATATACAGAAATTAGTTGCAGTTTTATACACTAATAATGAAGTATCAGAAAAAGAAATTAAGAAAACAATCCCATTTACCATTCCAACAAAAATAATAAAATATCTAGGTATAAGCTATATCCTAAAGAGTACTTGTCCTCCAAAAACTGTATGATGCTCAGGAAGGAAATTGAAAATGACATGATCAGCTGGAAAGTTATACCATGTTTTTGGACTGAAGAATCAATATTGTTAAAATGATGATACTACCTCATGCAATGCACAGATGCTATGCAATCCACATCAAAATACTAATGGCATGATTCACAGAACTTGAACAGATAATTCTAAAGTTTGTATGGAAACACAAAAGACTCCAAGTAGCCAAAACAAACTTGAGAAAGAACAAACCTGGAGAAATCATATTCCCTCCCTTTAGACTATACTACAAAGCTACAGTAATCAAAAAAGTATGGTACTGGTGCGAAACAGACACATATGTCCATGGAAGAGAATACAGAGTGTAGAAATAAACTCAGGGGTTTATGATCAATTAATCTATAACAAAGGAGGGAAGAATATAAAATGGAGAAAATACAGTCACTTCAATGAGTGGTGCTGGGAAAACTGTATAGCTACATACAACAGAATGAAATTAGAACACTCTCTAACACCATATACAAAAATAAAATCAAAATCAGTTAAAGATCTAAATGTAAGACTGTGTACTCTAAAACTCCTAGAAGAAAACTTAGGCAGAACACTCTTTGACATACATCACGGCAATATTTTTTTGGCTCTGGCTCCTAAAGTAAAGGAAATAAAAATAAAAATAAACAAATGGAACTTAATTAGTCAAAAGCTGTTGCATAGCAAAGGAAATCATTGACAAAATGAAAAAATGACCTACTGAATGGGAGAAAATATTTCCAAATGACATGATCGATAAGGGATTACTATCCAACATATATAGAGAGCTCACACAACTCAACATCAAAAAATGAACAACCTGATTTAAAAATGGGCAAACACATTGAATATACTCTTTTTTCCCCAAAGAGGACATGCAGATGGCCCATTTCTAATCATCAGGGAAATGCAAATCAAAACCACAAGGGGATATCACCTCACACTTGTCAGAGGGCTATTATCAGAAAGAACATGAGGGGTGGAGGGTGGGAAGGGATAGATGGGATTTCAAAATTGTTAAACAGATAAACAAGATTACACTGTATGGCACAGGGAAATATACACAAGATCTTACAGTAGCTCACAGAGAAAACAATGTGACAATGAATATACCTATGTTCATGTATAACTGAAAAATTGTGCTCTACACTGGAATTTGACACAACACTGTAAAAAGATTTTGAATCAATAAAAAAATGTAAAAAAAAAACAAGACATTGAAACAACCTAAATGTCCATCAACAGATGGCTGGATAAAGAAGTTGTGATATACTCATACAATGGAATACTACGCAGCCATAAAAAAGGATAAAATAATTCCATTTGTTGCCATATGGATGGACCTGGAGATTGTTACATTAAGTGAAGTAAGCCAGAAAGAGCAAGACAAATACCATATGACATCACTTATATGTGAAATAAAAATATCACACAAATGAACTTATTTACTAAACAGAATCAGACTCATCAGACTCACAGACACAGAAAGCAAGCTTATGGGTACCAAAGTGGAAAGCAGATGAGGGAGGAACCAATGAGAAGTTTGGAATGAGCAGATACAAAATACTATATATAACAGATAAGCAACAGGGTGTTACGGTATGACACAGAGAACTATACTCACTATCCTGTAAATAAACCATAATGGGAAAGAATATGAAAAAGAATATGTATATATATATATGTAAAGCTGAATCACTTTGCTGTACACCAGAAACTTACACAATACTATAAATCAACTATAATTTAATTAAAATATTTTAAAAGAATAAAGATATTACACAATTAATTTTCACCTCGAAGAACTAGAAAAAAAGAAAAAGCAAAGGTGAGGAAAGTAACAAAATAATAAAGATGAGACAAAAATAACTAAAATACAGACTAGTAATCCTGTATAAAAGATCAAGGATGGCAAAAATTGTGTCTTTTAAAGATAAAAATTGAAAAATCTCTGGTTGAATCGTGCAAAAAAATATAAGAAAGAGGATTCACATAAAAAAGCAGAGATTAAAGAAGAGATATTGCAACTGAAGTAACAGAAATTCAAATGATCAAAACAGACTACTATGAACAATTATATGCCAACATATTGGAAAATCCAGAAAAGAATGGATAAATTCCTACAAAAATACAACCTACCAAGACTGAATCATGAAGAATTGGAAAATACGGACAAATAATGAATAAAAAGATTGAGTCAGCAACCAAAACAACACAAAATAAAGCAAAAAAAGCCCACGAGCAGATGGCTTTATGGGTGAATTCTACAAGACATTTAAAGAAGAATTAATACCAATTCTCAAATTATTTGAAAAATGAAAGAAGGGAACACTTCCAAACTTATTTTGTGAGGCCAGCATTATCCTGATAGCAAAGCCAGATGAGGACAGTATAAGAAACAAAATTATAATCAATATCTCAGATGAAGATACATACAAAAATCATCAAAAACATACAACAAAAAAATCTAACAGTACATTAAAAGAATCATATGGCATTATCAAGTGGGATTAATTCCTGGGATACCGGGATAGTTCAACACATAAAAATCAATGTTTATTGATTTGCTACATCACACTAACAGAATGAAGGATAAAATCGTGATCATCTCAACAGGTACAGAAAAGTCACTTAACAAACTTCAACTGCTTTTCATGGTAAAAAATATATTCTAAGTATAGAAGGAAAGCAATGCAACAAAATAAAGACCATAACAATGCAACAGCTAACCTCATACTCAAAAAAGGCTTGAAGGCTTTTCTCTAAAATCAGGAAAGCCATAAGAATTTCGACTCTCACTAATTCTACTCAACATTGTACAGGAAATCCCATGCAGAGAAATCAGTCATGAAAAATAAATGAAAGGCATTCAAATCAAAAAGGAAAAATAAAATTGTATCTTTTGGTAGATTACATAATCTTTTTATTGAAGTGTAGTGTATTTACAATATTATGTTAGTTTCAGGTGTACAGTAAAGTGACTTAGGTTTTGTCAGATTGTATGTATATATATATATATGAGTGTGTGTATATATATGTATATATATGCCTGAAGACTCCTGCAAAAAAAGAGTAATAGCCAATGAAAACAGTACAGTTTCTGAATAGAAAGTCAACGTACAAAATTTACTTGCATTTCTATATATTAACAATGAACTATCTAAAAATAAATTATCAAAACAATCTTATTTCCATTGGAACTATATATGCATGCATGTATGTATGTATGTAGGTAGGTATGTATGTATGTACGTATGCCTCATCTTTGGGGTATGTGTGTATATATATCTCTCTCATGAATGAATTTGGTAAAGCTGTAGGATACAAAATTTATATACAGAAATTAGTTGCAGTTTTATACACTAATAATGAAGTATCAGAAAAAGAAATTAAGAAAACAATCCCATTTACCATTCCAACAAAAATAATAAAATATCTAGGTATAAGCTATATCCTAAAGAGTACTTGTCCTCCAAAAACTGTATGATGCTCAGGAAGGAAATTGAAAATGACATGAACAGCTGGAAAGTTATACCATGTTTTTGGACTGAAGAATCAATATTGTTAAAATGATGATACTACCTCATGCAATGCACAGATGCTATGCAATCCACATCAAAATACTAATGGCATGATTCACAGAACTTGAACAGATAATTCTAAAGTTTGTATGGAAACACAAAAGACTCCAAGTAGCCAAAACAAACTTGAGAAAGAACAAACCTGGAGAAATCATATTCCCTCCCTTTAGACTATACTACAAAGCTACAGTAATCAAAAAAGTATGGTACTGGTGCGAAACAGACACATATGTCCATGGAAGAGAATACAGAGTGTAGAAATAAACTCAGGGGTTTATGATCAATTAATCTATAACAAAGGAGGGAAGAATATAAAATGGAGAAAATACAGTCACTTCAATGAGTGGTGCTGGGAAAACTGTATAGCTACATACAACAGAATGAAATTAGAACACTCTCTAACACCATATACAAAAATAAAATCAAAATCAGTTAAAGATCTAAATGTAAGACTGTGTACTCTAAAACTCCTAGAAGAAAACTTAGGCAGAACACTCTTTGACATACATCACGGCAATATTTTTTTGGCTCTGGCTCCTAAAGTAAAGGAAATAAAAATAAAAATAAACAAATGGAACTTAATTAGTCAAAAGCTGTTGCATAGCAAAGGAAATCATTGACAAAATGAAAAAATGACCTACTGAATGGGAGAAAATATTTCCAAATGACATGATCGATAAGGGATTACTATCCAACATATATAGAGAGCTCACACAACTCAACATCAAAAAATGAACAACCTGATTTAAAAATGGGCAAACACATTGAATATACTCTTTTTTCCCCAAAGAGGACATGCAGATGGCCCATTTCTAATCATCAGGGAAATGCAAATCAAAACCACAAGGGGATATCACCTCACACTTGTCAGAGGGCTATTATCAGAAAGAACATGAGGGGTGGAGGGTGGGAAGGGATAGATGGGATTTCAAAATTGTTAAACAGATAAACAAGATTACACTGTATGGCACAGGGAAATATACACAAGATCTTACAGTAGCTCACAGAGAAAACAATGTGACAATGAATATACCTATGTTCATGTATAACTGAAAAATTGTGCTCTACACTGGAATTTGACACAACACTGTAAAAAGATTTTGAATCAATAAAAAAATGTTAAAAAAAAAAACAAGACATTGAAACAACCTAAATGTCCATCAACAGATGGCTGGATAAAGAAGTTGTGATATACTCATACAATGGAATACTACGCAGCCATAAAAAAGGATAAAATAATTCCATTTGTTGCCATATGGATGGACCTGGAGATTGTTACATTAAGTGAAGTAAGCCAGAAAGAGCAAGACAAATACCATATGACATCACTTATATGTGAAATAAAAATATCACACAAATGAACTTATTTACTAAACAGAATCAGACTCATCAGACTCACAGACACAGAAAGCAAGCTTATGGGTACCAAAGTGGAAAGCAGATGAGGGAGGAACCAATGAGAAGTTTGGAATGAGCAGATACAAAATACTATATATAACAGATAAGCAACAGGGTGTTACGGTATGACACAGAGAACTATACTCACTATCCTGTAAATAAACCATAATGGGAAAGAATATGAAAAAGAATATGTATATATATATATGTAAAGCTGAATCACTTTGCTGTACACCAGAAACTTACACAATACTATAAATCAACTATAATTTAATTAAAATATTTTAAAAGAATAAAGATATTACACAATTAATTTTCACCTCGAAGAACTAGAAAAAAAGAAAAAGCAAAGGTGAGGAAAGTAACAAAATAATAAAGATGAGACAAAAATAACTAAAATACAGACTAGTAATCCTGTATAAAAGATCAAGGATGGCAAAAATTGTGTCTTTTAAAGATAAAAATTGAAAAATCTCTGGTTGAATCGTGCAAAAAAATATAAGAAAGAGGATTCACATAAAAAAGCAGAGATTAAAGAAGAGATATTGCAACTGAAGTAACAGAAATTCAAATGATCAAAACAGACTACTATGAACAATTATATGCCAACATATTGGAAAATCCAGAAAAGAATGGATAAATTCCTACAAAAATACAACCTACCAAGACTGAATCATGAAGAATTGGAAAATACGGACAAATAATGAATAAAAAGATTGAGTCAGCAACCAAAACAACACAAAATAAAGCAAAAAAAGCCCACGAGCAGATGGCTTTATGGGTGAATTCTACAAGACATTTAAAGAAGAATTAATACCAATTCTCAAATTATTTGAAAAATGAAAGAAGGGAACACTTCCAAACTTATTTTGTGAGGCCAGCATTATCCTGATAGCAAAGCCAGATGAGGACAGTATAAGAAACAAAATTATAATCAATATCTCAGATGAAGATACATACAAAAATCATCAAAAACATACAACAAAAAAATCTAACAGTACATTAAAAGAATCATATGGCATTATCAAGTGGGATTAATTCCTGGGATACCGGGATAGTTCAACACATAAAAATCAATGTTTATTGATTTGCTACATCACACTAACAGAATGAAGGATAAAATCGTGATCATCTCAACAGGTACAGAAAAGTCACTTAACAAACTTCAACTGCTTTTCATGGTAAAAAATATATTCTAAGTATAGAAGGAAAGCAATGCAACAAAATAAAGACCATAACAATGCAACAGCTAACCTCATACTCAAAAAAGGCTTGAAGGCTTTTCTCTAAAATCAGGAAAGCCATAAGAATTTCGACTCTCACTAATTCTACTCAACATTGTACAGGAAATCCCATGCAGAGAAATCAGTCATGAAAAATAAATGAAAGGCATTCAAATCAAAAAGGAAAAATAAAATTGTATCTTTTGGTAGATTACATAATCTTTTTATTGAAGTGTAGGGTATTTACAATATTATGTTAGTTTCAGGTGTACAGTAAAGTGACTTAGGTTTTGTCAGATTGTATGTATATATATATATATGAGTGTGTGTATATATATGTATATATATGCCTGAAGACTCCTGCAAAAATAGAGTAATAGCCAATGAAAACAGTACACTTTCTGAATAGAAAGTCAACGTACAAAATTTACTTGCATTTCTATATATTAACAATGAACTATCTAAAAATCAATTATCAAAACAATCTTATTTCCATTGGAACTATATATGCATGCATGTATGTATGTATGTAGGTAGGTATGTATGTATGTACGTATGCCTCATCTTTGGGGTATGTGTGTATATATATCTCTCTCATGAATGAATTTGGTAAAGCTGTAGGATACAAAATTTATATACAGAAATTAGTTGCAGTTTTATACACTAATAATGAAGTATCAGAAAAAGAAATTAAGAAAACAATCCCATTTACCATTCCAACAAAAATAATAAAATATCTATGTATAAGCTATATCCTAAAGAGTACTTGTCCTCCAAAAACTGTATGATGCTCAGGAAGGAAATTGAAAATGACATGAACAGCTGGAAAGTTATACCATGTTTTTGGACTGAAGAATCAATATTGTTAAAATGATGATACTACCTAATGCAATGCACAGATGCTATGCAATCCACATCAAAATACTAATGGCATGATTCACAGAACTTGAACAGATAATTCTAAAGTTTGTATGGAAACACAAAAGACTCCAAGTAGCCAAAACAAACTTGAGAAAGAACAAACCTGGAGAAATCATATTCCCTCCCTTTAGACTATACTACAAAGCTACAGTAATCAAAAAAGTATGGTACTGGTGCGAAACAGACACATATGTCCATGGAAGAGAATACAGAGTGTAGAAATAAACTCAGGGGTTTATGATCAATTAATCTATAACAAAGGAGGGAAGAATATAAAATGGGGAAAATACAGTCACTTCAATGAGTGGTGCTGGGAAAACTGTATAGCTACATACAACAGAATGAAATTAGAACACTCTCTAACACCATATACAAAAATAAAATCAAAATCAGTTAAAGATCTAAATGTAAGACTGTGTACTCTAAAACTCCTAGAAGAAAACATAGGCAGAACACTCTTTGACATACATCACGGCAATATTTTTTTGGCTCTGGCTCCTAAAGTAAAGGAAATAAAAATAAAAATAAACAAATGGAACTTAATTAGTCAAAAGCTGTTGCATAGCAAAGGAAATCATTGACAAAATGAAAAAATGACCTACTGAATGGGAGAAAATATTTCCAAATGACATGATCGATAAGGGATTACTATCCAACATATATAGAGAGCTCACACAACTCAACATCAAAAAATGAACAACCTGATTTAAAAATGGGCAAACACATTGAATATACTCTTTTTTCCCCAAAGAGGACATGCAGATGGCCCATTTCTAATCATCAGGGAAATGCAAATCAAAACCACAAGGGGATATCACCTCACACTTGTCAGAGGGCTATTATCAGAAAGAACATGAGGGGTGGAGGGTGGGAAGGGATAGATGGGATTTCAAAATTGTTAAACAGATAAACAAGATTACACTGTATGGCACAGGGAAATATACACAAGATCTTACAGTAGCTCACAGAGAAAACAATGTGACAATGAATATACCTATGTTCATGTATAACTGAAAAATTGTGCTCTACACTGGAATTTGACACAACACTGTAAAAAGATTTTGAATCAATAAAAAAATGTAAAAAAAAAAACAAGACATTGAAACAACCTAAATGTCCATCAACAGATGGCTGGATAAAGAAGTTGTGATATACTCATACAATGGAATACTACGCAGCCATAAAAAAGGATAAAATAATTCCATTTGTTGCCATATGGATGGACCTGGAGATTGTTACATTAAGTGAAGTAAGCCAGAAAGAGCAAGACAAATACCATATGACATCACTTATATGTGAAATAAAAATATCACACAAATGAACTTATTTACTAAACAGAATCAGACTCATCAGACTCACAGACACAGAAAGCAAGCTTATGGGTACCAAAGTGGAAAGCAGATGAGGGAGGAACCAATGAGAAGTTTGGAATGAGCAGATACAAAATACTATATATAACAGATAAGCAACAGGGTGTTACGGTATGACACAGAGAACTATACTCACTATCCTGTAAATAAACCATAATGGGAAAGAATATGAAAAAGAATATGTATATATATATATGTAAAGCTGAATCACTTTGCTGTACACCAGAAACTTACACAATACTATAAATCAACTATAATTAAATTAAAATATTTTAAAAGAATAAAGATATTACACAATTAATTTTCACCTCGAAGAACTAGAAAAAAAGAAAAAGCAAAGGTGAGGAAAGTAACAAAATAATAAAGATGAGACAAAAATAACTAAAATACAGACTAGTAATCCTGTATAAAAGATCAAGGATGGCAAAAATTGTGTCTTTTAAAGATAAAAATTGAAAAATCTCTGGTTGAATCGTGCAAAAAAATATAAGAAAGAGGATTCACATAAAAAACCAGAGATTAAAGAAGAGATATTGCAACTGAAGTAACAGAAATTCAAATGATCAAAACAGACTACTATGAACAATTATATGCCAACATATTGGAAAATCCAGAAAAGAATGGATAAATCCCTACAAAAATACAACCTACCAAGACTGAATCATGAAGAATTGGAAAATACGGACAAATAATGAATAAAAAGATTGAGTCAGCAACCAAAACAACACAAAATAAAGCAAAAAAAGCCCACGAGCAGATGGCTTTATGGGTGAATTCTACAAGACATTTAAAGAAGAATTAATACCAATTCTCAAATTATTTGAAAAATGAAAGAAGGGAACACTTCCAAACTTATTTTGTGAGGCCAGCATTATCCTGATAGCAAAGCCAGATGAGGACAGTATAAGAAACAAAATTATAATCAATATCTCAGATGAAGATACATACAAAAATCATCAAAAACATACAACAAAAAAATCTAACAGTACATTAAAAGAATCATATCGCATTATCAAGTGGGATTAATTCCTGGGATACCGGGATAGTTCAACACATAAAAATCAATGTTTATTGATTTGCTACATCACACTAACAGAATGAAGGATAAAATCGTGATCATCTCAACAGGTACAGAAAAGTCACTTAACAAACTTCAACTGCTTTTCATGGTAAAAAATATATTCTAAGTATAGAAGGAAAGCAATGCAACAAAATAAAGACCATAACAATGCAACAGCTAACCTCATACTCAAAAAAGGCTTGAAGGCTTTTCTCTAAAATCAGGAAAGCCATAAGAATTTCGACTCTCACTAATTCTACTCAACATTGTACAGGAAATCCCATGCAGAGAAATAAGTCATGAAAAATAAATGAAAGGCATTCAAATCAAAAAGGAAAAATAAAATTGTATCTTTTGGTAGATTACATAATCTTTTTATTGAAGTGTAGTGTATTTACAATATTATGTTAGTTTCAGGTGTACAGTAAAGTGACTTAGGTTTTTTCAGATTGTATGTATATATATATATATGAGTGTGTGTATATATATGTATATATATGCCTGAAGACTCCTGCAAAAAAAGAGTAATAGCCAATGAAAACAGTACAGTTTCTGAATATAAAGTCAACGTACAAAATTTACTTGCATTTCTATATATTAACAATGAACTATCTAAAAATCAATTATCAAAACAATCTTATTTCCATTGGAACTATATATGCATGCATGTATGTATGTATGTAGGTAGGTATGTATGTATGTACGTATGCCTCATCTTTGGGGTATGTGTGTATATATATCTCTCTCATGAATGAATTTGGTAAAGCTGTAGGATACAAAATTTATATACAGAAATTAGTTGCAGTTTTATACACTAATAATGAAGTATCAGAAAAAGAAATTAAGAAAACAATCCCATTTACCATTCCAACAAAAATAATAAAATATCTAGGTATAAGCTATATTCTAAAGAGTACTTGTCCTCCAAAAACTGTATGATGCTCAGGAAGGAAATTGAAAATGACATGAACAGCTGGAAAGTTATACCATGTTTTTGGACTGAAGAATCAATATTGTTAAAATGATGATACTACCTAATGCAATGCACAGATGCTATGCAATCCACATCAAAATACTAATGGCATGATTCACAGAACTTGAACAGATAATTCTAAAGTTTGTATGGAAACACAAAAGACTCCAAGTAGCCAAAACAAACTTGAGAAAGAACAAACCTGGAGAAATCATATTCCCTCCCTTTAGACTATACTACAAAGCTACAGTAATCAAAAAAGTATGGTACTGGTGCGAAACAGACACATATGTCCATGGAAGAGAATACAGAGTGTAGAAATAAACTCAGGGGTTTATGATCAATTAATCTATAACAAAGGAGGGAAGAATATAAAATGGGGAAAATACAGTCACTTCAATGAGTGGTGCTGGGAAAACTGTATAGCTACATACAACACAATGAAATTAGAACACTCTCTAACACCATATACAAAAATAAAATCAAAATCAGTTAAAGATCTAAATGTAAGACTGTGTACTCTAAAACTCCTAGAAGAAAACATAGGCAGAACACTCTTTGACATACATCACGGCAATATTTTTTTGGCTCTGGCTCCTAAAGTAAAGGAAATAAAAATAAAAATAAACAAATGGAACTTAATTAGTCAAAAGCTGTTGCATAGCAAAGGAAATCATTGACAAAATGAAAAAATGACCTACTGAATGTGAGAAAATATTTCCAAATGACATGATCGATAAGGGATTACTATCCAACATATATAGAGAGCTCACACAACTCAACATCAAAAAATGAACAACCTGATTTAAAAATGGGCAAACACATTGAATATACTCTTTTTTCCCCAAAGAGGACATGCAGATGGCCCATTTCTAATCATCAGGGAAATGCAAATCAAAACCACAAGGGGATATCACCTCACACTTGTCAGAGGGCTATTATCACAAAGAACATGAGGGGTGGAGGGTGGGAAGGGATAGATGGGATTTCAAAATTGTTAAACAGATAAACAAGATTACACTGTATGGCACAGGGAAATATACACAAGATCTTACAGTAGCTCACAGAGAAAACAATGTGACAATGAATATACCTATGTTCATGTATAACTGAAAAATTGTGCTCTACACTGGAATTTGACACAACACTGTAAAAAGATTTTGAATCAATAAAAAAATGTAAAAAAAAAACAAGACATTGAAACAACCTAAATGTCCATCAACAGATGGCTGGATAAAGAAGTTGTGATATACTCATACAATGGAATACTACGCAGCCATAAAAAAGGATAAAATAATTCCATTTGTTGCCATATGGATGGACCTGGAGATTGTTACATTAAGTGAAGTAAGCCAGAAAGAGCAAGACAAATACCATATGACATCACTTATATGTGAAATAAAAATATCACACAAATGAACTTATTTACTAAACAGAATCAGACTCATCAGACTCACAGACACAGAAAGCAAGCTTATGGGTACCAAAGTGGAAAGCAGATGAGGGAGGAACCAATGAGAAGTTTGGAATGAGCAGATACAAAATACTATATATAACAGATAAGCAACAGGGTGTTACGGTATGACACAGAGAACTATACTCACTATCCTGTAAATAAACCATAATGGGAAAGAATATGAAAAAGAATATGTATCTATATATATGTAAAGCTGAATCACTTTGCTGTACACCAGAAACTTACACAATACTATAAATCAACTGTAATTTAATTAAAATATTTTAAAAGAATAAAGATATTACACAATTAATTTTCACCTCGAAGAACTAGAAACAAAGAAAAAGCAAAGGTGAGGAAAGTAACAAAATAATAAAGATGAGACAAAAATAACTAAAATACAGACTAGTAATCCTGTATAAAAGATCAAGGATGGCAAAAATTGTGTCTTTTAAAGATAAAAATTGAAAAATCTCTGGTTGAATCGTGCAAAAAAATATAAGAAAGAGGATTCACATAAAAAAGCAGAGATTAAAGAAGAGATATTGCAACTGAAGTAACAGAAATTCAAATGATCAAAACAGACTACTATGAACAATTATATGCCAACATATTGGAAAATCCAGAAAAGAATGGATAAATTCCTACAAAAATACAACCTACCAAGACTGAATCATGAAGAATTGGAAAATACGGACAAATAATGAATAAAAAGATTGAGTCAGCAACCAAAACAACACAAAATAAAGCAAAAAAAGCCCACGAGCAGATGGCTTTATGGGTGAATTCTACAAGACATTTAAAGAAGAATTAATACCAATTCTCAAATTATTTGAAAAATGAAAGAAGGGAACACTTCCAAACTTATTTTGTGAGGCCAGCATTATCCTGATAGCAAAGCCAGATGAGGACAGTATAAGAAACAAAATTATAATCAATATCTCAGATGAAGATACATACAAAAATCATCAAAAACATACAACAAAAAAATCTAACAGTACATTAAAAGAATCATATGGCATTATCAAGTGGGATTAATTCCTGGGATACCGGGATAGTTCAACACATAAAAATCAATGTTTATTGATTTGCTACATCACACTAACAGAATGAAGGATAAAATCGTGATCATCTCAACAGGTACAGAAAAGTCACTTAACAAACTTCAACTGCTTTTCATGGTAAAAATTATATTCTAAGTATAGAAGGAAAGCAATGCAACAAAATAAAGACCATAACAATGCAACAGCTAACCTCATACTCAAAAAAGGCTTGAAGGCTTTTCTCTAAAATCAGGAAAGCCATAAGAATTTTGACTCTCACTAATTCTACTCAACATTGTACAGGAAATCCCATGCAGAGAAATCAGTCATGAAAAATAAATGAAAGGCATTCAAATCAAAAAGGAAAAATAAAATTGTATCTTTTGGTAGATTACATAATCTTTTTATTGAAGTGTAGTGTATTTACAATATTATGTTAGTTTCAGGTGTACAGTAAAGTGACTTAGGTTTTGTCAGATTGTATGTATATATATATATATGAGTGTGTGTATATATATGTATATATATGCCTGAAGACTCCTGCAAAAAAAGAGTAATAGCCAATGAAAACAGTACAGTTTCTGAATATAAAGTCAACGTACAAAATTTACTTGCATTTCTATATATTAACAATGAACTATCTAAAAATCAATTATCAAAACAATCTTATTTCCATTGGAACTATATATGCATGCATGTATGTATGTATGTAGGTAGGTATGTATGTATGTACGTATGCCTCATCTTTGGGGTATGTGTGTATATATATCTCTCTCATGAATGAATTTGGTAAAGCTGTAGGATACAAAATTTATATACAGAAATTAGTTGCAGTTTTATACACTAATAATGAAGTATCAGAAAAAGAAATTAAGAAAACAATCCCATTTACCATTCCAACAAAAATAATAAAATATCTAGGTATAAGCTATATCCTAAAGAGTACTTGTCCTCCAAAAACTGTATGATGCTCAGGAAGGAAATTGAAAATGACATGATCAGCTGGAAAGTTATACCATGTTTTTGGACTGAAGAATCAATATTGTTAAAATGATGATACTACCTAATGCAATGCACAGATGCTATGCAATCCACATCAAAATACTAATGGCATGATTCACAGAACTTGAACAGATAATTCTAAAGTTTGTATGGAAACACAAAAGACTCCAAGTAGCCAAAACAAACTTGAGAAAGAACAAACCTGGAGAAATCATATTCCCTCCCTTTAGACTATACTACAAAGCTACAGTAATCAAAAAAGTATGGTACTGTTGCGAAACAGACACATATGTCCATGGAAGAGAATACAGAGTGTAGAAATAAACTCAGGGGTTTATGATCAATTAATCTATAACAAAGGAGGGAAGAATATAAAATGGAGAAAATACAGTCACTTCAATGAGTGGTGCTGGGAAAACTGTATAGCTACATACAACACAATGAAATTAGAACACTCTCTAACACCATATACAAAAATAAAATCAAAATCAGTTAAAGATCTAAATGTAAGACTGTGTACTCTAAAACTCCTAGAAGAAAACTTAGGCAGAACACTCTTTGACATACATCACGGCAATATTTTTTTGGCTCTGGCTCCTAAAGTAAAGGAAATAAAAATAAAAATAAACAAATGGAACTTAATTAGTCAAAAGCTGTTGCATAGCAAAGGAAATCATTGACAAAATGAAAAAATGACCTACTGAATGGGAGAAAATATTTCCAAATGACATGATCGATAAGGGATTACTATCCAACATATATAGAGAGCTCACACAACTCAACATCAAAAAATGAACAACCTGATTTAAAAATGGGCAAACACATTGAATATACTCTTTTTTCCCCAAAGAGGACATGCAGATGGCCCATTTCTAATCATCAGGGAAATGCAAATCAAAACCACAAGGGGATATCACCTCACACTTGTCAGAGGGCTATTATCACAAAGAACATGAGGGGTGGAGGGTGGGAAGGGATAGATGGGATTTCAAAATTGTTAAACAGATAAACAAGATTACACTGTATGGCACAGGGAAATATACACAAGATCTTACAGTAGCTCACAGAGAAAACAATGTGACAATGAATATACCTATGTTCATGTATAACTGAAAAATTGTGCTCTACACTGGAATTTGACACAACACTGTAAAAAGATTTTGAATCAATAAAAAAATGTAAAAAAAAAAACAAGACATTGAAACAACCTAAATGTCCATCAACAGATGGCTGGATAAAGAAGCTGTGATATACTCATACAATGGAATACTACGCAGCCATAAAAAAGGATAAAATAATTCCATTTGTTGCCATATGGATGGACCTGGAGATTGTTACATTAAGTGAAGTAAGCCAGAAAGAGCAAGACAAATACCATATGACATCACTTATATGTGAAATAAAAATATCACACAAATGAACTTATTTACTAAACACAATCAGACTCATCAGACTCACAGACACAGAAAGCAAGCTTATGGGTACCAAAGTGGAAAGCAGATGAGGGAGGAACCAATTAGAAGTTTGGAATGAGCAGATACAAAATACTATATATAACAGATAAGCAACAGGGTGTTACGGTATGACACAGAGAACTATACTCACTATCCTGTAAATAAACCATAATGGGAAAGAATATGAAAAAGAATATGTGTATATATATATATATGTAAAGCTGAATCACTTTGCTGTACACCAGAAACTTACACAATACTATAAATCAACTATAATTTAATTAAAATATTTTAAAAGAATAAAGATATTACACAATTAATTTTCACCTCGAAGAACTAGAAAAAAAGAAAAAGCAAAGGTGAGGAAAGTAACAAAATAATAAAGATGAGACAAAAATAACTAAAATACAGACTAGTAATCCTGTATAAAAGATCAAGGATGGCAAAAATTGTGTCTTTTAAAGATAAAAATTGAAAAATCTCTGGTTGAATCGTGCAAAAAAATATAAGAAAGAGGATTCACATAAAAAACCAGAGATTAAAGAAGAGATATTGCAACTGAAGTAACAGAAATTCAAATGATCAAAACAGACTACTATGAACAATTATATGCCAACATATTGGAAAATCCAGAAAAGAATGGATAAATCCCTACAAAAATACAACCTACCAAGACTGAATCATGAAGAATTGGAAAATACGGACAAATAATGAATAAAAAGATTGAGTCAGCAACCAAAACAACACAAAATAAAGCAAAAAAAGCCCACGAGCAGATGGCTTTATGGGTGAATTCTACAAGACATTTAAAGAAGAATTAATACCAATTCTCAAATTATTTGAAAAATGAAAGAAGGGAACACTTCCAAACTTATTTTGTGAGGCCAGCATTATCCTGATAGCAAAGCCAGATGAGGACAGTATAAGAAACAAAATTATAATCAATATCTCAGATGAAGATACATACAAAAATCATCAAAAACATACAACAAAAAAATCTAACAGTACATTAAAAGAATCATATGGCATTATCAAGTGGGATTAATTCCTGGGATACCGGGATAGTTCAACACATAAAAATCAATGTTTATTGATTTGCTACATCACACTAACAGAATGAAGGATAAAATCGTGATCATCTCAACAGGTACAGAAAAGTCACTTAACAAACTTCAACTGCTTTTCATGGTAAAAAATATATTCTAAGTATAGAAGGAAAGCAATGCAACAAAATAAAGACCATAACAATGCAACAGCTAACCTCATACTCAAAAAAGGCTTGAAGGCTTTTCTCTAAAATCAGGAAAGCCATAAGAATTTCGACTCTCACTAATTCTACTCAACATTGTACAGGAAATCCCATGCAGAGAAATCAGTCATGAAAAATAAATGAAAGGCATTCAAATCAAAAAGGAAAAATAAAATTGTATCTTTTGGTAGATTACATAATCTTTTTATTGAAGTGTAGTGTATTTACAATATTATGTTAGTTTCAGGTGTACAGTAAAGTGACTTAGGTTTTGTCAGATTGTATGTATATATATATATATGAGTGTGTGTATATATATGTATATATATGCCTGAAGACTCCTGCAAAAAAAGAGTAATAGCCAATGAAAACAGTACACTTTCTGAATAGAAAGTCAACGTACAAAATTTACTTGCATTTCTATATATTAACAATGAACTATCTAAAAATAAATTATCAAAACAATCTTATTTCCATTGGAACTATATATGCATGCATGTATGTATGTATGTAGGTAGGTATGTATGTATGTACGTATGCCTCATCTTTGGGGTATGTGTGTATATATATCTCTCTCATGAATGAATTTGGTAAAGCTGTAGGATACAAAATTTATATACAGAAATTAGTTGCAGTTTTATACACTAATAATGAAGTATCAGAAAAAGAAATTAAGAAAACAATCCCATTTACCATTCCAACAAAAATAATAAAATATCTAGGTATAAGCTATATCCTAAAGAGTACTTGTCCTCCAAAAACTGTATGATGCTCAGGAAGGAAATTGAAAATGACATGATCAGCTGGAAAGTTATACCATGTTTTTGGACTGAAGAATCAATATTGTTAAAATGATGATACTACCTAATGCAATGCACAGATGCTATGCAATCCACATCAAAATACTAATGGCATGATTCACAGAACTTGAACAGATAATTCTAAAGTTTGTATGGAAACACAAAAGACTCCAAGTAGCCAAAACAAACTTGAGAAAGAACAAACCTGGAGAAATCATATTCCCTCCCTTTAGACTATACTACAAAGCTACAGTAATCAAAAAAGTATGGTACTGGTGCGAAACAGACACATATGTCCATGGAAGAGAATACAGAGTGTAGAAATAAACTCAGGGGTTTATGATCAATTAATCTATAACAAAGGAGGGAAGAATATAAAATGGGGAAAATACAGTCACTTCAATGAGTGGTGCTGGGAAAACTGTATAGCTACATACAACAGAATGAAATTAGAACACTCTCTAACACCATATACAAAAATAAAATCAAAATCAGTTAAAGATCTAAATGTAAGACTGTGTACTCTAAAACTCCTAGAAGAAAACATAGGCAGAACACTCTTTGACATACATCACGGCAATATTTTTTTGGCTCTGGCTCCTAAAGTAAAGTAAATAAAAATAAAAATAAACAAATGGAACTTAATTAGTCAAAAGCTGTTGCATAGCAAAGGAAATCATTGACAAAATGAAAAAATGACCTACTGAATGGGAGAAAATATTTCCAAATGACATGATCGATAAGGGATTACTATCCAACATATATAGAGAGCTCACACAACTCAACATCAAAAAATGAACAACCTGATTTAAAAATGGGCAAACACATTGAATATACTCTTTTTTCCCCAAAGAGGACATGCAGATGGCCCATTTCTAATCATCAGGGAAATGCAAATCAAAACCACAAGGGGATATCACCTCACACTTGTCAGAAGGCTATTATCACAAAGAACATGAGGGGTGGAGGGTGGGAAGGGATAGATGGGATTTCAAAATTGTTAAACAGATAAACAAGATTACACTGTATGGCACAGGGAAATATACACAAGATCTTACAGTAGCTCACACAGAAAACAATGTGACAATGAATATACCTATGTTCATGTATAACTGAAAAATTGTGCTCTACACTGGAATTTGACACAACACTGTAAAATGATTTTGAATCAATAAAAAAACGTAAAAAAAAAACAAGACATTGAAACAACCTAAATGTCCATCAACAGATGGCTGGATAAAGAAGTTGTGATATACTCATACAGTGGAATACTACGCAGCCATAAAAAAGAATAAAATAATTCCATTTGTTGCAATATGGATGGACCTGGAGATTGTTACATTAAGTGAAGTAAGCCAGAAAGAGCAAGACAAATACCATATGACATCACTTATATGTGAAATAAAAATATCACACAAATGAACTTATTTACTAAACAGAATCAGACTCATCAGACTCACAGACACAGAAAGCAAGCTTATGGGTACCAAAGTGGAAAGCAGATGAGGGAGGAACCAATTAGAAGTTTGGAATGAGCAGATACAAAATACTATATATAACAGATAAGCAACAGGGTGTTACGGTATGACACAGAGAACTATACTCACTATCCTGTAAATAAACCATAATGGGAAAGAATATGAAAAAGAATATGCATATATATATATGTAAAGCTGAATCACTTTGCTGTACACCAGAAACTTACACAATACTATAAATCAACTATAATTTTATTAAAATATTTTAAAAGAATAAAGATATTACACAATTAATTTTCACCTCGAAGAACTAGAAAAAAAGAAAAAGCAAAGGTGAGGAAAGTAACAAAATAATAAAGATGAGACAAAAATAACTAAAATACAGACTAGTAATCCTGTATAAAAGATCAAGGATGGCAAAAATTGTGTCTTTTAAAGATAAAAATTGAAAAATCTCTGGTTGAATCGTGCAAAAAAATATAAGAAAGAGGATTCACATAAAAAACCAGAGATTAAAGAAGAGATATTGCAACTGAAGTAACAGAAATTCAAATGATCAAAACAGACTACTATGAACAATTATATGCCAACATATTGGAAAATTCAGAAAAGAATGGATAAATTCCTACAAAAATACAACCTACCAAGACTGAATCATGAAGAATTGGAAAATACGGACAAATAATGAATAAAAAGATTGAGTCAGCAACCAAAACAACACAAAATAAAGCAAAAAAAGCCCACGAGCAGATGGCTTTATGGGTGAATTCTACAAGACATTTAAAGAAGAATTAATACCAATTCTCAAATTATTTGAAAAATGAAAGAAGGGAACACTTCCAAACTTATTTTGTGAGGCCAGCATTATCCTGATAGCAAAGCCAGATGAGGACAGTATAAGAAACAAAATTATAATCAATATCTCAGATGAAGATACATACAAAAATCATCAAAAACATACAACAAAAAAATCTAACAGTACATTAAAAGAATCATATGGCATTATCAAGTGGGATTAATTCCTGGGATACCGGGATAGTTCAACACATAAAAATCAATGTTTATTGATTTGCTACATCACACTAACAGAATGAAGGATAAAATCGTGATAATCTCAACAGGTACAGAAAAGTCACTTAACAAACTTCAACTGCTTTTCATGGTAAAAAATATATTCTAAGTATAGAAGGAAAGCAATGCAACAAAATAAAGACCATAACAATGCAACAGCTAACCTCATACTCAAAAAAGGCTTGAAGGCTTTTCTCTAAAATCAGGAAAGCCATAAGAATTTCGACTCTCACTAATTCTACTCAACATTGTACAGTAAGTCCCATGCAGAGAAATCAGTCATGAAAAATAAATGAAAGGCATTCAAATCAAAAAGGAAAAATAAAATTGTATCTTTTGGTAGATTACATAATCTTTTTATTGAAGTGTAGTGTATTTACAATATTATGTTAGTTTCAGGTGTACAGTAAAGTGACTTAGGTTTTTTCAGATTGTATGTATATATATATATATGAGTGTGTGTATATATATGTATATATATGCCTGAAGACTCCAGCAAAAAAAGAGTAATAGCCAATGAAAACAGTACAGTTTCTGAATATAAAGTCAACGTACAAAATTTACTTGCATTTCTATATATTAACAATGAACTATCTAAAAATCAATTATCAAAACAATCTTATTTCCATTGGAACTATATATGCATGCATGTATGTATGTATGTAGGTAGGTATGTATGTATGTACGTATGCCTCATCTTTGGGGTATGTGTGTATATATATCTCTCTCATGAATGAATTTGGTAAAGCTGTAGGATACAAAATTTATATACAGAAATTAGTTGCAGTTTTATACACTAATAATGAAGTATCAGAAAAAGAAATTAAGAAAACAATCCCATTTACCATTCCAACAAAAATAATAAAATATCTAGGTATAAGCTATATCCTAAAGAGTACTTGTCCTCCAAAAACTGTATGATGCTCAGGAAGGAAATTGAAAATGACATGAACAGCTGGAAAGTTATACCATGTTTTTGGACTGAAGAATCAATATTGTTAAAATGATGATACTACCTCATGCAATGCACAGATGCTATGCAATCCACATCAAAATACTAATGGCATGATTCACAGAACTTGAACAGATAATTCTAAAGTTTGTAT
The DNA here is from genome assembly GCF_048564905.1 of Vicugna pacos. Taxonomy (NCBI): domain Eukaryota; kingdom Metazoa; phylum Chordata; class Mammalia; order Artiodactyla; family Camelidae; genus Vicugna; species Vicugna pacos. Next base: position 4,344,377 of record NC_132989.1, read on the forward strand.
GGAAACACAAAAGACTCCAAGTAGCCAAAACAAACTTGAGAAAGAACAAACCTGGAGAAATCATATTCCCTCCCTTTAGACTATACTACAAAGCTACAGTAATCAAAAAAGTATGGTACTGGTGCGAAACAGACACATATGTCCATGGAAGAGAATACAGAGTGTAGAAATAAACTCAGGGGTTTATGATCAATTAATCTATAACAAAGGAGGGAAGAATATAAAATGGAGAAAATACAGTCACTTCAATGAGTGGTGCTGGGAAAACTGTATAGCTACATACAACAGAATGAAATTAGAACACTCTCTAACACCATATACAAAAATAAAATCAAAATCAGTTAAAGATCTAAATGTAAGACTGTGTACTCTAAAACTCCTAGAAGAAAACTTAGGCAGAACACTCTTTGACATACATCACGGCAATATTTTTTTGGCTCTGGCTCCTAAAGTAAAGGAAATAAAAATAAAAATAAACAAATGGAACTTAATTAGTCAAAAGCTGTTGCATAGCAAAGGAAATCATTGACAAAATGAAAAAATGACCTACTGAATGGGAGAAAATATTTCCAAATGACATGATCGATAAGGGATTACTATCCAACATATATAGAGAGCTCACACAACTCAACATCAAAAAATGAACAACCTGATTTAAAAATGGGCAAACACATTGAATATACTCTTTTTTCCCCAAAGAGGACATGCAGATGGCCCATTTCTAATCATCAGGGAAATGCAAATCAAAACCACAAGGGGATATCACCTCACACTTGTCAGAGGGCTATTATCAGAAAGAACATGAGGGGTGGAGGGTGGGAAGGGATAGATGGGATTTCAAAATTGTTAAACAGATAAACAAGATTACACTGTATGGCACAGGGAAATATACACAAGATCTTACAGTAGCTCACAGAGAAAACAATGTGACAATGAATATACCTATGTTCATGTATAACTGAAAAATTGTGCTCTACACTGGAATTTGACACAACACTGTAAAAAGATTTTGAATCAATAAAAAAATGTAAAAAAAAAAACAAGACATTGAAACAACCTAAATGTCCATCAACAGATGGCTGGATAAAGAAGTTGTGATATACTCATACAATGGAATACTACGCAGCCATAAAAAAGGATAAAATAATTCCATTTGTTGCCATATAGATGGACCTGGAGATTGTTACATTAAGTGAAGTAAGCCAGAAAGAGCAAGACAAATACCATATGACATCACTTATATGTGAAATAAAAATATCACACAAATGAACTTATTTACTAAACACAATCAGACTCATCAGACTCACAGACACAGAAAGCAAGCTTATGGGTACCAAAGTGGAAAGCAGATGAGGGAGGAACCAATGAGAAGTTTGGAATGAGCAGATACAAAATACTATATATAACAGATAAGCAACAGGGTGTTACGGTATGACACAGAGAACTATACTCACTATCCTGTAAATAAACCATAATGGGAAAGAATATGAAAAAGAATATGTATATATATATATGTAAAGCTGAATCACTTTGCTGTACACCAGAAACTTACACAATACTATAAATCAACTATAATTTAATTAAAATATTTTAAAAGAATAAAGATATTACACAATTAATTTTCACCTCGAAGAACTAGAAAAAAAGAAAAAGCAAAGGTGAGGAAAGTAACAAAATAATAAAGATGAGACAAAAATAACTAAAATACAGACTAGTAATCCTGTATAAAAGATCAAGGATGGCAAAAATTGTGTCTTTTAAAGATAAAAATTGAAAAATCTCTGGTTGAATCGTGCAAAAAAATATAAGAAAGAGGATTCACATAAAAAAGCAGAGATTAAAGAAGAGATATTGCAACTGAAGTAACAGAAATTCAAATGATCAAAACAGACTACTATGAACAATTATATGCCAACATATTGGAAAATCCAGAAAAGAATGGATAAATCCCTACAAAAATACAACCTACCAAGACTGAATCATGAAGAATTGGAAAATACGGACAAATAATGAATAAAAAGATTGAGTCAGCAACCAAAACAACACAAAATAAAGCAAAAAAAGCCCACGAGCAGATGGCTTTATGGGTGAATTCTACAAGACATTTAAAGAAGAATTAATACCAATTCTCAAATTATTTGAAAAATGAAAGAAGGGAACACTTCCAAACTTATTTTGTGAGGCCAGCATTATCCTGATAGCAAAGCCAGATGAGGACAGTATAAGAAACAAAATTAAAATCAATATCTCAGATGAAGATACATACAAAAATCATCAAAAACATACAACAAAAAAATCTAACAGTACATTAAAAGAATCATATGGCATTATCAAGTGGGATTAATTCCTGGGATACCGGGATAGTTCAACACATAAAAATCAATGTTTATTGATTTGCTACATCACACTAACAGAATGAAGGATAAAATCGTGATAATCTCAACAGGTACAGAAAAGTCACTTAACAAACTTCAACTGCTTTTCATGGTAAAAAATATATTCTAAGTATAGAAGGAAAGCAATGCAACAAAATAAAGACCATAACAATGCAACAGCTAACCTCATACTCAAAAAAAGCTTGAAGGCTTTTCTCTAAAATCAGGAAAGCCATAAGAATTTCGACTCTCACTAATTCTACTCAACATTCTACAGGAAATCCCATGCAGAGAAATCAGTCATGAAAAATAAATGAAAGGCATTCAAACCAAAAAGGAAAAATAAAATTGTATCTTTTGGTAGATTACATAATCTTTTTATTGAAGTGTAGTGTATTTACAATATTATGTTAGTTTCAGGTGTACAGTAAAGTGACTTAGGTTTTTTCAGATTGTATGTATATATATATATATGAGTGTGTGTATATATATGTATATATATGCCTGAAGACTCCTGCAAAAAAAGAGTAATAGCCAATGAAAACAGTACAGTTTCTGAATAGAAAGTCAACGTACAAAATTTACTTGCATTTCTATATATTAACAATGAACTATCTAAAAATAAATTATCAAAACAATCTTATTTCCATTGGAACTATATATGCATGCATGTATGTATGTATGTAGGTAGGTATGTATGTATGTACGTATGCCTCATCTTTGGGGTATGTGTGTATATATATCTCTCTCATGAATGAATTTGGTAAAGCTGTAGGATACAAAATTTATATACAGAAATTAGTTGCAGTTTTATACACTAATAATGAAGTATCAGAAAAAGAAATTAAGAAAACAATCCCATTTACCATTCCAACAAAAATAATAAAATATCTAGGTATAAGCTATATCCTAAAGAGTACTTGTCCTCCAAAAACTGTATGATGCTCAGGAAGGAAATTGAAAATGACATGATCAGCTGGAAAGTTATACCATGTTTTTGGACTGAAGAATCAATATTGTTAAAATGATGATACTACCTCATGCAATGCACAGATGCTATGCAATCCACATCAAAATACTAATGGCATGATTCACAGAACTTGAACAGATAATTCTAAAGTTTGTATGGAAACACAAAAGACTCCAAGTAGCCAAAACAAACTTGAGAAAGAACAAACCTGGAGAAATCATATTCCCTCCCTTTAGACTATACTACAAAGCTACAGTAATCAAAAAAGTATGGTACTGGTGCGAAACAGACACATATGTCCATGGAAGAGAATACAGAGTGTAGAAATAAACTCAGGGGTTTATGATCAATTAATCTATAACAAAGGAGGGAAGAATATAAAATGGAGAAAATACAGTCACTTCAATGAGTGGTGCTGGGAAAACTGTATAGCTACATACAACAGAATGAAATTAGAACACTCTCTAACACCATATACAAAAATAAAATCAAAATCAGTTAAAGATCTAAATGTAAGACTGTGTACTCTAAAACTCCTAGAAGAAAACATAGGCAGAACACTCTTTGACATACATCACGGCCATATTTTTTTGGCTCTGGCTCCTAAAGTAAAGGAAATAAAAATAAAAATAAACAAATGGAACTTAATTAGTCAAAAGCTGTTGCATAGCAAAGGAAATCATTGACAAAATGAAAAAATGACCTACTGAATGGGAGAAAATATTTCCAAATGACATGATCGATAAGGGATTACTATCCAACATATATAGAGAGCTCACACAACTCAACATCAAAAAATGAACAACCTGATTTAAAAATGGGCAAACACATTGAATATACTCTTTTTTCCCCAAAGAGGACATGCAGATGGCCCATTTCTAATCATCAGGGAAATGCAAATCAAAACCACAAGGGGATATCACCTCACACTTGTCAGAGGGCTATTATCAGAAAGAACATGAGGGGTGGAGGGTGGGAAGGGATAGATGGGATTTCAAAATTGTTAAACAGATAAACAAGATTACACTGTATGGCACAGGGAAATATACACAAGATCTTACAGTAGCTCACAGAGAAAACAATGTGACAATGAATATACCTATGTTCATGTATAACTGAAAAATTGTGCTCTACACTGGAATTTGACACAACACTGTAAAAAGATTTTGAATCAATAAAAAAATGTAAAAAAAAAAACAAGACATTGAAACAACCTAAATGTCCATCAACAGATGGCTGGATAAAGAAGTTGTGATATACTCATACAATGGAATACTACGCAGCCATAAAAAAGGATAAAATAATTCCATTTGTTGCCATATGGATGGACCTGGAGATTGTTACATTAAGTGAAGTAAGCCAGAAAGAGCAAGACAAATACCATATGACATCACTTATATGTGAAATAAAAATATCACACAAATGAACTTATTTACTAAACAGAATCAGACTCATCAGACTCACAGACACAGAAAGCAAGCTTATGGGTACCAAAGTGGAAAGCAGATGAGGGAGGAACCAATGAGAAGTTTGGAATGAGCAGATACAAAATACTATATATAACAGATAAGCAACAGGGTGTTACGGTATGACACAGAGAACTATACTCACTATCCTGTAAATAAACCATAATGGGAAAGAATATGAAAAAGAATATGTATATATATATATGTAAAGCTGAATCACTTTGCTGTACACCAGAAACTTACACAATACTATAAATCAACTATAATTTAATTAAAATATTTTAAAAGAATAAAGATATTACACAATTAATTTTCACCTCGAAGAACTAGAAAAAAAGAAAAAGCAAAGGTGAGGAAAGTAACAAAATAATAAAGATGAGACAAAAATAACTAAAATACAGACTAGTAATCCTGTATAAAAGATCAAGGATGGCAAAAATTGTGTCTTTTAAAGATAAAAATTGAAAAATCTCTGGTTGAATCGTGCAAAAAAATATAAGAAAGAGGATTCACATAAAAAAGCAGAGATTAAAGAAGAGATATTGCAACTGAAGTAACAGAAATTCAAATGATCAAAACAGACTACTATGAACAATTATATGCCAACATATTGGAAAATCCAGAAAAGAATGGATAAATCCCTACAAAAATACAACCTACCAAGACTGAATCATGAAGAATTGGAAAATACGGACAAATAATGAATAAAAAGATTGAGTCAGCAACCAAAACAACACAAAATAAAGCAAAAAAAGCCCACGAGCAGATGGCTTTATGGGTGAATTCTACAAGACATTTAAAGAAGAATTAATACCAATTCTCAAATTATTTGAAAAATGAAAGAAGGGAACACTTCCAAACTTATTTTGTGAGGCCAGCATTATCCTGATAGCAAAGCCAGATGAGGACAGTATAAGAAACAAAATTAAAATCAATATCTCAGATGAAGATACATACAAAAATCATCAAAAACATACAACAAAAAAATCTAACAGTACATTAAAAGAATCATATGGCATTATCAAGTGGGATTAATTCCTGGGATACCGGGATAGTTCAACACATAAAAATCAATGTTTATTGATTTGCTACATCACACTAACAGAATGAAGGATAAAATCGTGATCATCTCAACAGGTACAGAAAAGTCACTTAACAAACTTCAACTGCTTTTCATGGTAAAAAATATATTCTAAGTATAGAAGGAAAGCAATGCAACAAAATAAAGACCATAACAATGCAACAGCTAACCTCATACTCAAAAAAGGCTTGAAGGCTTTTCTCTAAAATCAGGAAAGCCATAAGAATTTTGACTCTCACTAATTCTACTCAACATTGTACAGGAAATCCCATGCAGAGAAATCAGTCATGAAAAATAAATGAAAGGCATTCAAATCAAAAAGGAAAAATAAAATTGTATCTTTTGGTAGATTACATAATCTTTTTATTGAAGTGTAGTGTATTTACAATATTATGTTAGTTTCAGGTGTACAGTAAAGTGACTTAGGTTTTGTCAGATTGTATGTATATATATATATATGAGTGTGTGTATATATATGTATATATATGCCTGAAGACTCCTGCAAAAAAAGAGTAATAGCCAATGAAAACAGTACAGTTTCTGAATAGAAAGTCAACGTACAAAATTTACTTGCATTTCTATATATTAACAATGAACTATCTAAAAATCAATTATCAAAACAATCTTATTTCCATTGGAACTATATATGCATGCATGTATGTATGTATGTAGGTAGGTATGTATGTATGTACGTATGCCTCATCTTTGGGGTATGTGTGTATATATATCTCTCTCATGAATGAATTTGGTAAAGCTGTAGGGTACAAAATTTATATACAGAAATTAGTTGCAGTTTTATACACTAATAATGAAGTATCAGAAAAAGAAATTAAGAAAACAATCCCATTTACCATTCCAACAAAAATAATAAAATATCTAGGTATAAGCTATATCCTAAAGAGTACTTGTCCTCCAAAAACTGTATGATGCTCAGGAAGGAAATTGAAAATGACATGAACAGCTGGAAAGTTATACCATGTTTTTGGACTGAAGAATCAATATTGTTAAAATGATGATACTACCTCATGCAATGCACAGATGCTATGCAATCCACATCAAAATACTAATGGCATGATTCACAGAACTTGAACAGATAATTCTAAAGTTTGTATGGAAACACAAAAGACTCCAAGTAGCCAAAACAAACTTGAGAAAGAACAAACCTGGAGAAATCATATTCCCTCCCTTTAGACTATACTACAAAGCTACAGTAATCAAAAAAGTATGGTACTGGTGCGAAACAGACACATATGTCCATGGAAGAGAATACAGAGTGTAGAAATAAACTCAGGGGTTTATGATCAATTAATCTATAACAAAGGAGGGAAGAATATAAAATGGAGAAAATACAGTCACTTCAATGAGTGGTGCTGGGAAAACTGTATAGCTACATACAACAGAATGAAATTAGAACACTCTCTAACACCATATACAAAAATAAAATCAAAATCAGTTAAAGATCTAAATGTAAGACTGTGTACTCTAAAACTCCTAGAAGAAAACTTAGGCAGAACACTCTTTGACATACATCACGGCAATATTTTTTTGGCTCTGGCTCCTAAAGTAAAGGAAATAAAAATAAAAATAAACAAATGGAACTTAATTAGTCAAAAGCTGTTGCATAGCAAAGGAAATCATTGACAAAATGAAAAAATGACCTACTGAATGGGAGAAAATATTTCCAAATGACATGATCGATAAGGGATTACTATCCAACATATATAGAGAGCTCACACAACTCAACATCAAAAAATGAACAACCTGATTTAAAAATGGGCAAACACATTGAATATACTCTTTTTTCCCCAAAGAGGACATGCAGATGGCCCATTTCTAATCATCAGGGAAATGCAAATCAAAACCACAAGGGGATATCACCTCACACTTGTCAGAGGGCTATTATCAGAAAGAACATGAGGGGTGGAGGGTGGGAAGGGATAGATGGGATTTCAAAATTGTTAAACAGATAAACAAGATTACACTGTATGGCACAGGGAAATATACACAAGATCTTACAGTAGCTCACAGAGAAAACAATGTGACAATGAATATACCTATGTTCATGTATAACTGAAAAATTGTGCTCTACACTGGAATTTGACACAACACTGTAAAAAGATTTTGAATCAATAAAAAAATGTAAAAAAAAACAAGACATTGAAACAACCTAAATGTCCATCAACAGATGGCTGGATAAAGAAGTTGTGATATACTCATACAATGGAATACTACGCAGCCATAAAAAAGGATAAAATAATTCCATTTGTTGCCATATGGATGGACCTGGAGATTGTTACATTAAGTGAAGTAAGCCAGAAAGAGCAAGACAAATACCATATGACATCACTTATATGTGAAATAAAAATATCACACAAATGAACTTATTTACTAAACAGAATCAGACTCATCAGACTCACAGACACAGAAAGCAAGCTTATGGGTACCAAAGTGGAAAGCAGATGAGGGAGGAACCAATGAGAAGTTTGGAATGAGCAGATACAAAATACTATATATAACAGATAAGCAACAGGGTGTTACGGTATGACACAGAGAACTATACTCACTATCCTGTAAATAAACCATAATGGGAAAGAATATGAAAAAGAATATGTATATATATATATGTAAAGCTGAATCACTTTGCTGTACACCAGAAACTTACACAATACTATAAATCAACTATAATTTAATTAAAATATTTTAAAAGAATAAAGATATTACACAATTAATTTTCACCTCGAAGAACTAGAAAAAAAGAAAAAGCAAAGGTGAGGAAAGTAACAAAATAATAAAGATGAGACAAAAATAACTAAAATACAGACTAGTAATCCTGTATAAAAGATCAAGGATGGCAAAAATTGTGTCTTTTAAAGATAAAAATTGAAAAATCTCTGGTTGAATCGTGCAAAAAAATATAAGAAAGAGGATTCACATAAAAAAGCAGAGATTAAAGAAGAGATATTGCAACTGAAGTAACAGAAATTCAAATGATCAAAACAGACTACTATGAACAATTATATGCCAACATATTGGAAAATCCAGAAAAGAATGGATAAATTCCTACAAAAATACAACCTACCAAGACTGAATCATGAAGAATTGGAAAATACGGACAAATAATGAATAAAAAGATTGAGTCAGCAACCAAAACAACACAAAATAAAGCAAAAAAAGCCCACGAGCAGATGGCTTTATGGGTGAATTCTACAAGACATTTAAAGAAGAATTAATACCAATTCTCAAATTATTTGAAAAATGAAAGAAGGGAACACTTCCAAACTTATTTTGTGAGGCCAGCATTATCCTGATAGCAAAGCCAGATGAGGACAGTATAAGAAACAAAATTATAATCAATATCTCAGATGAAGATACATACAAAAATCATCAAAAACATACAACAAAAAAATCTAACAGTACATTAAAAGAATCATATGGCATTATCAAGTGGGATTAATTCCTGGGATACCGGGATAGTTCAACACATAAAAATCAATGTTTATTGATTTGCTACATCACACTAACAGAATGAAGGATAAAATCGTGATCATCTCAACAGGTACAGAAAAGTCACTTAACAAACTTCAACTGCTTTTCATGGTAAAAAATATATTCTAAGTATAGAAGGAAAGCAATGCAACAAAATAAAGACCATAACAATGCAACAGCTAACCTCATACTCAAAAAAGGCTTGAAGGCTTTTCTCTAAAATCAGGAAAGCCATAAGAATTTCGACTCTCACTAATTCTACTCAACATTGTACAGGAAATCCCATGCAGAGAAATCAGTCATGAAAAATAAATGAAAGGCATTCAAATCAAAAAGGAAAAATAAAATTGTATCTTTTGGTAGATTACATAATCTTTTTATTGAAGTGTAGTGTATTTACAATATTATGTTAGTTTCAGGTGTACAGTAAAGTGACTTAGGTGTTTTCAGATTGTATGTATATATATATATATGAGTGTGTGTATATATATGTATATATATGCCTGAAGACTCCTGCAAAAAAAGAGTAATAGCCAATGAAAACAGTACAGTTTCTGAATAGAAAGTCAACGTACAAAATTTACTTGCATTTCTATATATTAACAATGAACTATCTAAAAATAAATTATCAAAACAATCTTATTTCCATTGGAACTATATATGCATGCATGTATGTATGTATGTAGGTAGGTATGTATGTATGTACGTATGCCTCATCTTTGGGGTATGTGTGTATATATATCTCTCTCATGAATGAATTTGGTAAAGCTGTAGGATACAAAATTTATATACAGAAATTAGTTGCAGTTTTATACACTAATAATGAAGTATCAGAAAAAGAAATTAAGAAAACAATCCCATTTACCATTCCAACAAAAATAATAAAATATCTAGGTATAAGCTATATCCTAAAGAGTACTTGTCCTCCAAAAACTGTATGATGCTCAGGAAGGAAATTGAAAATGACATGAACAGCTGGAAAGTTATACCATGTTTTTGGACTGAAGAATCAATATTGTTAAAATGATGATACTACCTCATGCAATGCACAGATGCTATGCAATCCACATCAAAATACTAATGGCATGATTCACAGAACTTGAACAGATAATTCTAAAGTTTGTATGGAAACACAAAAGACTCCAAGTAGCCAAAACAAACTTGAGAAAGAACAAACCTGGAGAAATCATATTCCCTCCCTTTAGACTATACTACAAAGCTACAGTAATCAAAAAAGTATGGTACTGGTGCGAAACAGACACATATGTCCATGGAAGAGAATACAGAGTGTAGAAATAAACTCAGGGGTTTATGATCAATTAATCTATAACAAAGGAGGGAAGAATATAAAATGGAGAAAATACAGTCACTTCAATGAGTGGTGCTGGGAAAACTGTATAGCTACATACAACAGAATGAAATTAGAACACTCTCTAACACCATATACAAAAATAAAATCAAAATCAGTTAAAGATCTAAATGTAAGACTGTGTACTCTAAAACTCCTAGAAGAAAACTTAGGCAGAACACTCTTTGACATACATCACGGCAATATTTTTTTGGCTCTGGCTCCTAAAGTAAAGGAAATAAAAATAAAAATAAACAAATGGAACTTAATTAGTCAAAAGCTGTTGCATAGCAAAGGAAATCATTGACAAAATGAAAAAATGACCTACTGAATGGGAGAAAATATTTCCAAATGACATGATCGATAAGGGATTACTATCCAACATATATAGAGAGCTCACACAACTCAACATCAAAAAATGAACAACCTGATTTAAAAATGGGCAAACACATTGAATATACTCTTTTTTCCCCAAAGAGGACATGCAGATGGCCCATTTCTAATCATCAGGGAAATGCAAATCAAAACCACAAGGGGATATCACCTCACACTTGTCAGAGGGCTATTATCAGAAAGAACATGAGGGGTGGAGGGTGGGAAGGGATAGATGGGATTTCAAAATTGTTAAACAGATAAACAAGATTACACTGTATGGCACAGGGAAATATACACAAGATCTTACAGTAGCTCACAGAGAAAACAATGTGACAATGAATATACCTATGTTCATGTATAACTGAAAAATTGTGCTCTACACTGGAATTTGACACAACACTGTAAAAAGATTTTGAATCAATAAAAAAATGTAAAAAAAAAAAACAAGACATTGAAACAACCTAAATGTCCATCAACAGATGGCTGGATAAAGAAGTTGTGATATACTCATACAATGGAATACTACGCAGCCATAAAAAAGGATAAAATAATTCCATTTGTTGCCATATGGATGGACCTGGAGATTGTTACATTAAGTGAAGTAAGCCAGAAAGAGCAAGACAAATACCATATGACATCACTTATATGTGAAATAAAAATATCACACAAATGAACTTATTTACTAAACAGAATCAGACTCATCAGACTCACAGACACAGAAAGCAAGCTTATGGGTACCAAAGTGGAAAGCAGATGAGGGAGGAACCAATGAGAAGTTTGGAATGAGCAGATACAAAATACTATATATAACAGATAAGCAACAGGGTGTTACGGTATGACACAGAGAACTATACTCACTATCCTGTAAATAAACCATAATGGGAAAGAATATGAAAAAGAATATGTATATATATATATGTAAAGCTGAATCACTTTGCTGTACACCAGAAACTTACACAATACTATAAATCAACTATAATTTAATTAAAATATTTTAAAAGAATAAAGATATTACACAATTAATTTTCACCTCGAAGAACTAGAAAAAAAGAAAAAGCAAAGGTGAGGAAAGTAACAAAATAATAAAGATGAGACAAAAATAACTAAAATACAGACTAGTAATCCTGTATAAAAGATCAAGGATGGCAAAAATTGTGTCTTTTAAAGATAAAAATTGAAAAATCTCTGGTTGAATCATGCAAAAAAATATAAGAAAGAGGATTCACATAAAAAAGCAGAGATTAAAGAAGAGATATTGCAACTGAAGTAACAGAAATTCAAATGATCAAAACAGACTACTATGAACAATTATATGCCAACATATTGGAAAATCCAGAAAAGAATGGATAAATTCCTACAAAAATACAACCTACCAAGACTGAATCATGAAGAATTGGAAAATACGGACAAATAATGAATAAAAAGATTGAGTCAGCAACCAAAACAACACAAAATAAAGCAAAAAAAGCCCACGAGCAGATGGCTTTATGGGTGAATTCTACAAGACATTTAAAGAAGAATTAATACCAATTCTCAAATTATTTGAAAAATGAAAGAAGGGAACACTTCCAAACTTATTTTGTGAGGCCAGCATTATCCTGATAGCAAAGCCAGATGAGGACAGTATAAGAAACAAAATTATAATCAATATCTCAGATGAAGATACATACAAAAATCATCAAAAACATACAACAAAAAAATCTAACAGTACATTAAAAGAATCATATGGCATTATCAAGTGGGATTAATTCCTGGGATACCGGGATAGTTCAACACATAAAAATCAATGTTTATTGATTTGCTACATCACACTAACAGAATGAAGGATAAAATCGTGATAATCTCAACAGGTACAGAAAAGTCACTTAACAAACTTCAACTGCTTTTCATGGTAAAAAATATATTCTAAGTATAGAAGGAAAGCAATGCAACAAAATAAAGACCATAACAATGCAACAGCTAACCTCATACTCAAAAAAGGCTTGAAGGCTTTTCTCTAAAATCAGGAAAGCCATAAGAATTTCGACTCTCACTAATTCTACTCAACATTGTACAGGAAATCCCATGCAGAGAAATCAGTCATGAAAAATAAATGAAAGGCATTCAAATCAAAAAGGAAAAATAAAATTGTATCTTTTGGTAGATTACATAATCTTTTTATTGAAGTGTAGTGTATTTACAATATTATGTTAGTTTCAGGTGTACAGTAAAGTGACTTAGGTTTTGTCAGATTGTATGTATATATATATATATGAGTGTGTGTATATATATGTATATATATGCCTGAAGACTCCTGCAAAAAAAGAGTAATAGCCAATGAAAACAGTACAGTTTCTGAATAGAAAGTCAACGTACAAAATTTACTTGCATTTCTATATATTAACAATGAACTATCTAAAAATAAATTATCAAAACAATCTTATTTCCATTGGAACTATATATGCATGCATGTATGTATGTATGTAGGTAGGTATGTATGTATGTACGTATGCCTCATCTTTGGGGTATGTGTGTATATATATCTCTCTCATGAATGAATTTGGTAAAGCTGTAGGATACAAAATTTATATACAGAAATTAGTTGCAGTTTTATACACTAATAATGAAGTATCAGAAAAAGAAATTAAGAAAACAATCCCATTTACCATTCCAACAAAAATAATAAAATATCTAGGTATAAGCTATATCCTAAAGAGTACTTGTCCTCCAAAAACTGTATGATGCTCAGGAAGGAAATTGAAAATGACATGATCAGCTGGAAAGTTATACCATGTTTTTGGACTGAAGAATCAATATTGTTAAAATGATGATACTACCTAATGCAATGCACAGATGCTATGCAATCCACATCAAAATACTAATGGCATGATTCACAGAACTTGAACAGATAATTCTAAAGTTTGTATGGAAACACAAAAGACTCCAAGTAGCCAAAACAAACTTGAGAAAGAACAAACCTGGAGAAATCATATTCCCTCCCTTTAGACTATACTACAAAGCTACAGTAATCAAAAAAGTATGGTACTGGTGCGAAACAGACACATATGTCCATGGAAGAGAATACAGAGTGTAGAAATAAACTCAGGGGTTTATGATCAATTAATCTATAACAAAGGAGGGAAGAATATAAAATGGAGAAAATACAGTCACTTCAATGAGTGGTGCTGGGAAAACTGTATAGCTACATACAACAGAATGAAATTAGAACACTCTCTAACACCATATACAAAAATAAAATCAAAATCAGTTAAAGATCTAAATGTAAGACTGTGTACTCTAAAACTCCTAGAAGAAAACTTAGGCAGAACACTCTTTGACATACATCACGGCAATATTTTTTTGGCTCTGGCTCCTAAAGTAAAGGAAATAAAAATAAAAATAAACAAATGGAACTTAATTAGTCAAAAGCTGTTGCATAGCAAAGGAAATCATTGACAAAATGAAAAAATGACCTACTGAATGGGAGAAAATATTTCCAAATGACATGATCGATAAGGGATTACTATCCAACATATATAGAGAGCTCACACAACTCAACATCAAAAAATGAACAACCTGATTTAAAAATGGGCAAACACATTGAATATACTCTTTTTTCCCCAAAGAGGACATGCAGATGGCCCATTTCTAATCATCAGGGAAATGCAAATCAAAACCACAAGGGGATATCACCTCACACTTGTCAGAGGGCTATTATCACAAAGAACATGAGGGGTGGAGGGTGGGAAGGGATAGATGGGATTTCAAAATTGTTAAACAGATAAACAAGATTACACTGTATGGCAGAGGGAAATATACACAAGATCTTACAGTAGCTCACAGAGAAAACAATGTGACAATGAATATACCTATGTTCATGTATAACTGAAAAATTGTGCTCTACACTGGAATTTGACACAACACTGTAAAAAGATTTTGAATCAATAAAAAAATGTAAAAAAAAAACAAGACATTGAAACAACCTAAATGTCCATCAACAGATGGCTGGATAAAGAAGTTGTGATATACTCATACAATGGAATACTACGCAGCCATAAAAAAGGATAAAATAATTCCATTTGTTGCCATATGGATGGACCTGGAGATTGTTACATTAAGTGAAGTAAGCCAGAAAGAGCAAGACAAATACCATATGACATCACTTATATGTGAAATAAAAATATCACACAAATGAACTTATTTACTAAACAGAATCAGACTCATCAGACTCACAGACACAGAAAGCAAGCTTATGGGTACCAAAGTGGAAAGCAGATGAGGGAGGAACCAATGAGAAGTTTGGAATGAGCAGATACAAAATACTATATATAACAGATAAGCAACAGGGTGTTACGGTATGACACAGAGAACTATACTCACTATCCTGTAAATAAACCATAATGGGAAAGAATATGAAAAAGAATATGTATATATATATATGTAAAGCTGAATCACTTTGCTGTACACCAGAAACTTACACAATACTATAAATCAACTATAATTTAATTAAAATATTTTAAAAGAATAAAGATATTACACAATTAATTTTCACCTCGAAGAACTAGAAAAAAAGAAAAAGCAAAGGTGAGGAAAGTAACAAAATAATAAAGATGAGACAAAAATAACTAAAATACAGACTAGTAATCCTGTATAAAAGATCAAGGATGGCAAAAATTGTGTCTTTTAAAGATAAAAATTGAAAAATCTCTGGTTGAATCGTGCAAAAAAATATAAGAAAGAGGATTCACATAAAAAAGCAGAGATTAAAGAAGAGATATTGCAACTGAAGTAACAGAAATTCAAATGATCAAAACAGACTACTATGAACAATTATATGCCAACATATTGGAAAATCCAGAAAAGAATGGATAAATTCCTACAAAAATACAACCTACCAAGACTGAATCATGAAGAATTGGAAAATACGGACAAATAATGAATAAAAAGATTGAGTCAGCAACCAAAACAACACAAAATAAAGCAAAAAAAGCCCACGAGCAGATGGCTTTATGGGTGAATTCTACAAGACATTTAAAGAAGAATTAATACCAATTCTCAAATTATTTGAAAAATGAAAGAAGGGAACACTTCCAAACTTATTTTGTGAGGCCAGCATTATCCTGATAGCAAAGCCAGATGAGGACAGTATAAGAAACAAAATTATAATCAATATCTCAGATGAAGATAGATACAAAAATCATCAAAAACATACAACAAAAAAATCTAACAGTACATTAAAAGAATCATATGGCATTATCAAGTGGGATTAATTCCTGGGATACCGGGATAGTTCAACACATAAAAATCAATGTTTATTGATTTGCTACATCACACTAACAGAATGAAGGATAAAATCGTGATAATCTCAACAGGTACAGAAAAGTCACTTAACAAACTTCAACTGCTTTTCATGGTTAAAAAATATATTCTAAGTATAGAAGGAAAGCAATGCAACAAAATAAAGACCATAACAATGCAACAGCTAACCTCATACTCAAAAAAAGCTTGAAGGCTTTTCTCTAAAATCAGGAAAGCCATAAGAATTTCGACTCTCACTAATTCTACTCAACATTGTACAGGAAATCCCATGCAGAGAAATCAGTCATGAAAAATAAATGAAAGGCATTCAAATCAAAAAGGAAAAATAAAATTGTATCTTTTGGTAGATTACATAATCTTTTTATTGAAGTGTAGTGTATTTACAATATTATGTTAGTTTCAGGTGTACAGTAAAGTGACTTAGGTTTTTTCAGATTGTATGTATATATATATATATGAGTGTGTGTATATATATGTATATATATGCCTGAAGACTCCTGCAAAAAAAGAGTAATAGCCAATGAAAACAGTACAGTTTCTGAATAGAAAATCAACGTACAAAATTTACTTGCATTTCTATATATTAACAATGAACTATCTAAAAATAAATTATCAAAACAATCTTATTTCCATTGGAACTATATATGCATGCATGTATGTATGTATGTAGGTAGGTATGTATGTATGTACGTATGCCTCATCTTTGGGGTATGTGTGTATATATATCTCTCTCATGAATGAATTTGGTAAAGCTGTAGGATACAAAATTTATATACAGAAATTAGTTGCAGTTTTATACACTAATAATGAAGTATCAGAAAAAGAAATTAAGAAAACAATCCCATTTACCATTCCAACAAAAATAATAAAATATCTAGGTATAAGCTATATCCTAAAGAGTACTTGTCCTCCAAAAACTGTATGATGCTCAGGAAGGAAATTGAAAATGACATGAACAGCTGGAAAGTTATACCATGTTTTTGGACTGAAGAATCAATATTGTTAAAATGATGATACTACCTCATGCAATGCACAGATGCTATGCAATCCACATCAAAATACTAATGGCATGATTCACAGAACTTGAACAGATAATTCTAAAGTTTGTATGGAAACACAAAAGACTCCAAGTAGCCAAAACAAACTTGAGAAAGAACAAACCTGGAGAAATCATATTCCCTCCCTTTAGACTATACTACAAAGCTACAGTAATCAAAAAAGTATGGTACTGGTGCGAAACAGACACATATGTCCATGGAAGAGAATACAGAGTGTAGAAATAAACTCAGGGGTTTATGATCAATTAATCTATAACAAAGGAGGGAAGAATATAAAATGGAGAAAATACAGTCACTTCAATGAGTGGTGCTGGGAAAACTGTATAGCTACATACAACAGAATGAAATTAGAACACTCTCTAACACCATATACAAAAATAAAATCAAAATCAGTTAAAGATCTAAATGTAAGACTGTGTACTCTAAAACTCCTAGAAGAAAACTTAGGCAGAACACTCTTTGACATACATCACGGCAATATTTTTTTGGCTCTGGCTCCTAAAGTAAAGGAAATAAAAATAAAAATAAACAAATGGAACTTAATTAGTCAAAAGCTGTTGCATAGCAAAGGAAATCATTGACAAAATGAAAAAATGACCTACTGAATGGGAGAAAATATTTCCAAATGACATGATCGATAAGGGATTACTATCCAACATATATAGAGAGCTCACACAACTCAACATCAAAAAATGAACAACCTGATTTAAAAATGGGCAAACACATTGAATATACTCTTTTTTCCCCAAAGAGGACATGCAGATGGCCCATTTCTAATCATCAGGGAAATGCAAATCAAAACCACAAGGGGATATCACCTCACACTTGTCAGAGGGCTATTATCAGAAAGAACATGAGGGGTGGAGGGTGGGAAGGGATAGATGGGATTTCAAAATTGTTAAACAGATAAACAAGATTACACTGTATGGCACAGGGAAATATACACAAGATCTTACAGTAGCTCACAGAGAAAACAATGTGACAATGAATATACCTATGTTCATGTATAACTGAAAAATTGTGCTCTACACTGGAATTTGACACAACACTGTAAAAAGATTTTGAATCAATAAAAAAATGTAAAAAAAAAAACAAGACATTGAAACAACCTAAATGTCCATCAACAGATGGCTGGATAAAGAAGTTGTGATATACTCATACAATGGAATACTACGCAGCCATAAAAAAGGATAAAATAATTCCATTTGTTGCCATATGGATGGACCTGGAGATTGTTACATTAAGTGAAGTAAGCCAGAAAGAGCAAGACAAATACCATATGACATCACTTATATGTGAAATAAAAATATCACACAAATGAACTTATTTACTAAACAGAATCAGACTCATCAGACTCACAGACACAGAAAGCAAGCTTATGGGTACCAAAGTGGAAAGCAGATGAGGGAGGAACCAATGAGAAGTTTGGAATGAGCAGATACAAAATACTATATATAACAGATAAGCAACAGGGTGTTACGGTATGACACAGAGAACTATACTCACTATCCTGTAAATAAACCATAATGGGAAAGAATATGAAAAAGAATATGTATATATATATATGTAAAGCTGAATCACTTTGCTGTACACCAGAAACTTACACAATACTATAAATCAACTATAATTTAATTAAAATATTTTAAAAGAATAAAGATATTACACAATTAATTTTCACCTCGAAGAACTAGAAAAAAAGAAAAAGCAAAGGTGAGGAAAGTAACAAAATAATAAAGATGAGACAAAAATAACTAAAATACAGACTAGTAATCCTGTATAAAAGATCAAGGATGGCAAAAATTGTGTCTTTTAAAGATAAAAATTGAAAAATCTCTGGTTGAATCGTGCAAAAAAATATAAGAAAGAGGATTCACATAAAAAAGCAGAGATTAAAGAAGAGATATTGCAACTGAAGTAACAGAAATTCAAATGATCAAAACAGACTACTATGAACAATTATATGCCAACATATTGGAAAATCCAGAAAAGAATGGATAAATTCCTACAAAAATACAACCTACCAAGACTGAATCATGAAGAATTGGAAAATACGGACAAATAATGAATAAAAAGATTGAGTCAGCAACCAAAACAACACAAAATAAAGCAAAAAAAGCCCACGAGCAGATGGCTTTATGGGTGAATTCTACAAGACATTTAAAGAAGAATTAATACCAATTCTCAAATTATTTGAAAAATGAAAGAAGGGAACACTTCCAAACTTATTTTGTGAGGCCAGCATTATCCTGATAGCAAAGCCAGATGAGGACAGTATAAGAAACAAAATTATAATCAATATCTCAGATGAAGATAGATACAAAAATCATCAAAAACATACAACAAAAAAATCTAACAGTACATTAAAAGAATCATATGGCATTATCAAGTGGGATTAATTCCTGGGATACCGGGATAGTTCAACACATAAAAATCAATGTTTATTGATTTGCTACATCACACTAACAGAATGAAGGATAAAATCGTGATAATCTCAACAGGTACAGAAAAGTCACTTAACAAACTTCAACTGCTTTTCATGGTTAAAAAATATATTCTAAGTATAGAAGGAAAGCAATGCAACAAAATAAAGACCATAACAATGCAACAGCTAACCTCATACTCAAAAAAAGCTTGAAGGCTTTTCTCTAAAATCAGGAAAGCCATAAGAATTTCGACTCTCACTAATTCTACTCAACATTGTACAGGAAATCCCATGCAGAGAAATCAGTCATGAAAAATAAATGAAAGGCATTCAAATCAAAAAGGAAAAATAAAATTGTATCTTTTGGTAGATTACATAATCTTTTTATTGAAGTGTAGTGTATTTACAATATTATGTTAGTTTCAGGTGTACAGTAAAGTGACTTAGGTTTTTTCAGATTGTATGTATATATATATATATGAGTGTGTGTATATATATGTATATATATGCCTGAAGACTCCTGCAAAAAAAGAGTAATAGCCAATGAAAACAGTACAGTTTCTGAATAGAAAATCAACGTACAAAATTTACTTGCATTTCTATATATTAACAATGAACTATCTAAAAATAAATTATCAAAACAATCTTATTTCCATTGGAACTATATATGCATGCATGTATGTATGTATGTAGGTAGGTATGTATGTATGTACGTATGCCTCATCTTTGGGGTATGTGTGTATATATATCTCTCTCATGAATGAATTTGGTAAAGCTGTAGGATACAAAATTTATATACAGAAATTAGTTGCAGTTTTATACACTAATAATGAAGTATCAGAAAAAGAAATTAAGAAAACAATCCCATTTACCATTCCAACAAAAATAATAAAATATCTAGGTATAAGCTATATCCTAAAGAGTACTTGTCCTCCAAAAACTGTATGATGCTCAGGAAGGAAATTGAAAATGACATGAACAGCTGGAAAGTTATACCATGTTTTTGGACTGAAGAATCAATATTGTTAAAATGATGATACTACCTCATGCAATGCACAGATGCTATGCAATCCACATCAAAATACTAATGGCATGATTCACAGAACTTGAACAGATAATTCTAAAGTTTGTATGGAAACACAAAAGACTCCAAGTAGCCAAAACAAACTTGAGAAAGAACAAACCTGGAGAAATCATATTCCCTCCCTTTAGACTATACTACAAAGCTACAGTAATCAAAAAAGTATGGTACTGGTGCGAAACAGACACATATGTCCATGGAAGAGAATACAGAGTGTAGAAATAAACTCAGGGGTTTATGATCAATTAATCTATAACAAAGGAGGGAAGAATATAAAATGGAGAAAATACAGTCACTTCAATGAGTGGTGCTGGGAAAACTGTATAGCTACATACAACAGAATGAAATTAGAACACTCTCTAACACCATATACAAAAATAAAATCAAAATCAGTTAAAGATCTAAATGTAAGACTGTGTACTCTAAAACTCCTAGAAGAAAACTTAGGCAGAACACTCTTTGACATACATCACGGCAATATTTTTTTGGCTCTGGCTCCTAAAGTAAAGGAAATAAAAATAAAAATAAACAAATGGAACTTAATTAGTCAAAAGCTGTTGCATAGCAAAGGAAATCATTGACAAAATGAAAAAATGACCTACTGAATGGGAGAAAATATTTCCAAATGACATGATCGATAAGGGATTACTATCCAACATATATAGAGAGCTCACACAACTCAACATCAAAAAATGAACAACCTGATTTAAAAATGGGCAAACACATTGAATATACTCTTTTTTCCCCAAAGAGGACATGCAGATGGCCCATTTCTAATCATCAGGGAAATGCAAATCAAAACCACAAGGGGATATCACCTCACACTTGTCAGAGGGCTATTATCAGAAAGAACATGAGGGGTGGAGGGTGGGAAGGGATAGATGGGATTTCAAAATTGTTAAACAGATAAACAAGATTACACTGTATGGCACAGGGAAATATACACAAGATCTTACAGTAGCTCACAGAGAAAACAATGTGACAATGAATATACCTATGTTCATGTATAACTGAAAAATTGTGCTCTACACTGGAATTTGACACAACACTGTAAAAAGATTTTGAATCAATAAAAAAATGTTAAAAAAAAAAACAAGACATTGAAACAACCTAAATGTCCATCAACAGATGGCTGGATAAAGAAGTTGTGATATACTCATACAATGGAATACTACGCAGCCATAAAAAAGGATAAAATAATTCCATTTGTTGCCATATGGATGGACCTGGAGATTGTTACATTAAGTGAAGTAAGCCAGAAAGAGCAAGACAAATACCATATGACATCACTTATATGTGAAATAAAAATATCACACAAATGAACTTATTTACTAAACAGAATCAGACTCATCAGACTCACAGACACAGAAAGCAAGCTTATGGGTACCAAAGTGGAAAGCAGATGAGGGAGGAACCAATGAGAAGTTTGGAATGAGCAGATACAAAATACTATATATAACAGATAAGCAACAGGGTGTTACGGTATGACACAGAGAACTATACTCACTATCCTGTAAATAAACCATAATGGGAAAGAATATGAAAAAGAATATGTATATATATATATGTAAAGCTGAATCACTTTGCTGTACACCAGAAACTTACACAATACTATAAATCAACTATAATTTAATTAAAATATTTTAAAAGAATAAAGATATTACACAATTAATTTTCACCTCGAAGAACTAGAAAAAAAGAAAAAGCAAAGGTGAGGAAAGTAACAAAATAATAAAGATGAGACAAAAATAACTAAAATACAGACTAGTAATCCTGTATAAAAGATCAAGGATGGCAAAAATTGTGTCTTTTAAAGATAAAAATTGAAAAATCTCTGGTTGAATCGTGCAAAAAAATATAAGAAAGAGGATTCACATAAAAAAGCAGAGATTAAAGAAGAGATATTGCAACTGAAGTAACAGAAATTCAAATGATCAAAACAGACTACTATGAACAATTATATGCCAACATATTGGAAAATCCAGAAAAGAATGGATAAATTCCTACAAAAATACAACCTACCAAGACTGAATCATGAAGAATTGGAAAATACGGACAAATAATGAATAAAAAGATTGAGTCAGCAACCAAAACAACACAAAATAAAGCAAAAAAAGCCCACGAGCAGATGGCTTTATGGGTGAATTCTACAAGACATTTAAAGAAGAATTAATACCAATTCTCAAATTATTTGAAAAATGAAAGAAGGGAACACTTCCAAACTTATTTTGTGAGGCCAGCATTATCCTGATAGCAAAGCCAGATGAGGACAGTATAAGAAACAAAATTATAATCAATATCTCAGATGAAGATACATACAAAAATCATCAAAAACATACAACAAAAAAATCTAACAGTACATTAAAAGAATCATATGGCATTATCAAGTGGGATTAATTCCTGGGATACCGGGATAGTTCAACACATAAAAATCAATGTTTATTGATTTGCTACATCACACTAACAGAATGAAGGATAAAATCGTGATCATCTCAACAGGTACAGAAAAGTCACTTAACAAACTTCAACTGCTTTTCATGGTAAAAAATATATTCTAAGTATAGAAGGAAAGCAATGCAACAAAATAAAGACCATAACAATGCAACAGCTAACCTCATACTCAAAAAAGGCTTGAAGGCTTTTCTCTAAAATCAGGAAAGCCATAAGAATTTCGACTCTCACTAATTCTACTCAACATTGTACAGGAAATCCCATGCAGAGAAATCAGTCATGAAAAATAAATGAAAGGCATTCAAATCAAAAAGGAAAAATAAAATTGTATCTTTTGGTAGATTACATAATCTTTTTATTGAAGTGTAGTGTATTTACAATATTATGTTAGTTTCAGGTGTACAGTAAAGTGACAGGTTTTGTCAGATTGTATGTATATATATATATATGAGTGTGTGTATATATATGTATATATATGCCTGAAGACTCCTGCAAAAAAAGAGTAATAGCCAATGAAAACAGTACAGTTTCTGAATAGAAAGTCAACGTACAAAATTTACTTGCATTTCTATATATTAACAATGAACTATCTAAAAATAAATTATCAAAACAATCTTATTTCCATTGGAACTATATATGCATGCATGTATGTATGTATGTAGGTAGGTATGTATGTATGTACGTATGCCTCATCTTTGGGGTATGTGTGTATATATATCTCTCTCATGAATGAATTTGGTAAAGCTGTAGGATACAAAATTTATATACAGAAATTAGTTGCAGTTTTATACACTAATAATGAAGTATCAGAAAAAGAAATTAAGAAAACAATCCCATTTACCATTCCAACAAAAATAATAAAATATCTAGGTATAAGCTATATCCTAAAGAGTACTTGTCCTCCAAAAACTGTATGATGCTCAGGAAGGAAATTGAAAATGACATGAACAGCTGGAAAGTTATACCATGTTTTTGGACTGAAGAATCAATATTGTTAAAATGATGATACTACCTCATGCAATGCACAGATGCTATGCAATCCACATCAAAATACTAATGGCATGATTCACAGAACTTGAACAGATAATTCTAAAGTTTGTATGGAAACACAAAAGACTCCAAGTAGCCAAAACAAACTTGAGAAAGAACAAACCTGGAGAAATCATATTCCCTCCCTTTAGACTATACTACAAAGCTACAGTAATCAAAAAAGTATGGTACTGGTGCGAAACAGACACATATGTCCATGGAAGAGAATACAGAGTGTAGAAATAAACTCAGGGGTTTATGATCAATTAATCTATAACAAAGGAGGGAAGAATATAAAATGGAGAAAATACAGTCACTTCAATGAGTGGTGCTGGGAAAACTGTATAGCTACATACAACAGAATGAAATTAGAACACTCTCTAACACCATATACAAAAATAAAATCAAAATCAGTTAAAGATCTAAATGTAAGACTGTGTACTCTAAAACTCCTAGAAGAAAACTTAGGCAGAACACTCTTTGACATACATCACGGCAATATTTTTTTGGCTCTGGCTCCTAAAGTAAAGGAAATAAAAATAAAAATAAACAAATGGAACTTAATTAGTCAAAAGCTGTTGCATAGCAAAGGAAATCATTGACAAAATGAAAAAATGACCTACTGAATGGGAGAAAATATTTCCAAATGACATGATCGATAAGGGATTACTATCCAACATATATAGAGAGCTCACACAACTCAACATCAAAAAATGAACAACCTGATTTAAAAATGGGCAAACACATTGAATATACTCTTTTTTCCCCAAAGAGGACATGCAGATGGCCCATTTCTAATCATCAGGGAAATGCAAATCAAAACCACAAGGGGATATCACCTCACACTTGTCAGAGGGCTATTATCAGAAAGAACATGAGGGGTGGAGGGTGGGAAGGGATAGATGGGATTTCAAAATTGTTAAACAGATAAACAAGATTACACTGTATGGCACAGGGAAATATACACAAGATCTTACAGTAGCTCACAGAGAAAACAATGTGACAATGAATATACCTATGTTCATGTATAACTGAAAAATTGTGCTCTACACTGGAATTTGACACAACACTGTAAAAAGATTTTGAATCAATAAAAAAATGTAAAAAAAAAAAACAAGACATTGAAACAACCTAAATGTCCATCAACAGATGGCTGGATAAAGAAGTTGTGATATACTCATACAATGGAATACTACGCAGCCATAAAAAAGGATAAAATAATTCCATTTGTTGCCATATGGATGGACCTGGAGATTGTTACATTAAGTGAAGTAAGCCAGAAAGAGCAAGACAAATACCATATGACATCACTTATATGTGAAATAAAAATATCACACAAATGAACTTATTTACTAAACAGAATCAGACTCATCAGACTCACAGACACAGAAAGCAAGCTTATGGGTACCAAAGTGGAAAGCAGATGAGGGAGGAACCAATGAGAAGTTTGGAATGAGCAGATACAAAATACTATATATAACAGATAAGCAACAGGGTGTTACGGTATGACACAGAGAACTATACTCACTATCCTGTAAATAAACCATAATGGGAAAGAATATGAAAAAGAATATGTATATATATATATGTAAAGCTGAATCACTTTGCTGTACACCAGAAACTTACACAATACTATAAATCAACTATAATTTAATTAAAATATTTTAAAAGAATAAAGATATTACACAATTAATTTTCACCTCGAAGAACTAGAAAAAAAGAAAAAGCAAAGGTGAGGAAAGTAACAAAATAATAAAGATGAGACAAAAATAACTAAAATACAGACTAGTAATCCTGTATAAAAGATCAAGGATGGCAAAAATTGTGTCTTTTAAAGATAAAAATTGAAAAATCTCTGGTTGAATCGTGCAAAAAAATATAAGAAAGAGGATTCACATAAAAAAGCAGAGATTAAAGAAGAGATATTGCAACTGAAGTAACAGAAATTCAAATGATCAAAACAGACTACTATGAACAATTATATGCCAACATATTGGAAAATCCAGAAAAGAATGGATAAATTCCTACAAAAATACAACCTACCAAGACTGAATCATGAAGAATTGGAAAATACGGACAAATAATGAATAAAAAGATTGAGTCAGCAACCAAAACAACACAAAATAAAGCAAAAAAAGCCCACGAGCAGATGGCTTTATGGGTGAATTCTACAAGACATTTAAAGAAGAATTAATACCAATTCTCAAATTATTTGAAAAATGAAAGAAGGGAACACTTCCAAACTTATTTTGTGAGGCCAGCATTATCCTGATAGCAAAGCCAGATGAGGACAGTATAAGAAACAAAATTATAATCAATATCTCAGATGAAGATACATACAAAAATCATCAAAAACATACAACAAAAAAATCTAACAGTACATTAAAAGAATCATATGGCATTATCAAGTGGGATTAATTCCTGGGATACCGGGATAGTTCAACACATAAAAATCAATGTTTATTGATTTGCTACATCACACTAACAGAATGAAGGATAAAATCGTGATCATCTCAACAGGTACAGAAAAGTCACTTAACAAACTTCAACTGCTTTTCATGGTAAAAAATATATTCTAAGTATAGAAGGAAAGCAATGCAACAAAATAAAGACCATAACAATGCAACAGCTAACCTCATACTCAAAAAAGGCTTGAAGGCTTTTCTCTAAAATCAGGAAAGCCATAAGAATTTCGACTCTCACTAATTCTACTCAACATTGTACAGGAAATCCCATGCAGAGAAATCAGTCATGAAAAATAAATGAAAGGCATTCAAATCAAAAAGGAAAAATAAAATTGTATCTTTTGGTAGATTACATAATCTTTTTATTGAAGTGTAGTGTATTTACAATATTATGTTAGTTTCAGGTGTACAGTAAAGTGACTTAGGTTTTGTCAGATTGTATGTATATATATATATATGAGTGTGTGTATATATATGTATATATATGCCTGAAGACTCCTGCAAAAAAAGAGTAATAGCCAATGAAAACAGTACAGTTTCTGAATAGAAAGTCAACGTACAAAATTTACTTGCATTTCTATATATTAACAATGAACTATCTAAAAATAAATTATCAAAACAATCTTATTTCCATTGGAACTATATATGCATGCATGTATGTATGTATGTAGGTAGGTATGTATGTATGTACGTATGCCTCATCTTTGGGGTATGTGTGTATATATATCTCTCTCATGAATGAATTTGGTAAAGCTGTAGGATACAAAATTTATATACAGAAATTAGTTGCAGTTTTATACACTAATAATGAAGTATCAGAAAAAGAAATTAAGAAAACAATCCCATTTACCATTCCAACAAAAATAATAAAATATCTAGGTATAAGCTATATCCTAAAGAGTACTTGTCCTCCAAAAACTGTATGATGCTCAGGAAGGAAATTGAAAATGACATGATCAGCTGGAAAGTTATACCATGTTTTTGGACTGAAGAATCAATATTGTTAAAATGATGATACTACCTAATGCAATGCACAGATGCTATGCAATCCACATCAAAATACTAATGGCATGATTCACAGAACTTGAACAGATAATTCTAAAGTTTGTATGGAAACACAAAAGACTCCAAGTAGCCAAAACAAACTTGAGAAAGAACAAACCTGGAGAAATCATATTCCCTCCCTTTAGACTATACTACAAAGCTACAGTAATCAAAAAAGTATGGTACTGGTGCGAAACAGACACATATGTCCATGGAAGAGAATACAGAGTGTAGAAATAAACTCAGGGGTTTATGATCAATTAATCTATAACAAAGGAGGGAAGAATATAAAATGGAGAAAATACAGTCACTTCAATGAGTGGTGCTGCGAAAACTGTATAGCTACATACAACAGAATGAAATTAGAACACTCTCTAACACCATATACAAAAATAAAATCAAAATCAGTTAAAGATCTAAATGTAAGACTGTGTACTCTAAAACTCCTAGAAGAAAACTTAGGCAGAACACTCTTTGACATACATCACGGCAATATTTTTTTGGCTCTGGCTCCTAAAGTAAAGGAAATAAAAATAAAAATAAACAAATGGAACTTAATTAGTCAAAAGCTGTTGCATAGCAAAGGAAATCATTGACAAAATGAAAAAATGACCTACTGAATGGGAGAAAATATTTCCAAATGACATGATCGATAAGGGATTACTATCCAACATATATAGAGAGCTCACACAACTCAACATCAAAAAATGAACAACCTGATTTAAAAATGGGCAAACACATTGAATATACTCTTTTTTCCCCAAAGAGGACATGCAGATGGCCCATTTCTAATCATCAGGGAAATGCAAATCAAAACCACAAGGGGATATCACCTCACACTTGTCAGAGGGCTATTATCAGAAAGAACATGAGGGGTGGAGGGTGGGAAGGGATAGATGGGATTTCAAAATTGTTAAACAGATAAACAAGATTACACTGTATGGCACAGGGAAATATACACAAGATCTTACAGTAGCTCACAGAGAAAACAATGTGACAATGAATATACCTATGTTCATGTATAACTGAAAAATTGTGCTCTACACTGGAATTTGACACAACACTGTAAAAAGATTTTGAATCAATAAAAAAATGTTAAAAAAAAAAACAAGACATTGAAACAACCTAAATGTCCATCAACAGATGGCTGGATAAAGAAGTTGTGATATACTCATACAATGGAATACTACGCAGCCATAAAAAAGGATAAAATAATTCCATTTGTTGCCATATGGATGGACCTGGAGATTGTTACATTAAGTGAAGTAAGCCAGAAAGAGCAAGACAAATACCATATGACATCACTTATATGTGAAATAAAAATATCACACAAATGAACTTATTTACTAAACAGAATCAGACTCATCAGACTCACAGACACAGAAAGCAAGCTTATGGGTACCAAAGTGGAAAGCAGATGAGGGAGGAACCAATGAGAAGTTTGGAATGAGCAGATACAAAATACTATATATAACAGATAAGCAACAGGGTGTTACGGTATGACACAGAGAACTATACTCACTATCCTGTAAATAAACCATAATGGGAAAGAATATGAAAAAGAATATGTATATATATATATGTAAAGCTGAATCACTTTGCTGTACACCAGAAACTTACACAATACTATAAATCAACTATAATTTAATTAAAATATTTTAAAAGAATAAAGATATTACACAATTAATTTTCACCTCGAAGAACTAGAAAAAAAGAAAAAGCAAAGGTGAGGAAAGTAACAAAATAATAAAGATGAGACAAAAATAACTAAAATACAGACTAGTAATCCTGTATAAAAGATCAAGGATGGCAAAAATTGTGTCTTTTAAAGATAAAAATTGAAAAATCTCTGGTTGAATCGTGCAAAAAAATATAAGAAAGAGGATTCACATAAAAAAGCAGAGATTAAAGAAGAGATATTGCAACTGAAGTAACAGAAATTCAAATGATCAAAACAGACTACTATGAACAATTATATGCCAACATATTGGAAAATCCAGAAAAGAATGGATAAATTCCTACAAAAATACAACCTACCAAGACTGAATCATGAAGAATTGGAAAATACGGACAAATAATGAATAAAAAGATTGAGTCAGCAACCAAAACAACACAAAATAAAGCAAAAAAAGCCCACGAGCAGATGGCTTTATGGGTGAATTCTACAAGACATTTAAAGAAGAATTAATACCAATTCTCAAATTATTTGAAAAATGAAAGAAGGGAACACTTCCAAACTTATTTTGTGAGGCCAGCATTATCCTGATAGCAAAGCCAGATGAGGACAGTATAAGAAACAAAATTATAATCAATATCTCAGATGAAGATACATACAAAAATCATCAAAAACATACAACAAAAAAATCTAACAGTACATTAAAAGAATCATATGGCATTATCAAGTGGGATTAATTCCTGGGATACCGGGATAGTTCAACACATAAAAATCAATGTTTATTGATTTGCTACATCACACTAACAGAATGAAGGATAAAATCGTGATCATCTCAACAGGTACAGAAAAGTCACTTAACAAACTTCAACTGCTTTTCATGGTAAAAAATATATTCTAAGTATAGAAGGAAAGCAATGCAACAAAATAAAGACCATAACAATGCAACAGCTAACCTCATACTCAAAAAAGGCTTGAAGGCTTTTCTCTAAAATCAGGAAAGCCATAAGAATTTCGACTCTCACTAATTCTACTCAACATTGTACAGGAAATCCCATGCAGAGAAATCAGTCATGAAAAATAAATGAAAGGCATTCAAATCAAAAAGGAAAAATAAAATTGTATCTTTTGGTAGATTACATAATCTTTTTATTGAAGTGTAGTGTATTTACAATATTATGTTAGTTTCAGGTGTACAGTAAAGTGACTTAGGTTTTGTCAGATTGTATGTATATATATATATATGAGTGTGTGTATATATATGTATATATATGCCTGAAGACTCCTGCAAAAAAAGAGTAATAGCCAATGAAAACAGTACAGTTTCTGAATAGAAAGTCAACGTACAAAATTTACTTGCATTTCTATATATTAACAATGAACTATCTAAAAATAAATTATCAAAACAATCTTATTTCCATTGGAACTATATATGCATGCATGTATGTATGTATGTAGGTAGGTATGTATGTATGTACGTATGCCTCATCTTTGGGGTATGTGTGTATATATATCTCTCTCATGAATGAATTTGGTAAAGCTGTAGGATACAAAATTTATATACAGAAATTAGTTGCAGTTTTATACACTAATAATGAAGTATCAGAAAAAGAAATTAAGAAAACAATCCCATTTACCATTCCAACAAAAATAATAAAATATCTAGGTATAAGCTATATCCTAAAGAGTACTTGTCCTCCAAAAACTGTATGATGCTCAGGAAGGAAATTGAAAATGACATGATCAGCTGGAAAGTTATACCATGTTTTTGGACTGAAGAATCAATATTGTTAAAATGATGATACTACCTCATGCAATGCACAGATGCTATGCAATCCACATCAAAATACTAATGGCATGATTCACAGAACTTGAACAGATAATTCTAAAGTTTGTATGGAAACACAAAAGACTCCAAGTAGCCAAAACAAACTTGAGAAAGAACAAACCTGGAGAAATCATATTCCCTCCCTTTAGACTATACTACAAAGCTACAGTAATCAAAAAAGTATGGTACTGGTGCGAAACAGACACATATGTCCATGGAAGAGAATACAGAGTGTAGAAATAAACTCAGGGGTTTATGATCAATTAATCTATAACAAAGGAGGGAAGAATATAAAATGGAGAAAATACAGTCACTTCAATGAGTGGTGCTGGGAAAACTGTATAGCTACATACAACAGAATGAAATTAGAACACTCTCTAACACCATATACAAAAATAAAATCAAAATCAGTTAAAGATCTAAATGTAAGACTGTGTACTCTAAAACTCCTAGAAGAAAACTTAGGCAGAACACTCTTTGACATACATCACGGCAATATTTTTTTGGCTCTGGCTCCTAAAGTAAAGGAAATAAAAATAAAAATAAACAAATGGAACTTAATTAGTCAAAAGCTGTTGCATAGCAAAGGAAATCATTGACAAAATGAAAAAATGACCTACTGAATGGGAGAAAATATTTCCAAATGACATGATCGATAAGGGATTACTATCCAACATATATAGAGAGCTCACACAACTCAACATCAAAAAATGAACAACCTGATTTAAAAATGGGCAAACACATTGAATATACTCTTTTTTCCCCAAAGAGGACATGCAGATGGCCCATTTCTAATCATCAGGGAAATGCAAATCAAAACCACAAGGGGATATCACCTCACACTTGTCAGAGGGCTATTATCACAAAGAACATGAGGGGTGGAGGGTGGGAAGGGATAGATGGGATTTCAAAATTGTTAAACAGATAAACAAGATTACACTGTATGGCACAGGGAAATATACACAAGATCTTACAGTAGCTCACAGAGAAAACAATGTGACAATGAATATACCTATGTTCATGTATAACTGAAAAATTGTGCTCTACACTGGAATTTGACACAACACTGTAAAAAGATTTTGAATCAATAAAAAAATGTAAAAAAAAAACAAGACATTGAAACAACCTAAATGTCCATCAACAGATGGCTGGATAAAGAAGTTGTGATATACTCATACAATGGAATACTACGCAGCCATAAAAAAGGATAAAATAATTCCATTTGTTGCCATATGGATGGACCTGGAGATTGTTACATTAAGTGAAGTAAGCCAGAAAGAGCAAGACAAATACCATATGACATCACTTATATGTGAAATAAAAATATCACACAAATGAACTTATTTACTAAACAGAATCAGACTCATCAGACTCACAGACACAGAAAGCAAGCTTATGGGTACCAAAGTGGAAAGCAGATGAGGGAGGAACCAATGAGAAGTTTGGAATGAGCAGATACAAAATACTATATATAACAGATAAGCAACAGGGTGTTACGGTATGACACAGAGAACTATACTCACTATCCTGTAAATAAACCATAATGGGAAAGAATATGAAAAAGAATATGTATATATATATATGTAAAGCTGAATCACTTTGCTGTACACCAGAAACTTACACAATACTATAAATCAACTATAATTTAATTAAAATATTTTAAAAGAATAAAGATATTACACAATTAATTTTCACCTCGAAGAACTAGAAAAAAAGAAAAAGCAAAGGTGAGGAAAGTAACAAAATAATAAAGATGAGACAAAAATAACTAAAATACAGACTAGTAATCCTGTATAAAAGATCAAGGATGGCAAAAATTGTGTCTTTTAAAGATAAAAATTGAAAAATCTCTGGTTGAATCGTGCAAAAAAATATAAGAAAGAGGATTCACATAAAAAAGCAGAGATTAAAGAAGAGATATTGCAACTGAAGTAACAGAAATTCAAATGATCAAAACAGACTACTATGAACAATTATATGCCAACATATTGGAAAATCCAGAAAAGAATGGATAAATTCCTACAAAAATACAACCTACCAAGACTGAATCATGAAGAATTGGAAAATACGGACAAATAATGAATAAAAAGATTGAGTCAGCAACCAAAACAACACAAAATAAAGCAAAAAAAGCCCACGAGCAGATGGCTTTATGGGTGAATTCTACAAGACATTTAAAGAAGAATTAATACCAATTCTCAAATTATTTGAAAAATGAAAGAAGGGAACACTTCCAAACTTATTTTGTGAGGCCAGCATTATCCTGATAGCAAAGCCAGATGAGGACAGTATAAGAAACAAAATTATAATCAATATCTCAGATGAAGATACATACAAAAATCATCAAAAACATACAACAAAAAAATCTAACAGTACATTAAAAGAATCATATGGCATTATCAAGTGGGATTAATTCCTGGGATACCGGGATAGTTCAACACATAAAAATCAATGTTTATTGATTTGCTACATCACACTAACAGAATGAAGGATAAAATCGTGATCATCTCAACAGGTACAGAAAAGTCACTTAACAAACTTCAACTGCTTTTCATGGTAAAAAATATATTCTAAGTATAGAAGGAAAGCAATGCAACAAAATAAAGACCATAACAATGCAACAGCTAACCTCATACTCAAAAAAGGCTTGAAGGCTTTTCTCTAAAATCAGGAAAGCCATAAGAATTTCGACTCTCACTAATTCTACTCAACATTGTACAGGAAATCCCATGCAGAGAAATCAGTCATGAAAAATAAATGAAAGGCATTCAAATCAAAAAGGAAAAATAAAATTGTATCTTTTGGTAGATTACATAATCTTTTTATTGAAGTGTAGTGTATTTACAATATTATGTTAGTTTCAGGTGTACAGTAAAGTGACTTAGGTTTTGTCAGATTGTATGTATATATATATATATGAGTGTGTGTATATATATGTATATATATGCCTGAAGACTCCTGCAAAAAAAGAGTAATAGCCAATGAAAACAGTACAGTTTCTGAATAGAAAGTCAACGTACAAAATTTACTTGCATTTCTATATATTAACAATGAACTATCTAAAAATAAATTATCAAAACAATCTTATTTCCATTGGAACTATATATGCATGCATGTATGTATGTATGTAGGTAGGTATGTATGTATGTACGTATGCCTCATCTTTGGGGTATGTGTGTATATATATCTCTCTCATGAATGAATTTGGTAAAGCTGTAGGATACAAAATTTATATACAGAAATTAGTTGCAGTTTTATACACTAATAATGAAGTATCAGAAAAAGAAATTAAGAAAACAATCCCATTTACCATTCCAACAAAAATAATAAAATATCTAGGTATAAGCTATATCCTAAAGAGTACTTGTCCTCCAAAAACTGTATGATGCTCAGGAAGGAAATTGAAAATGACATGAACAGCTGGAAAGTTATACCATGTTTTTGGACTGAAGAATCAATATTGTTAAAATGATGATACTACCTCATGCAATGCACAGATGCTATGCAATCCACATCAAAATACTAATGGCATGATTCACAGAACTTGAACAGATAATTCTAAAGTTTGTATGGAAACACAAAAGACTCCAAGTAGCCAAAACAAACTTGAGAAAGAACAAACCTGGAGAAATCATATTCCCTCCCTTTAGACTATACTACAAAGCTACAGTAATCAAAAAAGTATGGTACTGGTGCGAAACAGACACATATGTCCATGGAAGAGAATACAGAGTGTAGAAATAAACTCAGGGGTTTATGATCAATTAATCTATAACAAAGGAGGGAAGAATATAAAATGGAGAAAATACAGTCACTTCAATGAGTGGTGCTGGGAAAACTGTATAGCTACATACAACAGAATGAAATTAGAACACTCTCTAACACCATATACAAAAATAAAATCAAAATCAGTTAAAGATCTAAATGTAAGACTGTGTACTCTAAAACTCCTAGAAGAAAACTTAGGCAGAACACTCTTTGACATACATCACGGCAATATTTTTTTGGCTCTGGCTCCTAAAGTAAAGGAAATAAAAATAAAAATAAACAAATGGAACTTAATTAGTCAAAAGCTGTTGCATAGCAAAGGAAATCATTGACAAAATGAAAAAATGACCTACTGAATGGGAGAAAATATTTCCAAATGACATGATCGATAAGGGATTACTATCCAACATATATAGAGAGCTCACACAACTCAACATCAAAAAATGAACAACCTGATTTAAAAATGGGCAAACACATTGAATATACTCTTTTTTCCCCAAAGAGGACATGCAGATGGCCCATTTCTAATCATCAGGGAAATGCAAATCAAAACCACAAGGGGATATCACCTCACACTTGTCAGAGGGCTATTATCAGAAAGAACATGAGGGGTGGAGGGTGGGAAGGGATAGATGGGATTTCAAAATTGTTAAACAGATAAACAAGATTACACTGTATGGCACAGGGAAATATACACAAGATCTTACAGTAGCTCACAGAGAAAACAATGTGACAATGAATATACCTATGTTCATGTATAACTGAAAAATTGTGCTCTACACTGGAATTTGACACAACACTGTAAAAAGATTTTGAATCAATAAAAAAATGTTAAAAAAAAAAACAAGACATTGAAACAACCTAAATGTCCATCAACAGATGGCTGGATAAAGAAGTTGTGATATACTCATACAATGGAATACTACGCAGCCATAAAAAAGGATAAAATAATTCCATTTGTTGCCATATGGATGGACCTGGAGATTGTTACATTAAGTGAAGTAAGCCAGAAAGAGCAAGACAAATACCATATGACATCACTTATATGTGAAATAAAAATATCACACAAATGAACTTATTTACTAAACAGAATCAGACTCATCAGACTCACAGACACAGAAAGCAAGCTTATGGGTACCAAAGTGGAAAGCAGATGAGGGAGGAACCAATGAGAAGTTTGGAATGAGCAGATACAAAATACTATATATAACAGATAAGCAACAGGGTGTTACGGTATGACACAGAGAACTATACTCACTATCCTGTAAATAAACCATAATGGGAAAGAATATGAAAAAGAATATGTATATATATATATGTAAAGCTGAATCACTTTGCTGTACACCAGAAACTTACACAATACTATAAATCAACTATAATTTAATTAAAATATTTTAAAAGAATAAAGATATTACACAATTAATTTTCACCTCGAAGAACTAGAAAAAAAGAAAAAGCAAAGGTGAGGAAAGTAACAAAATAATAAAGATGAGACAAAAATAACTAAAATACAGACTAGTAATCCTGTATAAAAGATCAAGGATGGCAAAAATTGTGTCTTTTAAAGATAAAAATTGAAAAATCTCTGGTTGAATCGTGCAAAAAAATATAAGAAAGAGGATTCACATAAAAAAGCAGAGATTAAAGAAGAGATATTGCAACTGAAGTAACAGAAATTCAAATGATCAAAACAGACTACTATGAACAATTATATGCCAACATATTGGAAAATCCAGAAAAGAATGGATAAATTCCTACAAAAATACAACCTACCAAGACTGAATCATGAAGAATTGGAAAATACGGACAAATAATGAATAAAAAGATTGAGTCAGCAACCAAAACAACACAAAATAAAGCAAAAAAAGCCCACGAGCAGATGGCTTTATGGGTGAATTCTACAAGACATTTAAAGAAGAATTAATACCAATTCTCAAATTATTTGAAAAATGAAAGAAGGGAACACTTCCAAACTTATTTTGTGAGGCCAGCATTATCCTGATAGCAAAGCCAGATGAGGACAGTATAAGAAACAAAATTATAATCAATATCTCAGATGAAGATACATACAAAAATCATCAAAAACATACAACAAAAAAATCTAACAGTACATTAAAAGAATCATATGGCATTATCAAGTGGGATTAATTCCTGGGATACCGGGATAGTTCAACACATAAAAATCAATGTTTATTGATTTGCTACATCACACTAACAGAATGAAGGATAAAATCGTGATCATCTCAACAGGTACAGAAAAGTCACTTAACAAACTTCAACTGCTTTTCATGGTAAAAAATATATTCTAAGTATAGAAGGAAAGCAATGCAACAAAATAAAGACCATAACAATGCAACAGCTAACCTCATACTCAAAAAAGGCTTGAAGGCTTTTCTCTAA
This sequence comes from Vicugna pacos, assembly GCF_048564905.1. Lineage (NCBI taxonomy): Eukaryota > Metazoa > Chordata > Mammalia > Artiodactyla > Camelidae > Vicugna > Vicugna pacos. Next base: position 4,381,994 of record NC_132989.1, read on the forward strand.
AATCAGGAAAGCCATAAGAATTTCGACTCTCACTAATTCTACTCAACATTGTACAGGAAATCCCATGCAGAGAAATCAGTCATGAAAAATAAATGAAAGGCATTCAAATCAAAAAGGAAAAATAAAATTGTATCTTTTGGTAGATTACATAATCTTTTTATTGAAGTGTAGTGTATTTACAATATTATGTTAGTTTCAGGTGTACAGTAAAGTGACTTAGGTTTTGTCAGATTGTATGTATATATATATATATGAGTGTGTGTATATATATGTATATATATGCCTGAAGACTCCTGCAAAAATAGAGTAATAGCCAATGAAAACAGTACACTTTCTGAATAGAAAGTCAACGTACAAAATTTACTTGCATTTCTATATATTAACAATGAACTATCTAAAAATCAATTATCAAAACAATCTTATTTCCATTGGAACTATATATGCATGCATGTATGTATGTATGTAGGTAGGTATGTATGTATGTACGTATGCCTCATCTTTGGGGTATGTGTGTATATATATCTCTCTCATGAATGAATTTGGTAAAGCTGTAGGATACAAAATTTATATACAGAAATTAGTTGCAGTTTTATACACTAATAATGAAGTATCAGAAAAAGAAATTAAGAAAACAATCCCATTTACCATTCCAACAAAAATAATAAAATATCTAGGTATAAGCTATATCCTAAAGAGTACTTGTCCTCCAAAAACTGTATGATGCTCAGGAAGGAAATTGAAAATGACATGAACAGCTGGAAAGTTATACCATGTTTTTGGACTGAAGAATCAATATTGTTAAAATGATGATACTACCTAATGCAATGCACAGATGCTATGCAATCCACATCAAAATACTAATGGCATGATTCACAGAACTTGAACAGATAATTCTAAAGTTTGTATGGAAACACAAAAGACTCCAAGTAGCCAAAACAAACTTGAGAAAGAACAAACCTGGAGAAATCATATTCCCTCCCTTTAGACTATACTACAAAGCTACAGTAATCAAAAAAGTATGGTACTGGTGCGAAACAGACACATATGTCCATGGAAGAGAATACAGAGTGTAGAAATAAACTCAGGGGTTTATGATCAATTAATCTATAACAAAGGAGGGAAGAATATAAAATGGGGAAAATACAGTCACTTCAATGAGTGGTGCTGGGAAAACTGTATAGCTACATACAACAGAATGAAATTAGAACACTCTCTAACACCATATACAAAAATAAAATCAAAATCAGTTAAAGATCTAAATGTAAGACTGTGTACTCTAAAACTCCTAGAAGAAAACATAGGCAGAACACTCTTTGACATACATCACGGCAATATTTTTTTGGCTCTGGCTCCTAAAGTAAAGGAAATAAAAATAAAAATAAACAAATGGAACTTAATTAGTCAAAAGCTGTTGCATAGCAAAGGAAATCATTGACAAAATGAAAAAATGACCTACTGAATGGGAGAAAATATTTCCAAATGACATGATCGATAAGGGATTACTATCCAACATATATAGAGAGCTCACACAACTCAACATCAAAAAATGAACAACCTGATTTAAAAATGGGCAAACACATTGAATATACTCTTTTTTCCCCAAAGAGGACATGCAGATGGCCCATTTCTAATCATCAGGGAAATGCAAATCAAAACCACAAGGGGATATCACCTCACACTTGTCAGAGGGCTATTATCAGAAAGAACATGGGGGGTGGAGGGTGGGAAGGGATAGATGGGATTTCAAAATTGTTAAACAGATAAACAAGATTACACTGTATGGCACAGGGAAATATACACAAGATCTTACAGTAGCTCACAGAGAAAACAATGTGACAATGAATATACCTATGTTCATGTATAACTGAAAAATTGTGCTCTACACTGGAATTTGACACAACACTGTAAAAAGATTTTGAATCAATAAAAAAATGTAAAAAAAAAAACAAGACATTGAAACAACCTAAATGTCCATCAACAGATGGCTGGATAAAGAAGTTGTGATATACTCATACAATGGAATACTACGCAGCCATAAAAAAGGATAAAATAATTCCATTTGTTGCCATATGGATGGACCTGGAGATTGTTACATTAAGTGAAGTAAGCCAGAAAGAGCAAGACAAATACCATATGACATCACTTATATGTGAAATAAAAATATCACACAAATGAACTTATTTACTAAACAGAATCAGACTCATCAGACTCACAGACACAGAAAGCAAGCTTATGGGTACCAAAGTGGAAAGCAGATGAGGGAGGAACCAATGAGAAGTTTGGAATGAGCAGATACAAAATACTATATATAACAGATAAGCAACAGGGTGTTACGGTATGACACAGAGAACTATACTCACTATCCTGTAAATAAACCATAATGGGAAAGAATATGAAAAAGAATATGTATATATATATATGTAAAGCTGAATCACTTTGCTGTACACCAGAAACTTACACAATACTATAAATCAACTATAATTAAATTAAAATATTTTAAAAGAATAAAGATATTACACAATTAATTTTCACCTCGAAGAACTAGAAAAAAAGAAAAAGCAAAGGTGAGGAAAGTAACAAAATAATAAAGATGAGACAAAAATAACTAAAATACAGACTAGTAATCCTGTATAAAAGATCAAGGATGGCAAAAATTGTGTCTTTTAAAGATAAAAATTGAAAAATCTCTGGTTGAATCGTGCAAAAAAATATAAGAAAGAGGATTCACATAAAAAACCAGAGATTAAAGAAGAGATATTGCAACTGAAGTAACAGAAATTCAAATGATCAAAACAGACTACTATGAACAATTATATGCCAACATATTGGAAAATCCAGAAAAGAATGGATAAATCCCTACAAAAATACAACCTACCAAGACTGAATCATGAAGAATTGGAAAATACGGACAAATAATGAATAAAAAGATTGAGTCAGCAACCAAAACAACACAAAATAAAGCAAAAAAAGCCCACGAGCAGATGGCTTTATGGGTGAATTCTACAAGACATTTAAAGAAGAATTAATACCAATTCTCAAATTATTTGAAAAATGAAAGAAGGGAACACTTCCAAACTTATTTTGTGAGGCCAGCATTATCCTGATAGCAAAGCCAGATGAGGACAGTATAAGAAACAAAATTATAATCAATATCTCAGATGAAGATACATACAAAAATCATCAAAAACATACAACAAAAAAATCTAACAGTACATTAAAAGAATCATATGGCATTATCAAGTGGGATTAATTCCTGGGATACCGGGATAGTTCAACACATAAAAATCAATGTTTATTGATTTGCTACATCACACTAACAGAATGAAGGATAAAATCGTGATAATCTCAACAGGTACAGAAAAGTCACTTAACAAACTTCAACTGCTTTTCATGGTAAAAAATATATTCTAAGTATAGAAGGAAAGCAATGCAACAAAATAAAGACCATAACAATGCAACAGCTAACCTCATACTCAAAAAAGGCTTGAAGGCTTTTCTCTAAAATCAGGAAAGCCATAAGAATTTCGACTCTCACTAATTCTACTCAACATTGTACAGGAAATCCCATGCAGAGAAATAAGTCATGAAAAATAAATGAAAGGCATTCAAATCAAAAAGGAAAAATAAAATTGTATCTTTTGGTAGATTACATAATCTTTTTATTGAAGTGTAGTGTATTTACAATATTATGTTAGTTTCAGGTGTACAGTAAAGTGACTTAGGTTTTTTCAGATTGTATGTATATATATATATATGAGTGTGTGTATATATATGTATATATATGCCTGAAGACTCCTGCAAAAAAAGAGTAATAGCCAATGAAAACAGTACAGTTTCTGAATATAAAGTCAACGTACAAAATTTACTTGCATTTCTATATATTAACAATGAACTATCTAAAAATCAATTATCAAAACAATCTTATTTCCATTGGAACTATATATGCATGCATGTATGTATGTATGTAGGTAGGTATGTATGTATGTACGTATGCCTCATCTTTGGGGTATGTGTGTATATATATCTCTCTCATGAATGAATTTGGTAAAGCTGTAGGATACAAAATTTATATACAGAAATTAGTTGCAGTTTTATACACTAATAATGAAGTATCAGAAAAAGAAATTAAGAAAACAATCCCATTTACCATTCCAACAAAAATAATAAAATATCTAGGTATAAGCTATATCCTAAAGAGTACTTGTCCTCCAAAAACTGTATGATGCTCAGGAAGGAAATTGAAAATGACATGAACAGCTGGAAAGTTATACCATGTTTTTGGACTGAAGAATCAATATTGTTAAAATGATGATACTACCTAATGCAATGCACAGATGCTATGCAATCCACATCAAAATACTAATGGCATGATTCACAGAACTTGAACAGATAATTCTAAAGTTTGTATGGAAACACAAAAGACTCCAAGTAGCCAAAACAAACTTGAGAAAGAACAAACCTGGAGAAATCATATTCCCTCCCTTTAGACTATACTACAAAGCTACAGTAATCAAAAAAGTATGGTACTGGTGCGAAACAGACACATATGTCCATGGAAGAGAATACAGAGTGTAGAAATAAACTCAGGGGTTTATGATCAATTAATCTATAACAAAGGAGGGAAGAATATAAAATGGGGAAAATACAGTCACTTCAATGAGTGGTGCTGGGAAAACTGTATAGCTACATACAACACAATGAAATTAGAACACTCTCTAACACCATATACAAAAATAAAATCAAAATCAGTTAAAGATCTAAATGTAAGACTGTGTACTCTAAAACTCCTAGAAGAAAACATAGGCAGAACACTCTTTGACATACATCACGGCAATATTTTTTTGGCTCTGGCTCCTAAAGTAAAGGAAATAAAAATAAAAATAAACAAATGGAACTTAATTAGTCAAAAGCTGTTGCATAGCAAAGGAAATCATTGACAAAATGAAAAAATGACCTACTGAATGTGAGAAAATATTTCCAAATGACATGATCGATAAGGGATTACTATCCAACATATATAGAGAGCTCACACAACTCAACATCAAAAAATGAACAACCTGATTTAAAAATGGGCAAACACATTGAATATACTCTTTTTTCCCCAAAGAGGACATGCAGATGGCCCATTTCTAATCATCAGGGAAATGCAAATCAAAACCACAAGGGGATATCACCTCACACTTGTCAGAGGGCTATTATCACAAAGAACATGAGGGGTGGAGGGTGGGAAGGGATAGATGGGATTTCAAAATTGTTAAACAGATAAACAAGATTACACTGTATGGCACAGGGAAATATACACAAGATCTTACAGTAGCTCACAGAGAAAACAATGTGACAATGAATATACCTATGTTCATGTATAACTGAAAAATTGTGCTCTACACTGGAATTTGACACAACACTGTAAAAAGATTTTGAATCAATAAAAAAATGTAAAAAAAAAACAAGACATTGAAACAACCTAAATGTCCATCAACAGATGGCTGGATAAAGAAGTTGTGATATACTCATACAATGGAATACTACGCAGCCATAAAAAAGGATAAAATAATTCCATTTGTTGCCATATGGATGGACCTGGAGATTGTTACATTAAGTGAAGTAAGCCAGAAAGAGCAAGACAAATACCATATGACATCACTTATATGTGAAATAAAAATATCACACAAATGAACTTATTTACTAAACAGAATCAGACTCATCAGACTCACAGACACAGAAAGCAAGCTTATGGGTACCAAAGTGGAAAGCAGATGAGGGAGGAACCAATGAGAAGTTTGGAATGAGCAGATACAAAATACTATATATAACAGATAAGCAACAGGGTGTTACGGTATGACACAGAGAACTATACTCACTATCCTGTAAATAAACCATAATGGGAAAGAATATGAAAAAGAATATGTATCTATATATATGTAAAGCTGAATCACTTTGCTGTACACCAGAAACTTACACAATACTATAAATCAACTGTAATTTAATTAAAATATTTTAAAAGAATAAAGATATTACACAATTAATTTTCACCTCGAAGAACTAGAAACAAAGAAAAAGCAAAGGTGAGGAAAGTAACAAAATAATAAAGATGAGACAAAAATAACTAAAATACAGACTAGTAATCCTGTATAAAAGATCAAGGATGGCAAAAATTGTGTCTTTTAAAGATAAAAATTGAAAAATCTCTGGTTGAATCGTGCAAAAAAATATAAGAAAGAGGATTCACATAAAAAAGCAGAGATTAAAGAAGAGATATTGCAACTGAAGTAACAGAAATTCAAATGATCAAAACAGACTACTATGAACAATTATATGCCAACATATTGGAAAATCCAGAAAAGAATGGATAAATTCCTACAAAAATACAACCTACCAAGACTGAATCATGAAGAATTGGAAAATACGGACAAATAATGAATAAAAAGATTGAGTCAGCAACCAAAACAACACAAAATAAAGCAAAAAAAGCCCACGAGCAGATGGCTTTATGGGTGAATTCTACAAGACATTTAAAGAAGAATTAATACCAATTCTCAAATTATTTGAAAAATGAAAGAAGGGAACACTTCCAAACTTATTTTGTGAGGCCAGCATTATCCTGATAGCAAAGCCAGATGAGGACAGTATAAGAAACAAAATTATAATCAATATCTCAGATGAAGATACATACAAAAATCATCAAAAACATACAACAAAAAAATCTAACAGTACATTAAAAGAATCATATGGCATTATCAAGTGGGATTAATTCCTGGGATACCGGGATAGTTCAACACATAAAAATCAATGTTTATTGATTTGCTACATCACACTAACAGAATGAAGGATAAAATCGTGATCATCTCAACAGGTACAGAAAAGTCACTTAACAAACTTCAACTGCTTTTCATGGTAAAAATTATATTCTAAGTATAGAAGGAAAGCAATGCAACAAAATAAAGACCATAACAATGCAACAGCTAACCTCATACTCAAAAAAGGCTTGAAGGCTTTTCTCTAAAATCAGGAAAGCCATAAGAATTTTGACTCTCACTAATTCTACTCAACATTGTACAGGAAATCCCATGCAGAGAAATCAGTCATGAAAAATAAATGAAAGGCATTCAAATCAAAAAGGAAAAATAAAATTGTATCTTTTGGTAGATTACATAATCTTTTTATTGAAGTGTAGTGTATTTACAATATTATGTTAGTTTCAGGTGTACAGTAAAGTGACTTAGGTTTTGTCAGATTGTATGTATATATATATATATGAGTGTGTGTATATATATGTATATATATGCCTGAAGACTCCTGCAAAAAAAGAGTAATAGCCAATGAAAACAGTACAGTTTCTGAATATAAAGTCAACGTACAAAATTTACTTGCATTTCTATATATTAACAATGAACTATCTAAAAATCAATTATCAAAACAATCTTATTTCCATTGGAACTATATATGCATGCATGTATGTATGTATGTAGGTAGGTATGTATGTATGTACGTATGCCTCATCTTTGGGGTATGTGTGTATATATATCTCTCTCATGAATGAATTTGGTAAAGCTGTAGGATACAAAATTTATATACAGAAATTAGTTGCAGTTTTATACACTAATAATGAAGTATCAGAAAAAGAAATTAAGAAAACAATCCCATTTACCATTCCAACAAAAATAATAAAATATCTAGGTATAAGCTATATCCTAAAGATTACTTGTCCTCCAAAAACTGTATGATGCTCAGGAAGGAAATTGAAAATGACATGATCAGCTGGAAAGTTATACCATGTTTTTGGACTGAAGAATCAATATTGTTAAAATGATGATACTACCTAATGCAATGCACAGATGCTATGCAATCCACATCAAAATACTAATGGCATGATTCACAGAACTTGAACAGATAATTCTAAAGTTTGTATGGAAACACAAAAGACTCCAAGTAGCCAAAACAAACTTGAGAAAGAACAAACCTGGAGAAATCATATTCCCTCCCTTTAGACTATACTACAAAGCTACAGTAATCAAAAAAGTATGGTACTGTTGCGAAACAGACACATATGTCCATGGAAGAGAATACAGAGTGTAGAAATAAACTCAGGGGTTTATGATCAATTAATCTATAACAAAGGAGGGAAGAATATAAAATGGAGAAAATACAGTCACTTCAATGAGTGGTGCTGGGAAAACTGTATAGCTACATACAACACAATGAAATTAGAACACTCTCTAACACCATATACAAAAATAAAATCAAAATCAGTTAAAGATCTAAATGTAAGACTGTGTACTCTAAAACTCCTAGAAGAAAACTTAGGCAGAACACTCTTTGACATACATCACGGCAATATTTTTTTGGCTCTGGCTCCTAAAGTAAAGGAAATAAAAATAAAAATAAACAAATGGAACTTAATTAGTCAAAAGCTGTTGCATAGCAAAGGAAATCATTGACAAAATGAAAAAATGACCTACTGAATGGGAGAAAATATTTCCAAATGACATGATCGATAAGGGATTACTATCCAACATATATAGAGAGCTCACACAACTCAACATCAAAAAATGAACAACCTGATTTAAAAATGGGCAAACACATTGAATATACTCTTTTTTCCCCAAAGAGGACATGCAGATGGCCCATTTCTAATCATCAGGGAAATGCAAATCAAAACCACAAGGGGATATCACCTCACACTTGTCAGAGGGCTATTATCAGAAAGAACATGAGGGGTGGAGGGTGGGAAGGGATAGATGGGATTTCAAAATTGTTAAACAGATAAACAAGATTACACTGTATGGCACAGGGAAATATACACAAGATCTTACAGTAGCTCACAGAGAAAACAATGTGACAATGAATATACCTATGTTCATGTATAACTGAAAAATTGTGCTCTACACTGGAATTTGACACAACACTGTAAAAAGATTTTGAATCAATAAAAAAATGTAAAAAAAAAAACAAGACATTGAAACAACCTAAATGTCCATCAACAGATGGCTGGATAAAGAAGCTGTGATATACTCATACAATGGAATACTACGCAGCCATAAAAAAGGATAAAATAATTCCATTTGTTGCCATATGGATGGACCTGGAGATTGTTACATTAAGTGAAGTAAGCCAGAAAGAGCAAGACAAATACCATATGACATCACTTATATGTGAAATAAAAATATCACACAAATGAACTTATTTACTAAACAGAATCAGACTCATCAGACTCACAGACACAGAAAGCAAGCTTATGGGTACCAAAGTGGAAAGCAGATGAGGGAGGAACCAATTAGAAGTTTGGAATGAGCAGATACAAAATACTATATATAACAGATAAGCAACAGGGTGTTACGGTATGACACAGAGAACTATACTCACTATCCTGTAAATAAACCATAATGGGAAAGAATATGAAAAAGAATATGTATATATATATATATGTAAAGCTGAATCACTTTGCTGTACACCAGAAACTTACACAATACTATAAATCAACTATAATTTAATTAAAATATTTTAAAAGAATAAAGATATTACACAATTAATTTTCACCTCGAAGAACTAGAAAAAAAGAAAAAGCAAAGGTGAGGAAAGTAACAAAATAATAAAGATGAGACAAAAATAACTAAAATACAGACTAGTAATCCTGTATAAAAGATCAAGGATGGCAAAAATTGTGTCTTTTAAAGATAAAAATTGAAAAATCTCTGGTTGAATCGTGCAAAAAAATATAAGAAAGAGGATTCACATAAAAAACCAGAGATTAAAGAAGAGATATTGCAACTGAAGTAACAGAAATTCAAATGATCAAAACAGACTACTATGAACAATTATATGCCAACATATTGGAAAATCCAGAAAAGAATGGATAAATCCCTACAAAAATACAACCTACCAAGACTGAATCATGAAGAATTGGAAAATACGGACAAATAATGAATAAAAAGATTGAGTCAGCAACCAAAACAACACAAAATAAAGCAAAAAAAGCCCACGAGCAGATGGCTTTATGGGTGAATTCTACAAGACATTTAAAGAAGAATTAATACCAATTCTCAAATTATTTGAAAAATGAAAGAAGGGAACACTTCCAAACTTATTTTGTGAGGCCAGCATTATCCTGATAGCAAAGCCAGATGAGGACAGTATAAGAAACAAAATTATAATCAATATCTCAGATGAAGATACATACAAAAATCATCAAAAACATACAACAAAAAAATCTAACAGTACATTAAAAGAATCATATGGCATTATCAAGTGGGATTAATTCCTGGGATACCGGGATAGTTCAACACATAAAAATCAATGTTTATTGATTTGCTACATCACACTAACAGAATGAAGGATAAAATCGTGATCATCTCAACAGGTACAGAAAAGTCACTTAACAAACTTCAACTGCTTTTCATGGTAAAAAATATATTCTAAGTATAGAAGGAAAGCAATGCAACAAAATAAAGACCATAACAATGCAACAGCTAACCTCATACTCAAAAAAGGCTTGAAGGCTTTTCTCTAAAATCAGGAAAGCCATAAGAATTTCGACTCTCACTAATTCTACTCAACATTGTACAGGAAATCCCATGCAGAGAAATCAGTCATGAAAAATAAATGAAAGGCATTCAAATCAAAAAGGAAAAATAAAATTGTATCTTTTGGTAGATTACATAATCTTTTTATTGAAGTGTAGTGTATTTACAATATTATGTTAGTTTCAGGTGTACAGTAAAGTGACTTAGGTTTTGTCAGATTGTATGTATATATATATATATGAGTGTGTGTATATATATGTATATATATGCCTGAAGACTCCTGCAAAAAAAGAGTAATAGCCAATGAAAACAGTACACTTTCTGAATAGAAAGTCAACGTACAAAATTTACTTGCATTTCTATATATTAACAATGAACTATCTAAAAATAAATTATCAAAACAATCTTATTTCCATTGGAACTATATATGCATGCATGTATGTATGTATGTAGGTAGGTATGTATGTATGTACGTATGCCTCATCTTTGGGGTATGTGTGTATATATATCTCTCTCATGAATGAATTTGGTAAAGCTGTAGGATACAAAATTTATATACAGAAATTAGTTGCAGTTTTATACACTAATAATGAAGTATCAGAAAAAGAAATTAAGAAAACAATCCCATTTACCATTCCAACAAAAATAATAAAATATCTAGGTATAAGCTATATCCTAAAGAGTACTTGTCCTCCAAAAACTGTATGATGCTCAGGAAGGAAATTGAAAATGACATGATCAGCTGGAAAGTTATACCATGTTTTTGGACTGAAGAATCAATATTGTTAAAATGATGATACTACCTAATGCAATGCACAGATGCTATGCAATCCACATCAAAATACTAATGGCATGATTCACAGAACTTGAACAGATAATTCTAAAGTTTGTATGGAAACACAAAAGACTCCAAGTAGCCAAAACAAACTTGAGAAAGAACAAACCTGGAGAAATCATATTCCCTCCCTTTAGACTATACTACAAAGCTACAGTAATCAAAAAAGTATGGTACTGGTGCGAAACAGACACATATGTCCATGGAAGAGAATACAGAGTGTAGAAATAAACTCAGGGGTTTATGATCAATTAATCTATAACAAAGGAGGGAAGAATATAAAATGGGGAAAATACAGTCACTTCAATGAGTGGTGCTGGGAAAACTGTATAGCTACATACAACAGAATGAAATTAGAACACTCTCTAACACCATATACAAAAATAAAATCAAAATCAGTTAAAGATCTAAATGTAAGACTGTGTACTCTAAAACTCCTAGAAGAAAACATAGGCAGAACACTCTTTGACATACATCACGGCAATATTTTTTTGGCTCTGGCTCCTAAAGTAAAGTAAATAAAAATAAAAATAAACAAATGGAACTTAATTAGTCAAAAGCTGTTGCATAGCAAAGGAAATCATTGACAAAATGAAAAAATGACCTACTGAATGGGAGAAAATATTTCCAAATGACATGATCGATAAGGGATTACTATCCAACATATATAGAGAGCTCACACAACTCAACATCAAAAAATGAACAACCTGATTTAAAAATGGGCAAACACATTGAATATACTCTTTTTTCCCCAAAGAGGACATGCAGATGGCCCATTTCTAATCATCAGGGAAATGCAAATCAAAACCACAAGGGGATATCACCTCACACTTGTCAGAAGGCTATTATCACAAAGAACATGAGGGGTGGAGGGTGGGAAGGGATAGATGGGATTTCAAAATTGTTAAACAGATAAACAAGATTACACTGTATGGCACAGGGAAATATACACAAGATCTTACAGTAGCTCACACAGAAAACAATGTGACAATGAATATACCTATGTTCATGTATAACTGAAAAATTGTGCTCTACACTGGAATTTGACACAACACTGTAAAATGATTTTGAATCAATAAAAAAACGTAAAAAAAAAACAAGACATTGAAACAACCTAAATGTCCATCAACAGATGGCTGGATAAAGAAGTTGTGATATACTCATACAGTGGAATACTACGCAGCCATAAAAAAGAATAAAATAATTCCATTTGTTGCAATATGGATGGACCTGGAGATTGTTACATTAAGTGAAGTAAGCCAGAAAGAGCAAGACAAATACCATATGACATCACTTATATGTGAAATAAAAATATCACACAAATGAACTTATTTACTAAACAGAATCAGACTCATCAGACTCACAGACACAGAAAGCAAGCTTATGGGTACCAAAGTGGAAAGCAGATGAGGGAGGAACCAATTAGAAGTTTGGAATGAGCAGATACAAAATACTATATATAACAGATAAGCAACAGGGTGTTACGGTATGACACAGAGAACTATACTCACTATCCTGTAAATAAACCATAATGGGAAAGAATATGAAAAAGAATATGCATATATATATATGTAAAGCTGAATCACTTTGCTGTACACCAGAAACTTACACAATACTATAAATCAACTATAATTTTATTAAAATTTTTTAAAAGAATAAAGATATTACACAATTAATTTTCACCTCGAAGAACTAGAAAAAAAGAAAAAGCAAAGGTGAGGAAAGTAACAAAATAATAAAGATGAGACAAAAATAACTAAAATACAGACTAGTAATCCTGTATAAAAGATCAAGGATGGCAAAAATTGTGTCTTTTAAAGATAAAAATTGAAAAATCTCTGGTTGAATCGTGCAAAAAAATATAAGAAAGAGGATTCACATAAAAAACCAGAGATTAAAGAAGAGATATTGCAACTGAAGTAACAGAAATTCAAATGATCAAAACAGACTACTATGAACAATTATATGCCAACATATTGGAAAATTCAGAAAAGAATGGATAAATTCCTACAAAAATACAACCTACCAAGACTGAATCATGAAGAATTGGAAAATACGGACAAATAATGAATAAAAAGATTGAGTCAGCAACCAAAACAACACAAAATAAAGCAAAAAAAGCCCACGAGCAGATGGCTTTATGGGTGAATTCTACAAGACATTTAAAGAAGAATTAATACCAATTCTCAAATTATTTGAAAAATGAAAGAAGGGAACACTTCCAAACTTATTTTGTGAGGCCAGCATTATCCTGATAGCAAAGCCAGATGAGGACAGTATAAGAAACAAAATTATAATCAATATCTCAGATGAAGATACATACAAAAATCATCAAAAACATACAACAAAAAAATCTAACAGTACATTAAAAGAATCATATGGCATTATCAAGTGGGATTAATTCCTGGGATACCGGGATAGTTCAACACATAAAAATCAATGTTTATTGATTTGCTACATCACACTAACAGAATGAAGGATAAAATCGTGATAATCTCAACAGGTACAGAAAAGTCACTTAACAAACTTCAACTGCTTTTCATGGTAAAAAATATATTCTAAGTATAGAAGGAAAGCAATGCAACAAAATAAAGACCATAACAATGCAACAGCTAACCTCATACTCAAAAAAGGCTTGAAGGCTTTTCTCTAAAATCAGGAAAGCCATAAGAATTTCGACTCTCACTAATTCTACTCAACATTGTACAGTAAGTCCCATGCAGAGAAATCAGTCATGAAAAATAAATGAAAGGCATTCAAATCAAAAAGGAAAAATAAAATTGTATCTTTTGGTAGATTACATAATCTTTTTATTGAAGTGTAGTGTATTTACAATATTATGTTAGTTTCAGGTGTACAGTAAAGTGACTTAGGTTTTTTCAGATTGTATGTATATATATATATATGAGTGTGTGTATATATATGTATATATATGCCTGAAGACTCCAGCAAAAAAAGAGTAATAGCCAATGAAAACAGTACAGTTTCTGAATATAAAGTCAACGTACAAAATTTACTTGCATTTCTATATATTAACAATGAACTATCTAAAAATCAATTATCAAAACAATCTTATTTCCATTGGAACTATATATGCATGCATGTATGTATGTATGTAGGTAGGTATGTATGTATGTACGTATGCCTCATCTTTGGGGTATGTGTGTATATATATCTCTCTCATGAATGAATTTGGTAAAGCTGTAGGATACAAAATTTATATACAGAAATTAGTTGCAGTTTTATACACTAATAATGAAGTATCAGAAAAAGAAATTAAGAAAACAATCCCATTTACCATTCCAACAAAAATAATAAAATATCTAGGTATAAGCTATATCCTAAAGAGTACTTGTCCTCCAAAAACTGTATGATGCTCAGGAAGGAAATTGAAAATGACATGAACAGCTGGAAAGTTATACCATGTTTTTGGACTGAAGAATCAATATTGTTAAAATGATGATACTACCTCATGCAATGCACAGATGCTATGCAATCCACATCAAAATACTAATGGCATGATTCACAGAACTTGAACAGATAATTCTAAAGTTTGTATGGAAACACAAAAGACTCCAAGTAGCCAAAACAAACTTGAGAAAGAACAAACCTGGAGAAATCATATTCCCTCCCTTTAGACTATACTACAAAGCTACAGTAATCAAAAAAGTATGGTACTGGTGCGAAACAGACACATATGTCCATGGAAGAGAATACAGAGTGTAGAAATAAACTCAGGGGTTTATGATCAATTAATCTATAACAAAGGAGGGAAGAATATAAAATGGAGAAAATACAGTCACTTCAATGAGTGGTGCTGGGAAAACTGTATAGCTACATACAACAGAATGAAATTAGAACACTCTCTAACACCATATACAAAAATAAAATCAAAATCAGTTAAAGATCTAAATGTAAGACTGTGTACTCTAAAACTCCTAGAAGAAAACTTAGGCAGAACACTCTTTGACATACATCACGGCAATATTTTTTTGGCTCTGGCTCCTAAAGTAAAGGAAATAAAAATAAAAATAAACAAATGGAACTTAATTAGTCAAAAGCTGTTGCATAGCAAAGGAAATCATTGACAAAATGAAAAAATGACCTACTGAATGGGAGAAAATATTTCCAAATGACATGATCGATAAGGGATTACTATCCAACATATATAGAGAGCTCACACAACTCAACATCAAAAAATGAACAACCTGATTTAAAAATGGGCAAACACATTGAATATACTCTTTTTTCCCCAAAGAGGACATGCAGATGGCCCATTTCTAATCATCAGGGAAATGCAAATCAAAACCACAAGGGGATATCACCTCACACTTGTCAGAGGGCTATTATCAGAAAGAACATGAGGGGTGGAGGGTGGGAAGGGATAGATGGGATTTCAAAATTGTTAAACAGATAAACAAGATTACACTGTATGGCACAGGGAAATATACACAAGATCTTACAGTAGCTCACAGAGAAAACAATGTGACAATGAATATACCTATGTTCATGTATAACTGAAAAATTGTGCTCTACACTGGAATTTGACACAACACTGTAAAAAGATTTTGAATCAATAAAAAAATGTAAAAAAAAAAACAAGACATTGAAACAACCTAAATGTCCATCAACAGATGGCTGGATAAAGAAGCTGTGATATACTCATACAATGGAATACTACGCAGCCATAAAAAAGAATAAAATAATTCCATTTGTTGCAATATGGATGGACCTGGAGATTGTTACATTAAGTGAAGTAAGCCAGAAAGAGCAAGACAAATACCATATGACATCACTTATATGTGAAATAAAAATATCACACAAATGAACTTATTTACTAAACAGAATCAGACTCATCAGACTCACAGACACAGAAAGCAAACTTATGGGTACCAAAGTGGAAAGCAGATGAGGGAGGAACCAATTAGAAGTTTGGAATTAGCAGATACAAAATACTATATATAACAGATAAGCAACAGGGTGTTACGGTATGACACAGAGAACTATACTCACTATCCTGTAAATAAAACATAATGGGAAAGAATATGAAAAAGAATATGTATATATATATATGTAAAGCTGAATCACTTTGCTGTACACCAGAAACTTACACAATACTATAAATCAACTATAATTTAATTAAAATATTTTAAAAGAATAAAGATATTACACAATTAATTTTCACCTCGAAGAACTAGAAAAAAAGAAAAAGCAAAGGTGAAGAAAGTAACAAAATAATAAAGATGAGACAAAAATAACTAAAATACAGACTAGTAATCCTGTATAAAAGATCAAGGATGGCAAAAATTGTGTCTTTTAAAGATAAAAATTGAAAAATCTCTGGTTGAATCGTGCAAAAAAATATTAGAAAGAGGATTCACATAAAAAAGCAGAGATTAAAGAAGAGATATTGCAACTGAAGTAACAGAAATTCAAATGATCAAAACGGACTACTATGAACAATTATATGCCAACATATTGGAAAATCCAGAAAAGAATGGATAAATCCCTACAAAAATACAACCTACCAAGACTGAATCATGAAGAATTGGAAAATACGGACAAATAATGAATAAAAAGATTGAGTCAGCAACCAAAACAACACAAAATAAAGCAAAAAAAGCCCACGAGCAGATGGCTTTATGGGTGAATTCTACAAGACATTTAAAGAAGAATTAATACCAATTCTCAAATTATTTGAAAAATGAAAGAAGGGAACACTTCCAAACTTATTTTGTGAGGCCAGCATTATCCTGATAGCAAAGCCAGATGAGTACAGTATAAGAAACAAAATTATAATCAATATCTCAGATGAAGATACATACAAAAATCATCAAAAACATACAACAAAAAAATCTAACAGTACATTAAAAGAATCATATGGCATTATCAAGTGGGATTAATTCCTGGGATACCGGGATAGTTCAACACATAAAAATCAATGTTTATTGATTTGCTACATCACACTAACAGAATGAAGGATAAAATCGTGATCATCTCAACAGGTACAGAAAAGTCACTTAACAAACTTCAACTGCTTTTCATGGTAAAAAATATATTCTAAGTATAGAAGGAAAGCAATGCAACAAAATAAAGACCATAACAATGCAACAGCTAACCTCATACTCAAAAAAAGCTTGAAGGCTTTTCTCTAAAATCAGGAAAGCCATAAGAATTTCGACTCTCACTAATTCTACTCAACATTGTACAGGAAGTCCCATGCAGAGAAATCAGTCATGAAAAATAAATGAAAGGCATTCAAATCAAAAAGGAAAAATAAAATTGTATCTTTTGGTAGATTACATAATCTTTTTATTGAAGTGTAGTGTATTTACAATATTATGTTAGTTTCAGGTGTACAGTAAAGTGACTTAGGTGTTTTCAGATTGTATGTATATATATATATATGAGTGTGTGTATATATATGTATATATATGCCTGAAGACTCCTGCAAAAAAAGAGTAATAGCCAATGAAAACAGTACAGTTTCTGAATACAAAGTCAACGTACAAAATTTACTTGCATTTCTATATATTAACAATGAACTATCTAAAAATCAATTATCAAAACAATCTTATTTCCATTGGAACTATATATGCATGCATGTATGTATGTATGTAGGTAGGTATGTATGTATGTACGTATGCCTCATCTTTGGGGTATGTGTGTATATATATCTCTCTCATGAATGAATTTGGTAAAGCTGTAGGATACAAAATTTATATACAGAAATTAGTTGCAGTTTTATACACTAATAATGAAGTATCAGAAAAAGAAATTAAGAAAACAATCCCATTTACCATTCCAACAAAAATAATAAAATATCTAGGTATAAGCTATATCCTAAAGAGTACTTGTCCTCCAAAAACTGTATGATGCTCAGGAAGGAAATTGAAAATGACATGAACAGCTGGAAAGTTATACCATGTTTTTGGACTGAAGAATCAATATTGTTAAAATGATGATACTACCTCATGCAATGCACAGATGCTATGCAATCCACATCAAAATACTAATGGCATGATTCACAGAACTTGAACAGATAATTCTAAAGTTTGTATGGAAACACAAAAGACTCCAAGTAGCCAAAACAAACTTGAGAAAGAACAAACCTGGAGAAATCATATTCCCTCCCTTTAGACTATACTACAAAGCTACAGTAATCAAAAAAGTATGGTACTGGTGCGAAACAGACACATATGTCCATGGAAGAGAATACAGAGTGTAGAAATAAACTCAGGGGTTTATGATCAATTAATCTATAAAAAAGGAGGGAAGAATATAAAATGGAGAAAATACAGTCACTTCAATGAGTGGTGCTGGGAAAACTGTATAGCTACATACAACAGAATGAAATTAGAACACTCTCTAACACCATATACAAAAATAAAATCAAAATCAGTTAAAGATCTAAATGTAAGACTGTGTACTCTAAAACTCCTAGAAGAAAACTTAGGCAGAACACTCTTTGACATACATCACGGCAATATTTTTTTGGCTCTGGCTCCTAAAGTAAAGGAAATAAAAATAAAAATAAACAAATGGAACTTAATTAGTCAAAAGCTGTTGCATAGCAAAGGAAATCATTGACAAAATGATAAAATGACCTACTGAATGGGAGAAAATATTTCCAAATGACATGATCGATAAGGGATTACTATCCAACATATATAGAGAGCTCACACAACTCAACATCAAAAAATGAACAACCTGATTTAAAAATGGGCAAACACATTGAATATACTCTTTTTTCCCCAAAGAGGACATGCAGATGGCCCATTTCTAATCATCAGGGAAATGCAAATCAAAACCACAAGGGGATATCACCTCACACTTGTCAGAGGGCTATTATCAGAAAGAACATGAGGGGTGGAGGGTGGGAAGGGATAGATGGGATTTCAAAATTGTTAAACAGATAAACAAGATTACACTGTATGGCACAGGGAAATATACACAAGATCTTACAGTAGCTCACAGAGAAAACAATGTGACAATGAATATACCTATGTTCATGTATAACTGAAAAATTGTGCTCTACACTGGAATTTGACACAACACTGTAAAAAGATTTTGAATCAATAAAAAAATGTAAAAAAAAAAACAAGACATTGAAACAACCTAAATGTCCATCAACAGATGGCTGGATAAAGAAGTTGTGATATACTCGTACAATGGAATACTACGCAGCCATAAAAAAGGATAAAATAATTCCATTTGTTGCCATATGGATGGACCTGGAGATTGTTACATTAAGTGAAGTAAGCCAGAAAGAGCAAGACAAATACCATATGACATCACTTATATGTGAAATAAAAATATCACACA
This sequence comes from Vicugna pacos, assembly GCF_048564905.1. Lineage (NCBI taxonomy): Eukaryota > Metazoa > Chordata > Mammalia > Artiodactyla > Camelidae > Vicugna > Vicugna pacos. Next base: position 4,401,674 of record NC_132989.1, read on the forward strand.
AATGAACTTATTTACTAAACAGAATCAGACTCATCAGACTCACAGACACAGAAAGCAAGCTTATGGGTACCAAAGTGGAAAGCAGATGAGGGAGGAACCAATTAGAAGTTTGGAATGAGCAGATACAAAATACTATATATAACAGATAAGCAACAGGGTGTTACGGTATGACACAGAGAACTATACTCACTATCCTGTAAATAAACCATAATGGGAAAGAATATGAAAAAGAATATGTATATATATATATGTAAAGCTGAATCACTTTGCTGTACACCAGAAACTTACACAATACTATAAATCAACTATAATTTAATTAAAATATTTTAAAAGAATAAAGATATTACACAATTAATTTTCACCTCGAAGAACTAGAAAAAAAGAAAAAGCAAAGGTGAGGAAAGTAACAAAATAATAAAGATGAGACAAAAATAACTAAAATACAGACTAGTAATCCTGTATAAAAGATCAAGGATGGCAAAAATTGTGTCTTTTAAAGATAAAAATTGAAAAATCTCTGGTTGAATCGTGCAAAAAAATATAAGAAAGAGGATTCACATAAAAAACCAGAGATTAAAGAAGAGATATTGCAACTGAAGTAACAGAAATTCAAATGATCAAAACGGACTACTATGAACAATTATATGCCAACATATTGGAAAATCCAGAAAAGAATGGATAAATCCCTACAAAAATACAACCTACCAAGACTGAATCATGAAGAATTGGAAAATACGGACAAATAATGAATAAAAAGATTGAGTCAGCAACCAAAACAACACAAAATAAAGCAAAAAAAGCCCACGAGCAGATGGCTTTATGGGTGAATTCTACAAGACATTTAAAGAAGAATTAATACCAATTCTCAAATTATTTGAAAAATGAAAGAAGGGAACACTTCCAAACTTATTTTGTGAGGCCAGCATTATCCTGATAGCAAAGCCAGATGAGGACAGTATAAGAAACAAAATTATAATCAATATCTCAGATGAAGATACATACAAAAATCATCAAAAACATACAACAAAAAAATCTAACAGTACATTAAAAGAATCATATGGCATTATCAAGTGGGATTAATTCCTGGGATACCGGGATAGTTCAACACATAAAAATCAATGTTTATTGATTTGCTACATCACACTAACAGAATGAAGGATAAAATCGTGATCATCTCAACAGGTACAGAAAAGTCACTTAACAAACTTCAACTGCTTTTCATGGTAAAAAATATATTCTAAGTATAGAAGGAAAGCAATGCAACAAAATAAAGACCATAACAATGCAACAGCTAACCTCATACTCAAAAAAGGCTTGAAGGCTTTTCTCTAAAATCAGGAAAGCCATAAGAATTTCGACTCTCACTAATTCTACTCAACATTGTACAGGAAATCCCATGCAGAGAAATCAGTCATGAAAAATAAATGAAAGGCATTCAAATCAAAAAGGAAAAATAAAATTGTATCTTTTGGTAGATTACATAATCTTTTTATTGAAGTGTAGTGTATTTACAATATTATGTTAGTTTCAGGTGTACAGTAAAGTGACTTAGGTTTTGTCAGATTGTATGTATATATATATATATGAGTGTGTGTATATATATGTATATATATGCCTGAAGACTCCTGCAAAAAAAGAGTAATAGCCAATGAAAACAGTACAGTTTCTGAATAGAAAGTCAACGTACAAAATTTACTTGCATTTCTATATATTAACAATGAACTATCTAAAAATCAATTATCAAAACAATCTTATTTCCATTGGAACTATATATGCATGCATGTATGTATGTATGTAGGTAGGTATGTATGTATGTACGTATGCCTCATCTTTGGGGTATGTGTGTATATATATCTCTCTCATGAATGAATTTGGTAAAGCTGTAGGATACAAAATTTATATACAGAAATTAGTTGCAGTTTTATACACTAATAATGAAGTATCAGAAAAAGAAATTAAGAAAACAATCCCATTTACCATTCCAACAAAAATAATAAAATATCTAGGTATAAGCTATATCCTAAAGAGTACTTGTCCTCCAAAAACTGTATGATGCTCAGGAAGGAAATTGAAAATGACATGAACAGCTGGAAAGTTATACCATGTTTTTGGACTGAAGAATCAATATTGTTAAAATGATGATACTACCTCATGCAATGCACAGATGCTATGCAATCCACATCAAAATACTAATGGCATGATTCACAGAACTTGAACAGATAATTCTAAAGTTTGTATGGAAACACAAAAGACTCCAAGTAGCCAAAACAAACTTGAGAAAGAACAAACCTGGAGAAATCATATTCCCTCCCTTTAGACTATACTACAAAGCTACAGTAATCAAAAAAGTATGGTACTGGTGCGAAACAGACACATATGTCCATGGAAGAGAATACAGAGTGTAGAAATAAACTCAGGGGTTTATGATCAATTAATCTATAACAAAGGAGGGAAGAATATAAAATGGAGAAAATACAGTCACTTCAATGAGTGGTGCTGGGAAAACTGTATAGCTACATACAACAGAATGAAATTAGAACACTCTCTAACACCATATACAAAAATAAAATCAAAATCAGTTAAAGATCTAAATGTAAGACTGTGTACTCTAAAACTCCTAGAAGAAAACTTAGGCAGAACACTCTTTGACATACATCACGGCAATATTTTTTTGGCTCTGGCTCCTAAAGTAAAGGAAATAAAAATAAAAATAAACAAATGGAACTTAATTAGTCAAAAGCTGTTGCATAGCAAAGGAAATCATTGACAAAATGAAAAAATGACCTACTGAATGGGAGAAAATATTTCCAAATGACATGATCGATAAGGGATTACTATCCAACATATATAGAGAGCTCACACAACTCAACATCAAAAAATGAACAACCTGATTTAAAAATGGGCAAACACATTGAATATACTCTTTTTTCCCCAAAGAGGACATGCAGATGGCCCATTTCTAATCATCAGGGAAATGCAAATCAAAACCACAAGGGGATATCACCTCACACTTGTCAGAGGGCTATTATCAGAAAGAACATGAGGGGTGGAGGGTGGGAAGGGATAGATGGGATTTCAAAATTGTTAAACAGATAAACAAGATTACACTGTATGGCACAGGGAAATATACACAAGATCTTACAGTAGCTCACAGAGAAAACAATGTGACAATGAATATACCTATGTTCATGTATAACTGAAAAATTGTGCTCTACACTGGAATTTGACACAACACTGTAAAAAGATTTTGAATCAATAAAAAAATGTAAAAAAAAAAACAAGACATTGAAACAACCTAAATGTCCATCAACAGATGGCTGGATAAAGAAGCTGTGATATACTCATACAATGGAATACTACGCAGCCATAAAAAAGAATAAAATAATTCCATTTGTTGCAATATGGATGGACCTGGAGATTGTTACATTAAGTGAAGTAAGCCAGAAAGAGCAAGACAAATACCATATGACATCACTTATATGTGAAATAAAAATATCACACAAATGAACTTATTTACTAAACAGAATCAGACTCATCAGACTCACAGACACAGAAAGCAAACTTATGGGTACCAAAGTGGAAAGCAGATGAGGGAGGAACCAATTAGAAGTTTGGAATTAGCAGATACAAAATACTATATATAACAGATAAGCAACAGGGTGTTACGGTATGACACAGAGAACTATACTCACTATCCTGTAAATAAAACATAATGGGAAAGAATATGAAAAAGAATATGTATATATATATATGTAAAGCTGAATCACTTTGCTGTACACCAGAAACTTACACAATACTATAAATCAACTATAATTTAATTAAAATATTTTAAAAGAATAAAGATATTACACAATTAATTTTCACCTCGAAGAACTAGAAAAAAAGAAAAAGCAAAGGTGAAGAAAGTAACAAAATAATAAAGATGAGACAAAAATAACTAAAATACAGACTAGTAATCCTGTATAAAAGATCAAGGATGGCAAAAATTGTGTCTTTTAAAGATAAAAATTGAAAAATCTCTGGTTGAATCGTGCAAAAAAATATTAGAAAGAGGATTCACATAAAAAAGCAGAGATTAAAGAAGAGATATTGCAACTGAAGTAACAGAAATTCAAATGATCAAAACGGACTACTATGAACAATTATATGCCAACATATTGGAAAATCCAGAAAAGAATGGATAAATCCCTACAAAAATACAACCTACCAAGACTGAATCATGAAGAATTGGAAAATACGGACAAATAATGAATAAAAAGATTGAGTCAGCAACCAAAACAACACAAAATAAAGCAAAAAAAGCCCACGAGCAGATGGCTTTATGGGTGAATTCTACAAGACATTTAAAGAAGAATTAATACCAATTCTCAAATTATTTGAAAAATGAAAGAAGGGAACACTTCCAAACTTATTTTGTGAGGCCAGCATTATCCTGATAGCAAAGCCAGATGAGTACAGTATAAGAAACAAAATTATAATCAATATCTCAGATGAAGATACATACAAAAATCATCAAAAACATACAACAAAAAAATCTAACAGTACATTAAAAGAATCATATGGCATTATCAAGTGGGATTAATTCCTGGGATACCGGGATAGTTCAACACATAAAAATCAATGTTTATTGATTTGCTACATCACACTAACAGAATGAAGGATAAAATCGTGATAATCTCAACAGGTACAGAAAAGTCACTTAACAAACTTCAACTGCTTTTCATGGTAAAAAATATATTCTAAGTATAGAAGGAAAGCAATGCAACAAAATAAAGACCATAACAATGCAACAGCTAACCTCATACTCAAAAAAAGCTTGAAGGCTTTTCTCTAAAATCAGGAAAGCCATAAGAATTTCGACTCTCACTAATTCTACTCAACATTGTACAGGAAGTCCCATGCAGAGAAATCAGTCATGAAAAATAAATGAAAGGCATTCAAATCAAAAAGGAAAAATAAAATTGTATCTTTTGGTAGATTACATAATCTTTTTATTGAAGTGTAGTGTATTTACAATATTATGTTAGTTTCAGGTGTACAGTAAAGTGACTTAGGTGTTTTCAGATTGTATGTATATATATATATATGAGTGTGTGTATATATATGTATATATATGCCTGAAGACTCCTGCAAAAAAAGAGTAATAGCCAATGAAAACAGTACAGTTTCTGAATACAAAGTCAACGTACAAAATTTACTTGCATTTCTATATATTAACAATGAACTATCTAAAAATCAATTATCAAAACAATCTTATTTCCATTGGAACTATATATGCATGCATGTATGTATGTATGTAGGTAGGTATGTATGTATGTACGTATGCCTCATCTTTGGGGTATGTGTGTATATATATCTCTCTCATGAATGAATTTGGTAAAGCTGTAGGATACAAAATTTATATACAGAAATTAGTTGCAGTTTTATACACTAATAATGAAGTATCAGAAAAAGAAATTAAGAAAACAATCCCATTTACCATTCCAACAAAAATAATAAAATATCTAGGTATAAGCTATATCCTAAAGAGTACTTGTCCTCCAAAAACTGTATGATGCTCAGGAAGGAAATTGAAAATGACATGAACAGCTGGAAAGTTATACCATGTTTTTGGACTGAAGAATCAATATTGTTAAAATGATGATACTACCTCATGCAATGCACAGATGCTATGCAATCCACATCAAAATACTAATGGCATGATTCACAGAACTTGAACAGATAATTCTAAAGTTTGTATGGAAACACAAAAGACTCCAAGTAGCCAAAACAAACTTGAGAAAGAACAAACCTGGAGAAATCATATTCCCTCCCTTTAGACTATACTACAAAGCTACAGTAATCAAAAAAGTATGGTACTGGTGCGAAACAGACACATATGTCCATGGAAGAGAATACAGAGTGTAGAAATAAACTCAGGGGTTTATGATCAATTAATCTATAACAAAGGAGGGAAGAATATAAAATGGAGAAAATACAGTCACTTCAATGAGTGGTGCTGGGAAAACTGTATAGCTACATACAACAGAATGAAATTAGAACACTCTCTAACACCATATACAAAAATAAAATCAAAATCAGTTAAAGATCTAAATGTAAGACTGTGTACTCTAAAACTCCTAGAAGAAAACTTAGGCAGAACACTCTTTGACATACATCACGGCAATATTTTTTTGGCTCTGGCTCCTAAAGTAAAGGAAATAAAAATAAAAATAAACAAATGGAACTTAATTAGTCAAAAGCTGTTGCATAGCAAAGGAAATCATTGACAAAATGAAAAAATGACCTACTGAATGGGAGAAAATATTTCCAAATGACATGATCGATAAGGGATTACTATCCAACATATATAGAGAGCTCACACAACTCAACATCAAAAAATGAACAACCTGATTTAAAAATGGGCAAACACATTGAATATACTCTTTTTTCCCCAAAGAGGACATGCAGATGGCCCATTTCTAATCATCAGGGAAATGCAAATCAAAACCACAAGGGGATATCACCTCACACTTGTCAGAGGGCTATTATCAGAAAGAACATGAGGGGTGGAGGGTGGGAAGGGATAGATGGGATTTCAAAATTGTTAAACAGATAAACAAGATTACACTGTATGGCACAGGGAAATATACACAAGATCTTACAGTAGCTCACAGAGAAAACAATGTGACAATGAATATACCTATGTTCATGTATAACTGAAAAATTGTGCTCTACACTGGAATTTGACACAACACTGTAAAAAGATTTTGAATCAATAAAAAAATGTAAAAAAAAAAACAAGACATTGAAACAACCTAAATGTCCATCAACAGATGGCTGGATAAAGAAGCTGTGATATACTCATACAATGGAATACTACGCAGCCATAAAAAAGAATAAAATAATTCCATTTGTTGCAATATGGATGGACCTGGAGATTGTTACATTAAGTGAAGTAAGCCAGAAAGAGCAAGACAAATACCATATGACATCACTTATATGTGAAATAAAAATATCACACAAATGAACTTATTTACTAAACAGAATCAGACTCATCAGACTCACAGACACAGAAAGCAAACTTATGGGTACCAAAGTGGAAAGCAGATGAGGGAGGAACCAATTAGAAGTTTGGAATTAGCAGATACAAAATACTATATATAACAGATAAGCAACAGGGTGTTACGGTATGACACAGAGAACTATACTCACTATCCTGTAAATAAAACATAATGGGAAAGAATATGAAAAAGAATATGTATATATATATATGTAAAGCTGAATCACTTTGCTGTACACCAGAAACTTACACAATACTATAAATCAACTATAATTTAATTAAAATATTTTAAAAGAATAAAGATATTACACAATTAATTTTCACCTCGAAGAACTAGAAAAAAAGAAAAAGCAAAGGTGAAGAAAGTAACAAAATAATAAAGATGAGACAAAAATAACTAAAATACAGACTAGTAATCCTGTATAAAAGATCAAGGATGGCAAAAATTGTGTCTTTTAAAGATAAAAATTGAAAAATCTCTGGTTGAATCGTGCAAAAAAATATTAGAAAGAGGATTCACATAAAAAAGCAGAGATTAAAGAAGAGATATTGCAACTGAAGTAACAGAAATTCAAATGATCAAAACGGACTACTATGAACAATTATATGCCAACATATTGGAAAATCCAGAAAAGAATGGATAAATCCCTACAAAAATACAACCTACCAAGACTGAATCATGAAGAATTGGAAAATACGGACAAATAATGAATAAAAAGATTGAGTCAGCAACCAAAACAACACAAAATAAAGCAAAAAAAGCCCACGAGCAGATGGCTTTATGGGTGAATTCTACAAGACATTTAAAGAAGAATTAATACCAATTCTCAAATTATTTGAAAAATGAAAGAAGGGAACACTTCCAAACTTATTTTGTGAGGCCAGCATTATCCTGATAGCAAAGCCAGATGAGTACAGTATAAGAAACAAAATTATAATCAATATCTCAGATGAAGATACATACAAAAATCATCAAAAACATACAACAAAAAAATCTAACAGTACATTAAAAGAATCATATGGCATTATCAAGTGGGATTAATTCCTGGGATACCGGGATAGTTCAACACATAAAAATCAATGTTTATTGATTTGCTACATCACACTAACAGAATGAAGGATAAAATCGTGATCATCTCAACAGGTACAGAAAAGTCACTTAACAAACTTCAACTGCTTTTCATGGTAAAAAATATATTCTAAGTATAGAAGGAAAGCAATGCAACAAAATAAAGACCATAACAATGCAACAGCTAACCTCATACTCAAAAAAAGCTTGAAGGCTTTTCTCTAAAATCAGGAAAGCCATAAGAATTTCGACTCTCACTAATTCTACTCAACATTGTACAGGAAGTCCCATGCAGAGAAATCAGTCATGAAAAATAAATGAAAGGCATTCAAATCAAAAAGGAAAAATAAAATTGTATCTTTTGGTAGATTACATAATCTTTTTATTGAAGTGTAGTGTATTTACAATATTATGTTAGTTTCAGGTGTACAGTAAAGTGACTTAGGTGTTTTCAGATTGTATGTATATATATATATATGAGTGTGTGTATATATATGTATATATATGCCTGAAGACTCCTGCAAAAAAAGAGTAATAGCCAATGAAAACAGTACAGTTTCTGAATACAAAGTCAACGTACAAAATTTACTTGCATTTCTATATATTAACAATGAACTATCTAAAAATCAATTATCAAAACAATCTTATTTCCATTGGAACTATATATGCATGCATGTATGTATGTATGTAGGTAGGTATGTATGTATGTACGTATGCCTCATCTTTGGGGTATGTGTGTATATATATCTCTCTCATGAATGAATTTGGTAAAGCTGTAGGATACAAAATTTATATACAGAAATTAGTTGCAGTTTTATACACTAATAATGAAGTATCAGAAAAAGAAATTAAGAAAACAATCCCATTTACCATTCCAACAAAAATAATAAAATATCTAGGTATAAGCTATATCCTAAAGAGTACTTGTCCTCCAAAAACTGTATGATGCTCAGGAAGGAAATTGAAAATGACATGAACAGCTGGAAAGTTATACCATGTTTTTGGACTGAAGAATCAATATTGTTAAAATGATGATACTACCTCATGCAATGCACAGATGCTATGCAATCCACATCAAAATACTAATGGCATGATTCACAGAACTTGAACAGATAATTCTAAAGTTTGTATGGAAACACAAAAGACTCCAAGTAGCCAAAACAAACTTGAGAAAGAACAAACCTGGAGAAATCATATTCCCTCCCTTTAGACTATACTACAAAGCTACAGTAATCAAAAAAGTATGGTACTGGTGCGAAACAGACACATATGTCCATGGAAGAGAATACAGAGTGTAGAAATAAACTCAGGGGTTTATGATCAATTAATCTATAACAAAGGAGGGAAGAATATAAAATGGAGAAAATACAGTCACTTCAATGAGTGGTGCTGGGAAAACTGTATAGCTACATACAACAGAATGAAATTAGAACACTCTCTAACACCATATACAAAAATAAAATCAAAATCAGTTAAAGATCTAAATGTAAGACTGTGTACTCTAAAACTCCTAGAAGAAAACTTAGGCAGAACACTCTTTGACATACATCACGGCAATATTTTTTTGGCTCTGGCTCCTAAAGTAAAGGAAATAAAAATAAAAATAAACAAATGGAACTTAATTAGTCAAAAGCTGTTGCATAGCAAAGGAAATCATTGACAAAATGATAAAATGACCTACTGAATGGGAGAAAATATTTCCAAATGACATGATCGATAAGGGATTACTATCCAACATATATAGAGAGCTCACACAACTCAACATCAAAAAATGAACAACCTGATTTAAAAATGGGCAAACACATTGAATATACTCTTTTTTCCCCAAAGAGGACATGCAGATGGCCCATTTCTAATCATCAGGGAAATGCAAATCAAAACCACAAGGGGATATCACCTCACACTTGTCAGAGGGCTATTATCAGAAAGAACATGAGGGGTGGAGGGTGGGAAGGGATAGATGGGATTTCAAAATTGTTAAACAGATAAACAAGATTACACTGTATGGCACAGGGAAATATACACAAGATCTTACAGTAGCTCACAGAGAAAACAATGTGACAATGAATATACCTATGTTCATGTATAACTGAAAAATTGTGCTCTACACTGGAATTTGACACAACACTGTAAAAAGATTTTGAATCAATAAAAAAATGTAAAAAAAAAAACAAGACATTGAAACAACCTAAATGTCCATCAACAGATGGCTGGATAAAGAAGTTGTGATATACTCATACAATGGAATACTACGCAGCCATAAAAAAGGATAAAATAATTCCATTTGTTGCCATATGGATGGACCTGGAGATTGTTACATTAAGTGAAGTAAGCCAGAAAGAGCAAGACAAATACCATATGACATCACTTATATGTGAAATAAAAATATCACACAAATGAACTTATTTACTAAACAGAATCAGACTCATCAGACTCACAGACACAGAAAGCAAGCTTATGGGTACCAAAGTGGAAAGCAGATGAGGGAGGAACCAATTAGAAGTTTGGAATGAGCAGATACAAAATACTATATATAACAGATAAGCAACAGGGTGTTACGGTATGACACAGAGAACTATACTCACTATCCTGTAAATAAACCATAATGGGAAAGAATATGAAAAAGAATATGTATATATATATATGTAAAGCTGAATCACTTTGCTGTACACCAGAAACTTACACAATACTATAAATCAACTATAATTTAATTAAAATATTTTAAAAGAATAAAGATATTACACAATTAATTTTCACCTCGAAGAACTAGAAAAAAAGAAAAAGCAAAGGTGAGGAAAGTAACAAAATAATAAAGATGAGACAAAAATAACTAAAATACAGACTAGTAATCCTGTATAAAAGATCAAGGATGGCAAAAATTGTGTCTTTTAAAGATAAAAATTGAAAAATCTCTGGTTGAATCGTGCAAAAAAATATAAGAAAGAGGATTCACATAAAAAACCAGAGATTAAAGAAGAGATATTGCAACTGAAGTAACAGAAATTCAAATGATCAAAACGGACTACTATGAACAATTATATGCCAACATATTGGAAAATCCAGAAAAGAATGGATAAATCCCTACAAAAATACAACCTACCAAGACTGAATCATGAAGAATTGGAAAATACGGACAAATAATGAATAAAAAGATTGAGTCAGCAACCAAAACAACACAAAATAAAGCAAAAAAAGCCCACGAGCAGATGGCTTTATGGGTGAATTCTACAAGACATTTAAAGAAGAATTAATACCAATTCTCAAATTATTTGAAAAATGAAAGAAGGGAACACTTCCAAACTTATTTTGTGAGGCCAGCATTATCCTGATAGCAAAGCCAGATGAGGACAGTATAAGAAACAAAATTATAATCAATATCTCAGATGAAGATACATACAAAAATCATCAAAAACATACAACAAAAAAATCTAACAGTACATTAAAAGAATCATATGGCATTATCAAGTGGGATTAATTCCTGGGATACCGGGATAGTTCAACACATAAAAATCAATGTTTATTGATTTGCTACATCACACTAACAGAATGAAGGATAAAATCGTGATCATCTCAACAGGTACAGAAAAGTCACTTAACAAACTTCAACTGCTTTTCATGGTAAAAAATATATTCTAAGTATAGAAGGAAAGCAATGCAACAAAATAAAGACCATAACAATGCAACAGCTAACCTCATACTCAAAAAAGGCTTGAAGGCTTTTCTCTAAAATCAGGAAAGCCATAAGAATTTCGACTCTCACTAATTCTACTCAACATTGTACAGGAAATCCCATGCAGAGAAATCAGTCATGAAAAATAAATGAAAGGCATTCAAATCAAAAAGGAAAAATAAAATTGTATCTTTTGGTAGATTACATAATCTTTTTATTGAAGTGTAGTGTATTTACAATATTATGTTAGTTTCAGGTGTACAGTAAAGTGACTTAGGTGTTTTCAGATTGTATGTATATATATATATATGAGTGTGTGTATATATATGTATATATATGCCTGAAGACTCCTGCAAAAAAAGAGTAATAGCCAATGAAAACAGTACAGTTTCTGAATACAAAGTCAACGTACAAAATTTACTTGCATTTCTATATATTAACAATGAACTATCTAAAAATCAATTATCAAAACAATCTTATTTCCATTGGAACTATATATGCATGCATGTATGTATGTATGTAGGTAGGTATGTATGTATGTACGTATGCCTCATCTTTGGGGTATGTGTGTATATATATCTCTCTCATGAATGAATTTGGTAAAGCTGTAGGATACAAAATTTATATACAGAAATTAGTTGCAGTTTTATACACTAATAATGAAGTATCAGAAAAAGAAATTAAGAAAACAATCCCATTTACCATTCCAACAAAAATAATAAAATATCTAGGTATAAGCTATATCCTAAAGAGTACTTGTCCTCCAAAAACTGTATGATGCTCAGGAAGGAAATTGAAAATGACATGAACAGCTGGAAAGTTATACCATGTTTTTGGACTGAAGAATCAATATTGTTAAAATGATGATACTACCTCATGCAATGCACAGATGCTATGCAATCCACATCAAAATACTAATGGCATGATTCACAGAACTTGAACAGATAATTCTAAAGTTTGTATGGAAACACAAAAGACTCCAAGTAGCCAAAACAAACTTGAGAAAGAACAAACCTGGAGAAATCATATTCCCTCCCTTTAGACTATACTACAAAGCTACAGTAATCAAAAAAGTATGGTACTGGTGCGAAACAGACACATATGTCCATGGAAGAGAATACAGAGTGTAGAAATAAACTCAGGGGTTTATGATCAATTAATCTATAACAAAGGAGGGAAGAATATAAAATGGAGAAAATACAGTCACTTCAATGAGTGGTGCTGGGAAAACTGTATAGCTACATACAACAGAATGAAATTAGAACACTCTCTAACACCATATACAAAAATAAAATCAAAATCAGTTAAAGATCTAAATGTAAGACTGTGTACTCTAAAACTCCTAGAAGAAAACTTAGGCAGAACACTCTTTGACATACATCACGGCAATATTTTTTTGGCTCTGGCTCCTAAAGTAAAGGAAATAAAAATAAAAATAAACAAATGGAACTTAATTAGTCAAAAGCTGTTGCATAGCAAAGGAAATCATTGACAAAATGATAAAATGACCTACTGAATGGGAGAAAATATTTCCAAATGACATGATCGATAAGGGATTACTATCCAACATATATAGAGAGCTCACACAACTCAACATCAAAAAATGAACAACCTGATTTAAAAATGGGCAAACACATTGAATATACTCTTTTTTCCCCAAAGAGGACATGCAGATGGCCCATTTCTAATCATCAGGGAAATGCAAATCAAAACCACAAGGGGATATCACCTCACACTTGTCAGAGGGCTATTATCAGAAAGAACATGAGGGGTGGAGGGTGGGAAGGGATAGATGGGATTTCAAAATTGTTAAACAGATAAACAAGATTACACTGTATGGCACAGGGAAATATACACAAGATCTTACAGTAGCTCACAGAGAAAACAATGTGACAATGAATATACCTATGTTCATGTATAACTGAAAAATTGTGCTCTACACTGGAATTTGACACAACACTGTAAAAAGATTTTGAATCAATAAAAAAATGTAAAAAAAAAAACAAGACATTGAAACAACCTAAATGTCCATCAACAGATGGCTGGATAAAGAAGTTGTGATATACTCATACAATGGAATACTACGCAGCCATAAAAAAGGATAAAATAATTCCATTTGTTGCCATATGGATGGACCTGGAGATTGTTACATTAAGTGAAGTAAGCCAGAAAGAGCAAGACAAATACCATATGACATCACTTATATGTGAAATAAAAATATCACACAAATGAACTTATTTACTAAACAGAATCAGACTCATCAGACTCACAGACACAGAAAGCAAGCTTATGGGTACCAAAGTGGAAAGCAGATGAGGGAGGAACCAATTAGAAGTTTGGAATGAGCAGATACAAAATACTATATATAACAGATAAGCAACAGGGTGTTACGGTATGACACAGAGAACTATACTCACTATCCTGTAAATAAACCATAATGGGAAAGAATATGAAAAAGAATATGTATATATATATATGTAAAGCTGAATCACTTTGCTGTACACCAGAAACTTACACAATACTATAAATCAACTATAATTTAATTAAAATATTTTAAAAGAATAAAGATATTACACAATTAATTTTCACCTCGAAGAACTAGAAAAAAAGAAAAAGCAAAGGTGAGGAAAGTAACAAAATAATAAAGATGAGACAAAAATAACTAAAATACAGACTAGTAATCCTGTATAAAAGATCAAGGATGGCAAAAATTGTGTCTTTTAAAGATAAAAATTGAAAAATCTCTGGTTGAATCGTGCAAAAAAATATAAGAAAGAGGATTCACATAAAAAACCAGAGATTAAAGAAGAGATATTGCAACTGAAGTAACAGAAATTCAAATGATCAAAACGGACTACTATGAACAATTATATGCCAACATATTGGAAAATCCAGAAAAGAATGGATAAATCCCTACAAAAATACAACCTACCAAGACTGAATCATGAAGAATTGGAAAATACGGACAAATAATGAATAAAAAGATTGAGTCAGCAACCAAAACAACACAAAATAAAGCAAAAAAAGCCCACGAGCAGATGGCTTTATGGGTGAATTCTACAAGACATTTAAAGAAGAATTAATACCAATTCTCAAATTATTTGAAAAATGAAAGAAGGGAACACTTCCAAACTTATTTTGTGAGGCCAGCATTATCCTGATAGCAAAGCCAGATGAGGACAGTATAAGAAACAAAATTATAATCAATATCTCAGATGAAGATACATACAAAAATCATCAAAAACATACAACAAAAAAATCTAACAGTACATTAAAAGAATCATATGGCATTATCAAGTGGGATTAATTCCTGGGATACCGGGATAGTTCAACACATAAAAATCAATGTTTATTGATTTGCTACATCACACTAACAGAATGAAGGATAAAATCGTGATCATCTCAACAGGTACAGAAAAGTCACTTAACAAACTTCAACTGCTTTTCATGGTAAAAAATATATTCTAAGTATAGAAGGAAAGCAATGCAACAAAATAAAGACCATAACAATGCAACAGCTAACCTCATACTCAAAAAAGGCTTGAAGGCTTTTCTCTAAAATCAGGAAAGCCATAAGAATTTCGACTCTCACTAATTCTACTCAACATTGTACAGGAAATCCCATGCAGAGAAATCAGTCATGAAAAATAAATGAAAGGCATTCAAATCAAAAAGGAAAAATAAAATTGTATCTTTTGGTAGATTACATAATCTTTTTATTGAAGTGTAGTGTATTTACAATATTATGTTAGTTTCAGGTGTACAGTAAAGTGACTTAGGTTTTGTCAGATTGTATGTATATATATATATATGAGTGTGTGTATATATATGTATATATATGCCTGAAGACTCCTGCAAAAAAAGAGTAATAGCCAATGAAAACAGTACACTTTCTGAATAGAAAGTCAACGTACAAAATTTACTTGCATTTCTATATATTAACAATGAACTATCTAAAAATAAATTATCAAAACAATCTTATTTCCATTGGAACTATATATGCATGCATGTATGTATGTATGTAGGTAGGTATGTATGTATGTACGTATGCCTCATCTTTGGGGTATGTGTGTATATATATCTCTCTCATGAATGAATTTGGTAAAGCTGTAGGATACAAAATTTATATACAGAAATTAGTTGCAGTTTTATACACTAATAATGAAGTATCAGAAAAAGAAATTAAGAAAACAATCCCATTTACCATTCCAACAAAAATAATAAAATATCTAGGTATAAGCTATATCCTAAAGAGTACTTGTCCTCCAAAAACTGTATGATGCTCAGGAAGGAAATTGAAAATGACATGATCAGCTGGAAAGTTATACCATGTTTTTGGACTGAAGAATCAATATTGTTAAAATGATGATACTACCTCATGCAATGCACAGATGCTATGCAATCCACATCAAAATACTAATGGCATGATTCACAGAACTTGAACAGATAATTCTAAAGTTTGTATGGAAACACAAAAGACTCCAAGTAGCCAAAACAAACTTGAGAAAGAACAAACCTGGAGAAATCATATTCCCTCCCTTTAGACTATACTACAAAGCTACAGTAATCAAAAAAGTATGGTACTGGTGCGAAACAGACACATATGTCCATGGAAGAGAATACAGAGTGTAGAAATAAACTCAGGGGTTTATGATCAATTAATCTATAACAAAGGAGGGAAGAATATAAAATGGAGAAAATACAGTCACTTCAATGAGTGGTGCTGGGAAAACTGTATAGCTACATACAACAGAATGAAATTAGAACACTCTCTAACACCATATACAAAAATAAAATCAAAATCAGTTAAAGATCTAAATGTAAGACTGTGTACTCTAAAACTCCTAGAAGAAAACTTAGGCAGAACACTCTTTGACATACATCACGGCAATATTTTTTTGGCTCTGGCTCCTAAAGTAAAGGAAATAAAAATAAAAATAAACAAATGGAACTTAATTAGTCAAAAGCTGTTGCATAGCAAAGGAAATCATTGACAAAATGAAAAAATGACCTACTGAATGGGAGAAAATATTTCCAAATGACATGATCGATAAGGGATTACTATCCAACATATATAGAGAGCTCACACAACTCAACATCAAAAAATGAACAACCTGATTTAAAAATGGGCAAACACATTGAATATACTCTTTTTTCCCCAAAGAGGACATGCAGATGGCCCATTTCTAATCATCAGGGAAATGCAAATCAAAACCACAAGGGGATATCACCTCACACTTGTCAGAGGGCTATTATCAGAAAGAACATGAGGGGTGGAGGGTGGGAAGGGATAGATGGGATTTCAAAATTGTTAAACAGATAAACAAGATTACACTGTATGGCACAGGGAAATATACACAAGATCTTACAGTAGCTCACAGAGAAAACAATGTGACAATGAATATACCTATGTTCATGTATAACTGAAAAATTGTGCTCTACACTGGAATTTGACACAACACTGTAAAAAGATTTTGAATCAATAAAAAAATGTAAAAAAAAAAACAAGACATTGAAACAACCTAAATGTCCATCAACAGATGGCTGGATAAAGAAGTTGTGATATACTCATACAATGGAATACTACGCAGCCATAAAAAAGGATAAAATAATTCCATTTGTTGCCATATGGATGGACCTGGAGATTGTTACATTAAGTGAAGTAAGCCAGAAAGAGCAAGACAAATACCATATGACATCACTTATATGTGAAATAAAAATATCACACAAATGAACTTATTTACTAAACAGAATCAGACTCATCAGACTCACAGACACAGAAAGCAAGCTTATGGGTACCAAAGTGGAAAGCAGATGAGGGAGGAACCAATTAGAAGTTTGGAATGAGCAGATACAAAATACTATATATAACAGATAAGCAACAGGGTGTTACGGTATGACACAGAGAACTATACTCACTATCCTGTAAATAAACCATAATGGGAAAGAATATGAAAAAGAATATGTATATATATATATGTAAAGCTGAATCACTTTGCTGTACACCAGAAACTTACACAATACTATAAATCAACTATAATTTAATTAAAATATTTTAAAAGAATAAAGATATTACACAATTAATTTTCACCTCGAAGAACTAGAAAAAAAGAAAAAGCAAAGGTGAGGAAAGTAACAAAATAATAAAGATGAGACAAAAATAACTAAAATACAGACTAGTAATCCTGTATAAAAGATCAAGGATGGCAAAAATTGTGTCTTTTAAAGATAAAAATTGAAAAATCTCTGGTTGAATCGTGCAAAAAAATATAAGAAAGAGGATTCACATAAAAAACCAGAGATTAAAGAAGAGATATTGCAACTGAAGTAACAGAAATTCAAATGATCAAAACAGACTACTATGAACAATTATATGCCAACATATTGGAAAATCCAGAAAAGAATGGATAAATCCCTACAAAAATACAACCTACCAAGACTGAATCATGAAGAATTGGAAAATACGGACAAATAATGAATAAAAAGATTGAGTCAGCAACCAAAACAACACAAAATAAAGCAAAAAAAGCCCACGAGCAGATGGCTTTATGGGTGAATTCTACAAGACATTTAAAGAAGAATTAATACCAATTCTCAAATTATTTGAAAAATGAAAGAAGGGAACACTTCCAAACTTATTTTGTGAGGCCAGCATTATCCTGATAGCAAAGCCAGATGAGGACAGTATAAGAAACAAAATTATAATCAATATCTCAGATGAAGATACATACAAAAATCATCAAAAACATACAACAAAAAAATCTAACAGTACATTAAAAGAATCATATGGCATTATCAAGTGGGATTAATTCCTGGGATACCGGGATAGTTCAACACATAAAAATCAATGTTTATTGATTTGCTACATCACACTAACAGAATGAAGGATAAAATCGTGATAATCTCAACAGGTACAGAAAAGTCACTTAACAAACTTCAACTGCTTTTCATGGTAAAAAATATATTCTAAGTATAGAAGGAAAGCAATGCAACAAAATAAAGACCATAACAATGCAACAGCTAACCTCATACTCAAAAAAAGCTTGAAGGCTTTTCTCTAAAATCAGGAAAGCCATAAGAATTTCGACTCTCACTAATTCTACTCAACATTGTACAGGAAGTCCCATGCAGAGAAATCAGTCATGAAAAATAAATGAAAGGCATTCAAATCAAAAAGGAAAAATAAAATTGTATCTTTTGGTAGATTACATAATCTTTTTATTGAAGTGTAGTGTATTTACAATATTATGTTAGTTTCAGGTGTACAGTAAAGTGACTTAGGTGTTTTCAGATTGTATGTATATATATATATATGAGTGTGTGTATATATATGTATATATATGCCTGAAGACTCCTGCAAAAAAAGAGTAATAGCCAATGAAAACAGTACAGTTTCTGAATAGAAAGTCAACGTACAAAATTTACTTGCATTTCTATATATTAACAATGAACTATCTAAAAATAAATTATCAAAACAATCTTATTTCCATTGGAACTATATATGCATGCATGTATGTATGTATGTAGGTAGGTATGTATGTATGTACGTATGCCTCATCTTTGGGGTATGTGTGTATATATATCTCTCTCATGAATGAATTTGGTAAAGCTGTAGGATACAAAATTTATATACAGAAATTAGTTGCAGTTTTATACACTAATAATGAAGTATCAGAAAAAGAAATTAAGAAAACAATCCCATTTACCATTCCAACAAAAATAATAAAATATCTAGGTATAAGCTATATCCTAAAGAGTACTTGTCCTCCAAAAACTGTATGATGCTCAGGAAGGAAATTGAAAATGACATGAACAGCTGGAAAGTTATACCATGTTTTTGGACTGAAGAATCAATATTGTTAAAATGATGATACTACCTCATGCAATGCACAGATGCTATGCAATCCACATCAAAATACTAATGGCATGATTCACAGAACTTGAACAGATAATTCTAAAGTTTGTATGGAAACACAAAAGACTCCAAGTAGCCAAAACAAACTTGAGAAAGAACAAACCTGGAGAAATCATATTCCCTCCCTTTAGACTATACTACAAAGCTACAGTAATCAAAAAAGTATGGTACTGGTGCGAAACAGACACATATGTCCATGGAAGAGAATACAGAGTGTAGAAATAAACTCAGGGGTTTATGATCAATTAATCTATAACAAAGGAGGGAAGAATATAAAATGGAGAAAATACAGTCACTTCAATGAGTGGTGCTGGGAAAACTGTATAGCTACATACAACAGAATGAAATTAGAACACTCTCTAACACCATATACAAAAATAAAATCAAAATCAGTTAAAGATCTAAATGTAAGACTGTGTACTCTAAAACTCCTAGAAGAAAACTTAGGCAGAACACTCTTTGACATACATCACGGCAATATTTTTTTGGCTCTGGCTCCTAAAGTAAAGGAAATAAAAATAAAAATAAACAAATGGAACTTAATTAGTCAAAAGCTGTTGCATAGCAAAGGAAATCATTGACAAAATGAAAAAATGACCTACTGAATGGGAGAAAATATTTCCAAATGACATGATCGATAAGGGATTACTATCCAACATATATAGAGAGCTCACACAACTCAACATCAAAAAATGAACAACCTGATTTAAAAATGGGCAAACACATTGAATATACTCTTTTTTCCCCAAAGAGGACATGCAGATGGCCCATTTCTAATCATCAGGGAAATGCAAATCAAAACCACAAGGGGATATCACCTCACACTTGTCAGAGGGCTATTATCAGAAAGAACATGAGGGGTGGAGGGTGGGAAGGGATAGATGGGATTTCAAAATTGTTAAACAGATAAACAAGATTACACTGTATGGCACAGGGAAATATACACAAGATCTTACAGTAGCTCACAGAGAAAACAATGTGACAATGAATATACCTATGTTCATGTATAACTGAAAAATTGTGCTCTACACTGGAATTTGACACAACACTGTAAAAAGATTTTGAATCAATAAAAAAATGTAAAAAAAAAAACAAGACATTGAAACAACCTAAATGTCCATCAACAGATGGCTGGATAAAGAAGTTGTGATATACTCATACAATGGAATACTACGCAGCCATAAAAAAGGATAAAATAATTCCATTTGTTGCCATATGGATGGACCTGGAGATTGTTACATTAAGTGAAGTAAGCCAGAAAGAGCAAGACAAATACCATATGACATCACTTATATGTGAAATAAAAATATCACACAAATGAACTTATTTACTAAACAGAATCAGACTCATCAGACTCACAGACACAGAAAGCAAGCTTATGGGTACCAAAGTGGAAAGCAGATGAGGGAGGAACCAATTAGAAGTTTGGAATGAGCAGATACAAAATACTATATATAACAGATAAGCAACAGGGTGTTACGGTATGACACAGAGAACTATACTCACTATCCTGTAAATAAACCATAATGGGAAAGAATATGAAAAAGAATATGTATATATATATATGTAAAGCTGAATCACTTTGCTGTACACCAGAAACTTACACAATACTATAAATCAACTATAATTTAATTAAAATATTTTAAAAGAATAAAGATATTACACAATTAATTTTCACCTCGAAGAACTAGAAAAAAAGAAAAAGCAAAGGTGAGGAAAGTAACAAAATAATAAAGATGAGACAAAAATAACTAAAATACAGACTAGTAATCCTGTATAAAAGATCAAGGATGGCAAAAATTGTGTCTTTTAAAGATAAAAATTGAAAAATCTCTGGTTGAATCGTGCAAAAAAATATAAGAAAGAGGATTCACATAAAAAACCAGAGATTAAAGAAGAGATATTGCAACTGAAGTAACAGAAATTCAAATGATCAAAACGGACTACTATGAACAATTATATGCCAACATATTGGAAAATCCAGAAAAGAATGGATAAATCCCTACAAAAATACAACCTACCAAGACTGAATCATGAAGAATTGGAAAATACGGACAAATAATGAATAAAAAGATTGAGTCAGCAACCAAAACAACACAAAATAAAGCAAAAAAAGCCCACGAGCAGATGGCTTTATGGGTGAATTCTACAAGACATTTAAAGAAGAATTAATACCAATTCTCAAATTATTTGAAAAATGAAAGAAGGGAACACTTCCAAACTTATTTTGTGAGGCCAGCATTATCCTGATAGCAAAGCCAGATGAGGACAGTATAAGAAACAAAATTATAATCAATATCTCAGATGAAGATACATACAAAAATCATCAAAAACATACAACAAAAAAATCTAACAGTACATTAAAAGAATCATATGGCATTATCAAGTGGGATTAATTCCTGGGATACCGGGATAGTTCAACACATAAAAATCAATGTTTATTGATTTGCTACATCACACTAACAGAATGAAGGATAAAATCGTGATAATCTCAACAGGTACAGAAAAGTCACTTAACAAACTTCAACTGCTTTTCATGGTAAAAAATATATTCTAAGTATAGAAGGAAAGCAATGCAACAAAATAAAGACCATAACAATGCAACAGCTAACCTCATACTCAAAAAAGGCTTGAAGGCTTTTCTCTAAAATCAGGAAAGCCATAAGAATTTCGACTCTCACTAATTCTACTCAACATTGTACAGGAAATCCCATGCAGAGAAATCAGTCATGAAAAATAAATGAAAGGCATTCAAATCAAAAAGGAAAAATAAAATTGTATCTTTTGGTAGATTACATAATCTTTTTATTGAAGTGTAGTGTATTTACAATATTATGTTAGTTTCAGGTGTACAGTAAAGTGACTTAGGTTTTGTCAGATTGTATGTATATATATATATATGAGTGTGTGTATATATATGTATATATATGCCTGAAGACTCCTGCAAAAAAAGAGTAATAGCCAATGAAAACAGTACACTTTCTGAATAGAAAGTCAACGTACAAAATTTACTTGCATTTCTATATATTAACAATGAACTATCTAAAAATAAATTATCAAAACAATCTTATTTCCATTGGAACTATATATGCATGCATGTATGTATGTATGTAGGTAGGTATGTATGTATGTACGTATGCCTCATCTTTGGGGTATGTGTGTATATATATCTCTCTCATGAATGAATTTGGTAAAGCTGTAGGATACAAAATTTATATACAGAAATTAGTTGCAGTTTTATACACTAATAATGAAGTATCAGAAAAAGAAATTAAGAAAACAATCCCATTTACCATTCCAACAAAAATAATAAAATATCTAGGTATAAGCTATATCCTAAAGAGTACTTGTCCTCCAAAAACTGTATGATGCTCAGGAAGGAAATTGAAAATGACATGATCAGCTGGAAAGTTATACCATGTTTTTGGACTGAAGAATCAATATTGTTAAAATGATGATACTACCTAATGCAATGCACAGATGCTATGCAATCCACATCAAAATACTAATGGCATGATTCACAGAACTTGAACAGATAATTCTAAAGTTTGTATGGAAACACAAAAGACTCCAAGTAGCCAAAACAAACTTGAGAAAGAACAAACCTGGAGAAATCATATTCCCTCCCTTTAGACTATACTACAAAGCTACAGTAATCAAAAAAGTATGGTACTGGTGCGAAACAGACACATATGTCCATGGAAGAGAATACAGAGTGTAGAAATAAACTCAGGGGTTTATGATCAATTAATCTATAACAAAGGAGGGAAGAATATAAAATGGAGAAAATACAGTCACTTCAATGAGTGGTGCTGGGAAAACTGTATAGCTACATACAACAGAATGAAATTAGAACACTCTCTAACACCATATACAAAAATAAAATCAAAATCAGTTAAAGATCTAAATGTAAGACTGTGTACTCTAAAACTCCTAGAAGAAAACTTAGGCAGAACACTCTTTGACATACATCACGGCAATATTTTTTTGGCTCTGGCTCCTAAAGTAAAGGAAATAAAAATAAAAATAAACAAATGGAACTTAATTAGTCAAAAGCTGTTGCATAGCAAAGGAAATCATTGACAAAATGAAAAAATGACCTACTGAATGGGAGAAAATATTTCCAAATGACATGATCGATAAGGGATTACTATCCAACATATATAGAGAGCTCACACAACTCAACATCAAAAAATGAACAACCTGATTTAAAAATGGGCAAACACATTGAATATACTCTTTTTTCCCCAAAGAGGACATGCAGATGGCCCATTTCTAATCATCAGGGAAATGCAAATCAAAACCACAAGGGGATATCACCTCACACTTGTCAGAGGGCTATTATCAGAAAGAACATGAGGGGTGGAGGGTGGGAAGGGATAGATGGGATTTCAAAATTGTTAAACAGATAAACAAGATTACACTGTATGGCACAGGGAAATATACACAAGATCTTACAGTAGCTCACAGAGAAAACAATGTGACAATGAATATACCTATGTTCATGTATAACTGAAAAATTGTGCTCTACACTGGAATTTGACACAACACTGTAAAAAGATTTTGAATCAATAAAAAAATGTAAAAAAAAAAACAAGACATTGAAACAACCTAAATGTCCATCAACAGATGGCTGGATAAAGAAGTTGTGATATACTCATACAATGGAATACTACGCAGCCATAAAAAAGGATAAAATAATTCCATTTGTTGCCATATGGATGGACCTGGAGATTGTTACATTAAGTGAAGTAAGCCAGAAAGAGCAAGACAAATACCATATGACATCACTTATATGTGAAATAAAAATATCACACAAATGAACTTATTTACTAAACAGAATCAGACTCATCAGACTCACAGACACAGAAAGCAAGCTTATGGGTACCAAAGTGGAAAGCAGATGAGGGAGGAACCAATTAGAAGTTTGGAATGAGCAGATACAAAATACTATATATAACAGATAAGCAACAGGGTGTTACGGTATGACACAGAGAACTATACTCACTATCCTGTAAATAAACCATAATGGGAAAGAATATGAAAAAGAATATGTATATATATATATGTAAAGCTGAATCACTTTGCTGTACACCAGAAACTTACACAATACTATAAATCAACTATAATTTAATTAAAATATTTTAAAAGAATAAAGATATTACACAACTAATTTTCACCTCGAAGAACTAGAAAAAAAGAAAAAGCAAAGGTGAGGAAAGTAACAAAATAATAAAGATGAGACAAAAATAACTAAAATACAGACTAGTAATCCTGTATAAAAGATCAAGGATGGCAAAAATTGTGTCTTTTAAAGATAAAAATTGAAAAATCTCTGGTTGAATCGTGCAAAAAAATATAAGAAAGAGGATTCACATAAAAAACCAGAGATTAAAGAAGAGATATTGCAACTGAAGTAACAGAAATTCAAATGATCAAAACAGACTACTATGAACAATTATATGCCAACATATTGGAAAATCCAGAAAAGAATGGATAAATCCCTACAAAAATACAACCTACCAAGACTGAATCATGAAGAATTGGAAAATACGGACAAATAATGAATAAAAAGATTGAGTCAGCAACCAAAACAACACAAAATAAAGCAAAAAAAGCCCACGAGCAGATGGCTTTATGGGTGAATTCTACAAGACATTTAAAGAAGAATTAATACCAATTCTCAAATTATTTGAAAAATGAAAGAAGGGAACACTTCCAAACTTATTTTGTGAGGCCAGCATTATCCTGATAGCAAAGCCAGATGAGGACAGTATAAGAAACAAAATTATAATCAATATCTCAGATGAAGATACATACAAAAATCATCAAAAACATACAACAAAAAAATCTAACAGTACATTAAAAGAATCATATGGCATTATCAAGTGGGATTAATTCCTGGGATACCGGGATAGTTCAACACATAAAAATCAATGTTTATTGATTTGCTACATCACACTAACAGAATGAAGGATAAAATCGTGATCATCTCAACAGGTACAGAAAAGTCACTTAACAAACTTCAACTGCTTTTCATGGTAAAAAATATATTCTAAGTATAGAAGGAAAGCAATGCAACAAAATAAAGACCATAACAATGCAACAGCTAACCTCATACTCAAAAAAGGCTTGAAGGCTTTTCTCTAAAATCAGGAAAGCCATAAGAATTTCGACTCTCACTAATTCTACTCAACATTGTACAGGAAATCCCATGCAGAGAAATCAGTCATGAAAAATAAATGAAAGGCATTCAAATCAAAAAGGAAAAATAAAATTGTATCTTTTGGTAGATTACATAATCTTTTTATTGAAGTGTAGTGTATTTACAATATTATGTTAGTTTCAGGTGTACAGTAAAGTGACTTAGGTTTTTTCAGATTGTATGTATATATATATATATGAGTGTGTGTATATATATGTATATATATGCCTGAAGACTCCTGCAAAAAAAGAGTAATAGCCAATGAAAACAGTACAGTTTCTGAATATAAAGTCAACGTACAAAATTTACTTGCATTTCTATATATTAACAATGAACTATCTAAAAATCAATTATCAAAACAATCTTATTTCCATTGGAACTATATATGCATGCATGTATGTATGTATGTAGGTAGGTATGTATGTATGTACGTATGCCTCATCTTTGGGGTATGTGTGTATATATATCTCTCTCATGAATGAATTTGGTAAAGCTGTAGGATACAAAATTTATATACAGAAATTAGTTGCAGTTTTATACACTAATAATGAAGTATCAGAAAAAGAAATTAAGAAAACAATCCCATTTACCATTCCAACAAAAATAATAAAATATCTAGGTATAAGCTATATCCTAAAGAGTACTTGTCCTCCAAAAACTGTATGATGCTCAGGAAGGAAATTGAAAATGACATGAACAGCTGGAAAGTTATACCATGTTTTTGGACTGAAGAATCAATATTGTTAAAATGATGATACTACCTCATGCAATGCACAGATGCTATGCAATCCACATCAAAATACTAATGGCATGATTCACAGAACTTGAACAGATAATTCTAAAGTTTGTATGGAAACACAAAAGACTCCAAGTAGCCAAAACAAACTTGAGAAAGAACAAACCTGGAGAAATCATATTCCCTCCCTTTAGACTATACTACAAAGCTACAGTAATCAAAAAAGTATGGTACTGGTGCGAAACAGACACATATGTCCATGGAAGAGAATACAGAGTGTAGAAATAAACTCAGGGGTTTATGATCAATTAATCTATAACAAAGGAGGGAAGAATATAAAATGGAGAAAATACAGTCACTTCAATGAGTGGTGCTGGGAAAACTGTATAGCTACATACAACAGAATGAAATTAGAACACTCTCTAACACCATATACAAAAATAAAATCAAAATCAGTTAAAGATCTAAATGTAAGACTGTGTACTCTAAAACTCCTAGAAGAAAACTTAGGCAGAACACTCTTTGACATACATCACGGCAATATTTTTTTGGCTCTGGCTCCTAAAGTAAAGGAAATAAAAATAAAAATAAACAAATGGAACTTAATTAGTCAAAAGCTGTTGCATAGCAAAGGAAATCATTGACAAAATGAAAAAATGACCTACTGAATGGGAGAAAATATTTCCAAATGACATGATCGATAAGGGATTACTATCCAACATATATAGAGAGCTCACACAACTCAACATCAAAAAATGAACAACCTGATTTAAAAATGGGCAAACACATTGAATATACTCTTTTTTCCCCAAAGAGGACATGCAGATGGCCCATTTCTAATCATCAGGGAAATGCAAATCAAAACCACAAGGGGATATCACCTCACACTTGTCAGAGGGCTATTATCAGAAAGAACATGAGGGGTGGAGGGTGGGAAGGGATAGATGGGATTTCAAAATTGTTAAACAGATAAACAAGATTACACTGTATGGCACAGGGAAATATACACAAGATCTTACAGTAGCTCACAGAGAAAACAATGTGACAATGAATATACCTATGTTCATGTATAACTGAAAAATTGTGCTCTACACTGGAATTTGACACAACACTGTAAAAAGATTTTGAATCAATAAAAAAATGTAAAAAAAAAAACAAGACATTGAAACAACCTAAATGTCCATCAACAGATGGCTGGATAAAGAAGTTGTGATATACTCATACAATGGAATACTACGCAGCCATAAAAAAGGATAAAATAATTCCATTTGTTGCCATATGGATGGACCTGGAGATTGTTACATTAAGTGAAGTAAGCCAGAAAGAGCAAGACAAATACCATATGACATCACTTATATGTGAAATAAAAATATCACACAAATGAACTTATTTACTAAACAGAATCAGACTCATCAGACTCACAGACACAGAAAGCAAGCTTATGGGTACCAAAGTGGAAAGCAGATGAGGGAGGAACCAATTAGAAGTTTGGAATGAGCAGATACAAAATACTATATATAACAGATAAGCAACAGGGTGTTACGGTATGACACAGAGAACTATACTCACTATCCTGTAAATAAACCATAATGGGAAAGAATATGAAAAAGAATATGTATATATATATATGTAAAGCTGAATCACTTTGCTGTACACCAGAAACTTACACAATACTATAAATCAACTATAATTTAATTAAAATATTTTAAAAGAATAAAGATATTACACAACTAATTTTCACCTCGAAGAACTAGAAAAAAAGAAAAAGCAAAGGTGAGGAAAGTAACAAAATAATAAAGATGAGACAAAAATAACTAAAATACAGACTAGTAATCCTGTATAAAAGATCAAGGATGGCAAAAATTGTGTCTTTTAAAGATAAAAATTGAAAAATCTCTGGTTGAATCGTGCAAAAAAATATAAGAAAGAGGATTCACATAAAAAACCAGAGATTAAAGAAGAGATATTGCAACTGAAGTAACAGAAATTCAAATGATCAAAACAGACTACTATGAACAATTATATGCCAACATATTGGAAAATCCAGAAAAGAATGGATAAATCCCTACAAAAATACAACCTACCAAGACTGAATCATGAAGAATTGGAAAATACGGACAAATAATGAATAAAAAGATTGAGTCAGCAACCAAAACAACACAAAATAAAGCAAAAAAAGCCCACGAGCAGATGGCTTTATGGGTGAATTCTACAAGACATTTAAAGAAGAATTAATACCAATTCTCAAATTATTTGAAAAATGAAAGAAGGGAACACTTCCAAACTTATTTTGTGAGGCCAGCATTATCCTGATAGCAAAGCCAGATGAGGACAGTATAAGAAACAAAATTATAATCAATATCTCAGATGAAGATACATACAAAAATCATCAAAAACATACAACAAAAAAATCTAACAGTACATTAAAAGAATCATATGGCATTATCAAGTGGGATTAATTCCTGGGATACCGGGATAGTTCAACACATAAAAATCAATGTTTATTGATTTGCTACATCACACTAACAGAATGAAGGATAAAATCGTGATCATCTCAACAGGTACAGAAAAGTCACTTAACAAACTTCAACTGCTTTTCATGGTAAAAAATATATTCTAAGTATAGAAGGAAAGCAATGCAACAAAATAAAGACCATAACAATGCAACAGCTAACCTCATACTCAAAAAAGGCTTGAAGGCTTTTCTCTAAAATCAGGAAAGCCATAAGAATTTCGACTCTCACTAATTCTACTCAACATTGTACAGGAAATCCCATGCAGAGAAATCAGTCATGAAAAATAAATGAAAGGCATTCAAATCAAAAAGGAAAAATAAAATTGTATCTTTTGGTAGATTACATAATCTTTTTATTGAAGTGTAGTGTATTTACAATATTATGTTAGTTTCAGGTGTACAGTAAAGTGACTTAGGTTTTTTCAGATTGTATGTATATATATATATATGAGTGTGTGTATATATATGTATATATATGCCTGAAGACTCCTGCAAAAAAAGAGTAATAGCCAATGAAAACAGTACAGTTTCTGAATATAAAGTCAACGTACAAAATTTACTTGCATTTCTATATATTAACAATGAACTATCTAAAAATCAATTATCAAAACAATCTTATTTCCATTGGAACTATATATGCATGCATGTATGTATGTATGTAGGTAGGTATGTATGTATGTACGTATGCCTCATCTTTGGGGTATGTGTGTATATATATCTCTCTCATGAATGAATTTGGTAAAGCTGTAGGATACAAAATTTATATACAGAAATTAGTTGCAGTTTTATACACTAATAATGAAGTATCAGAAAAAGAAATTAAGAAAACAATCCCATTTACCATTCCAACAAAAATAATAAAATATCTAGGTATAAGCTATATCCTAAAGAGTACTTGTCCTCCAAAAACTGTATGATGCTCAGGAAGGAAATTGAAAATGACATGAACAGCTGGAAAGTTATACCATGTTTTTGGACTGAAGAATCAATATTGTTAAAATGATGATACTACCTCATGCAATGCACAGATGCTATGCAATCCACATCAAAATACTAATGGCATGATTCACAGAACTTGAACAGATAATTCTAAAGTTTGTATGGAAACACAAAAGACTCCAAGTAGCCAAAACAAACTTGAGAAAGAACAAACCTGGAGAAATCATATTCCCTCCCTTTAGACTATACTACAAAGCTACAGTAATCAAAAAAGTATGGTACTGGTGCGAAACAGACACATATGTCCATGGAAGAGAATACAGAGTGTAGAAATAAACTCAGGGGTTTATGATCAATTAATCTATAACAAAGGAGGGAAGAATATAAAATGGAGAAAATACAGTCACTTCAATGAGTGGTGCTGGGAAAACTGTATAGCTACATACAACAGAATGAAATTAGAACACTCTCTAACACCATATACAAAAATAAAATCAAAATCAGTTAAAGATCTAAATGTAAGACTGTGTACTCTAAAACTCCTAGAAGAAAACTTAGGCAGAACACTCTTTGACATACATCACGGCAATATTTTTTTGGCTCTGGCTCCTAAAGTAAAGGAAATAAAAATAAAAATAAACAAATGGAACTTAATTAGTCAAAAGCTGTTGCATAGCAAAGGAAATCATTGACAAAATGAAAAAATGACCTACTGAATGGGAGAAAATATTTCCAAATGACATGATCGATAAGGGATTACTATCCAACATATATAGAGAGCTCACACAACTCAACATCAAAAAATGAACAACCTGATTTAAAAATGGGCAAACACATTGAATATACTCTTTTTTCCCCAAAGAGGACATGCAGATGGCCCATTTCTAATCATCAGGGAAATGCAAATCAAAACCACAAGGGGATATCACCTCACACTTGTCAGAGGGCTATTATCAGAAAGAACATGAGGGGTGGAGGGTGGGAAGGGATAGATGGGATTTCAAAATTGTTAAACAGATAAACAAGATTACACTGTATGGCACAGGGAAATATACACAAGATCTTACAGTAGCTCACAGAGAAAACAATGTGACAATGAATATACCTATGTTCATGTATAACTGAAAAATTGTGCTCTACACTGGAATTTGACACAACACTGTAAAAAGATTTTGAATCAATAAAAAAATGTAAAAAAAAAAACAAGACATTGAAACAACCTAAATGTCCATCAACAGATGGCTGGATAAAGAAGCTGTGATATACTCATACAATGGAATACTACGCAGCCATAAGAAAGAATAAAATAATTCCATTTGTTGCAATATGGATGGACCTGGAGATTGTTACATTAAGTGAAGTAAGCCAGAAAGAGCAAGACAAATACCATATGACATCACTTATATGTGAAATAAAAATATCACACAAATGAACTTATTTACTAAACAGAATCAGACTCATCAGACTCACAGACACAGAAAGCAAACTTATGGGTACCAAAGTGGAAAGCAGATGAGGGAGGAACCAATTAGAAGTTTGGAATGAGCAGATACAAAATACTATATATAACAGATAAGCAACAGGGTGTTACGGTATGACACAGAGAACTATACTCACTATCCTGTAAATAAAACATAATGGGAAAGAATATGAAAAAGAATATGTATATATATATATGTAAAGCTGAATCACTTTGCTGTACACCAGAAACTTACACAATACTATAAATCAACTATAATTTAATTAAAATATTTTAAAAGAATAAAGATATTACACAATTAATTTTCACCTCGAAGAACTAGAAAAAAAGAAAAAGCAAAGGTGAGGAAAGTAACAAAATAATAAAGATGAGACAAAAATAACTAAAATACAGACTAGTAATCCTGTATAAAAGATCAAGGATGGCAAAAATTGTGTCTTTTAAAGATAAAAATTGAAAAATCTCTGGTTGAATCGTGCAAAAAAATATTAGAAAGAGGATTC
This sequence comes from Vicugna pacos, assembly GCF_048564905.1. Lineage (NCBI taxonomy): Eukaryota > Metazoa > Chordata > Mammalia > Artiodactyla > Camelidae > Vicugna > Vicugna pacos. The sequence continues at coordinate 4,433,748 of NC_132989.1, forward strand.
ACATAAAAAAGCAGAGATTAAAGAAGAGATATTGCAACTGAAGTAACAGAAATTCAAATGATCAAAACGGACTACTATGAACAATTATATGCCAACATATTGGAAAATCCAGAAAAGAATGGATAAATCCCTACAAAAATACAACCTACCAAGACTGAATCATGAAGAATTGGAAAATACGGACAAATAATGAATAAAAAGATTGAGTCAGCAACCAAAACAACACAAAATAAAGCAAAAAAAGCCCACGAGCAGATGGCTTTATGGGTGAATTCTACAAGACATTTAAAGAAGAATTAATACCAATTCTCAAATTATTTGAAAAATGAAAGAAGGGAACACTTCCAAACTTATTTTGTGAGGCCAGCATTATCCTGATAGCAAAGCCAGATGAGTACAGTATAAGAAACAAAATTATAATCAATATCTCAGATGAAGATACATACAAAAATCATCAAAAACATACAACAAAAAAATCTAACAGTACATTAAAAGAATCATATGGCATTATCAAGTGGGATTAATTCCTGGGATACCGGGATAGTTCAACACATAAAAATCAATGTTTATTGATTTGCTACATCACACTAACAGAATGAAGGATAAAATCGTGATAATCTCAACAGGTACAGAAAAGTCACTTAACAAACTTCAACTGCTTTTCATGCTAAAAAATATATTCTAAGTATAGAAGGAAAGCAATGCAACAAAATAAAGACCATAACAATGCAACAGCTAACCTCATACTCAAAAAAAGCTTGAAGGCTTTTCTCTAAAATCAGGAAAGCCATAAGAATTTCGACTCTCACTAATTCTACTCAACATTGTACAGGAAGTCCCATGCAGAGAAATCAGTCATGAAAAATAAATGAAAGGCATTCAAATCAAAAAGGAAAAATAAAATTGTATCTTTTGGTAGATTACATAATCTTTTTATTGAAGTGTAGTGTATTTACAATATTATGTTAGTTTCAGGTGTACAGTAAAGTGACTTAGGTGTTTTCAGATTGTATGTATATATATATATATGAGTGTGTGTATATATATGTATATATATGCCTGAAGACTCCTGCAAAAAAAGAGTAATAGCCAATGAAAACAGTACAGTTTCTGAATATAAAGTCAACGTACAAAATTTACTTGCATTTCTATATATTAACAATGAACTATCTAAAAATCAATTATCAAAACAATCTTATTTCCATTGGAACTATATATGCATGCATGTATGTATGTATGTAGGTAGGTATGTATGTATGTACGTATGCCTCATCTTTGGGGTATGTGTGTATATATATCTCTCTCATGAATGAATTTGGTAAAGCTGTAGGATACAAAATTTATATACAGAAATTAGTTGCAGTTTTATACACTAATAATGAAGTATCAGAAAAAGAAATTAAGAAAACAATCCCATTTACCATTCCAACAAAAATAATAAAATATCTAGGTATAAGCTATATCCTAAAGAGTACTTGTCCTCCAAAAACTGTATGATGCTCAGGAAGGAAATTGAAAATGACATGAACAGCTGGAAAGTTATACCATGTTTTTGGACTGAAGAATCAATATTGTTAAAATGATGATACTACCTCATGCAATGCACAGATGCTATGCAATCCACATCAAAATACTAATGGCATGATTCACAGAACTTGAACAGATAATTCTAAAGTTTGTATGGAAACACAAAAGACTCCAAGTAGCCAAAACAAACTTGAGAAAGAACAAACCTGGAGAAATCATATTCCCTCCCTTTAGACTATACTACAAAGCTACAGTAATCAAAAAAGTATGGTACTGGTGCGAAACAGACACATATGTCCATGGAAGAGAATACAGAGTGTAGAAATAAACTCAGGGGTTTATGATCAATTAATCTATAACAAAGGAGGGAAGAATATAAAATGGAGAAAATACAGTCACTTCAATGAGTGGTGCTGGGAAAACTGTATAGCTACATACAACAGAATGAAATTAGAACACTCTCTAACACCATATACAAAAATAAAATCAAAATCAGTTAAAGATCTAAATGTAAGACTGTGTACTCTAAAACTCCTAGAAGAAAACTTAGGCAGAACACTCTTTGACATACATCACGGCAATATTTTTTTGGCTCTGGCTCCTAAAGTAAAGGAAATAAAAATAAAAATAAACAAATGGAACTTAATTAGTCAAAAGCTGTTGCATAGCAAAGGAAATCATTGACAAAATGAAAAAATGACCTACTGAATGGGAGAAAATATTTCCAAATGACATGATCGATAAGGGATTACTATCCAACATATATAGAGAGCTCACACAACTCAACATCAAAAAATGAACAACCTGATTTAAAAATGGGCAAACACATTGAATATACTCTTTTTTCCCCAAAGAGGACATGCAGATGGCCCATTTCTAATCATCAGGGAAATGCAAATCAAAACCACAAGGGGATATCACCTCACACTTGTCAGAGGGCTATTATCAGAAAGAACATGAGGGGTGGAGGGTGGGAAGGGATAGATGGGATTTCAAAATTGTTAAACAGATAAACAAGATTACACTGTATGGCACAGGGAAATATACACAAGATCTTACAGTAGCTCACAGAGAAAACAATGTGACAATGAATATACCTATGTTCATGTATAACTGAAAAATTGTGCTCTACACTGGAATTTGACACAACACTGTAAAAAGATTTTGAATCAATAAAAAAATGTAAAAAAAAAAACAAGACATTGAAACAACCTAAATGTCCATCAACAGATGGCTGGATAAAGAAGTTGTGATATACTCATACAATGGAATACTACGCAGCCATAAAAAAGGATAAAATAATTCCATTTGTTGCCATATGGATGGACCTGGAGATTGTTACATTAAGTGAAGTAAGCCAGAAAGAGCAAGACAAATACCATATGACATCACTTATATGTGAAATAAAAATATCACACAAATGAACTTATTTACTAAACAGAATCAGACTCATCAGACTCACAGACACAGAAAGCAAGCTTATGGGTACCAAAGTGGAAAGCAGATGAGGGAGGAACCAATTAGAAGTTTGGAATGAGCAGATACAAAATACTATATATAACAGATAAGCAACAGGGTGTTACGGTATGACACAGAGAACTATACTCACTATCCTGTAAATAAACCATAATGGGAAAGAATATGAAAAAGAATATGTATATATATATATGTAAAGCTGAATCACTTTGCTGTACACCAGAAACTTACACAATACTATAAATCAACTATAATTTAATTAAAATATTTTAAAAGAATAAAGATATTACACAATTAATTTTCACCTCGAAGAACTAGAAACAAAGAAAAAGCAAAGGTGAGGAAAGTAACAAAATAATAAAGATGAGACAAAAATAACTAAAATACAGACTAGTAATCCTGTATAAAAGATCAAGGATGGCAAAAATTGTGTCTTTTAAAGATAAAAATTGAAAAATCTCTGGTTGAATCGTGCAAAAAAATATAAGAAAGAGGATTCACATAAAAAAGCAGAGATTAAAGAAGAGATATTGCAACTGAAGTAACAGAAATTCAAATGATCAAAACAGACTACTATGAACAATTATATGCCAACATATTGGAAAATCCAGAAAAGAATGGATAAATTCCTACAAAAATACAACCTACCAAGACTGAATCATGAAGAATTGGAAAATACGGACAAATAATGAATAAAAAGATTGAGTCAGCAACCAAAACAACGCAAAATAAAGCAAAAAAAGCCCACGAGCAGATGGCTTTATGGGTGAATTCTACAAGACATTTAAAGAAGAATTAATACCAATTCTCAAATTATTTGAAAAATGAAAGAAGGGAACACTTCCAAACTTATTTTGTGAGGCCAGCATTATCCTGATAGCAAAGCCAGATGAGGACAGTATAAGAAACAAAATTATAATCAATATCTCAGATGAAGATACATACAAAAATCATCAAAAACATACAACAAAAAAATCTAACAGTACATTAAAAGAATCATATGGCATTATCAAGTGGGATTAATTCCTGGGATACCGGGATAGTTCAACACATAAAAATCAATGTTTATTGATTTGCTACATCACACTAACAGAATGAAGGATAAAATCGTGATAATCTCAACAGGTACAGAAAAGTCACTTAACAAACTTCAACTGCTTTTCATGGTAAAAAATATATTCTAAGTATAGAAGGAAAGCAATGCAACAAAATAAAGACCATAACAATGCAACAGCTAACCTCATACTCAAAAAAAGCTTGAAGGCTTTTCTCTAAAATCAGGAAAGCCATAAGAATTTCGACTCTCACTAATTCTACTCAACATTATACAGGAAGTCCCATGCAGAGAAATCAGTCATGAAAAATAAATGAAAGGCATTCAAATCAAAAAGGAAAAATAAAATTGTATCTTTTGGTAGATTACATAATCTTTTTATTGAAGTGTAGTGTATTTACAATATTATGTTAGTTTCAGGTATACAGTAAAGTGACTTAGGTTTTTTCAGATTGTATGTATATATATATATATGAGTGTGTGTATATATATGTATATATATGCCTGAAGACTCCTGCAAAAAAAGAGTAATAGCCAATGAAAACAGTACAGTTTCTGAATATAAAGTCAACGTACAAAATTTACTTGCATTTCTATATATTAACAATGAACTATCTAAAAATCAATTATCAAAACAATCTTATTTCCATTGGAACTATATATGCATGCATGTATGTATGTATGTAGGTAGGTATGTATGTATGTACGTATGCCTCATCTTTGGGGTATGTGTGTATATATATCTCTCTCATGAATGAATTTGGTAAAGCTGTAGGATACAAAATTTATATACAGAAATTAGTTGCAGTTTTATACACTAATAATGAAGTATCAGAAAAAGAAATTAAGAAAACAATCCCATTTACCATTCCAACAAAAATAATAACATATCTAGGTATAAGCTATATCCTAAAGAGTACTTGTCCTCCAAAAACTGTATGATGCTCAGGAAGGAAATTGAAAATGACATGAACAGCTGGAAAGTTATACCATGTTTTTGGACTGAAGAATCAATATTGTTAAAATGATGATACTACCTCATGCAATGCACAGATGCTATGCAATCCACATCAAAATACTAATGGCATGATTCACAGAACTTGAACAGATAATTCTAAAGTTTGTATGGAAACACAAAAGACTCCAAGTAGCCAAAACAAACTTGAGAAAGAACAAACCTGGAGAAATCATATTCCCTCCCTTTAGACTATACTACAAAGCTACAGTAATCAAAAAAGTATGGTACTGGTGCGAAACAGACACATATGTCCATGGAAGAGAATACAGAGTGTAGAAATGAACTCAGGGGTTTATGATCAATTAATCTATAACAAAGGAGGGAAGAATATAAAATGGAGAAAATACAGTCACTTCAATGAGTGGTGCTGGGAAAACTGTATAGCTACATACAACAGAATGAAATTAGAACACTCTCTAACACCATATACAAAAATAAAATCAAAATCAGTTAAAGATCTAAATGTAAGACTGTGTACTCTAAAACTCCTAGAAGAAAACATAGGCAGAACACTCTTTGACATACATCACGGCAATATTTTTTTGGCTCTGGCTCCTAAAGTAAAGGAAATAAAAATAAAAATAAACAAATGGAACTTAATTAGTCAAAAGCTGTTGCATAACAAAGGAAATCATTGACAAAATGAAAAAATGACCTACTGAATGGGAGAAAATATTTCCAAATGACATGATCGATAAGGGATTACTATCCAACATATATAGAGAGCTCATACAACTCAACATCAAAAAATGAACAACCTGATTTAAAAATGGGCAAACACATTGAATATACTCTTTTTTCCCCAAAGAGGACATGCAGATGGCCCATTTCTAATCATCAGGGAAATGCAAATCAAAACCACAAGGGGATATCACCTCACACTTGTCAGAGGGCTATTATCAGAAAGAACATGAGGGGTGGAGGGTGGGAAGGGATAGATGGGATTTCAAAATTGTTAAACAGATAAACAAGATTACACTGTATGGCACAGGGAAATATACACAAGATCTTACAGTAGCTCACAGAGAAAACAATGTGACAATGAATATACCTATGTTCATGTATAACTGAAAAATTGTGCTCTACACTGGAATTTGACACAACACTGTAAAATGATTTTGAATCAATAAAAAAATGTAAAAAAAAAAAGACATTGAAACAACCTAAATGTCCATCAACAGATGGCTGGATAAAGAAGCTGTGATATACTCATACAATGGAATACTACGCAGCCATAAAAAAGGATAAAATAATTCCATTTGTTGCCATATGGATGGACCTGGAGATTGTTACATTAAGTGAAGTAAGCCAGAAAGAGCAAGACAAATACCATATGACATCACTTATATGTGAAATAAAAATATCACACAAATGAACTTATTTACTAAACAGAATCAGACTCATCAGACTCACAGACACAGAAAGCAAGCTTATGGGTACCAAAGTGGAAAGCAGATGAGGGAGGAACCAATTAGAAGTTTGGAATGAGCAGATACAAAATACTATATATAACAGATAAGCAACAGGGTGTTACGGTATGACACAGAGAACTATACTCACTATCCTGTAAATAAACCATAATGGGAAAGAATATGAAAAAGAATATGTATATATATATATGTAAAGCTGAATCACTTTGCTGTACACCAGAAACTTACACAATACTATAAATCAACTATAATTTAATTAAAATATTTTAAAAGAATAAAGATATTACACAATTAATTTTCACCTCGAAGAACTAGAAAAAAAGAAAAAGCAAAGGTGAGGAAAGTAACAAAATAATAAAGATGAGACAAAAATAACTAAAATACAGACTAGTAATCCTGTATAAAAGATCAAGGACGGCAAAAATTGTGTCCTTTAAAGATAAAAATTGAAAAATCTCTGGTTGAATCGTGCAAAAGAATATAAGAAAGAGGATTCACATAAAAAACCAGAGATTAAAGAAGAGATATTGCAACTGAAGTAACAGAAATTCAAATGATCAAAACAGACTACTATGAACAATTATATGCCAACATGTTGGAAAATCCAGAAAAGAATGGATAAATCCCTACAAAAATACAACCTACCAAGACTGAATCATGAAGAATTGGAAAATACGGACAAATAATGAATAAAAAGATTGAGTCAGCAACCAAAACAACACAAAATAAAGCAAAAAAAGCCCACGAGCAGATGGCTTTATGGGTGAATTCTACAAGACATTTAAAGAAGAATTAATACCAATTCTCAAATTATTTGAAAAATGAAAGAAGGGAACACTTCCAAACTTATTTTGTGAGGCCAGCATTATCCTGATAGCAAAGCCAGATGAGGACAGTATAAGAAACAAAATTATAATCAATATCTCAGATGAAGATACATACAAAAATCATCAAAAACATACACCAAAAATTCTAACAGTACATTAAAAGAATCATATGGCATTATAAAGTGGGATTAATTCCTGGGATACCGGGATAGTTCAACACATAAAAATCAATGTTTATTGATTTGCTACATCACACTAACAGAATGAAGGATAAAATCGTGATAATCTCAACAGGTACAGAAAAGTCACTTAACAAACTTCAACTGCTTTTCATGGTAAAAAATATATTCTAAGTATAGAAGGAAAGCAATGCAACAAAATAAAGACCATAACAATGCAACAGCTAACCTCATACTCAAAAAAGCTTGAAGGCTTTTCTCTAAAATCAGGAAAGCCATAAGAATTTTGACTCTCACTAATTCTACTCAACATTGTACAGGAAGTCCCATGCAGAGAAATCAGTCATGAAAAATAAATGAAAGGCATTCAAATCAAAAAGGAAAAATAAAATTGTATCTTTTGGTAGATTACATAATCTTTTTATTGAAGTGTAGTGTATTTACAATATTATGTTAGTTTCAGGTGTACAGTAAAGTGACTTAGGTGTTTTCAGATTGTATGTATATATATATATATGAGTGTGTGTATATATATGTATATATATGCCTGAAGACTCCTGCAAAAAAAGAGTAATAGCCAATGAAAACAGTACAGTTTCTGAATATAAAGTCAACGTACAAAATTTACTTGCATTTCTATATATTAACAATGAACTATCTAAAAATCAATTATCAAAACAATCTTATTTCCATTGGAACTATATATGCATGCATGTATGTATGTATGTAGGTAGGTATGTATGTATGTACGTATGCCTCATCTTTGGGGTATGTGTGTATATATATCTCTCTCATGAATGAATTTGGTAAAGCTGTAGGATACAAAATTTATATACAGAAATTAGTTGCAGTTTTATACACTAATAATGAAGTATCAGAAAAAGAAATTAAGAAAACAATCCCATTTACCATTCCAACAAAAATAATAAAATATCTAGGTATAAGCTATATCCTAAAGAGTACTTGTCCTCCAAAAACTGTATGATGCTCAGGAAGGAAATTGAAAATGACATGAACAGCTGGAAAGTTATACCATGTTTTTGGACTGAAGAATCAATATTGTTAAAATGATGATACTACCTCATGCAATGCACAGATGCTATGCAATCCACATCAAAATACTAATGGCATGATTCACAGAACTTGAACAGATAATTCTAAAGTTTGTATGGAAACACAAAAGACTCCAAGTAGCCAAAACAAACTTGAGAAAGAACAAACCTGGAGAAATCATATTCCCTCCCTTTAGACTATACTACAAAGCTACAGTAATCAAAAAAGTATGGTACTGGTGCGAAACAGACACATATGTCCATGGAAGAGAATACAGAGTGTAGAAATAAACTCAGGGGTTTATGATCAATTAATCTATAACAAAGGAGGGAAGAATATAAAATGGAGAAAATACAGTCACTTCAATGAGTGGTGCTGGGAAAACTGTATAGCTACATACAACAGAATGAAATTAGAACACTCTCTAACACCATATACAAAAATAAAATCAAAATCAGTTAAAGATCTAAATGTAAGACTGTGTACTCTAAAACTCCTAGAAGAAAACTTAGGCAGAACACTCTTTGACATACATCACGGCAATATTTTTTTGGCTCTGGCTCCTAAAGTAAAGGAAATAAAAATAAAAATAAACAAATGGAACTTAATTAGTCAAAAGCTGTTGCATAGCAAAGGAAATCATTGACAAAATGAAAAAATGACCTACTGAATGGGAGAAAATATTTCCAAATGACATGATCGATAAGGGATTACTATCCAACATATATAGAGAGCTCACACAACTCAACATCAAAAAATGAACAACCTGATTTAAAAATGGGCAAACACATTGAATATACTCTTTTTTCCCCAAAGAGGACATGCAGATGGCCCATTTCTAATCATCAGGGAAATGCAAATCAAAACCACAAGGGGATATCACCTCACACTTGTCAGAGGGCTATTATCAGAAAGAACATGAGGGGTGGAGGGTGGGAAGGGATAGATGGGATTTCAAAATTGTTAAACAGATAAACAAGATTACACTGTATGGCACAGGGAAATATACACAAGATCTTACAGTAGCTCACAGAGAAAACAATGTGACAATGAATATACCTATGTTCATGTATAACTGAAAAATTGTGCTCTACACTGGAATTTGACACAACACTGTAAAAAGATTTTGAATCAATAAAAAAATGTAAAAAAAAAAACAAGACATTGAAACAACCTAAATGTCCATCAACAGATGGCTGGATAAAGAAGTTGTGATATACTCATACAATGGAATACTACGCAGCCATAAAAAAGGATAAAATAATTCCATTTGTTGCCATATGGATGGACCTGGAGATTGTTACATTAAGTGAAGTAAGCCAGAAAGAGCAAGACAAATACCATATGACATCACTTATATGTGAAATAAAAATATCACACAAATGAACTTATTTACTAAACAGAATCAGACTCATCAGACTCACAGACACAGAAAGCAAGCTTATGGGTACCAAAGTGGAAAGCAGATGAGGGAGGAACCAATTAGAAGTTTGGAATGAGCAGATACAAAATACTATATATAACAGATAAGCAACAGGGTGTTACGGTATGACACAGAGAACTATACTCACTATCCTGTAAATAAACCATAATGGGAAAGAATATGAAAAAGAATATGTATATATATATATGTAAAGCTGAATCACTTTGCTGTACACCAGAAACTTACACAATACTATAAATCAACTATAATTTAATTAAAATATTTTAAAAGAATAAAGATATTACACAATTAATTTTCACCTCGAAGAACTAGAAACAAAGAAAAAGCAAAGGTGAGGAAAGTAACAAAATAATAAAGATGAGACAAAAATAACTAAAATACAGACTAGTAATCCTGTATAAAAGATCAAGGATGGCAAAAATTGTGTCTTTTAAAGATAAAAATTGAAAAATCTCTGGTTGAATCGTGCAAAAAAATATAAGAAAGAGGATTCACATAAAAAAGCAGAGATTAAAGAAGAGATATTGCAACTGAAGTAACAGAAATTCAAATGATCAAAACAGACTACTATGAACAATTATATGCCAACATATTGGAAAATCCAGAAAAGAATGGATAAATTCCTACAAAAATACAACCTACCAAGACTGAATCATGAAGAATTGGAAAATACGGACAAATAATGAATAAAAAGATTGAGTCAGCAACCAAAACAACGCAAAATAAAGCAAAAAAAGCCCACGAGCAGATGGCTTTATGGGTGAATTCTACAAGACATTTAAAGAAGAATTAATACCAATTCTCAAATTATTTGAAAAATGAAAGAAGGGAACACTTCCAAACTTATTTTGTGAGGCCAGCATTATCCTGATAGCAAAGCCAGATGAGGACAGTATAAGAAACAAAATTATAATCAATATCTCAGATGAAGATACATACAAAAATCATCAAAAACATACAACAAAAAAATCTAACAGTACATTAAAAGAATCATATGGCATTATCAAGTGGGATTAATTCCTGGGATACCGGGATAGTTCAACACATAAAAATCAATGTTTATTGATTTGCTACATCACACTAACAGAATGAAGGATAAAATCGTGATAATCTCAACAGGTACAGAAAAGTCACTTAACAAACTTCAACTGCTTTTCATGGTAAAAAATATATTCTAAGTATAGAAGGAAAGCAATGCAACAAAATAAAGACCATAACAATGCAACAGCTAACCTCATACTCAAAAAAAGCTTGAAGGCTTTTCTCTAAAATCAGGAAAGCCATAAGAATTTCGACTCTCACTAATTCTACTCAACATTATACAGGAAGTCCCATGCAGAGAAATCAGTCATGAAAAATAAATGAAAGGCATTCAAATCAAAAAGGAAAAATAAAATTGTATCTTTTGGTAGATTACATAATCTTTTTATTGAAGTGTAGTGTATTTACAATATTATGTTAGTTTCAGGTATACAGTAAAGTGACTTAGGTTTTTTCAGATTGTATGTATATATATATATATGAGTGTGTGTATATATATGTATATATATGCCTGAAGACTCCTGCAAAAAAAGAGTAATAGCCAATGAAAACAGTACAGTTTCTGAATATAAAGTCAACGTACAAAATTTACTTGCATTTCTATATATTAACAATGAACTATCTAAAAATCAATTATCAAAACAATCTTATTTCCATTGGAACTATATATGCATGCATGTATGTATGTATGTAGGTAGGTATGTATGTATGTACGTATGCCTCATCTTTGGGGTATGTGTGTATATATATCTCTCTCATGAATGAATTTGGTAAAGCTGTAGGATACAAAATTTATATACAGAAATTAGTTGCAGTTTTATACACTAATAATGAAGTATCAGAAAAAGAAATTAAGAAAACAATCCCATTTACCATTCCAACAAAAATAATAACATATCTAGGTATAAGCTATATCCTAAAGAGTACTTGTCCTCCAAAAACTGTATGATGCTCAGGAAGGAAATTGAAAATGACATGAACAGCTGGAAAGTTATACCATGTTTTTGGACTGAAGAATCAATATTGTTAAAATGATGATACTACCTCATGCAATGCACAGATGCTATGCAATCCACATCAAAATACTAATGGCATGATTCACAGAACTTGAACAGATAATTCTAAAGTTTGTATGGAAACACAAAAGACTCCAAGTAGCCAAAACAAACTTGAGAAAGAACAAACCTGGAGAAATCATATTCCCTCCCTTTAGACTATACTACAAAGCTACAGTAATCAAAAAAGTATGGTACTGGTGCGAAACAGACACATATGTCCATGGAAGAGAATACAGAGTGTAGAAATGAACTCAGGGGTTTATGATCAATTAATCTATAACAAAGGAGGGAAGAATATAAAATGGAGAAAATACAGTCACTTCAATGAGTGGTGCTGGGAAAACTGTATAGCTACATACAACAGAATGAAATTAGAACACTCTCTAACACCATATACAAAAATAAAATCAAAATCAGTTAAAGATCTAAATGTAAGACTGTGTACTCTAAAACTCCTAGAAGAAAACATAGGCAGAACACTCTTTGACATACATCACGGCAATATTTTTTTGGCTCTGGCTCCTAAAGTAAAGGAAATAAAAATAAAAATAAACAAATGGAACTTAATTAGTCAAAAGCTGTTGCATAACAAAGGAAATCATTGACAAAATGAAAAAATGACCTACTGAATGGGAGAAAATATTTCCAAATGACATGATCGATAAGGGATTACTATCCAACATATATAGAGAGCTCATACAACTCAACATCAAAAAATGAACAACCTGATTTAAAAATGGGCAAACACATTGAATATACTCTTTTTTCCCCAAAGAGGACATGCAGATGGCCCATTTCTAATCATCAGGGAAATGCAAATCAAAACCACAAGGGGATATCACCTCACACTTGTCAGAGGGCTATTATCAGAAAGAACATGAGGGGTGGAGGGTGGGAAGGGATAGATGGGATTTCAAAATTGTTAAACAGATAAACAAGATTACACTGTATGGCACAGGGAAATATACACAAGATCTTACAGTAGCTCACAGAGAAAACAATGTGACAATGAATATACCTATGTTCATGTATAACTGAAAAATTGTGCTCTACACTGGAATTTGACACAACACTGTAAAATGATTTTGAATCAATAAAAAAATGTAAAAAAAAAAAGACATTGAAACAACCTAAATGTCCATCAACAGATGGCTGGATAAAGAAGCTGTGATATACTCATACAATGGAATACTACGCAGCCATAAAAAAGGATAAAATAATTCCATTTGTTGCCATATGGATGGACCTGGAGATTGTTACATTAAGTGAAGTAAGCCAGAAAGAGCAAGACAAATACCATATGACATCACTTATATGTGAAATAAAAATATCACACAAATGAACTTATTTACTAAACAGAATCAGACTCATCAGACTCACAGACACAGAAAGCAAGCTTATGGGTACCAAAGTGGAAAGCAGATGAGGGAGGAACCAATTAGAAGTTTGGAATGAGCAGATACAAAATACTATATATAACAGATAAGCAACAGGGTGTTACGGTATGACACAGAGAACTATACTCACTATCCTGTAAATAAACCATAATGGGAAAGAATATGAAAAAGAATATGTATATATATATATGTAAAGCTGAATCACTTTGCTGTACACCAGAAACTTACACAATACTATAAATCAACTATAATTTAATTAAAATATTTTAAAAGAATAAAGATATTACACAATTAATTTTCACCTCGAAGAACTAGAAAAAAAGAAAAAGCAAAGGTGAGGAAAGTAACAAAATAATAAAGATGAGACAAAAATAACTAAAATACAGACTAGTAATCCTGTATAAAAGATCAAGGACGGCAAAAATTGTGTCCTTTAAAGATAAAAATTGAAAAATCTCTGGTTGAATCGTGCAAAAGAATATAAGAAAGAGGATTCACATAAAAAACCAGAGATTAAAGAAGAGATATTGCAACTGAAGTAACAGAAATTCAAATGATCAAAACAGACTACTATGAACAATTATATGCCAACATGTTGGAAAATCCAGAAAAGAATGGATAAATCCCTACAAAAATACAACCTACCAAGACTGAATCATGAAGAATTGGAAAATACGGACAAATAATGAATAAAAAGATTGAGTCAGCAACCAAAACAACACAAAATAAAGCAAAAAAAGCCCACGAGCAGATGGCTTTATGGGTGAATTCTACAAGACATTTAAAGAAGAATTAATACCAATTCTCAAATTATTTGAAAAATGAAAGAAGGGAACACTTCCAAACTTATTTTGTGAGGCCAGCATTATCCTGATAGCAAAGCCAGATGAGGACAGTATAAGAAACAAAATTATAATCAATATCTCAGATGAAGATACATACAAAAATCATCAAAAACATACACCAAAAATTCTAACAGTACATTAAAAGAATCATATGGCATTATAAAGTGGGATTAATTCCTGGGATACCGGGATAGTTCAACACATAAAAATCAATGTTTATTGATTTGCTACATCACACTAACAGAATGAAGGATAAAATCGTGATAATCTCAACAGGTACAGAAAAGTCACTTAACAAACTTCAACTGCTTTTCATGGTAAAAAATATATTCTAAGTATAGAAGGAAAGCAATGCAACAAAATAAAGACCATAACAATGCAACAGCTAACCTCATACTCAAAAAAGCTTGAAGGCTTTTCTCTAAAATCAGGAAAGCCATAAGAATTTTGACTCTCACTAATTCTACTCAACATTGTACAGGAAGTCCCATGCAGAGAAATCAGTCATGAAAAATAAATGAAAGGCATTCAAATCAAAAAGGAAAAATAAAATTGTATCTTTTGGTAGATTACATAATCTTTTTATTGAAGTGTAGTGTATTTACAATATTACGTTAGTTTCAGGTGTACAGTAAAGTGACTTAGGTTTTTTCAGATTGTATGTATATATATATATATGAGTGTGTGTATATATATGTATATATATGCCTGAAGACTCCAGCAAAAAAAGAGTAATAGCCAATGAAAACAGTACAGTTTCTGAATATAAAGTCAACGTACAAAATTTACTTGCATTTCTATATATTAACAATGAACTATCTAAAAGTCAATTATCAAAACAATCTTATTTCCATTGGAACTATATATGCATGCATGTATGCATATATGTAGGTAGGTATGTATGTATGTATGTATACCTCATCTTTGGGGTATGTGTGTATATATATCTCTCTCATGAATGAATTTGGTAAAGCTGTAGGATACAAAATTTATATACAGAAATTAGTTGCAGTTTTATACACTAATAATGAAGTATCAGAAAAAGAAATTAAGAAAACAATCCCATTTACCATTCCAACAAAAATAATAAAATATCTAGGTATAAGCTATATCCTAAAGAGTACTTGTCCTCCAAAAACTGTATGATGCTCAGGAAGGAAATTGAAAATGACATGAACAGCTGGAAAGTTATACCATGTTTTTGGACTGAAGAATCAATATTGTTAAAATGATGATACTACCTCATGCAATGCACAGATGCTATGCAATCCACATCAAAATACTAATGGCATGATTCACAGAACTTGAACAGATAATTCTAAAGTTTGTATGGAAACACAAAAGACTCCAAGTAGCCAAAACAAACTTGAGAAAGAACAAACCTGGAGAAATCATATTCCCTCCCTTTAGACTATACTACAAAGCTACAGTAATCAAAAAAGTATGGTACTGGTGCGAAACAGACCCATATGTCCATGGAAGAGAATACAGAGTGTAGAAATGAACTCAGGGGTTTATGATCAATTAATCTATAACAAAGGAGGGAAGAATATAAAATGGAGAAAATACAGTCACTTCAATGAGTGGTGCTGGGAAAACTGTATAGCTACATACAACAGAATGAAATTAGAACACTCTCTAACACCATATACAAAAATAAAATCAAAATCAGTTAAAGATCTAAATGTAAGACTGTGTACTCTAAAACTCCTAGAAGAAAACATAGGCAGAACACTCTTTGACATACATCACGGCAATATTTTTTTGGCTCTGGCTCCTAAAGTAAAGGAAATAAAAATAAAAATAAACAAGTGGAACTTAATTAGTCAAAAGCTGTTGCATAGCAAAGGAAATCATTGACAAAATGAAAAAATGACCTACTGAATGGGAGAAAATATTTCCAAATGACATGATCGATAAGGGATTACTATCCAACATATATAGAGAGCTCATACAACTCAACATCAAAAAATGAACAACCTGATTTAAAAATGGGCAAACACATTGAATATACTCTTTTTTCCCCAAAGAGGACATGCAGATGGCCCATTTCTAATCATCAGGGAAATGCAAATCAAAACCACAAGGGGATATCACCTCACACTTGTCAGAGGGCTATTATCAGAAAGAACATGAGGGGTGGAGGGTGGGAAGGGATAGATGGGATTTCAAAATTGTTAAACAGATAAACAAGATTATACTGTATGGCACAGGGAAATATAAACAAGATCTTACAGTAGCTCACAGAGAAAACAATGTGACAATGAATATACCTATGTTCATGTATAACTGAAAAATTGTGCTCTACACTGGAATTTGACACAACACTGTAAAATGATTTTGAATCAATAAAAAAATGTAAAAAATAAAAAAGACATTGAAACAACCTAAATGTCCATCAACAGATGGCTGGATAAAGAAGCTGTGATATACTCATACAATGGAATACTACACAGCCATAAAAAAGAATAAAATAATTCCATTTGTTGCAATATGGATGGACCTGGAGATTGTTACATTAAGTGAAGTAAGCCAGAAAGAGCAAGAGAAATACCATATGACATCACTTATATGTGAAATAAAAATATCACACAAATGAACCTATTTACTAAACAGAATCAGACTCATCAGATTCACAGACACAGAAAGCCAACTTATGGGTACCAAAGTGGAAAGCAGATGAGGGAGGAACCAATTAGAAGTTTGGAATTAGCAGATACAAAATACTATATATAACAGATAAGCAACAGGGTGTTACGGTATGACACAGAGAACTATACTCACTATCCTGTAAATAAACCATAATGGGAAAGAATATGAAAAAGAATATGTATATATATATATGTAAAGCTGAATCACTTTGCTGTACACCAGAAACTTACACAATACTATAAATCAACTATAATTTAATTAAAATATTTTAAAAGAATAAAGATATTACACAATTAATTTTCACCTCGAAGAACTAGAAAAAAAGAAAAAGCAAAGCTGAGGAAAGTAACAAAATAATAAAGATGAGACAAAAATAACTAAAATACAGACTAGTAATCCTGTATAAAAGATCAAGGATGGCAAAAATTGTGTCTTTTAAAGATAAAAATTGAAAAATCTCTGGTTGAATCGTGCAAAAAAATATAAGAAAGAGGATTCACATAAAAAACCAGAGATTAAAGAAGAGATATTGCAGCTGAAGTAACAGAAATTCAAATGATCAAAACAGACTACTATGAACAATTATATGCCAACATATTGGAAAATCCAGAAAAGAATGGATAAATCCCTACAAAAATACAACCTACCAAGACTGAATCATGAAGAATTGGAAAATACGGACAAATAATGAATAAAAAGATTGAGTCAGCAACCAAAACAACACAAAATAAAGCAAAAAAAGCCCACGAGCAGATGGCTTTATGGGTGAATTCTACAAGACACTTAAAGAAGAATTAATACCAATTCTCAAATTATTTGAAAAATGAAAGAAGGGAACACTTCCAAACTTATTTTGTGAGGCCAGCATTATCCTGATAGCAAAGCCAGATGAGGACAGTATAAGAAACAAAATTATAATCAATATCTCAGATGAAGATACATACAAAAATCATCAAAAACATACAACAAAAAAATCTAACAGTACATTAAAAGAATCATATGGCATTATCAAGTGGGATTAATTCCTGGGATACCGGGATAGTTCAACACATAAAAATCAATCTTTATTGATTTGCTACATCACACTAACAGAATGAAGGATAAAATCGTGATAATCTCAACAGGTACAGAAAAGTCACTTAACAAACTTCAACTGCTTTTCATGGTAAAAAAAATATTCTAAGTATAGAAGGAAAGCAATGCAACAAAATAAAGACCATAACAATGCAACAGCTAACCTCATACTCAAAAAAAGCTTGAAGGCTTTTCTCTAAAATCAGGAAAGCCATAAGAATTTCGACTCTCACTAATTCTACTCAACATTGTACAGGAAGTCCCATGCAGAGAAATCAGTCATGAAAAATAAATGAAAGGCATTCAAATCAAAAAGGAAAAATAAAATTTTATCTTTTGGTAGATTACATAATCTTTTTATTGAAGTGTAGTGTATTTACAATATTATGTTAGTTTCAGGTATACAGTAAAGTGACTTAGGTTTTTTCAGATTGTATGTATATATATATATATGAGTGTGTGTATATATATGTATATATATGCCTGAAGACTCCTGCAAAAAAAGAGTAATAGCCAATGAAAACAGTACAGTTTCTGAATATAAAGTCAACATACAAAATTTACTTGCATTTCTATATATTAACAATGAACTATCTAAAAATCAATTATCAAAACAATCTTATTTCCATTGGAACTATATATGCATGCATGTATGTATGTATGTAGGTAGGTATGTATGTATGTACGTATGCCTCATCTTTGGGGTATGTGTGTATATATATCTCTCTCATGAATGAATTTGGTAAAGCTGTAGGATACAAAATTTATATACAGAAATTAGTTGCAGTTTTATACACTAATAATGAAGTATCAGAAAAAGAAATTAAGAAAACAATCCCATTTACCATTCCAACAAAAATAATAAAATATCTAGGTATAAGCTATATCCTAAAGAGTACTTGTCCTCCAAAAACTGTATGATGCTCAGGAAGGAAATTGAAAATGACATGAACAGCTGGAAAGTTATACCATGTTTTTGGACTGAAGAATCAATATTGTTAAAATGATGATACTACCTCATGCAATGCACAGATGCTATGCAATCCACATCAAAATACTAATGGCATGATTCACAGAACTTGAACAGATAATTCTAAAGTTTGTATGGAAACACAAAAGACTCCAAGTAGCCAAAACAAACTTGAGAAAGAACAAACCTGGAGAAATCATATTCCCTCCCTTTAGACTATACTACAAAGCTACAGTAATCAAAAAAGTATGGTACTGGTGCGAAACAGACCCATATGTCCATGGAAGAGAATACAGAGTGTAGAAATGAACTCAGGGGTTTATGATCAATTAATCTATAACAAAGGAGGGAAGAATATAAAATGGAGAAAATACAGTCACTTCAATGAGTGGTGCTGGGAAAACTGTATAGCTACATACAACAGAATGAAATTAGAACACTCTCTAACACCATATACAAAAATAAAATCAAAATCAGTTAAAGATCTAAATGTAAGACTGTGTACTCTAAAACACCTAGAAGAAAACATAGGCAGAACACTCTTTGACATACATCACGGCAATGTTTTTTTGGCTCTGGCTCCTAAAGTAAAGGAAATAAAAATAAAAATAAACAAGTGGAACTTAATTAGTCAAAAGCTGTTGCATAGCAAAGGAAATCATTGACAAAATGAAAAAATGACCTACTGAATGGGAGAAAATATTTCCAAATGACATGATCGATAAGGGATTACTATCCAACATATATAGAGAGCTCATACAACTCAACATCAAAAAATGAACAACCTGATTTAAAAATGGGCAAACACATTGAATATACTCTTTTTTCCCCAAAGAGGACATGCAGATGGCCCATTTCTAATCATCAGGGAAATGCAAATCAAAACCACAAGGGGATATCACCTCACACTTCTCAGAGGGCTATTATCAGAAAGAACATGAGGGGTGGAGGGTGGGAAGGGATAGATGGGATTTCAAAATTGTTAAACAGATAAACAAGATTATACTGTATGGCACAGGGAAATATAAACAAGATCTTACAGTAGCTCACAGAGAAAACAATGTGACAATGAATATACCTATGTTCATGTATAACTGAAAAATTGTGCTCTACACTGGAATTTGACACAACACTGTAAAATGATTTTGAATCAATAAAAAAATGTAAAAAATAAAAAAGACATTGAAACAACCTAAATGTCCATCAACAGATGGCTGGATAAAGAAGCTGTGATATACTCATACAATGGAATACTACACAGCCATAAAAAAAGAATAAAATAATTCCATTTGTTGCAATATGGATGGACCTGGAGATTGTTACATTAAGTGAAGTAAGCCAGAAAGAGCAAGAGAAATACCATATGACATCACTTATATGTGAAATAAAAATATCACACAAATGAACCTATTTACTAAACAGAATCAGACTCATCAGATTCACAGACACAGAAAGCCAACTTATGGGTACCAAAGTGGAAAGCAGATGAGGGAGGAACCAATTAGAAGTTTGGAATTAGCAGATACAAAATACTATATATAACAGATAAGCAACAGGGTGTTACGGTATGACACAGAGAACTATACTCACTATCCTGTAAATAAACCATAATGGGAAAGAATATGAAAAAGAATATGTATATATATATATGTAAAGCTGAATCACTTTGCTGTACACCAGAAACTTACACAATACTATAAATCAACTATAATTTAATTAAAATATTTTAAAAGAATAAAGATATTACACAATTAATTTTCACCTCGAAGAACTAGAAAAAAAGAAAAAGCAAAGCTGAGGAAAGTAACAAAATAATAAAGATGAGACAAAAATAACTAAAATACAGACTAGTAATCCTGTATAAAAGATCAAGGATGGCAAAAATTGTGTCTTTTAAAGATAAAAATTGAAAAATCTCTGGTTGAATCGTGCAAAAAAATATAAGAAAGAGGATTCACATAAAAAAGCAGAGATTAAAGAAGAGATATTGCAACTGAAGTAACAGAAATTCAAATGATCAAAACAGACTACTATGAACAATTATATGCCAACATGTTGGAAAATCCAGAAAAGAATGGATAAATCCCTACAAAAATACAACCTACCAAGACTGAATCATGAAGAATTGGAAAATACGGACAAATAATGAATAAAAAGATTGAGTCAGCAACCAAAACAACACAAAATAAAGCAAAAAAAGCCCACGAGCAGATGGCTTTATGGGTGAATTCTACAAGACATTTAAAGAAGAATTAATACCAATTCTCAAATTATTTGAAAAATGAAAGAAGGGAACACTTCCAAACTTATTTTGTGAGGCCAGCATTATCCTGATAGCAAAGCCAGATGAGGACAGTATAAGAAACAAAATTATAATCAATATCTCAGATGAAGATACATACAAAAATCATCAAAAACATACACCAAAAATTCTAACACTACATTAAAAGAATCATATGGCATTATAAAGTGGGATTAATTCCTGGGATACTGGGATAGTTCAACACATAAAAATCAATGTTTATTGATTTGCTACATCACACTAACAGAATGAAGGATAAAATCGTGATAATCTCAACAGGTACAGAAAAGTCACTTAACAAACTTCAACTGCTTTTCATGGTAAAAAATATATTCTAAGTATAGAAGGAAAGCAATGCAACAAAATAAAGACCATAACAATGCAACAGCTAACCTCATACTCAAAAAAAGCTTGAAGGCTTTTCTCTAAAATCAGGAAAGCCATAAGAATTTCGACTCTCACTAATTCTACTCAACATTGTACAGGAAGTCCCATGCAGAGAAATCAGTCATGAAAAATAAATGAAAGGCATTCAAATCAAAAAGGAAAAATAAAATTGTATCTTTTGGTAGATTACATAATCTTTTTATTGAAGTGTAGTGTATTTACAATATTATGTTAGTTTCAGGTATACAGTAAAGTGACTTAGGTTTTTTCAGATTGTATGTATATATATATATATGAGTGTGTGTATATATATGTATATATATGCCTGAAGACTCCTGCAAAAAAAGAGTAATAGCCAATGAAAACAGTACAGTTTCTGAATATAAAGTCAACATACAAAATTTACTTGCATTTCTATATATTAACAATGAACTATCTAAAAATCAATTATCAAAACAATCTTATTTCCATTGGAACTATATATGCATGCATGTATGTATGTATGTAGGTAGGTATGTATGTATGTACGTATGCCTCATCTTTGGGGTATGTGTGTATATATATATCTCTCTCATGAATGAATTAGGTAAAGCTGTAGGATACAAAATTTATATACAGAAATTAGTTGCAGTTTTATACACTAATAATGAAGTATCAGAAAAAGAAATTAAGAAAACAATCCCATTTACCATTCCAACAAAAATAATAAAATATCTAGGTATAAGCTATATCCTAAAGAGTACTTGTCCTCCAAAAACTGTATGATGCTCAGGAAGGAAATTGAAAATGACATGAACAGCTGGAAAGTTATACCATGTTTTTGGACTGAAGAATCAATATTGTTAAAATGATGATACTACCTCATGCAATGCACAGATGCTATGCAATCCACATCAAAATACTAATGGCATGATTCACAGAACTTGAACAGATAATCCTAAAGTTTGTATGGAAACACAAAAGACTCCAAGTAGCCAAAACAAACTTGAGAAAGAACAAACCTGGAGAAATCATATTCCCTCCCTTTAGACTATACTACAAAGCTACAGTAATCAAAAAAGTATGGTACTGGTGCGAAACAGACACATATGTCCATGGAAGAGAATACAGAGTGTAGAAATAAACTCAGGGGTTTATGATCAATTAATCTATAACAAAGGAGGGAAGAATATAACATGGAGAAAATACAGTCACTTCAATGAGTGGTGCTCGGAAAACTGTATAGCTACATACAACAGAATGAAATTAGAACACTCTCTAACACCATATACAAAAATAAAATCAAAATCAGTTAAAGATCTAAATGTAAGACTGTGTACTCTAAAACTCCTAGAAGAAAACATAGGCAGAACACTCTTTGACATACATCACGGCAATACTTTTTTGGCTCTGGCTCCTAAAGTAAAGGAAATAAAAATAAAAATAAACAAATGGAACTTAATTAGTCAAAAGCTGTTGCATAGCAAAGGAAATCATTGACAAAATGAAAAAATGACCTACTGAATGGGAGAAAATATTTCCAAATGACATGATCGATAAGGGATTACTATCCAACATATATAGAGAGCTCATACAACTCAACATCAAAAAATGAACAACCTGATTTAAAAATGGGCAAACACATTGAATATACTCTTTTTTCCCCAAAGAGGACATGCAGATGGCCCATTTCTAATCATCAGGGAAATGCAAATCAAAACCACAAGGGGATATCACCTCACACTTGTCAGAGGGCTATTATCAGAAAAAACATGAGGGGTGGAGGGTGGGAAGGGATAGATGGGATTTCAAAATTGTTAAACAGATAAACAAGATTACACTGTATGGCACAGGGAAATATACACAAGATCTTACAGTAGCTCACAGAGAAAACAATGTGACAATGAATATACCTATGTTCATGTATAACTGAAAAATTGTGCTCTACACTGGAATTTGACACAACACTGTAAAATGATTTTGAATCAATAAAAAAAATGTAAAAAAAAAACAAGACATTGAAACCACCTAAATGTCCATCAACAGATGGCTGGATAAAGAAGCTGTGATATACTCATACAATGGAATACTACGCAGCCATAAAAAAGGATAAAATAATTCCATTTGTTGCCATATGGATGGACCTGGAGATTGTTACATTAAGTGAAGTAAGCCAGAAAGAGCAAGAGAAATACCATATGACATCACTTATATGTGAAATAAAAATATCACACAAATGAACCTATTTACTAAACAGAATCAGACTCATCAGATTCACAGACACAGAAAGCCAACTTATGGGTACCAAAGTGGAAAGCAGATGAGGGAGGAACCAATTAGAAGTTTGGAATTAGCAGATACAAAATACTATATATAACAGATAAGCAACAGGGTGTTACGGTATGACACAGAGAACTATACTCACTATCCTGTAAATAAACCATAATGGGAAAGAATATGAAAAAGAATATGTATATATATATATGTAAAGCTGAATCACTTTGCTGTACACCAGAAACTTACACAATACTATAAATCAACTATAATTTAATTAAAATATTTTAAAAGAATAAAGATATTACACAATTAATTTTCACCTCGAAGAACTAGAAAAAAAGAAAAAGCAAAGCTGAGGAAAGTAACAAAATAATAAAGATGAGACAAAAATAACTAAAATACAGACTAGTAATCCTGTATAAAAGATCAAGGATGGCAAAAATTGTGTCTTTTAAAGATAAAAATTGAAAAATCTCTGGTTGAATCGTGCAAAAAAATATAAGAAAGAGGATTCACATAAAAAAGCAGAGATTAAAGAAGAGATATTGCAACTGAAGTAACAGAAATTCAAATGATCAAAACAGACTACTATGAACAATTATATGCCAACATATTGGAAAATCCAGAAAAGAATGGATAAATCCCTACAAAAATACAACCTACCAAGACTGAATCATGAAGAATTGGAAAATACGGACAAATAATGAATAAAAAGATTGAGTCAGCAACCAAAACAACACAAAATAAAGCAAAAAAAGCCCACGAGCAGATGGCTTTATGGGTGAATTCTACAAGACATTTAAAGAAGAATTAATACCAATTCTCAAATTATTTGAAAAATGAAAGAAGGGAACACTTCCAAACTTATTTTGTGAGGCCAGCATTATCCTGATAGCAAAGCCAGATGAGGACAGTATAAGAAACAAAATTATAATCAATATCTCAGATGAAGATACATACAAAAATCATCAAAAACATACACCAAAAATTCTAACACTACATTAAAAGAATCATATGGCATTATAAAGTGGGATTAATTCCTGGGATACTGGGATAGTTCAACACATAAAAATCAATGTTTATTGATTTGCTACATCACACTAACAGAATGAAGGATAAAATCGTGATAATCTCAACAGGTACAGAAAAGTCACTTAACAAACTTCAACTGCTTTTCATGGTAAAAAATATATTCTAAGTATAGAAGGAAAGCAATGCAACAAAATAAAGACCATAACAATGCAACAGCTAACCTCATACTCAAAAAAAGCTTGAAGGCTTTTCTCTAAAATCAGGAAAGCCATAAGAATTTCGACTCTCACTAATTCTACTCAACATTGTACAGGAAATCCCATGCAGAGAAATCAGTCATGAAAAATAAATGAAAGGCATTCAAACCAAAAAGGAAAAATAAAATTGTATCTTTTGGTAGATTACATAATCTTTTTATTGAAGTGTAGTGTATTTACAATATTATGTTAGTTTCAGGTGTACAGTAAAGTGACTTAGGTTTTTTCAGATTGTATGTATATATATATATATGAGTGTGTGTATATATATGTATATATATGCCTGAAGACTCCTGCAAAAAAAGAGTAATAGCCAATGAAAACAGTACAGTTTCTGAATATAAAGTCAACATACAAAATTTACTTGCATTTCTATATATTAACAATGAACTATCTAAAAATCAATTATCAAAACAATCTTATTTCCATTGGAACTATATATGCATGCATGTATGTATGTATGTAGGTAGGTATGTATGTATGTACGTATGCCTCATCTTTGGGGTATGTGTGTATATATATATCTCTCTCATGAATGAATTTGGTAAAGCTGTAGGATACAAAATTTATATACAGAAATTAGTTGCAGTTTTATACACTAATAATGAAGTATCAGAAAAAGAAATTAAGAAAACAATCCCATTTACCATTCCAACAAAAATAATAAAATATCTAGGTATAAGCTATATCCTAAAGAGTACTTGTCCTCCAAAAACTGTATGATGCTCAGGAAGGAAATTGAAAATGACATGAACAGCTGGAAAGTTATACCATGTTTTTGGACTGAAGAATCAATATTGTTAAAATGATGATACTACCTCATGCAATGCACAGATGCTATGCAATCCACATCAAAATACTAATGGCATGATTCACAGAACTTGAACAGATAATCCTAAAGTTTGTATGGAAACACAAAAGACTCCAAGTAGCCAAAACAAACTTGAGAAAGAACAAACCTGGAGAAATCATATTCCCTCCCTTTAGACTATACTACAAAGCTACAGTAATCAAAAAAGTATGGTACTGGTGCGAAACAGACACATATGTCCATGGAAGAGAATACAGAGTGTAGAAATAAACTCAGGGGTTTATGATCAATTAATCTATAACAAAGGAGGGAAGAATATAACATGGAGAAAATACAGTCACTTCAATGAGTGGTGCTGGGAAAACTGTATAGCTACATACAACAGAATGAAATTAGAACACTCTCTAACACCATATACAAAAATAAAATCAAAATCAGTTAAAGATCTAAATGTAAGACTGTGTACTCTAAAACTCCTAGAAGAAAACATAGGCAGAACACTCTTTGACATACATCACGGCAATACTTTTTTGGCTCTGGCTCCTAAAGTAAAGGAAATAAAAATAAAAATAAACAAATGGAACTTAATTAGTCAAAAGCTGTTGCATAGCAAAGGAAATCATTGACAAAATGAAAAAATGACCTACTGAATGGGAGAAAATATTTCCAAATGACATGATCGATAAGGGATTACTATCCAACATATATAGAGAGCTCATACAACTCAACATCAAAAAATGAACAACCTGATTTAAAAATGGGCAAACACATTGAATATACTCTTTTTTCCCCAAAGAGGACATGCAGATGGCCCATTTCTAATCATCAGGGAAATGCAAATCAAAACCACAAGGGGATATCACCTCACACTTGTCAGAGGGCTATTATCAGAAAAAACATGAGGGGTGGAGGGTGGGAAGGGATAGATGGGATTTCAAAATTGTTAAACAGATAAACAAGATTACACTGTATGGCACAGGGAAATATACACAAGATCTTACAGTAGCTCACAGAGAAAACAATGTGACAATGAATATACCTATGTTCATGTATAACTGAAAAATTGTGCTCTACACTGGAATTTGACACAACACTGTAAAATGATTTTGAATCAATAAAAAAAATGTAAAAAAAAAACAAGACATTGAAACCACCTAAATGTCCATCAACAGATGGCTGGATAAAGAAGCTGTGATATACTCATACAATGGAATACTACGCAGCCATAAAAAAGGATAAAATAATTCCATTTGTTGCAATATGGATGGACCTGGAGATTGTTACATTAAGTGAAGTAAGCCAGAAAGAGCAAGAGAAATACCATATGACATCACTTATATGTGAAATAAAAATATCACACAAATGAACCTATTTACTAAACAGAATCAGACTCATCAGATTCACAGACACAGAAAGCCAACTTATGGGTACCAAAGTGGAAAGCAGATGAGGGAGGAACCAATTAGAAGTTTGGAATTAGCAGATACAAAATACTATATATAACAGATAAGCAACAGGGTGTTACGGTATGACACAGAGAACTATACTCACTATCCTGTAAATAAACCATAATGGGAAAGAATATGAAAAAGAATATGTATATATATATATGTAAAGCTGAATCACTTTGCTGTACACCAGAAACTTACACAATACTATAAATCAACTATAATTTAATTAAAATATTTTAAAAGAATAAAGATATTACACAATTAATTTTCACCTCGAAGAACTAGAAAAAAAGAAAAAGCAAAGCTGAGGAAAGTAACAAAATAATAAAGATGAGACAAAAATAACTAAAATACAGACTAGTAATCCTGTATAAAAGATCAAGGATGGCAAAAATTGTGTCTTTTAAAGATAAAAATTGAAAAATCTCTGGTTGAATCGTGCAAAAGAATATAAGAAAGAGGATTCACATAAAAAACCAGAGATTAAAGAAGAGATATTGCAACTGAAGTAACAGAAATTCAAATGATCAAAACAGACTACTATGAACAATTATATGCCAACATATTGGAAAATCCAGAAAAGAATGGATAAATCCCTACAAAAATACAACCTACCAAGACTGAATCATGAAGAATTGGAAAATACGGACAAATAATGAATAAAAAGATTGAGTCAGCAACCAAAACAACACAAAGTAAAGCAAAAAAAGCCCACGAGCAGATGGCTTTATGGGTGAATTCTACAAGACATTTAAAGAAGAATTAATACCAATTCTCAAATTATTTGAAAAATGAAAGAAGGGAACACTTCCAAACTTATTTTGTGAGGCCAGCATTATCCTGATAGCAAAGCCAGATGAGGACAGTATAAGAAACAAAATTATAATCAATATCTCAGATGAAGATACATACAAAAATCATCAAAAACATACAACAAAAAAATCTAACAGTACATTAAAAGAATCATATGGCATTATCAAGTGGGATTAATTCCTGGGATACCGGGATAGTTCAACACATAAAAATCAATGTTTATTGATTTGCTACATCACACTAACAGAATGAAGGATAAAATTGTGATAATCTCAACAGGTACAGAAAAGTCACTTAACAAACTTCAACTGCTTTTCATGGTAAAAAAAAATATTCTAAGTATAGAAGGAAAGCAATGCAACAAAATAAAGACCATAACAATGCAACAGCTAAACTCATACTCAAAAAAAGCTTGAAGGCTTTTCTCTAAAATCAGGAAAGCCATAAGAATTTTGACTCTCACTAATTCTACTCAAAATTGTACAGGAAGTCCCATGCAGAGAAATCAGTCATGAAAAATAAATGAAAGGCATTCAAATCAAAAAGGAAAAATAACATTGTATCTTTTGGTAGATTACATAATCTTTTTATTGAAGTGCAGTGTATTTACAATATTATGTTAGTTTCAGGTGTACAGTAAAGTGACTTAGGTTTTTTCAGATTGTATGTATATATATATATATGAGTGTGTGTATATATATGTATATATATGCCTGAAGACTCCAGCAAAAAAAGAGTAATAGCCAATGAAAACAGTACAGTTTCTGAATAGAAAGTCAACGTACAAAATTTACTTGCATTTCTATATATTAACAATGAACTATCTAAAAATCAATTATCAAAACAATCTTATTTCCATTGGAACTATATATGCATGCATGTATGTATATATGTAGGTAGGTATGTATGTATGTATGTATACCTCATCTTTGGGGTATGTGTGTATATATCTCTCTCTCATGAATGAATTTGGTAAAGCTGTAGGATACAAAATTTATATACAGAAATTAGTTGCAGTTTTATACACTAATAATGAAGTATCAGAAGAAGAAATTAAGAAAACAATCCCATTTACCATTCCAACAAAAATAATAAAATATCTAGGTATAAGCTATATCCTAAAGAGTACTTGTCCTCCAAAAACTGTATGATGCTCAGGAAGGAAATTGAAAATGACATGAACAGCTGGAAAGTTATACCATGTTTTTGGACTGAAGAATCAATATTGTTAAAATGATGATACTACCTCATGCAATGCACAGATGCTATGCAATCCACATCAAAATACTAATGGCATGATTCACAGAACTTGAACAGATAATTCTAAAGTTTGTATGGAAACACAAAAGACTCCAAGTAGCCAAAACAAACTTGAGAAAGAACAAACCTGGAGAAATCATATTCCCTCCCTTTAGACTATACTACAAAGCTACAGTAATCAAAAAAGTATGGTACTGGTGCGAAACAGACACATATGTCCATGGAAGAGAATACAGAGTGTAGAAATGAACTCAGGGGTTTATGATCAATTAATCTATAACAAAGGAGGGAAGAATATAAAATGGAGAAAATACAGTCACTTCAATGAGTGGTGCTGGGAAAACTGTATAGCTACATACAACAGAATGAAATTAGAACACTCTCTAACACCATATACAAAAATAAAATCAAAATCAGTTAAAGATCTAAATGTAAGACTGTGTACTCTAAAACTCCTAGAAGAAAACATAGGCAGAACACTCTTTGACATACATCACGGCAATGTTTTTTTGGCTCTGGCTCCTAAAGTAAAGGAAATAAAAATAAAAATAAACAAGTGGAACTTAATTAGTCAAAAGCTGTTGCATAGCAAAGGAAATCATTGACAAAATGAAAAAATGACCTACTGAATGGGAGAAAATATTTCCAAATGACATGATCGATAAGGGATTACTATCCAACATATATAGAGAGCTCATACAACTCAACATCAAAAAATGAACAACCTGATTTAAAAATGGGCAAACACATTGAATATACTCTTTTTTCCCCAAAGAGGACATGCAGATGGCCCATTTCTAATCATCAGGGAAATGCAAATCAAAACCACAAGGGGATATCACCTCACACTTTTCAGAGGGCTATTATCAGAAAGAACATGAGGGGTGGAGGGTGGGAAGGGATAGATGGGATTTCAAAATTGTTAAACAGATAAACAAGATTACACTGTATGGCACAGGGAAATATACACAAGATCTTACAGTAGCTCACAGAGAAAACAATGGGACAATGAATATACCTATGTTCATGTATAACTGAAAAATTGTGCTCTACACTGGAATTTGACACAACACTGTAAAATGATTATGAATCAATAAAAAAATTAAAAAAATAAAAAAGACATTGAAACAACCTAAATGTCCATCAACAGATGGCTGGATAAAGAAGCTGTGATATACTCATACAATGGAATACTACGCAGCCATAAAAAAGAATAAAATAATTCCATTTGTTGCAATATGGATGGACCTGGAGATTGTTACATTAAGTGAAGTAAGCCAGAAAGAGCAAGAGAAATACCATATGACATCACTTATATGTGAAATAAAAATATCACACAAATGAACTTTTTTACTAAACAGAATCAGACTCATCAGACTCACAGACACAGAAAGCAAACTTATGGGTACCAAAGTGGAAAGCAGATGAGGGAGGAACCAATTAGAAGTTTGGAATTAGCAGATACAAAATACTATATATAACAGATAAGCAACAGGGTGTTACGGTATGACACAGAGAACTATACTCACTATCCTGTAAATAAAACATAATGGGAAAGAATATGAAAAAGAATATGTATATATATATATGTAAAGCTGAATCACTTTGCTGTACACAGAAACTTACACAATACTATAAATCAACTATAATTTAATTAAAATATTTTAAAAGGATAAAGATATTACACAATTAATTTTCACCTCGAAGAACTAGAAAAAAAGAAAAAGCAAAGCTGAGGAAAGTAAGAAAATAATAAAGATGAGACAAAAATAACTAAAATACAGACTAGTAATCCTGTATAAAAGATCAAGGATGGCAAAAATTGTGTCTTTTAAAGATAAAAATTGAAAAATCTCTGGTTGAATCGTGCAAAAGAATATAAGAAAGAGGATTCACATAAAAAACCAGAGATTAAAGAAGAGATATTGCAACTGAAGTAACAGAAATTCAAATGATCAAAACAGACTACTATGAACAATTATATGCCAACATATTGGAAAATCCAGAAAAGAATGGATAAATCCCTACAAAAATACAACCTACCAAGACTGAATCATGAAGAATTGGAAAATACGGACAAATAATGAATAAAAAGATTGAGTCAGCAACCAAAACAACACAAAATAAAGCAAAAAAAGCCCACGAGCAGATGGCTTTATGGGTGAATTCTACAAGACATTTAAAGAAGAATTAATACCAATTCTCAAATTATTTGAAAAATGAAAGAAGGGAACACTTCCAAACTTATTTTGTGAGGCCAGCATTATCCTGATAGCAAAGCCAGATGAGGACAGTATAAGAAACAAAATTATAATCAATATCTCAGATGAAGATAGATACAAAAATCATCAAAAACATACAACAAAAAAATCTAACAGTACATTAAAAGAATCATATGGCATTATCAAGTGGGATTAATTCCTGGGATACCGGGATAGTTCAACACATAAAAATCAATGTTTATTGATTTGCTACATCACACTAACAGAATGAAGGATTAAATCGTGATAATCTCAACAGGTACAGAAAAGTCACTTAACAAACTTCAACTGCTTTTCATGGTAAAAAAAAATATTCTAAGTATAGAAGGAAAGCAATGCAACAAAATAAAGACCATAACACTGCAACAGCTAACCTCATACTCAAAAAAAGCTTGAAGGCTTTTCTCTAAAATCAGGAAAGCCATAAGAATTTTGACTCTCACTAATTCTACTCAACATTGTACAGGAAGTCCCATGCAGAGAAATCAGTCATGAAAAATAAATGAAAGGCATTCAAATCAAAAAGGAAAAATAAAATTGTATCTTTTGGTAGATTACATAATCTTTTTATTGAAGTGCAGTGTATTTACAATATTATGTTAGTTTCAGGTGTACAGTAAAGTGACTTAGGTTTTGTCAGATTGTATGTATATATATATATATATGAGTGTGTGTATATATATGTATATATATGCCTGAAGACTCCAGCAAAAAAAGAGTAATAGCCAATGAAAACAGTACAGTTTCTGAATAGAAAGTCAACGTACAAAATTTACTTGCATTTCTATATATTAACAATGAACTATCTAAAAATCAATTATCAAAACAATCTTATTTCCATTGGAACTATATATGCATGCATGTATGTATATATGTAGGTAGGTATGTATGTATGTATGTATACCTCATCTTTGGGGTATGTGTGTATATATCTCTCTCTCATGAATGAATTTGGTAAAGGTGTAGGATACAAAATTTATATACAGAAATTAGTTGCAGTTTTATACACTAATAATGAAGTATCAGAAAAAGAAATTAAGAAAACAATCCCATTTACCATTCCAACAAAAATAATAAAATATCTAGGTATAAGCTATATCCTAAAGAGTACTTGTCCTCCAAAAACTGTATGATGCTCAGGAAGGAAATTGAAAATGACATGAACAGCTGGAAAGTTATACCATGTTTTTGGACTGAAGAATCAATATTGTTAAAATGATGATACTACCTCATGCAATGCACAGATGCTATGCAATCCACATCAAAATACTAATGGCATGATTCACAGAACTTGAACAGATAATTCTAAAGTTTGTATGGAAACACAAAAGACTCCAAGTAGCCAAAACAAACTTGAGAAAGAACAAACCTGGAGAAATCATATTCCCTCCCTTTAGACTATACTACAAAGCTACAGTAATCAAAAAAGTATGGTACTGGTGCGAAACAGACACATATGTCCATGGAAGAGAATACAGAGTGTAGAAATGAACTCAGGGGTTTATGATCAATTAATCTATAACAAAGGAGGGAAGAATATAAAATGGAGAAAATACAGTCACTTCAATGAGTGGTGCTGGGAAAACTGTATAGCTACATACAACAGAATGAAATTAGAACACTCTCTAACACCATATACAAAAATAAAATCAAAATCAGTTAAAGATCTAAATGTAAGACTGTGTACTCTAAAACTCCTAGAAGAAAACATAGGCAGAACACTCTTTGACATACATCACGGCAATATTTTTTTGGCTCTGGCTCCTAAAGTAAAGGAAATAAAAATAAAAATAAACAAATGGAACTTAATTAGTCAAAAGCTGTTGCATAGCAAAGGAAATCATTGACAAAATGAAAAAATGACCTACTGAATGGGAGAAAATATTTCCAAATGACATGATCGATAAGGGATTACTATCCAACATATATAGAGAGCTCATACAACTCAACATCAAAAAATGAACAACCTGATTTAAAAATGGGCAAACACATTGAATATACTCTTTTTTCCCCAAAGAGGACATGCAGATGGCCCATTTCTAATCATCAGGGAAATGCAAATCAAAACCACAAGGGGATATCACCTCACACTTGTCAGAGGGCTATTATCAGAAAGAACATGAGGGGTGGAGGGTGGGAAGGGATAGATGGGATTTCAAAATTGTTAAACAGATAAACAAGATTACACTGTATGGCACAGGGAAATATACACAAGATCTTACAGTAGCTCACAGAGAAAACAATGTGACAATGAATATACCTATGTTCATGTATAACTGAAAAATTGTGCTCTACACTGGAATTTGACACAACACTGTAAATTGATTATAAATCAATAAAAAATATTAAAAAAAAAAGAACATGAATAACAAATGTAGGTGAGAATGTGAAGGGAAACCCTCTTATGATGTTGGTGGGAATGTAAATTGGTGCAGCCACTGTGGAAAACAGTATAGTGGTTTCTCAAAATATGAAAAACGGAACTACCGTATGACCCAGCAATTCCACTCCTGGGTATTTATCTGAAGAAAATGAAAACACTAACTCAAAAAGATACATCCACCCCAAAGTTTATAGCAGCATTATTTACAATTGCCAAGATCCGGAAACAAGCTAAGTGTCCATCAACAGATGAATGGATAAAGAATCTGTGGTCTATATATACAATGGAATTCTACTTAGCTGTATAAAATAACCAAATTTTGCCATTTGCAGCAACGTGGATGGACTTGGAGGGCATTATGCTAAGTGAAATAAATCAGACAGAGAAAAACAATTACTGTATGATATCACGTATATGTGGAATCTGAAAATACAACAAACTAGTGAATCAAACAAAAAATTAAAAGACTCACAGATATAGAGAACAAACTGGTTATTTTCAGTGGCCGGGGGAGGTACAACACAAGGGTTGGGGAGTGGGAGGTACAAATTACTGGGTGTAAGATCGGGTCAAGGATGTATTGTACAACATGGAGAATATATCCAATATTTTGTAATTATTGTACATAGAAAGTAACCTTTCAAAATTTTATAAAAATAATAAATAATAAAAATAAAAATTTAAACAGAATGGACTTAACTTGAACAGAAACAGACGTAGACTTCTTACTCTTTCAACACAGATTATTGGCTAACATTTATTTTCATTACGTAAGTAAAAAAAAATCAGTTATTATAATTAACAACAAACTATTCAGAAATGAAACTAACAATCCCATTTATAATAGCATCAAAAATACATAGGAATAAACTTAACCATGGAGATGAAAGGTATACACTGAAAACCATAAAACATTAATGAAAGAATTTAAGGAAGACACAAACAAATGGAACAACATCACTGTTTATGGATTGGAAATATTTAATATTATGAAAATATCTATACTATCCAAAGTGATCTACAGATTCAGTGCAATCTCTAAGATAATCTTAGTGGCTTTTTTTTTTTACAAAAATAAAAAGAAATCTTAAAATTTATATGGAACCACAAGAGATCCAAAATAGCCATAGCAGTCTTGAGACAGAAGAACAAAGTGGGAAGTATCACACTTCCTGATTTCAAAATATAATGTCCATCAACAGATGACTGGATAAAGATGTTGTGGTATATTTATACAATGGAATACCGTTCAGCCATAAAAACCGACAACATAATGCCATTTGCAGCAACATGGATGTACCTGGAGAATGTCATTCTAAGTGAAGTAAGCCAGAAAGAGAAAGAAAAATACCATGTGAAATCGCTCATATGTGGAATCTAAAAAAAAGAAAAGAAAAGGAAAAGACAAATGAACATAAATACAAAACAGAAACAGACTCACAGACATAGAATACAAACTTGTGGTTGCCAGTGGGGAGAGGGGTGGGAAGGGACAGATTGGGAGTTTGAAAATTGTGGATACTGACAGGTATATATAGAATAGATAAACAAGATTATGCTGTACAGCACAGGGAAATGTATACAAGATCTTGTGGTAGTTCATGGTGAAAAAGAATGTGACAATGAGTATATGTATGTTCATGTATGACTGAAAAGTTGTGCTCTATTTTTGGAAATTGACACAACATTGTAAACTGGAAATCAACACAACATTGTAAACTGACTATAACCCAATAAAATAAAATTTAAAAAATAATGTAAATCTCAGTAAATTAAAACAGTATGATACCTGCATAAAAGTACATAGATAGACAAGTGGAACAGAATGAAGAGGCCAAAAATAATGCCACACATATATAAATGACTTGTTTTTGACAAAGTTTCCAAAAATAGACAATGGGGAAAGGTTAGTTTCTTCAACAAATGGTCTAGGGGAAAGTGGATGTCCACATGACGAAAAGTGAAATTAGACCCTTATTTTGCACTATACTCGAAAGTCAACTCAAAATGGATTAAAAACTTAAATGTAAGTCCTGAATCTTAAAAACTCCTGGAAGAAAACATAAGGGGAATCTTCACAACACTGGTCTTGGCAATGATTTGTTGGCTACGACATCAAAAGAATAGGCAACAAATAAGAAAATAGACAAGTAGGACTGAATCAGAAAAGAGCTTCTATTCACAGAAAGGAAACAATCAATGAAGTGAAAGGCAACCTACAAAATAGGAGAAAATATTTTCAAATTATATATATAATTAAATTAATATTCAAAATATATAAGGCATACTGACAATCAATAGCAAAAAAACCCCAAACCCACCACAAATAACCCAATTTAAAAATGATCAAAGGACTGGATAGACAGTTCTCCAAGAAGATAGACTAACATGTATATGAAAAGATGCTCCACATCACTAATTATCAGGGAAATGCAAATAAAAAGCACAATGAGACATCACCACATACTTGTTAAGCTGGCCACTATCCAAAGCAACAACAACAGAAAATAACAAATCCTGGTGACGATGTGGATAAACTAAAACCCTAGCAGAATGCAGAATGGGCGACTGCTATACAAAACAGTATGGAAGCTTCTCAAAAAATTAAAAATAGAGCTACTATATGATCAGCAACCCTATTTCTGGGATTATTCAAAAGAATTGACATGAGGGTCTTGAAGAGATAGATGCATTCCCATGATTATGGGACCTGGCTTTATTCAAAATAGCCAAGAGTTGGAAACAACCTAAATGTCCATCGGCAGTTGAAAAGATAAAGAAAATGTGGTACACAGTATATACAATGGAATATTATTCAGCTTTAAGTAAGAAGAAATTCTTCCATACGTGATAGCATGCGTGAACACGGAGAACGTTATGTTAAGTGAAATAAGCCAGTGACAGAAGGATAAATACTATATGATCCCACTTATATGCATTATAAACTATAAATTATAAAATTGTCAAATTTAGAGAAACAGCAGAGTGGTAGTAATCAGTGGCTAGGGAGAAGGGAATATGGGGTGTTGCTCTTCGACACGCTCAAAGTTTTAGTTACACAAGATAAACTAGGTGTCTGTTGTACAACATTGTCCCTATAGTTAACAATATTTGCAATTAAAAATTGTGAGAAGATGTTATGTGTTCTTACCACACAATAAAAAAAGACTTTTTCAAGAGAGTCAAAGTTACAGAATGAGAGGAAACATGTACAAACCACATATCTGACAAAGGTCTTTACTTATAACATATAATAGGCTTTCAAAATTCAATAGTAATAATCTAATTCGAAAATGGGGGAAAGACATGAATGGACATCTCACTGAGGAAGATGCACAGATGACAAATAAGCATCTAAAAAGCCATCATTAGCCGTTAGAGAAATGCAAACCAAAACCCTGAGATGTCACTGCACCCCTGCTAGAATGACTAAAAGGGAACATAGTGACATCACCTGCTGAAAACGATGTAGGGGTATCAGATGTCTCACACATTTTTCTTGGGAATATAAGCAGCCATTGTGGAAATATGATCCAGTAATTGTACTCCTGGGCACATATCCCAGAGAACAAAAACTTATGCATATGCAAAAAGCTACCCATATCCACAACAACCTTGTCCAAACGGCCAAAACTGGAAACAACCTAAATATCCTGCAACAGGTGAATATTTAAGCAAACTATGACACGTTCACACTATAGACCATTACTTGGCAAAAAAAAATAATAAGTAAGTGACTAGTACACTATACATCTTTAGTAGACCTTAAGAGAATTCTACTGAGTGAAATAAAGCTAATGTCAAGGAGTCTGTCACATGATACATTATTCTATGTACATATCATTCTTGAAATAACAAAACTATAAAGACGGAGAACTGATTAGTGGCTGTCAGGGGTTAAGGAATGGGGAGAAAGTGAGATGGCCGTGAGCATCAAAGGGTAGTATGAGGCACCCCTGTGATGGGATCCTTCTGTATCTTGACTGTGCTGGTGGTTACACAAATTTACACAAGTGAAAAAAATGCATAGATATAAATACACAGAAATGGGTGGATAAAAAACTGCTGAAGTATAAATAAGGTACTTGGACTGCATTAATTCCTGATTGTTACTGGGGAAAAGTGTGTGAAGCACAGTGGGATTGCTCTGTATTATTTCTCATAACTGCATGTAAAACTCTCTCTCAAAATTAAAATTAAAAAAGGGTAGTTGAAGACTGGACACACTACTTGTGGCTTTTTGGAGAGAAGAGAGAGTAAAAATCTGATTCGTTTTTTCCAAAATATAAAATCCATGAGTCCATTCTGATATAAACAATGAGTGGAAAATAAAGAAGTAAAAAGAGGAAAGAAGGAAGGAAAGGGAAGGGAAGGAAAGGAAAGGAGGGAGGGAGGGAGAAGAGGAAGGGAGAGAGGAAAAAGGGAGGGAGGAACGAAGGAAGAAAGAAATTGAGGCAGGCTGGGACCTGGGACGCTGAGTTGCAATGCTTGCCGTGGTACCCAGCATCAAAACACAAAGGAAACATAAGGGACTTAAAAAAAAACAAAAACCCAACTGCCATTTCCGAGGTCTCGGGAGCAAAAGCAGGGTACTGGCCATGATTCCTGCAGGCAGCACCACCATGGAGGTGGGCAGACTATCTAAGCCACCCCTCTGGCCCCACCTACCCCTGGAGATGTATCTACCCTCAGCCCGTTTAAGGGACCAGTTTGCTCCCCTTCAAGGATCAAGCAAGTGAACATATTACTTGTTTTTCCTTCCTCCTGCTGCAGCACAAGTCTCAATAAAGCCTTGCCTGAATTTCTCTCTGATCTCTTAACAATCTTGATCGATTAGAGGCCAAGAATAGTGGTCAGTAACATAATGAAGAAAAAAACAATCTCCCATGCAGGAGAATTCCAAAAAATTTATGTAGATACTTCATCCCTCAAGAAGGTGGAGATTAGTTTCCCTCCTACCTTGAATATACATTGTATTTAGTGACTTGCTCCCAAAGAATATGGTATCAAATAGGGTGGAAAGTAGCTTTACAGAAGGGACACCTGGCAAACACCACACAGCCAAGGGACCAAGATTAACATCACCAGTGATGAGTCATGTAGACGTTACACACTTTCTCTCTGCAGTGTTCTTCCCCAAAACCTACAACCTTAGCCTAATCGTAAGAAAAACAACTGACAAAGAGAAATAGAGGGGTATACTACCAAATCATTCAGTGCTCCTCCAAACTGTTGAGGCCATTACAAGCAGTCTGAATAATGCTCACTGCTTAGAGGAGCCTAAGGAGATACACTGACTAAATACAATGTGATGTCCTGAAAGGGATTTTGAGTGAGGAAAAGGACATTAGGGGGAAAAAATAAGTGAAATCTGAATACAGTATAGAATTTAATATTAATATTAGTTGTACTAAAGAATCAACTTGGATTCCATAGCAATTAAGGTGTTCACAGTGGGGATAACTGGGCGAGGGATTTATGAGAACTCTCCGTCGTGTCTTTGCCCTTCTCTGTTAATCTAGAACATTTCAAAAATTGAAAGTGTGCTTTAAGATATAATTGGTCTTTTAAAAGCGTCTAGCTTGATGAACTTGTTAAATTTTCTTTTGAATCAGAGATTTATTTGGATTCATATTTAGGCGGAAAACGTCACAAAAATGTTAGAGCAGGCAGATAGCTAGATAAGAGCTGAGAAAGGAGGGGCACAGGCCAAATGCAGGAAACCACACATCATATGAGCACCAGGGATCCCTGGGCAGAGAAGGAAAAGCAGGAACCTTTGGGCTGATAAGGGGTCACAATTTTTGGGGTGATGAGTGGCCTGGAGACCAACAAAGAAAGGTGAGAAAAGGCAGGAATTTCCAGTGTCCGAAGGTGACCTTTTGCTTATTATGCCCTCATTTCAATAAAATTAGCCTTGCAGATCAGAAGTACCCATCATGCATCGACACCATGACACTTCCGATCCAGACTAAATTAGGACAAAAATCCCTCCTCCCTTTGGGAAGGTGGAGTTGAGATGATAATCAGGGAATACGACATGACCCCAAACCCTTCCCTCCCCAAGGAATATTCCACCCATTCATTTTTACACCCTATGTAGCTAACTTGCCAAAGAAACTCAGGGCAGTCACTCACCTGAGCCTGCCCGCTCTCCCCTGAGAGTGTACTATCCATCCTTTAATAAATCCTCACTTTACTTTTTTAACCACTGCATCTTGTCTCTGAATTCTTTCTGGGACGGGACAAGAACCTGGAATACCGGTTGCATCTACTGGCAACAAAAATGCTGCCAAATAGGGTCTGGCAGCCCAAAGTACTTGGCTGGAGCTCAAATGCAACCATTCTCAGCAGCAGCAAAGGTGACTGTGTGAGGAAGGAAAAAGGGGTAAAGGTACGGAAAAGGAATAAACCCTGCCCACACACAAGATGTTCCCACATTTCCTTTAATTCTTCAAGGCCCTTGCTGAGTGTATCTTTAACAATGTGGCCAATTAAATGTGTACTCATTCTAATATCTTTCTTTTATCTCATAACATCTGTTAATTACAGAAGCTTCTTCCCTGGGTAGGAGTTGGGAATGCAATAATTTAGTGCCCAAATCATACTCATGTCCCCTGTGCTGGCTGTACATTTTAAGTTTCCTTCTATATCCCAGCATCACTCCCCGTCCATCCCCACAGCTCCTATATCCAGCAAAACTTATGAATTACTTACTTTTTTGTAAAAAGCCATGTTAGTCCAAATGCCTTGACCCCATATATAGTTTCCTATGCTTAAGTTTTCCTCAGTCCTCTTTTCATTCATTCCTACATACTAAGTTTCAACTCAGATGTTGTCGGTCCCATAAAACCATTCTTTGATTGTTGACTGAAATAAATGCGCAGCCTAAGTTAAGAGTTATGTTTTATTTGGCCGGAGGACTCGAGCCGGGATGACAGCCCCTCAGATGGCTCTGAGGGACTGCTCCGAAGAGGTAGGGGAGGAGCAGGATATATAGAAGTTTTATAACAAAGGCCAGGTAGTTGGAACAATAAAAGATTACTTGTTATCTAAAGAAAACTAGGCATCTCAAGTTAAAGAATTTAGCACTTTTCTATGTACGGGAGGAAGCAAACATTAGGGCTCATTGAATTCATTCCTTTGACAAGCACCTGGCTATCTAGGGCCAGTGTCCTGTTCTTTCTTATTCTGAGTCCCCTCAGGGTGCACCACTGTGAGTGGCTGCAGAGGCTGGGCTGCAGGCTTGTCTTCACAGGGGGGTGGCGGCAGCTGCTGATGACTTGATGGCTTCAGCATTCTTTGTTTACTGATATGGTTTGCAGTATTCCTCGTTCACATGATCATCCCCCAATTTTCCATTTAGATGACTTAATCCTTCCTTCCATATGTTGCTACAGTGATGTTTACACGATTTTACTGTGGTACTCATCCCCCATATCATAATACCTTGTTTTCCATAATCAGTGTTTTCCCAATTTAGCAGGCTTTAGTGCGTTTATTATTTTTCTCCATTTTGAATTCCCAGCATATAGTAGAACATTTGTTGATTCTAGTGAAATTCCACTTAATTAGTAGTGTCAAGTTGGTGCCTACTAAGAATAAGATAATCTACCAAAAAAGTAGGGAGTCAGAGGACTTTGGCAAAAACCTGGGCTTCCATAGTTTACAATCTCATTGTTTTTTGTCTGTTTGTTTAATTTTATTTTATTGAGTTATATTCAGTTTACAATGTTGTGTCAATTTCCAGTGTAGAGCACAATTTTTCAGTTATACACGAACATACATATATATTCACTGGCAATCTCATTATTAATTGTAAGAGAGTGGTAAAAAAATCATTTAACTATAATATAAGGCAGCCAAGAAAGAGGGACACCATAATTAACTAAGAAAAAAATATGTCGATATTCATTGTGGAAATAAAGGAAGAATTCACTGAGGAAGCAAGACTTAAATTTGACCTTGAAGAAAAAGGAGAATTTATCTAAGAAGATAAAAAAGAACAAAGGAGATAATTCTAGAAGAAATAGGTCTAGAGTGTGGGTCCTAGGAATGGAAAGAAAGGAGAAATCAATAATCTGTCTAATGGGTTGTATGAGATTAATGATTAAAAGTCAAAGAAAATTCTGAGTTGGACCTCAGGGGAAATGATAGTGGTGTTGACCAGGTAAACAAACCAAAAACATTCAGAGTATTTAGCCAGGAGATAGTTTTGAAAACTTCTAATTGTACCCTGGGGGGAAGATTCCTCGAGGACACTACACTTGGACAGCTTAGCTCTTAATGAGAATCTGGTGGGGCTAAGTCACGAAGCAGCAATGCTCGGGGTGACCGGCCACTCTGCACGGAACCTCAAGACATTGGGGAATTAGGGAGATTCCAGCCCCGCTTACTTGCCAGGCTGAGGAGGGACAGC
This sequence comes from Vicugna pacos, assembly GCF_048564905.1. Taxonomy (NCBI): domain Eukaryota; kingdom Metazoa; phylum Chordata; class Mammalia; order Artiodactyla; family Camelidae; genus Vicugna; species Vicugna pacos. The sequence goes on from NC_132989.1 coordinate 4,476,425, forward strand.
CTATCAAGACCTTCTCAACTATCTTTCTTTTCCTACTGAACCTGTTTACTTTTCCATTTTGAGCTGTAGAATCAGAATCAATGGGCAGAAGGAGTTTTGAATCCTTTACACTTTCTAAGAAGCCATAACTGGACACAAATTCAAGGTAAGCATCTTAACAGAGAAGCAATCTAAGTTTTCCAGATTGTAAAAATCCACTCCTAATGCTAATTCTAGGGTTATTTTTCAACAGTACTTGTGAGGCTCCATCTTGGAGAACAGATAATTGATCCAAGAGTAAGAGTGTTATTTAACCATGTGCCTGGCAAAGTTATGTGCACTTGCTGGCTATCGTTTCTCAGGTGGATGTAATTATGCTGAACCTATTCCCATATATTCCAACCAGAAGAAATGCTGGAAAGTACTTTGAAGTCAATAAGAGGTCACCAGGCCAAAAAAAAAAAAAAAGAATGCCTTTAGATAGAAAAATGATTTTTGTGCAAAATGCATCTAGTTTGGTCCAGGCAGTAAATCCACCGTCCTAAGGCCTGGATTCCAGCCTTAAGCTGATTGTGTATTTAACTTATTTTCACTGAAAGGAACAAGTTAGATACAGAGAGAAAAGGTAGAGCTCAGCCAACACAGTTCAGTCTGTCATAAATTTCATGGCTTAAAGGTTAACACATATAGCCACAAACAATGATAAAATTTAGGTGTAAATTCACTCTGTGATGAATAGAATTTGGAGTGAGAGTTTGTAATAATTGAACCTAGCCATGTTGGGAAGCAGCACTTGAGCTAGAAATGAGAGGATGTGTAACACCACTTAAATCACAAAGTTAGAGAATTTTCAAAGATCTGGACATTCTGAAATCTTGGTTTCTCACCATCTGATCCCACTCTTGGGCATATATCCAGAGGAAACTCTAATTCAAAAAGACACCTGCACCCCAATGTTCATAGCAGCACTATTTACGATAGCCAAGACATGGAACCAGCCTAAATGCCCATTGACAAATGACTGAATAAAGAAGATGTGGTATATTTATACAATGGAATACTATTTAGCCATAAAAATGACAACATAATGCCATTTGCAGCAACATGGATGGCCCTGGAGAATGTCATTCTAAGTGAAGTAAGCCAGAAAGAGAAAGAAAAATACCATATGATATCACTTATATGTGGAATCTTAAAACAAAAGCCAAATGAACTTATATATAAAACAGAAACAGACTCACAGACATAGAATACAGACTATGTTTGCCAGGGAGAAGGGGGTAGGAAGGGATAAACTAGGAGTTCTAGATTTGTAGATAATGACTGAAATATATAAATAGATAAACAAGTTTATACCGTATAACATAGGGAAATATATTCAATATCTTATAGTAGTTCATAGCAAAAAGGAATATGAAAATAAATATATGTATATTCAGTATGACTGAAGCATTGTGCTGCACACCAGAAACTGACACAACATTGTAAACTGACTATACCTCAATTAAAAAAAAAAAGATACATGCTGACCAATTTTTTCATTAAAATTGTGTTTGTTTGTTTTTTTAATTTTAAATTATCTCCACATCTAAAATCAGGCTAACTTGTCAAGTCAAACACCCAGTGACATGAGGCAGGACCTGATTAGTGAAGAAATCTCTTGGTTTGAAGATGATCAACAAAAGAATGCTCAAATAAAGGTTGTATATATAAACATAGTTGCTTATTCTCTGGCAGTGCCAACCCACAGAAGTCTGCTGGCTCTTCACAAGAAATGAAGGCGTTTGGTGGCCGAGCAATGGGAGAACAGACTTAGACCATTTTTGTTACTGCAATTCCTGAGTTAAAAACTGATCGTTATCTTTGGTGGCCAAATCTAAATCAAGTGTCTGGATGGAAGCAATGAGTTGAGATCAAATTGCACAAGATTAAAAAAGAAAACAATGGCTTAGTATTTTAGCTCACTCTTTCTGAGGAAGAGGTATTATAAGCAAAACACTCTTCTAGATCGTTCTGTAAAAAGCAAAGGAAACTTGGGTCTCGCCGTTCATGTTGACACACATACATCGACACACATGTGAAGACAGGATGAGCCTAACAATTTAGAAATTATATCGTCAATACTTTCATTAACAAATGAGTGTCACAGGTTGTCAAGAAGATAATAGAAAAGGATATTGGAATATTACTCTACTATTAATCTGTTAGGGTGGTTTTTAAATTATGATTTAGTAATAAACTGTATCAAGTTTTTGTAAGTAATGTCTATCCTTTTTTATTCAGTCTGTTCAAATGCTTATAAACATCTGTTCTTTGTAAACATACTAATGTTAATCTTGCTTTACATTAAATTTAAATGAGTATGAGTTTGTAATACACGGTTAGAGTCAGTTTGCTCATTTGTAAGAATTTTGGAAAGCATTTTCATGAGTACCACTTGCTTGCAATTTGCCCCTTTCTGTGTTTGTTGCCGTCAGGCTTTTGAAATGAGGTCTTATGAGTCTTGCAGGAGATGGGTGTGTGTCCTCTCGTGATAAACTGAACAAGAGTTTGTGCAGATGTTTAAAGGGCTATTCAGGCATCAGGGGAAGGATTACATACAGCCAAGAAAGTCTTAGAAGGAAAAAGGCGGCAAGTCAAAGGGAAAGGATCCCCAAAGTTTTTCCCTGTGCCCATCATGCATGTAACTCCTGTAACTAATGGTTAACATAATATGAATTTTGCAAGAGCAGGCACTCTAAAAGGTCATGTAGGAAAAAAAGAAAAATCTTTCTCTCTTACTGATACTTAATCTGAATTTACTTCAGACCACGTAAACATAATGAGTTTTTTCCCCTGAGTAGAAAGCAGAGCCCATTAGATTAAAAGTCTAGTAACCATAAATGTATATAACACAAACTAATGATCTGTTTCTCCTTAAATTATAATACCCAGGGCCAGAAACTTTGAATAAAGAGGAAGGATTTTCAAATTTTAAAAATTCTTCTATAAATTAAATTAATAATGTTTTCCGTAGCCAAACAAAGTCTGTAATATCTGACCTGGAAATAAAAACAACTTACTTGCCTCAAAAACATTGCTAAGAATATTACTGAAAAGATAAAAATGGAAATAGTGTCATTTTCTCAAATAGTGAAAAGCTGGACAATGTGCAATTGGAGATTGTGAATTATGTCAAATTCAGTGTCGAATTTTATAATTGTAAAATCTACAAATTTCAAAAGTTGTTTTAATATATGAAAATACCTCTCAAACAGTAAAGTGAATGAGATGCATTATAATACGTACACTCTAGTTTCTAAAGTATGAGCACAGAAAAGGGATATCAGCAAAAATATTAAGAATTGATGCAAATAATCATGGATGAATATTTTTAAGCCGGCCATTGTTGTCATAAATTGTTTTTAAGCAAACTTTAATGAATTACTTCACTACTGTGATGTTTTTTACAAATCTCTTCCCTTTCTGTTGTCATCACAGAGAGCCATGCGGGGAGGGAATGAGACAGATCCCACAAATTTCACCCTCCTGGGCTTCTTCCCTGAATTTAGATACATCACAGCTGTGGTCTCCAGTATTCTCCTGATCTACACAGCTGCCTTCACCAGCAACACTCTTCTGATTGTCCTCATTTGGTTGGACTCTCGGCTCCATACCCCTATGTACTCCCTGCTCAGTCAGCTTTCCTTGATGGATCTGACGTTGACCTCTAGCATTATCCCCAAGATGGCGGTCAGTTTCTTCTCTGGATGGCAGAGCATCTCATTCCTGGCTTGTGGGACTCAAATATTCTTTTCCCTGACTGTGGCCCTTGCGGAATGCATCCTCATAACTTTCATGTGCTTTGATCGGTATGTGGCCATCTGTAACCCCCTGCGGTACCCGGTCGTCATCAGTCCTGGGGTTTGCTTGCCGATGACTGCCGTGTCTTGGGCTGGAGGTGCGCTTACTTCCTTTGGCCACACTGCGTTCACCTTACGTTTTCACATCTGCAGCCCCAGGGAGATTCCTCACTTCTTCTGCGAAGGCGTGGCTGTCCTTAGGATTGTCTGCGAGGACATCTTAGCCTATGAGAAGGCAGTAGTGGTGACGAGCATCCTGGTTCTGCTGTCGCCCTTCTCTCTCATCGTGTCCTCCTATGTTCTCATCTTCCTGGCTGTACTCAGAATGAACTCCCCAGAAGGCAGGAACAAGGCCCTGGCCACTTGCTCCTCTCATCTCTGTGTGGTGGGTCTCTATTTTGGTCCAGGTATGTTCATCTACATGAGACCTGGCTCTGCCAAGACTCCAAAATTGAATCAGGGTCTCTTTCTGTTTGGAACTGTCCTTACCCCTCTCCTGAACCCTCTCGCCTACAGTCTCAGAAACAAAGAAGTTCTAAGTGCACTGAAAAAGTTGATGGGGGAGTGTCAGCCCTCCAGGTAGAGGGCAGAATTTTCACTATCAGTTGTAGATAATTTAAAAATGCACCAGCAAAGGAAAAATTTTCAGTTAAAAAAATAACCCCAGCAGGATCCTGGAAAAGTCAACCAATCTTAACTGAGTTGCTTTTTTCCCTTTTTGACTGCAGGGGAAAAAATATTGAACCTCCTTTCCTGTCTCCATCTTGAAATTTCTGTCTAATTGTCCCAGATGATATGCTGATGAAGGACAAGGGACTATGTCCATCAGTCCTCAACACCATTCCTACTTGACAGTCATGTGCACCGTAGTATTTGCCAAGTTTCATGTTGGTTCCATGAGAAAGAGTTCAATGTCTGCACCCATGGAATGTAGACCACCACCAAGCACACAGCTGGTGCCTCAGAAGTATCCACTGGTTAAATTCATGAGCATGTTGATAGATTGTTGAGAATCAGGTAAATTTGCCACTGTTTTTTGTTGTTGTTGTTGTTCTATGTAACAGGAATTGTTAATTCTTCTAATCCTATAAAAAGCAAAGTCTTCAATCTATGTCAGTGCTTCCAATGAGTCATTCTCTGATCACCTGCTTTAGAATCACTTTCGATTTTCATTAATAGTGCCCATAAAGTGAAGTTCTGTGTCCATCTGCAATCAACAGAATTAGAATATGTGACGTGAGGCTCAGGAATCTGACCAGCAGAACTTCCAGTGATTCTCACGTGTACCAAAGGATGGGAGCTGCTGATCTATTTACTGACCTAGTTCATTTTCTAGACTGGCCTCGCAAAATGATTTGTCAGCCTTAAGGTTTCCTAATTTCTTTATAATTTAGCTGTGGGGTGGGTTAAGGTAGCTAGCAAAAATAGTCATTTTCAAAAAGAGCAGAGAATAAACTTTCTCTTTATGCTTGGAATAGTCCGTAATTTTAAAGTCTTGAGCACACACAAGTGAGTAAATAAGTTTAAAAATACAAAAAAGACTATGTATGTGATAAAATATGAATGATTTAGAACACTTATGACATCGAATAAAACTAAACAAGATGTTACATGAGTTTCTAAAATGTTGACCTATGTCAAAAATTGATTATATTCGATACAGAGATAACTCAAGGAACTTACTACACATTTTTTAATGACTGAGTGAAATAACAGGAAAAGAAACTGGTTTTTCAGTGAATAGGAAATGCTCAAAAGGAACCCTGACATCCGAACATCCTGCCTCTTAAATGCCTCAGAAGCCATTCATTGGGAATTTTACTGCAGAGGTACAAAAGCTGAATTTTGGAGAAGTTAAACTTCTTTATGTCAAATATCAACTATGGCAAAAATATTAAACATGGTCTGTCCAGAATTTCTAGAGGAATTACTTAGGTTTAGGGAATCTGGTTCACTGAAGGGCCCTGGGAACTTCCTCTGAAGCTGTGTCAACATACCACTTTACTGAAAAGTGAAAATTATCTCGGCCATCTCAGATAAGGGGAGTGGCTCATTTAATGGATACTGACATGATGCTGTCACCACCCACTCAACGGTGCCATGATACTCCAGTACTCCAAGGAGTGCCCACAGATAAGACTGTGTTTAGCAGATAACTCTAAAGAGAAGTGGAGAAATAATAATAAAAAATAGTTATAGCTGAAGAGATTCTGTTTAAAAATTCCTGTTCATAAAGCATATTATTTAAGTTTGTTTTCATAAAGGGTTCTATTTTTGTATGGAAGCCATGGAAATGAATGTTCTAACCATGTGACACTCGTAGCAGACAGTTTTCTGGGTGGGCCTTAGGGAAGGCACTCAACTTGTGTTTTGGACCATGTACTTGTGACCCATATCGCTAAAGGAGCATATTTTCATGAGATGACTTAGTCCTTTAAGGGGAAAGAATTAAATAAAAATAATTAAGTGCATAGTAATTGAGGGGAATTGCGATTCCATCTAAAAAAAATCACGGTTCTTTTATTTCTTTCCATTCTCTTTTTCATGATTTGGATGTTGTTTCTCCACTTAAACAATTCTCTGTGTATATCTTTTGTTGTAGAGCAACCCAAATCTGATAGACAAAATGTTTTTTAAAAACACATTAATAAATGCAATATGAAAAGAAAATTTTATAACTAAATAAATAATGTTTTAAGATGGAAACTAGAACACTGTGGGGATGGAATGTAGAAAAATAAGGCTTTTCTGAAAGAAAATGCAGAGTAACCACCATTTAAGGAGCCAAGGACAGAGATGCTACGTATAGAAGAGGGACACTGAGCTGGGTTGGGCAGGAGACAGGAGGCAACTGAAGACAAATTCCTCTAGTTTTCAAGTATTTCTCTGATTCCAGAGACAACTGGATATAAAAATAATTATCTCAACCCAAGAAATTTGTTGAGATATTTTTGAAAATTAGAATGGAATGTTGAAAGCATAACTACCCTTCTACATACAGCCTGCACACCAAAGCCAAAAGTATATAAATTTACATAGAAAAGATCCCCAAAACTAATTCTTCTCAAACTCTTCCAAAATATTTAAGAGGACGGAATACACCCAAACTCATTCTATGAATATGAAGCCACCGTCACCGGATAAATGCTTGGGGAAAATGAACGTCAATCTCTAACTCATCACATACACAGATATTAACTCTAAAGGAAACATACACCCAAACATAAAAGGCCAAGCCACACATCTTCAAGAAGAAAACACAAAACATTTACAACTTTGTAGGTAAAGATTACTTAGAAAACAAAAAATCACTCATAAAAGAAAAAAACTCATAAAACAAAAAAAATTGATTTTAAAATATTATCAAATGAAAATGTCTCTTTGAGAGACACAGTTAACTACATGAAGAGACGTGACACAAACTGAAAGAAGATATTCATGATATGCAAACAGAGAGATCTAAAGACATACATCTGTCTTTAGTATTTATACAAATCAATTATAGGAATACAAAAAATTAAAAGTGAGCAAGATATTTTAGCAGGTAGTTTGGATCCCCAGAAGAAGTAAGAATTCTACCTGCAAATTGCTTTACAACTGGAGCTGCGACATCATCTCTTTGCAGGGTCTCCATCCTGTTGGCCTGACATGTGCAATTTGGTCTTGCCAGCTTCCACAATGCAGGATCCAATTCCATAAAATCAACCTCTCTGTCTCTCTCCATATATACAAAGATATACATGTATGTGTGTAAACACACATACACATCCTATTGATTCTGTTTCTCTAGAGAACACTGACCAATACAACAAAATAGAAAATATTAAAATAGTTAAATAAATAAATTTGAAGCACTAACTTACATTGATGAATTCCTAGAAAACTGGAGTCATGAAATAGAGAAAGTCTAAAGAACTGAATTACATAGAAGAAATAGGAAAAAGTAGATATAGAAGGGCATTCTACAAAAAAGCACCAGACACAAGGCACAAGAGAATCTACCAAACATTAAAAAATCAGATTATCCGAATACTATTTGAATTATTCCAGAGTACTTAAATGGAAGTAGAACTTAATGAAATATACAGTATTGATGTTAAAACTTAACAGAGATAGTACAAAGATCCTTTTAGCCAAATTTACACAATCTACCTTACCTGTTACAAATAAAATCACTGAGGTAAAAAAAAATTGATGAATTTGATCGTATGGAAATGAAAAACCTTGTGTGGCCAAAAAGCCTCCAAGCAATGTCAAATGACAAATGACAAGCTGAAGAAAATGCATTTGCATTTCTATCACAAAGGACTAATGTTTCTAATATTTAAAATCTTTTTTTAAAAAATGAGAATTTAAAACTAATAACCATATAGAAAAATGGCAAAAGATCTGAAAGGACAGTTTAGAGATATGGAAATGCACGTGGCTCTTAAATACTAAAAAATGATCAAAGTGCTCACAATAGAAATTAAAATAATACTATACTAAAAGCACAATGTCTCACCTACAAAACAGACAAAACTTCTAAAGTTTAACAATATACGTTATTGGTGAGGCTGTGGAAAGCAGGTGCTTTCATATTTTGCTGGTGGGAATGCAAAGCGATACACACCGTATACAAAGGAATTTGTAGTTAGCAAATTACACTCACAATACTCTTCAACCCAACAATTTCACTTCTAGAAACCTGTGCTGAAGTTACACTTGCAAAAAATTCAAACGCTGTTTATTGTAGCACTGTTTATTATAACAAGGGAACATCCAAATAACTTTCCCATTCCCTTTATTTATGCTCTCCTCAAGAATGCAATGTTGGCACCCTGATGCTAGTGCTTCTTCACACTTCTCCTTGATCAAACAAAAATATACTATCATAGACATGGATTTATGGAGTTTTACACTTGTGTTATTCTATATGCCATTCTGCAAGTTGTTCTCACTTGACGTTGCGTCGTGGACACATCTCTCCCATTACATAGATATGGACCTAGCACATTCCTTTTAACAAATACATAATGTAAAAAATCTGAATGTGTGCCACAATGTTCAGCTCATTTCCAGGTTTTTGCTTGCACGAATAATGATAATTACATTTAACAGTCTTGAAAATGTATTTTATATTGTGGTGCTTTTATCTCTACAGAATAGTTTTAAGGGTAAGTATGTTCTAACAGATATTTTCAGATTACTTTCTTAAAAGGTTGTAACAATTTGCCCGACCACCAACAGTTTATGAGAAGGTTCATTTTCTTGAACCTCGACTAGCACACAATAGAGATCATGAAATAAGGGTTAAATCTGTGAAGCCTTTATATACACTGTAAAGTGAATTGGCTTAAATGGAGATTTAAGGATCTTAAGGTCATCAACTCAACCATAACACAATAAATTATTCAGATAACTGCCCTTATAGATACATGTATCCCAGACCACAGAATATAGGTTAAAATGGAGATAGGACCTAGAACACCTCATTAAACTTTCTCTTCTTGCCATAATTTCCATTAGCACTTCTCTTCCATCTATTGGTTTCTATAATGGATATTTCCTCACTTTTATATTAAATACAATGTAAACCTAGCATCTAGGTAGGTCATTCCAGCCTCTCTCTATCCTTTGCTAAAATGATAAGTCTAGGAATGGGGTGGAGGAGAAGCAGAGCTAAGTAAAAATGTTGGATAGATGTGTGGTAGCCTAAGGAAAAGCCAGTGAGATCGTGAACAGTGGCTATTTTTCTTTGGAAAATAATCATAAAGTTTCAGACCTGATGCTACAAAGTCATTCTAATTAAAGTCTGGGGACAAGATGCTTCCAGGACACTCCCCTGTGAGGTCCTCAATTACCAAAGGGTCTGGCTTATGTCAGACACATCCTGCCTCTGACCAGCAACCAGAACTTATAGTCACTTCTCATACTGATGATAAGGTTTGGGGCCACTTCATGATAAAATGAGCCTCTATCTACCCACACCCTCAACCAATCCTTAGTCTCAGTTCTGACACAGGAAAGGAGAACCATTGCACTTCTCACCCAGGGAGTGGCACCGAAGACACCCGGGTTTCCCGGTGGCAATGACAAAGGGGAATGACAGAATTCATGAGGTAGCCAACTTTAACATTTACTCTGGCATTTGATAGCAGAAGAGTTGCATGAAGTTTTTCTGTATTTATGAAACAAAGCTAATCATATTAATACTTTAACAATTAATTTGCATTAATGATGATAATCATGGGCTGTTAACTATAATTTTAATTATCCAGTGTTTATTAACTCTGATGGGCCAAGCAGGTAAGATTGTCAAATCATACTGAGAATGTAGTGACAAAGGCATGGCTATATGTGTGGTTAATAATGCCCATCCTCATGTTCATTGTAAGGGGTTTTATTTAATGGTTTATTTGGACTTCATTTAAATTTTCCATCTCTAGGACAATTTGTCCTCATAAGTTACACAATAAAGAAAATTAAGTGTATTCTGGGTATAAAATCCTATATTAATGGTGGTGGTCAAGGTCATGGCCCCCAGAGCCTGATAGAATTGGGTTGAAGGTTCATCCCCACCACCTATCTACTCTGGGACCTTGGGCAAAGAGTTGACATCTTTCTACACTTTGACTTTGACATCTGGAAACTGGATGTGTCGAGAGCACCCATCCCTGAGGGTTGGCATCGGCGTTGAATGCAGCGCTGTGTGTGACGACCAGCAATGTGGTATTCAGTAAAGGAACATGCACAGCTGTTATTTTCTCTAATCAGTGAAACACATGTTGACTCAGTTGGGTCTGTATAACTTTCTTCTAGTGTTTCCCCAAGTTTTATATTTTAGCTGATTTTGCACAGTGATGTGACAACAGTAAAAATTATTTTTTAAAATAATTTAATAATTATTTAATAATTAATAAATAATTTAAATTAATTTAAAAGTCTATTTTTAAAAATAATTTAATAATTATTTAATAATTAATAAATAACTAATTTAAAAGTCTATTTTTTAAAATAATTTAATAATTATTTAATAATTAATAAATAATTTAATTTAAAAGTCTATTTTTTAAAATAATTTAATAATTAATAAGTAATTTAATTTAAAAGTTTATTTTTTAAAATAATTTAATAATTATTTAATAATAAATAATTTAATTTAAAAGTCTATTTTTTAAAATAATTTAATAATTATTTAATAATTAATAAATAAATTAATTTAAAAGTCTATCCAATAAAAATAATATTAAGGCATAAATCAAACTCAATGATTATCACATCAGCCAACATATTTTTTTAAAGTTGACTTATGAAAGCAGAGTTACATTAGCATCACCACACCAGTTAGTCTCTCAGAGATCATACCATCTTGTCCAACAGTACTTTTCTGACGGAAAACATTTGGAAGGTCATGCTAAATCCAAAGTCATCATAGCTAGGACTATGATTGGTTTTTTTTTCTGTCCCCGCCTCATCCAGAGTGAGGAGAGGTGACAGAGAGGCATTCCTCTCATCAGTGAGTGGGTCTTATGTCAGGGAGAGAGACAGAATTGTCTTCATGGCTAACACGTCTGCCTTGGGATTATCAGGACTTGTCTGAAGGCTGAGCACAGGCAAAGTTGATGTCTAAGGAGGTAAGAACTGCATCCAGATAGCCACTGCCAGGTGTGGAGTGTCCAATCCCGCTCCATTCTACTGGTTCCCTGGCGGAGAGGCCACGAGAAGTTTAGATGTCTCATGAAGGTCCCCGGACACCATAACAAACAATGTATTGGTGTATCCGTGTGGCAGAATTGGCAGGTGGGCCAAAAAGTGCCAGGCCATGTTGGTTGTTCATTCCAGGACAGGTGGTACGAAAGAGATGTGTCCCTTTCTGCCTGGCTTTTTGATCTGACCACCCTCAAGAAGAGGGACAAGCACCTAGAAGAAAGCACAGATACAAAGGAGAGATTCAATACGTGGATTGTGGTGATTGAAGAGGTAAATGCACTCTCTGAGAATATTATGTATATTATATGGCATTAAAGCATTCTGGTTCCCTGAAGATCTACTACTCATCTGGTCTTAAGACTCAACTGAGACCCTTGTTAATAGCCCAGGCCCTATTCCAGGAAGTTTTGGCTGTGGTATAGAAATCAGTTCTCTCACAGAAGTCTTTGATTCTGATGAAGAGGTAACTTTGGGAAATGTCACTGGGTAGGTGGAGGGCAGGCTCTAGAAGCAGGCTGCCAGGGTTACTTTATGGCTTCTTGTCTCTGGAAAATTCCTCAGTCCCTCTAAGCTCCAGTGCTTTTAGAAGAAAAATTAGAATACAGTTATTAATTTATATAAATTCATTCTTATCTCGTGGATTGTTGAGAGAATTTACTTATAAACAATGTGGGTAAAGTGATAGCATTTAATGAGTGATCAGTAACTATTACATTCTTATCATTGTCGTTAAGGTGATGAATTTTACCAAATTGCTCTTGAATGATGTCAATATGCATTCAAGGCAGTAAGTCTAATTGCTGTAACTAAAATGCTTCAAGTGCCATGCAACAAGATTCTGTTTCTTTACTATAGACTCCTAAGATGTTTTTGTCTCACTATAAATTGATCATTTAAATAATTGCATTGACCTAGGGCAACAGGCAAACCCAAATCTTAAGTCCTCCTTGAAATGAACTGAGTAAAACTAGAGCCACGAGCAAAAACACTGTGTCCCCTGTGTTCATACATCATATTATGTATTTCTGAGGGGCAGAATGTATTTCTAAGTGTGTAGTAATTGGTTCATTAAAAGCCATCTCAAAACAACAACAACCAAAAAACATAGGCTTTTCGTTTGACTCTCAACCTACAGCACACCTATAGGTAAGAGAGGTGAGACCAACCTCACTTCAGGGAAGAAGTAAAGCTATTTGGAAAGCTTATTTTTGGACGAGAAGAAAATATGACACAGTGTGGATTAAAGTGATGAAAGAGGGCAGAGAGTTAAGTGGATAAAAGAAAACTGGTAGAGAAATAGGAAGGCAATGTGGGGAAATTGCAAAGAAAATCGTACCATATTGGATCACTCTTGTTGGCAGGAGGGAAGTGTGGCTACTTGTATTTTAACTTAGTAGACCAAGAAGACCCCAATATTTCCCTGTTACTCTGGCTCTGATGCTTGGAATTCCAGCATTAGAATGAACGAAATTTCATTTTTTTACTGAAAATTTAACCTTCTCACCACCCACACATCAGATTAAATATTAGAGCAACATATGCAGCCAATCAATTACTGGGAACATCCTTGAACTTGACAGAAAGCCTGAGAGTGCTGGGCACCTGATATGGTCCAGGGAAGCCATCAGAAGACGAATAATTCAAATGAAGAAGTTAATAGTCCTCTTCATAATTTGGCTTAAGACAGGAAAATGACCAACCATGTGCATTGTTCTCATGGCTCTTGTATGTACACCACCATCAATGAACATGGTTCTTGTCCTTCCTCTGTCCTCTGTGATCCCTACAAATCAGTCTGGAGAGTGTCAATGGTAAATGTGTCAACCTCTCCCACATGAACAGAGGACAGTAGTTCTAAGACCAGTGCACCATCTAAATGCTCTTTGTCCAAATACTGCGTGAACCATTGCTAGTATGACTCTATGACAACCTAAGTAAGCTGCCTGCCTATGTGACAGGCTCACAGAAGGCACTGTGAATCGTCACCAGCAATACAGAACATGATCAGGGTGCCTGACGCTTACAGCCAAAGATGCTCGACATTCAGGAAACATGCACTGAACATCTGCAACGTTCCAGAAGTTGCCTAAGGTTTGGCTTCATAAAATCATTCTTAAAGCCATTCGCCTTCTTCTCTTTCCACTATACTTTCTGTCCGGCATGATCACATCAATCCCCATGGCTTCCTTTCCTTCTGCAATTATGCATACTACTTCTAACATTTCGCTGACTTTCTCTCACTTTTCTCCAGAAGGCCTGAGCCCTAAACCCAAAGAACTGCCCACAATCCTATTCTCTGTTGTTTCTCTGCTTCATTATGCACAGTGTTCCTGACACACGGGACACCCTCTCTCAAATGGAAAAGTTCTTAGCCATCCTTCAAAACGGAGTTAAAATGTCACATTCAGCACAAAGACTTCCTTTATTTCTTCGTAGCTTCTGAACAACTTTACCGATTTAAAACAACCTCATATTTTGTTATAATAATCCATCCGTTTCCCTCAAGCGTATGAAGCCAGAGGTGAGGTCTTACTCACTGTCGAATCTTAATAGTCTACACTAGCGTTTGTCCAGCACAGACATTGGACTCAATAGACCTGTGTAGAGTGAAAGAATGACTGAAGAGTCAGTGAAATAACATGGGAAAAAACGAGGATTAATTTCCAACTCTCTCAATACATAAATCTGGAATTCACCTACTTTACCACCAATATTAAATAAAACTAGCACATGACTATATGGTTTTATAAAAATGTATAATCTTAGATGCACCCTGAAATAAAAGGAAAGAATGATGGGAATGTGAGATTTTTATTGTTTTGGATATAAGTTATAACAAAATACTGGATGTATCTGAAAGACACATCTCATGGGATTCAAGTGTTACTTGATTTACTGTGTAAGGTCACAATTACTGTACAACACTGAGTCAACTTGGCCAAGTCACCTAACCTCAGTGAGTTTCATTTCCTGGTTGGTATAAAATAAATATTGTACTATACCTGTATTTACCACCCTGGCCTGATTATAAGAACCACATGGAGAATATGATTTAATAGATCTGGAGAAGGGAACCAGTGTGTTTTCAACAGGCAACTTCAGAATCAAGAATGCTTGATTTGGGGGGAAGAGTATAGCCCAAGTGGTAGAACATGGTTTCATGGAACCGTAAGAATCAAATATTGTATTATTGGATTCTCAGAAGCTATAAAGCAGAAAATATGCAAACAAAATTTATTTTGTCACACAATCGTTGATAACCTACCTCTTCAAAGGACAGGCCTAGACTGTCTTAGGAGTTCAAAGCATTTAAGAACAACAGCAGAATCCCTCTTCTGAAAAGATTAACAGTCTACAGAGTTAAAGGATAGGACATTTGTCCACAAATAACTGTGGTTTAAGGCAGACTGTGACATGCACTGTGATAGGCTGATGAACAAAACAAAGAAAAGGGGAGCAGTGGATGCCAACTGGGAGGACCACAGGGGGGGAGCATTTGAGCTGGGACTCTGAAAGTGGCTAATACGATTTATCAATTAAAGTAAAACTGAATTGCTGTTCCTCTATCCAAACTGATTTTTTTAAAATATGCCTCAGAAGCTTATGGCTTGCTCACAGCTCTTCTCCCTGGATCACACTCATGCACCTGTTATAATTTCTTGTACTTAACATCATTTTTCCTCCAGTTTTATTGAGATACGACTGACGTACAGCCCTTCAAGGTGTACAGCATAGTGATCTGACTTACATACACCAGGAAATGGTTACCACAATCAGTTTAGTGAACACCCATCATCTCATATAGACACAAAATTAAAGAAACAGAAAAAACTTTTCCTTCTAACGAGAACTCTTAGGATTCATTCTCTTAGCTTCCATATATAATGTACAGCAGGGTCAATTATGTTATCATTTTGTACCTTACATCCCTAGTTCTTTTTTACCTTACAACTGGAAGGTTGTACCTTTTAGTCAAAAGGACCCCCTTGCTCCCATCCCCCACCTCTGATAACCACAAATCTGATCTCTTTTTCTGTATTTTGTTTGTTTGTTTTTGAAGTATAATTATTTTTATTTTTATTGAGTTATAGTCAGTTTACAATGTTGTGTCAGTTTCCAGTGTAGAGCACAATTTTTCAGTTATACTTGAACATAAATATATTCATTGTCACATTCTTCTTCACCATGATCTACCACAAGATCTTGTATGTATTTCCCTCTGTTGTACAGTATAATCTTGTTTATCTATTCTACATATGCCTGTCAGTATCTACAAATTTTGAAATCTCAGTCTGTCCCTTCCCACCTCTCACCCCCTTGGCAACCACAAGTTTGTATATTATGTCTATGAGTCTATTTCTGTTTTGTATTTATGTATTTTTTTTAGATTCAGCATATGAGCGATCTCATATGGTATTTTTCTTTCTCTTTCTGGCTTACTTCACTTAGAATGACATTCTCCAGGGACATCCATGTTGCTGCAAATGGCATTATGTTGTCCTTTTTATGGCTGAATAGTATTCCATTGTATAAATATACCACAGCTTCTTTATCCAGTCATCTGTTGATGGACATTTAGGCTGTCTCCATGTCTTGGCTATTGTAAATAGTGCTGCTATGAACATTGGGGTGCAGTTGTCATTTTGAAGTAGGGTTCCTTCTGGATATATACTCAGGAGCGGGATTCCTGGGTCATATGGTAAGTCTATTTTTAGTCTTTTGAGGAATCTCCATACTGTTTTCCACAGTGGCTGCACCACACTGCATTCCCACCAGCAGTGTAGGAGGGTTCCCTTTTCTCCACAGCCTCTCCAGCATTTGTCATTTGTGGACTTTTGAATGATAGCCAATTCTGGCTGGTGTTTTTGAAGTACAATTGATCTACAACACTATGTTAGTTCCTGGTAACACAGGGTAGTGTTTTGATATTTCTATATATTTCAGAATGATCACCAAGGTAAATTTAGTAGTTACCACCTGTCATCATACAAAGATATCACATAATTATTGACTATATTCCCCACACTGTATATTTCATACCTATGACTCATTTATTTTGTAATTGAAAAACTGTACCTCATAATCTCCCTCACTTATTTCTTTCCTCCCCCCATCCCTATTCCCTCTGGCAGCCACCTGTTTGTTCTCTGTATCTATGATTCTGTATCTGTTTAGTTATGCTTGTTCGTTTGTTTTGTTTTTCAGATTCCACATATAAGTGAAGTCATGCTGTATCTGTCTTTCTCTGTCTGACTTACCATCATACCGTCTAGGTCCAGTGCACCTTACAGGCGCAGGTGAACCGACAAGGACTGTAGCAGAATCACTCAGATGGACTACGCCAGTATGCACAGCTCTGTAAGTAACAAGGGACCTGAAGGCACTGGTTCTGCCATTTGTGCAAAGGAAACTACTAATTGTGCCTAATATATGCATTTAACACTGCAGGCCAGGCAACGTTCTCAAATCTGTACTCATTAACTTTTTAAATCTGCACATCACCCCTGGGTTGTGGGTGTGTTTAGTCCAATTTAATGAAGCACGGAAGGATGATCCAGGTAGACCAAGGCCATCAGGCAGCTGACTGTGGTCATCTGGCAGAAGGAGCCTCAAACCCGGGTACTGATCTTCTGGAGACTATGTTTGTAACTGGTCCACAATATCATATCTGCATCTAGAGCTTATAAGCCCAACTGAACCTTTGATAAACAGAAGATAGTCTAGCTTTTAACTAAATCACCGCTTGCAAGCTGGATCCTAACACTCTCCCCTGTCATGGTCTTGTATCCTCTGCTTGTGCAGCATCAGTTAGTCCTGGGGCTACCTTGGCGGCAGGTCCAGACGTCATGCAGTGTAGGGTGACTTTTGTGCAAGAGGCAAAAATCGGATTTTTGAGGTCCCTCCCTCAACACTGGTGCCATAGTTAGTCATTTTGCTCTAGTTCTGCTGACTTAAGAGATGCTCGAGTTGGGATCAAAGTAAGAACTCATGGGCAAACGAGAAAACCCCCCAAGAGGAAGGAAAATGTAAACACCGACTACACACAGTTCTGAAAATATTTTTCTTTACTCAGGTTATCAAGACGTCTCCTTCGCATCTTCAGGGGACCCTTCTTTATATTCCATAAGGCCCCACAAGACCGAATGAAAATGTTGACTGTTCACAATGTAAAATGATCGTAATTCTTCAGCTGAAGTTGTGTCTGCAAAGGGCCTCAAGGTGATGACTGAATTAGTTCTTTAAGAAATACACGTGATAAATTTTCATCAGATTCACTGATTTTTTGGTTGTTGTTGATAGAACGTTAAATGTACCTGTGTTCATATTTGGTTACTTTCAATGATTACAATTTGTAACAGTAGGTAGAGTGTGTAATCCATGAGGTATCATTAATGAAAAGTCTGCATGTTGAGAAGTTACGCATAACACTGAAGAAGCCACAACAAGGAGAAAAGTCAGCAGGGGTACATTCAGAGGAGTCCTGGTGGGAAAGACAAGAGACCAGATGTACATTAACACATCATCAGCTAGAACGGTGCTCCTACAGCTGTTTCCCGGGCAGTAATGTCCAGCCATGGAGAGAAACAATGTGACCGTCACCACAGATTTTATTCTCCTGGGGCTCTGGCCTGAGTTCAGCCACCTCGTGAGCCTTCTCTGCCTCATCCTTCTGGTCTACTTTATGGCTGTTTTGGGCAATGTTGTCCTCATTCTCCTCATCTGGCTGGATACCCGACTTCACTCTCCCATGTACTTTTTGCTCAGCCACCTCTCCCTCCTTGACTTGGCCTTGATCTCAACTTCTGTCCCCAAAATGGTCACAGACTTCTTCTCAGGGGAAAGGACCATATCACAGATAGGCTGTGGAACCCAGGTCTTCTTCAGTTTAACCCTCGGGATTGCTGAGTGCCTCCTGCTAACCCTCATGTCGTATGACCGCTACGTTGCCATCTGTAACCCACTGCGTTACTCGGTCGTTATGAGCCATTCCACCTGCAAAAGGATGGTCACTGGGTCCTGAGCAGGAGGGGCTATAACCTCCCTGGTTCATACAGCCTATGCCATGCATTTTCCCATTTGTCACCCCCGAGAGATTCCGCACTTTCTGTGTGAGGTCATGGCCCTCTTGAAGCTCACTTGTGAGGATATTTCAGCCTATGTGAAGTCAGTGGTGGTCTCGAGTTTTCTGGTGGTTCTCATCCCTCTGAGTCTCATCCTGGCCTCCTACACCCTCATCTTCCTTGCGGTCCTCCGCATGAACTCCCCCGAAGGCAGGAACAAGGCTCTGGCCACCTGCTCCTCCCACCTCGGTGTGGTCAGTCTCTACTTTGGCCCTGCCATATTGGTCTACATGAGGCCTGGATCCTCTAAGACCCCCAGACTAAATCAGTCTCTCTTTATGTTTAATGCCATCCTCACCCCTATGTTTAACCCACTCATCTATAGCCTGAGAAACAAGGATGTTCTAGAAGCTTTGAAGAGTATAGTCACCAGCAGATGCCCTCTGGGAAAGTTGAAAAGACACCGAGGTTGCTATACGTGATTATAATCTTATGTTAGCATATTCCTTTGAATTGCTTTCAGGAGCCTTTAAGACTTGACCAATTCTGTTATAAATTATGTTAGAGACCATTTGTTTCAATCCCATTGCTGTGCAAAATAAAAATAAAATAACCTATCCATGGTCTCAGATGCAATTCTTCTGCCATAAAATTCTGAAACCACACTGCTTTTCTAAATAACATAGAGCATAATTTTGGCTCAGAAATGCCCAAGTTACAAATGCACCCACCAAATGTGAAGAAGGCCTGAGCTGTCCCTTTGGTGGAGCTGTGAGAAAGCTCGTAATTTCAGAATGGGCTCAGCAAGCAGAGCTTCTGACACAGGACTTTCAACTGTTAATGGCATTAAAATAGTCTGATCTGACTTGAATTATCAAAGGCAAAGGCAGCTGTTCAGTTGCCAGAAGCTCACCCACCTTTAACTCAAGGTCATTATTTTGTTTCAGGAAGAACAAACAGGAAACGTGCCTTCTTTCTCTTGACTCTAAGAATTTTCTTTTGTGTGTGTGTTCACAATAACTCCTTCTGAGTTCATACCCATTGTCTAATGCAAACACAGCACCAAACAAGACTACAGAATTCTGACAATCTAAGAAACTGGGATAAAATAATGGCACCTGTCACCTAGCATTGCTGAGAAGATTCAATGAGTTAAAACATGTAAATCACTTAGAACAGTGCGAGCAAGGAGCAAGTGCAACGTTATATAGATCCAAGCTTCTGATTGTGTTTTATTTACTCATGAAATTGCCATCTTGAAATCATGTAGTCCAGCTTTGTTATGTACAAATAAGGGCACAGAGCTCCAATAAGACTCTATTTCCAGGTGGCATCGTCCCGTTAGCTCACTTAGCCTAATGTGTAACACACAAGCTGGAAAATCCAGAAGAAACCTTCAAAAGACTGAGCCAGTGCCACAGGGATCTGAGCCTGTTTCTGGGGGCATCTGGGACTTGGAACTTGCAGCTCGAATTCCTAAAGGCCACTGGCACTACCCAACAACCAGACTGAGAGGCACATTTCCTGCAAGTCCTAAGCCAATGGGAATCCCAAGTTAACAGCTATTACTGAGCACACATGTGGGTAAAGGCTTTGTACAGAGGCTCTGCCTGTATCCATATGTCCTCCAACATGGAAGACACACACCTGGGGTCTTTTGTTTCCCTCCTGCCTGTTTCCTGAGAGCAGCAGATTTAATTATCTATCGCGGGGGGAGGAGAAACTGTGTCTGTTTACATTACCTACATATTAGAACAAGGGTGGGGAGAAGAGTTAAATTACTGATGCCAAGGCTACACCACCAGGTTCCTGAGTGATGCAGATAACTTCTAGGTGCAGCCAGCATTCAGATCCACCACCAGGAGCCCTGTCATCAGCTATCACTATTTGGAGACCAATTAAATCTTCCCTTAGTCAGTTTTTGCCACACTTGTCTGGTGGTAGAGATAACCTGAGACCATAATAAATACACATATTCCTGGCCCATGCCTGGCATTTTAGATTCAGGAGCCCTGGAATTCCTCTATTTCTTCAACTCTCAGGTGATGTCTACAGTTGGGCAAGTTGGGGAGACACTGGTCCAGAAAAGACACTACAGGAGTAATCTGGGCTGTTTTCACTCAGTGATACCAGCTGTGGGAGGGATAGCATGTTAACTCTCAATTGTGAGTTAACATAACTAAGGCTCTTATAGGTTCTGTTAATAGATCTGTCCCCTAAGACGCTGGGTCCTTTGTTGGATTCTGGTGAAGATTCGGGTGCATGAGTACTCTGGGTGATCCAGCACCTTATTTAACCCTTGTGGGTCACGGTGTAATGATGAGGCTCAAGGAGAAGTCAAATGAATAATCTTCATGAAGACCAAGCCTGTCATCCTGACACCACCAAGTGTACAGCTCCAATGAACAGAGCTACACCACCATGAAGGGACCTTGAGGATTTCAGGTGAGACCAGGCACAGTGAAGATACCAGCTAGGGGTACTTCCTGAAAGGTCACACTCAGCTTAGAACTTTCCAACTTCCTGTTTTGACCTCACGGAGTATTATATCTACAAACCCACGGAGGAGAGAAATGGTCTCCCTGTACACATCGTCCATGAAAGAGTTAAGTCTTACTATCCTATATCATTTTGCAAAGGGCTTTGTAACACTCAGGCCTTTGCTCTGCCCCTCACAGATCTGGAATGTTCCCATTCTTCCACAGAGAGCAAAAGTGTCTCCTAAAATTAAAGGAGGCAGAAAGTCCTACATCTAGTGAGAACCAAATTTGCTTGCTCAGATTTACAAATATTTAAAAGAATCAGTGTGCTTCTGTGCTTTTAGATAGGCTGCCTTACATCTGACAGCTATGTACGAAATGTCATTCAATTGTTCTTGGTTTTGTAATGCTAAATGAAAACCATATTCTCCAACTCAACAAGGTATGAAAGAATTTTATGTTTTTCTCTTAACGTTAAACAGTGAGAGCAAAATAACATACTGGAATATAAACACTCAGAGGCCATCTAAACTACATGTAAGCAAAGGAATCACCTAAAATATAAATTCATGTGCATGTTTATAGATAAAATACACATACACACACACAACCCTGCAGAGATGGGATTCTAAATAATCTCAATAAAAAAAGTGACTTACAAAACATATTTATACATACCTTTCGGTCACCTAAACAAAATATCCCATGTTTAATCAATTACATGTCAATCATTCCCACAAACAAATCACATTCCAAATGTCTGGTCCTACTCCGTTCTAGTTTTTGCTTCGTCTTGTCCATGTTCTACTTTCTGTTCTCAGCAGTTTCTTTTCAGTCTGTCTTGTGCATTTCCCACATGGACCTTACATTATTCTGGAGAGCTTTTGTTTCTTAGATTCCTTTTCTTCTTTGTTTTTAATAAGAAAATGGTCTAAATGATGCCTTCCTGGCAGGTGCAGGATGACCATGCCTTCTGTCCTCTAGATTTGCTCACAGACATCTTCTGCTGTGCTGCCTTCGGAGAACAACCATCTGTGCCTCCTCCCCACGCCATCTTCCACCCCGGAACTTCACTTAGCCTTCACCAGACTCCTACTGCATGTGTTTATGTAACATCAAAACACCTGTTCAGAAATGAAAACTTACTCTTCAGGCTTTCACTTTTGGACAAGAGAAAAAAAATCTGACTAACTTTTCCCTTGAAAATGCCTGCTCTTTCAATCTCCTTTTGTAGCTGCAGGGAATTTTGGGTGTTAATTACAAAGAGCATTTGATTAAAATAAAGAATAAAAATCACTGCAACACCATCATCTTATTTATACCAGGGAGTACAGTTTGAGAGGAAGATACCCTTGAGCAAGATTCAGAAGACTCCAGTATCTGCTTTTATTTGTTTGTTTTGTATATATTTTTTACTGAAGTATAGTCAGTTTACAATGTTGTGTCAATTTCTGGTGTACAGCACAATGCTTCAGTCATACATGAATATACATAAATTCATTTTCATATTTTTCACCATAAGTTACTACAAGATATTGAATACAGTTCCCTATGCTATACAGTATAAGCTTGTGGTTTATCTATTTTATATATATTACTATCTGCAAATACTGAACTCCCAATTTATCCCTTCCCACCCCCTTTCCTCTCTGGTAACTATAAATTTGTTTTCTATGTCTGTGAGTCTGTTTCTGTTTTGTAAATAAGTTTGCTTGTCTTTTTTTTTTAGATTCCACATGTAAGTGATATCATACGGTATTTTTCTTTCTCTTTCTGCCTTACTTCACTTAGAATGACGACCTCCAGGTCCATTCATGTTGTTCCAAATGGTATTATTTCATTACTTTTTATGGCTAAGTAGTATTCCATTGTATAAATATAGCACAGCTTCTTTATCCAGGCATCTATTGATGGATATTTGGGCTGTTTCCATGTCTTTGCTATTGTAAATAGTGCTGTGTGAACATTGGGGTGCAGGTATCTTTTTGAATTAAGGTTCCCTCTGGATATGTGCCCAGGAGTAGGATTACTGGGTCATATGGTAAGTCTATTCCTAGTCTTTTGAGGAATCTCCATACTGTTTTCCACAGTGGCTGCACCAAAGCACATTCCCACCAGCAGTGTAGGAGGGTTCCCTTTTCTCCACAGCCTCTCCAGCATTTGTCATTTGCGGACTTTTGAATGACGGCCATTCTGACTGGTGTGAGGTGATAACCTCCTTGTACTTTTGATTTGCATTTCTCTGATAATTAGCAATACTGAGCATTTTTTCATGTGCCTTTTGGCCATTTGTACGTCTTCACTGGAGAATTGCTTGTTTAGGTCTTCCAGTATCTGCTTTTTTGAACAATAGCTCACTTAATTTCTCGGAGTATAAATTTCTCAATCTATAATGTAGGAAGGAAACAGCTGTTGTTTCCATCTCAGGGGTTGTTGTGGGTGATCCAGCCAGATAAGGTTTGTGAACTATCAGCTTCAGTGCAAAAGAAAGTGGATCAATGACTGGAGCTCACCTGACAACTGCTCTCCCAAGTGGGTCTGTATCAACCACTCCTTAAGCTAAAGCATCTCCTCCCTGACATGCCAACTACACTGTACAGCCAAAAGGAGTGGAAACATTGTCGCCCACTGAATGAGTTGGGACCTACTTTCTTAGGCCAATAAAGTGAATTAGCAACAAAAAACCTTAGCTGGACATATTTCTGAATTCCCAGTTCTTTCCTGGCCTCCCAGGGAAAAGCCACCATGCACTATGACTTTGCTGGTTCCCAGAAGTGTCATGTTTGACCTAGATAGCCAGTATTCCAAGGATATTCATGCCTCATCCACATGCGTCACTGAGAGATAACACTGGAACTTCTGTCCCTTATTGACCATTCAATCCAGATCAGAATCCAAAAAGAAAAAGATAAATTTTCCTGGAAGAGTCTGCTCCAGGGAACAGAATTAGGATACGACATGTTAGACTTAATTTACTCTATCAACTAGCTCATATGGTTGATTTTTTGAAGAAAAGAACAAAATGTGGGTTCAGAATACCAAAATGTTGGTAAAATTAAAAGAAAGAGAAAAATCAAGAAGATTACTGGCTAGAATGTGAAAGTATTTAATCAATTAGCTTTGGTACTCAATTATCTTAGAATCATAGAATATTGAAACAGATCAGATCTTAGGTTCTAGACCAGAGGCTCTTAAACATTTTGCTTAAGAAGAAATGGACAACTACTAATTAGAATAAAGAGTGACAGGATAAGATTTTATCTGATGAGAATAATATTTTGCTGTTTTAACATGATGAATAGTAGAAATGGGTTGCTAGAAGTAAAATTCAATATAACCCTAATATGTGGATTAACAAAAAATTGTTTTAGATGTATCTTCCAGTCATGTATAAGGCTTGGTCACATGCCCCTTTTACTCTGAGTTATGAGGATCGAGGCTAACCTCACCAGCCAGGTCATATCAAGACTTAAACTGGATTCTCTCTGTCCAGAGGCTTTCTGGGTGGCAGAAACCTGCCTCTCACTATTAGTACCTTCCCAGAATAAATCTTTCATACAACAGGTGGTGAGAACTGGGCTTCCTTGAACTCACAGAATAGGTCCCATGGAGTTTCTTATAAGCCGGCCTGTGTCTACATGTTTACTCAATAAATGTCTGTAGGTTTGGCAAAATTTAGTCTGAAACTTGCTAAGTTGCTTGCTGTCTTATTTCTTCCCCAGTTTTAGAGGGGCCATGGGGGAAAGAGCTAACATTTTCTCAGTTTAATACATCTTTGGCTACTTCCGTGATCTTTAACACACACACACACACACACACACACACACACACACACACACACACACACACGTGATTGGCTTAGGCAGGTTCATAAGAAGAAATAGTAAAACTCATACCATGGACCTATGAAACTACTTTGGAATGTAGTTTGCGATCTTGGAACAACAAATCATATCAACTCACCAGTATGGCTGTGCTGGTGTTTGTTACGATAACTCACTGAAGCAGTAGATTATTTTGGCATTGATCATTTTTTTAAGTTTTCATGCAGAGGAATCCAACTGGCCTTCAGTTCATTTTGTTGACTCTGAGAAGCAAACTCTATTGGGAGTAATAGGTTCTTAATTTTGAAACAGAAAATGAAAAATAGTTTTAATCACCTGAGCATCCATGAGATGTATGTGTATGTTCATCAGCGTGTGTAACAGGTCCTTATCAGATCTGTAAGGCATCAGCTAATCAACTTGACATGTGACACAGAGCAACTGTAATCATTCCATTACTGCCTGTGGTTACAGCGCCAGAGCTCTGGAGCTGTCCGAGGTACCAGTCAATTCTGTTAGTTATATAGTTAAGAGAAAATATGGAAGCCAGTCTATGTGTGTGTCTGTGTGGCTAAGAGAAGAATGTAACAGCATGCCCAGGTATCACTGCTTACTAGGGGCCTCGTATCTTTGCCAGGACCAGCCTTCTCAAACCCAGTCTATGTTACCAGTATCAGAATCATTTGGGCTCCTCTTGGAGATGCAAATTTCAGGATCTCATGCTAGATCCAAGCATCCAAATCTCTGGGAGTGGGTTCTGGAATCTGCATTTTAGCAAGTAGTCCATGTGGTCCTAGTGCACAGTAGTGTCTAAGAGCCACAAGTCAGAGCTCAGAGGGGTTCAAGAAACCAAGAAGTAAGAGTAGAAAGAGATGGGGCAGCAACTCTCCCC
This sequence comes from Vicugna pacos, assembly GCF_048564905.1. NCBI lineage: Eukaryota > Metazoa > Chordata > Mammalia > Artiodactyla > Camelidae > Vicugna > Vicugna pacos. The sequence continues at coordinate 4,502,195 of NC_132989.1, forward strand.
AGCTGGCTAAGAGACTCTGCCAACCTCAGGGCAGAGGCTCCTGGTGTTCATGGAGGCTCAGGAAAACACTTTTTATCTTTATGAAATGTTCCCAAAGCTGACAGAAGATACCTCTCTCAGATATTTGGGTGTTCTTTTTCTGGTGGATCAGGCCGGCTAGAAATGCAAAAGGCAACTGGGTGGAAGCTGTAAAACCCTTGACACAATTTCCTTGTTTCTCTCTATACAGATGAAACCAAATTCCATCTAAGTTAACTCTAAAATACTATGAGAATGGACAACAACTTTAAAAGTTGTGTTCTTTCTCATCCTTCTTGGACACATCAAGTTTAATCTTTGCTGCTTGTTGAATCTCTGAATACAGTTGATGAGAAAAGACTTAGAAAACCCATTCTACTGAGCAAACAAATGTTTCTGAGTCCCATGTGTGTGTCAGCATTCAATGGCCCCTGCCCCAAAGGAAATGCAAAATCAAGTTGATACTAAGGTTTCCCAAAATGCAGTTCTTTACTTCAAAAGACATGTAGAGCCCATGTTATACATGAATCATAGAATTATTTTATTAAAGCATCCTTGTGAGATGCAAAATTGCATTGACTGAAATCAAGAACATGAAAAAGCATGAATATTAGAATTCTTCATATCATCAAAAGAGGAGAATTAAAGATGAAGTAGAAAAAGTGCATATAGAAAAGTTTAGAATATTGATGAGGAAAAAGTCTAGTAGATGTCATCTTTATGCTCTGGTTATTAATTCTTCTCCTATGATTTCAACACCTTTATGAAATGGATAAAATTCTGTTTTCAGTTCCCAGAAAAGGTTTCATGTTATGCTATCAATTGCTAAATTTACCATCCTGGTTTAATTCATTTGTCTTATATACATGTGTGTTTTGAAAGCCCCCATTATCTTTCAGGTGAAACTGGTAAGGAGAGAATATGGAGACAGGAAATGAGACATTGAGCACAGACTTCATTCTCCTGGGCCTTTTCCCTGGAATGAGACACACTGGGCTCCTTGTTTCCACCGTCCTCCTCGTCTACACCATTGCCATCACAGGAAACACCACCCTGATCTTCCTCATCTGGGCAGATCCCTGCCTTCATACCTCCATGTATTTCCTGCTGAGCCAACTCTCCCTCATTGACCTGGCCTTCATCTCTAGCATAGTCCCCAAAATGGCGACCAATTTCTTCTCAGGGAGGAGAAAGATCTCCCCGACTGGCTGTGGGGCCCAGGTCTTCTTCACCTTGGCTCTGGGGATAGCTGAGTGCCTCCTCTTGACATTCATGGCTTATGATCGCTATGTGGCCATCTGTCACCCTCTCAAATACTCGATCATTATCAGCCGCCAGGTCACCCAGCTGATGGCCATGGGGTCCTGGGTGGGCGGGGCTCTGGCATCCTTGGTCCATACATCCTATGCTCTGCACTTTCCCTTCTGTGGCCCCCGAGAACTCCACCACTTCTTTTGTGAGGTCAAAGCCATCCTGAAGCTGTCCTGCGAGGACACCTCTGCCTATGAGAAAGGGGTAGTTATGACCAGCACTGTTGTGGTTCTACTCCCCATAGGCCTCATTCTGACCTCCTACACCCTCATCTTCCTCCAGGTCCTGCAAATGAACTCCCCCGAGGGCAGGAACAAGGCCTTGGCTACCTGCTCCTCCCATCTTACTGTGGTCACCTTTTACTATGGCCCAGCCATGCTGATATACATGAGGCCTGGGTCTTCCCATACCCCGATTTTGAACCAGGCTCTCTTTATGTTTGACACCATCTTCACTCCCATGCTGAACCCTCTCATCTATAGCCTGAGGAACAGGGAAGTGGTGGGCTCGATGAGGAAGGTGCTGGGGAGGTACCTCATCTCAAAGTAGCTTTTCATGTCCTGATGAGTAGACAGTTCAAAGTTCAAGCATCCCTGGGAGGCTGCAGGGTCTGAGGAAACCCAGTGAGACTCTGTGCCCCTGTATCACCTCTACAAATGTCGGACCCCTCAAATCCCTGTCTCCTGATATTGTCAGCTTCAAGTAACTAAATCAGGGAGTTCTCTGAGCACAGAGGAGCACTTCTAAAGAAATCTATATGAGGTCTAAGTCACAACCAGTTCTCTGTGTGACAATAAACTTCCCCCAGTCTCCTGATCATCCTTCACTCACCAGGATCGCCCTTCCTTCTTTCAGATTTAGCAAAAAGATATGAGAAAATTGTGATGTTCTTGGGAAGAAAATAAAGAGACTTATCTGAGACCTCACATTCCATTTGTTCTCATTAGTATCAAACGTTCAGCTGCCTATTAATTCCAATTTTTTGAGCCAATGAAATAAAAGCACTTTCTAACAAGCATCACCTTTGCACATTCAGTTACACAATAAGCCATGTTTGTTAACCTCCCAAATATGCTGAATATCTTTACCTCCATTTCCTTTTCTTCCCCTGATCTCTAGCAATAATTGCTTATGAATGCTCCAGCTCTGGCCCTTTGCTTCATTACAGTTCACCCACACCTCAACCAATGTGATTTTTCCTGTGTGCAGACACCCATTCCCTTGGTCAAAGGCTCCCGTGGCCCATGGGTAAAGCACAGATTCCCCTACATGGAAGCAACGTCTCGTATGACGTGGCCCAGCGAGTCCACCAACAATTCCACCATCCACTCGAGCTCCAGCAACGCCCAACAGCTAGAAGCCTTTCCAGGTGTCAAGTTCTCTCCCAACTGCTGGGCCTTTGCACAGGCTGTTTCCTCTGCCTGGAAAACCCTTCTCCACTCCACTCCCCAGCCCTCACTCTCTGCCCTGATTACCCGCCCCCTTCAGATCTTAATTCAATACCTATCACTCTGCACAACCTCTTCTGCTCACAGCAGGCTGAGTCGTTGCTTCTAGCTCTCTCTCCAGGACTAAGGGCCCCTTCTGTACATCCCATGCCTTGCAACATGCTCACAATACATATCTGATTAGTGAGTTCATTGGTAAACATGATGTGCAGAACCCGAGATTCCTACTATCCTTCAAATAAGCCTTTTCCAGGCCACCCTTCTGGGACTGCTGGGTTTCACACCAGTTTCAGAAGTCTCTAAAATGATCAGTTGTAATTTCACTGTCTTCATCTCCTTTGTGTAGATGAGGAAACCAAACCTAAAGGAGGCTCAGTGACTTAACTCTGTGGTGTAGGTCTGACAACCGGCAGAATCAGGGCAGCAAACCAAGCTGTGTACTGGTTGATGGAGAGCTTGGCTTTGCAACAATTGACTCCAACAGAAGAGGAGAGCCTTGCTGCGGGACGTGATGGGACGAATAATTCAACTCCTTTCCGTCTTGACCTTGAGTAAGTTTTCTGGTTAATCTAGTAGCCCTTGACATTTCCTCATCGGTAAAATGTGAGGAATAACATGTCTTGTCAATTTTTGCCAAAAATTAGGAAGCATAACTATGAAGAGTTGTTAATCATAAATGGAAAGTACTGAATTGTTGTAATTTTGCTGCAATGAAACAAGCACTCAATTTGGTGAGACATCGATCACACCAAATTTTGCTTCATTTTACTTGCTATCATTAATTAATGTATTGCATTAATTGTACATATGATTAATATATTAGTTATATACACACATACACTCAATTTAAATTTATTCAGCCAAAATAAGTGGATTATTATGTTATATTTATGCATATTATAAATTGGCACAATGTGGTAATTAGAATAAACCTGTACCCATACTAATTACTGCTAATGAGAACTTATTACACATATATAATATTTTACACATACAGAATAATCTTGCAACTCCTCCTTATTCTGTCTTCCAAGTATGAGGTTTAATGGGGTGAGTGACTTGGCCCACGTCATAGAAACAGAGCTAGAGCTGAGACCTCCCAAGGTTTCTGCTTTAAATTCAGTGCCTTCTCAGCTGAATCATACATATAAAATAAGGGGGGTAATGTCTTGATTATTCTTCAACTCATTTTTTTGAACATCGGGATTTTGTAAGTAATTATGGTAACACCCAGTGCTAGATCTGAGAACCAGGTGACCACCTGTGAGCTGTGTGAAAGCTTCGTCCTGTGCAGAAAGCCTCTTGCAAAATGCATCGTCCAGTGCACGCTGCCCTGGTTTCCTGTCATGGGGTGGGAGGGTGGTTCTCTCTGTGTCTTCCTGCCTGGAAATAAAGGGGGTGTTCGTTTCAATGCTGTGACTGGCAAGATACATGAAACAGCTTTCGACTAATCCGCTGATCTTCTTTTATTTCAGCTAACTGGTGATTTCCCCAATTCTAAGCCCAACTGCATAGTAAGAAGTCTAGGACAAGGCTCCACCCCTGCGCCTGCAGGGTGGATGGCCCTGGCTCTCTCCACCAGGGACATCCTCACGTGTCTGGGCTGGCCACGGTCAACGGTAAAGCTGAGGACTGGCTCCCGGGCAACCCCGCGGACCGTGGCTGATGTCAGACCCTCAAACGGCGATGAATGGCAGCACAGTCCACCTGGATCCGAGCTCTCGCTGGTGCCTCAGAATTCCCAGGGTTCTGAGTTGTTCCTGAAGAGCTGGCCGGTAACACCTGTGAGCAAGGAAGGTGCTCACTTCAGGTAATGCACTGAGTGTTAGCAAGAGGCTGGGAGTCTAGTCAGGGGGCTGGGAGTATGGTGAGAAGAGAGGGAGCATGACCGGGGCACTGGAACATGGGGAGGAGGCTGGGACACCTTCAGGGCGCTAGGCGTGTGGCCCAGTGGTGGGGACTATGGTCTTTGAAGAGACACGTCTAGGATTCACTCTAGGCTCCTCCTCTTGCGGTTTCTGGCATTAGGCAAATTAGTACATCCTTCTAGACCTTAGTTTCTGTCCTGTAAGATGGAGATGTTGATAACAGTATCTATCTTGCTGGGTTGTGGTCAGATTTTAATGAGTTTATTTGTAAAGTCCCCCAAAAAAGAGCTTATTTAGGCACACAGGAACTGCCTTGCAAGTGACTGTCATGCAAAATAATAATGTTTGCACAGGAAGGGCTATTAATCATTGGCCACCCCCTCATTTAAACACTGAGCTGAGACATATATTTCTCAAGCATTTACCAAGTCTACAGCATGTATAAATTACTTACAATTTCATAAAGCATTCAAGACTTTACAAAGCATTTTGGAGGAACAAGAAGAAATGCAAACCGATGTGCCCAGGCACCGGCACAAACACAGAGCTAGACCCAGCGTGGGGCCACAGGGACATGCAGCAGCTGCTGGCAGTTTCTGATGAGTGGAAAAGAGAACAGAATTTGACCTGAAGCCGCTGTTTATCAGTGTGTTTCGATACATTTAAAACCACCCCACTCAATACTGGTCAGTCAGACTCTCCTCTCCAAATACACACTCCTCCCTCCATGTTAGCTTAGCCATAAAACCTTTAATTTGTTTGGACTGTGTATCTTACAATACGAACCACAGTGAAATTGTTTTCTTAACTTTCCTGCACCCAAATCATCCATTACGAGTGACATCGCAGTTAATTCAGGTTAAATCGATGTCAGTCATTCCGTGATACACTTGACTCCTGAACATTCATTTGAACACGATCATGGACCAGGTGAGATACACTGTTCATATGCATGATTTCATTCAATCTTCCATGTAATCTTCGCAACAACCCTGTGAGAAAGGTCCACTGTTCTCTCCAACTTGCGGATGAAGAAGCAGAAGTGAGAGAGACAATGGAAACTGCCCAGGACACACAGGCTGTAAAAACTGCAGCAGGGTTTAAACCTCACCTCGCTCCTCCACCATCCTCCTAAGCACGCTGCCGAGGGTGGCTTTCTCCCCAGGGGAATTTGGCTCTGCCCCCTGGCACCTGAGCTAATTACCTGCCGGGGCTGGCCTGAGCCAACACGCTCCGCAGGGAGCCCACAGGGCATCTCCTGTCCACAGCTGCTGTACTTAATCTCCGCTCCTTGGGCTGCAAGAAACACCCTGGATCCAATGTGAGCTGCCAGTGCCAACCTCATCCGGATTATCAGTTACAAGGCTTTACTCTGCACATAGAAGACCTAATGTCTGACTTGATGAGCTGCGGAAGACAAAGGGGGATGTAGAAGCATCCGGAATCCCCAGGAGGTGACAAGGATGGACACACGCATGTTGACAAGGTAGCCCACAATGGAGAAAGGAGTCATCATCCAAGGCTTATGTGGAGGGACACACAAGGGTCATAAATAAGTTGCAATGCCCTATTTGGGGAGATATCTTCAAATTACTTCAGGAGACGCCCCCAGGTGTGGTAAAACCCTCCTGGAGAGCTGAGCAGCTGCAGGAGAATTCAGTGAATGGCCACACCCTGCAGCACATAATATTAAGTAATTTCATAGATCATCTGTATTTACATGTACACAGTTTCTAATGGCACTAAACCGATCAGCTAGTTGTTAGTTCATAACTAGTCAGAGCAAAATAGTTAAACTCTTTGTGTTACAAATGTAGACGAAATCCCTGTTTCCCAGAGATGTGGGGTTTTTTTCTTTCTTTTTTTTGGTTTCTAGGCTTTGGAAAGGAGCTCTAACCAAGCTAAGTTTCAAAAAAAAAAGCATCTTAGATTATTCAATACAATATACAATATTTAAAATATTGGCTGCAGACGTACAGATTCAACAGTGAATGTGTAAATTCATGCTTCAGTTTGTAAATTCAACATATACTCATGAAGGCCTATTATGAGCCAGGCCAGAGCTGCCTAGAATCCTGTCTCCAGTCACCCTTCCATGAGATGAACCCAGCTCATTTGTTTCCCTTCACACAATGCTATCGTGCTGGAAAACCATCTTTTGAATCCTTCAGACTTAGAAAGCAGTGCCGATTCCCACATCCAGAGTGGGAAAAGCCATGCTGTCCATTCTGACGTTGCACCGTCTACCTACCCCCAGTCCGGAGGCCAGCTCCATGGCACTCCTGGCTGAGCTGCAGTAGGACCTCCATTGTGTATGGAGGATGGAGGCTGAGGAGCTGAAGACAGAGGCTAACTTGGCTTTTGCAAGATCAGTGGGCAGTGCCAGCAGGTACGGTATTCGTTGGGAGAACAAGGAGTAAGCAGCAGGGGCGTGTGATCAAGCAGTTTACATAACAGGAGACTCTGCTAGGCACCCTGGTCTCCGCCCCATTTCTTTCTCTCTCTCTGCATGCATAGAAGCTTTCCATCCTTTTGTGCATCTTTTTATTCAACTGTCCCATAAACTTTGATTGAGCGTCTGCTACCTGCCAGGCACCTTATTGGCACCGAGGAATCAGAAGGGAACAAATTCTTTGCCCTCAAAGAAGCTACATTGTCATAGGGGAAACAAACAATAGACAAATAAACACACAAATCTAAGATTGCAGATGGTGACAATGAGTATGAAGGAATATGAAACAAGGATGAGGAAATAAAGCAAGCCGATGATACACTTTCAACAGAACGGTCAGGCAGACACACCCAGTGAGTGGCATTCAGGAAAGGGTGGAAGAAAGGGGCACGCCTTCCATCACACGCCCTTACTTGTTATTCTGTGTCGCCATCATGTCTCTCCTCTTTCCCGATTTCCTTCTTATTCTTCCTCATCCCACCTTCTCTTCCTGGCGTTGTTCTACGCAACTGGGCAGTAATAGGAATCTGAACTATTTTTTGCTCATTGAATAATTATTATACTTCCTGCAATTTGTTTTAAAAGCAAGACAAGTGCAATAAATGTTCTTATGTGTATTTTAAGGCATAAGCAGTTCAAATATTTTTACACAAACAAAAAGAATTACTCATAAAAGTGCTTTGTGTTGTTTATTTATTCCTCATTGTTCTCACAAAAATTGGATTTTTCCTCCCCAGAGTCAATGAGCTCTGTGTCAATTAGACAGATCATTTAAAAAATGATGTCAAAAGAAAAATGATAATATTATTTAGAATTTCTAGGAAGAAAAATCTTGTCAGTTGCTGAAGTCTTTTAAGTCTAATTCAATGTTTCGAAATAGTGGTTCACTAATCTGAGACTAGGGAATGTTAATAAATGTGATTGGAAAAACAAGCTCAGTGTCAAACTATAGAAGGTTCTGGATTCAAAAGCTAAAGAGATTTATTTTCTAATATAAGAGTTTTCAGTCTTTAATATGCTAATAAGTGCTTCCCAGGGTGACATAGAGTAAACAATGTTTCACCCACCTGTTTTGCAAAATGTCTTGCAGAATGCTGTCCAGAATATTTGTGTCTGACTTAACTCCTACAGTTACGCCCCTCCAATGTGATCAATGTGATCAAAAACTGACGGACTGAAACTCTAACACTGTATCTGTGGGATAGGTAATGGTGGATGAATATAATGCCACATACATTTGGAATCATGTTAATAAAGTATCCACAATGTAGAGTAAATGATTCTACTCATTCCATGATCATTTCCTAGTGCTAAGATGTATAATTGTGTTGTAAGTTAAAAGATGTTAATGAGACACATGTTTAAGACGACACAGAGGGCACAAAAGAATGAGAAACTACTGTTAAGTTTCTATGAATCCATTCCTTCCTGATTTTATATCAAAATAGTTCTTGGCTGTAACTCTTTCTCTTAATTTTTTCTTGCCTCATCCACATCCCTAAGGAGGTGCTACAAATGCCAAACACAGAGGAACAATGCTGAAATTTTTGATGTCATGATACAGAAGATTATGGAAGGATTGGTTCAATTGGGTGTATTTATTGCATGGGGTAAAGTGATATGACAGAGAAACAGTAAAGAAAGCAAGCCCAGTGTTTCTCAAATTAACCTACATTGGTTGCTGTAACATAGGAGTCGTGAAAGCCTGTTTAAGTCCATTTCAAGTCATTCTAGGACAGTCCCAGTGGTTGGAGCCATAGAATTTTCCACCCATGACTGATAGAGCTGCTGGCTTATTGATCTGTGCATCCCCTAAGGATAAATCTAGAGTTAGGTGGCAAGTCTATGAGCCATAAATGTGCAGAGATTCCAGATCCCATCAGCGGCTGTGCATTAGAACCCACGCTTTGGGCAGGAGGGTATAGCTCTGTGGTAGAGCACGTGCATAGCATGCACAGGGTCCTGGGTTCAACCCCCAGGATCTACATTGAATCAATGAATGAACGAATCAATCAATCAATAAACCTAATTACCTCCCCTCTGCAAAAGGAGAAAAGAAAAAGAAAAGAAACCACTTTGGAAGCAGTCTACATATTCTCTGTAAGTCACACCACCAAGATATATGAGATTTTTCGTACTGACAGGAAATACTTATGGAATTTTAGCAATAAGGTACCAAACACTATAGTATAATGTGACCAGATTGATATTCTTCATTAGCATTGCCTATCCTGCCAGATAGACTGCTAAATAATATTTTAAAATAACAATCGATACCAAACCATTTATATTTCCCACATTTAAATATATTACAGTACATTTGGATTCACTTCACAAATATTTGATTTTCAGGAACACATTAAAATCCGTTGTGTATATGTATGGGAAGAGCAGTCTCACTGTCTGTGTTTCTCTCCCATGATTCTCCAGATCAAACCAGCCAACTAAGACATGCAGCAGGGAAATGGATCCTCCACGACGGACTTCATTCTCCTGGGCCTCTTCTTGGACTCCAGGCATCCTGGCCTTCTCATCACTATCATCCTCTTCATTCTCGGGGTAGCCATCGCTGGAAACTCAGTCTTGGCCCTACTGATCTGGGGCGATGCCCACCTCCACACCCCCATGTACTTCCTGCTCAGCCAGCTCTCCCTCATGGACCTCACCCTCATCTCCACCACTGTCCCCAAGATGCTCACTGACTTCTTCTCTGGACATGGATTCATCTCTCACACTGGCTGCGGAGTCCAGATCTTCTTTTACTTGATGCTAGGAGTGGCTGAGTGTGTTCTCTTGACGCTCATGGCGTTTGACCGCTACTTGGCCATCTGCAGCCCCCTCAGATACCCAGTCATCATGACCCCCGGGGTCTGTTTGCAAATGGCCACGGGTTCCTGGGCTGGAGGGGTGCTCGTCTCCCTCATTCACACAATTTATGCCATGAATTTCTCTACTTGTGACTCCAGGATAATCCACCATTTCTTCTGTGAAGTCATGGCCTTTCTGAAGCTCTCCTGTGAGGACACCTCAGCCTATGAGAAGGTGGTGCTGGCATCCGGCATTGTCTTCCTCCTCATACCTTTTGGTCTCATCCTGACCTCCTACGTCCTCATCTTTCTCACTGTGCTCCCCATGAACTCCCCCGAGGGCAGGGGCAAAGCCCTGGCCACCTGCTCTTCCCACCTCAGTGTGGTGAGCCTCTACTTTGGTCCAGCCATGATCATCTACATGACCCCAGGTTCCTCTCTGCCCCTAGACGTGGGCCAGCATCTCTTTGTGTTTAATGCAATCATCACCCCCATGCTGAACCCACTCATCTACAGCCTGAGGAACAAGGAGGTGTTGGAGGCTCTGAGGAAGGTTCTATGGAGAAAGCTGATGTTCAAAGGGAAAAGATGATGCCACTTTTTTAATGCTAGTGCTATTAGGAAAAACTCAACTCTGCATTTCAGTGTGTCAACAACATTCAACAAATTACACTGCTTTTCTTTCTGATTTCTAATAATATGAACCATACTACAATGAGGGTGAGGGAGTGGGGTTCTATTTGACAGTTACCCAACCTGACGAGCATAACATAAATACCCAATTTCCCTAGACCTCATGAGTCAAATTCTTTCAAAAATGGATGCAAGCATGTGTCTTCAACAAGCTGTACATGATTCAAGATACCCTGATGCACGACATGGTCCTCATGTGCCTTTCCAACCACGTGTCCTGTGCTGACCATCAACAGTCTGCTCTGTAGCCATATTGGTTTATTCAGCTTTGGATTTTTCAGATGATTTCATGAGTCATCATTTCTGATCCTCAGCCTGGAATGACTCCTCCCTCTGTGTTCGTCTATGGAAATGCCTCTCTTCCATAGTCTTGAAACTCTCACTTTGGTTTACCGGCTCCTTTATTATGGATTTCACAGTTTCCCTTTAGCTCTGACTCAGTCTGTTTTTATTCTGCTGTATATTATGGTTGATTCACACTTTTACTCACACAAATAGCTTGCAAGTTCCTTAGGACTGACTTACTCATCTTTTTTATTTTTCACCTTTAACATTTTTTATTGATTTATAATCATCTTACAATGTTGTGTCAAATTCCAATGTAGAGCACAATTTTTCAGTTATACATGAACATATATATTCATTGTCACATTGTTTTCTCTGTGAGCTACCATAAGATCTTGTGTATATTTCCCTGTGCTGTACAGTATAATCTTGTTTATCTATTCTACAATTTTGAATTACTCATCTTTGAATGCTCTATAGTTTTCTTGCAATTAACAGTCTCTGAATAAGCATTTGTTGGTCTCCAATGACTTAAATTGTCTTCATGTTGTTTTGAGAATTTTGAGAGCAGAAATTTGATTTTTCTCAAATATACCAATTAGGACACATACTGGGACCTAACTAATTTTCTAGGTTAGTATGAAACCCAAGTAACTTCATTTACTCAGGTTTGGACAGACTAAGCACAATATCTTGGTGTATTTTAGTGCTTATAACACAATATAAAATACACTTGTAAATCTATCTACATTCCTATGCATTTGGTTAATCATTTAAATGTTCATATCTGATAGGTTTAAGATGTTTATTAAATTGTGTTGGACAATCTTCCAGTGAGGTTAAGTTATTGTTGAGCTAAATGAAAATAGTAAAACATGTAGAGACAGATAAAGGAGTTAACAAATTTTGAAGCAGAATCAGGAAATGAGAAAATCTCATCAGAGAAACAATCTATATAAATGATATTAGAATCCATAGCCCAGGTTACAAGATCTCAGATATGCATCTGACTTTATCTTTTTGTTAAGAACAGACCAATTATTTTCCCTCAACTTTATTGACGAATAATGGATAAACAATAAATAACAATAAATATAATTGTACATATTTAAAGTGTACATCATTATTTGATAGATATATACATTGTGAAATGATTACCAAGACCAAGATAATTAACACATTCATCCCATTAGTTAGCTAAGTCTGTGTGTGTGCGTGCGTGTGTGTGTGTGTGTGTGTGTGTGTGTGTTGAGAATGCATAACATCTAGTCTTAGCAACTTTCAAGTATACAAGCAATTCTACATGTTTCAGCTGGGATTCACCATTCTCCACATTCTAGATTGTTTAGTTTCTTACTTTCGTAGTTACTTTATTCATTTACTTCTTTTTATTGAAGCATAGTTGACCTATAATGTTGTGTTAGTTGCTGGTATACAGAATACTGATTCAGTTTTATACACACATTGTTTTTCATATTCTTCTTCAAATAGGTTATTACAAGATATTGAATGTAGTTCCCTGTATATACAGTAGGACCTTGTTGTTCATCTATTTTATATATAATAGTTAGTATCTGATAACCCAAAATTCCTAGTATGTCCCTCCCCTTCTTTTTCCCTTGGTAACCATAAATTTGTTTCCTATGTCTGTGAGTCTCTTTATGTTTAATAAGTTTATTTCTATCATTTTTTAAATTCCACATATAAGTGATACCATGTGTGTATTTCTATGTCTCACATCACTTAGTATGATAATCTCTAGGTCCATTCATGTTGTTGCAAATGGCAATTGTTCATTCTTTTTCATGGCTGAGTAGTACTCTGTTGTGTGTATGTGTGTGTGTATATATATATACCACATCTTTATCCAACCTGTTGATAGACATTCAGGTTGCATCCATGTAGTGGCTATTATAAATAGTGCTGCTATGCACATTGGGGTGCATGTACCCTTTTAAATTAGTGTTCACTGGATATATGTCCAGGAGTGAGATTATAGGATTATATGCCCTATGAGAAAAAAAATCTCATACTGTTTTCCATAGTGGCTTTAGCAAACTACATTCCCATCAACAGTGTCAGAATGTTCCCTTTTCCCCATACCCTCCCCAATATTTATCATTTGTGGATCTTTTAATGAACCATTCTGACCAATGTGAAGTGGTACCTCATTGCAGCTTTGATTTGGATTTTTCTGATAATGAGCTACACTGAGCATCTCTTTAGGTGCCTACTGACTCTCTGTGTGTCTTTGGAGAAATGTCTATTTAGGTTTCCTGCCCATTTTTAATTAGGTTGTTTGCTTTCCGATACTGTGTTGTATGAGCTGTTGTCATGAGTGAGTGAACTTGAAGACAGATCCATTAGACTGCACAGTCTGATGAACACAAAGAAAAACGAATAAAGAAGAATGAACAGAGACCTGTAGCATATGGTCAGGTGTACAGATATATGCATATGGGAGTCCTAGGAGAGAAAAGAGAGAGAGGCAGAAAGAAGACTTGAAAAGATAATAGCCAAACACTTTCTCATTCTGATGAGAAACATTAATCAACATATCCAAGAAGTTCAATAAACTCCAAGTTGGATAAACTCAAAAAGATCTACACCATAATCATCAAAAGACAACAACAAAGGAAAAGCAAGAAAGAAGCACTTCATTATATCACTTCATTATATAAGTATAAGGAACTCTGTATAAGATTAACTGAATTCACATCATAAACAATGAAGGGCAGAAGGCAACAGGATGGCATATTCAAAGTGCTAAGAACACTGTGTCTGCAGGGAGAATATAGCTCAGAGATAGAGTGCATGCCCAGCATGCATGAGGTCCTGGGTTCAATCCCCAGTACCTACAACCAAAAGTAATAAAGAGAGAATTCTAATTATCTCCACCTCCAAAAAATTAAAATAAAGTTTTAAAAAATTTTTGAAAGGATACTATATCCAGCAAAACTATCTTTCTACAAAGAAGGCAAAATTAAGGGATTCCTGGATAAATTCAAAAACAGAGAGCATGTCACTAGTAGACCTGCCCTATAAGAACTACTAAAAGGGGTCCTTCAGGCTGAAGTGAAAAGACACTGTATAGTAACCTGAATGTACATGAAAAAATACGAAACATCAGTAAAGGTAATTACATACATAAACAGCCAGTATAAAGAAATTTTCTGTAACTCTTTTTTTTCTCTTATGCAGTTCATTTAAAAGACAATTGCATAAAGCAATAATTAAAACCTTAGGTTGGACAACAATGTAAAAAGATGTATGTATGACAGTAATACACAGAGAAAAGAAACGAAGCTATGTAGAGTAAAAATTTTTATACTGTTGTAAGTCTGCTGACTGTGGGCCCTGAAAAAGCACAAACCAACTGCAGACCAGATCTACTGCAGTCCAGGGGCAGTCTTGCCCTCCTAGGGGCCTGATGGGAGACATGCCTGTCCATTTCCCCAGTAGTAGGCTGTCCACTTTGGTCCAGACTGTGGACCCAGCAGCAGGCATATACCTGGTTCAAGGCCAGTTGCTTATAAGACCAGAGACAGTGCCATCAGCTGGGGTCCTGACGAGAGAATGTTGAAACCACTCTGTAAAGACTGAAAGAGGTTGTTCCTTCAAACACACAGACACCAACACAAGGCTACGTGGATCACAAAAAAATCAAGTAAGTGTGATTATCACCAAAGGAAACTAAAAAATCTACTAAAGCTCCAGTGACCAACCCTAAAGTATGGAGACCCATGAACTGCTTGAAAAAGAATGCTCAAAATAATCACCTGAATCACAGTGAACAAGAAAACATACAAACAACTAAACAAGATAAGAAAGACATACATAAACAAAATGAGAGGTTTAACAAGAAAATAAAAGCCATTGAAATAGAACCAAACAGAAATCCTAGGGCTAAATACAGTGAATGAAGCCAAAAAGTCAACAGAGAGCTTCAGTAGCAGACTCTATCATGCAGAAGAATCACTGAGGTTGGAGACAGGTCATGTGCAATTAGCTAGTTAGAGGAGAAAAAGAAAAAAAAAAAGAATGTAAAACAGTGAAGAAAGCCTATGGGATTTATATTCACCACTAAGTGAATATATACATATATATGAATATATACATACACATACAAGCACACACACATGATAGAAGTCCCAGAAGAAAGACAAAGATGTAGAAAGCTTACTTAAGGACATAATGTTTGGAAACTTCAGAAGTCTAAGAAGGGAAATGCACATCTTGATTCATGAAGCCCAATATTCCCCAATAAGTTGAATCCAAAGAGATCCAAACTGAGACACATCATAATTAAACTGTTGAAAGACAAAGAGAAAACTCTGAAATCAGGATCAAAGTAACTTGTCACATACCAAGGAGCTTCCCTAAGATTCTCAGATTTCTCAGAAGAAACCTTGCAGACCTGGAGAGAGTAGGATGACATATTCAAAGTACTGCAAGAACAAAAGTGCCAACCAAGAACACATTACCTGGCAAAACTGTCCTTGAAAAATGAAGAAGAGATAAAGATTTTCCCAAGCAAAAACCGAGGGAATTCATCACCACCAGGCATGCCTTACAAGAGTGTTAAAAGGAGCTCTTCAAGTTGAAACAGAAGGACGCTAAACAACATGAAAGCATATGAGAGTATAAATCTCATTGCTAAAAGGCAACAAAGAATATTAAAATACTGTCAGAATAAAACATAAATAACTTTGGACGTTAGTGTATAAATTAGAAGACAAAGTAGTAAGAACAATTATACCAACGAGATGTGTTAATGAAAACATCATGGAAAGAAGTAAAATCTGACATCAGTTATATATAAATTGTGAAGGCAGATTAAAGTGTAGAATATCTATGTGATCAAAGTTATCAGCTTTAAATAGATGGCTCTAACTATAAATTGTTCAATGCAAACCCCATGGTAACCCCCCAAAAACCTGTACAGTGGGTATATTTTAGAAAAAGAAGAAAAGAATCAAAGCGTATCACCACACACACACAAAATCATCAAACCAAGGGGGAGGGTATAGCTCAAGTGGTGGAGCACATGTTTGGCATGCATGGGGTCCTGGGTTCAATTCCGAGTACCTCCTCTAAAAACAAATAAAATTAATAGACCTAATTACTTCCCCTCCAACCACCCCCAAAGGAACAACAAAACTCATCAAAGCACAAAGTCCACAAGGGAGAAACAAGAAAACTACAAAGCAGACAGAAAACAATCTACAAAATGGCAAGAGTACGTACTTACCTATCAGTAACTACTTTAAATGTAGGACTACACTCCTTAATCAAAGAAAGAGAGTGGCTAAGTGGATTTTTAAAAAGAGAAAGGAAGGCCCAACTATGTGCTTTCCTCAATAAGATCTCTTGTGCATTGTTGGAGGGGATGTAAAATGGTACAGTTGCTATGGAACAGTACGGAGCTTCCTCAAAAAAAAATGAAATATACATAAAATCTGACATATGATCCAGCAATCCTGCTCCTGGGTATGTATCCAAAAGACTAAAAAGCAGAATTTGGAAGAGATGTTTGCACACTCATATTCACTGCAGCATTATTCACAATAGCCAAGAGACGGAAGCAATCCAAGTGCCCATCAGCAAACGAATGGATAAAGAAAACATGTTATACACGTGCAACAGAAAATTATTCAGCCTCAAAAAAAAAAAAGGGAATCCTGTCACAGGCTGCATGTGTGAAACCTGAGGACATTATGCTAAGTGAAATAAGCCTGTCAAAGACAAATTCCACCTACACAAGACACCTAAAGTGGTCAGTCACAGAAACAGAAAGTAGAATAGTGACTGCCATGGGCTCAGAGAAGACGGGAAATGAGTTGTTGCTCAACTGGTATAGTTTCAGTTTTACAAGGTGAGAAATTTCTAGAGATCTTTTGCACAACGGTGTGAACATAATTAGCACTACTGAACTGTACACTTAAAAACAGTGAAGGTGGTAAACTGAATGCTATGTGTTTTACCGCAATTTTTACAACAAGATTGTCTGCAATCAATGAAGACTTGTAGACAAAGTCATTTTCATAGTTTTGAAGAGCTTCAATGTTGTCCAAGCTTCCAGTCTGGCATATTGAGGTGTTTTTTTTTTCTTTTCTTTTATCTAGTTTCTTAGCAACTAGAATACTGTTGGAACTGTCACCCAGAATAATCAAGACAGCTTTCATAGCCTTTCCAGTTAAAACAATTCATGAACAGTTCTGCAGCACTATAGACCAGATAGACAATAGGACTGGTGACCGATCATAGTTCCATTCTGTACCTTGAAGTCTTCCTTAGAGGAAGTGTCAACAAGGAATGTCATCTGGCCTCAGCAGCCAGTTGTGATATTTGACCTTGTCTATGGGGTCTCCCTCTGTATGTTAGTTTTGGCTTCATTTAGTGGCCTGGGAAAGACTGCACATGCTCCTGCATCAATTACACCCTGAGACTATCCATCTATCTCAGTGGCAGTATTTCTTCTGGCTCTTAAGGAAGAAGTTACAATCAGCCATTCTGTAGTTCCTGGAAGCTTTACAAACTGTTTTCACAACCATTCAATTAATTCATTTGGATAATCAGTAAACTAAAAAAAAAAATTAAAAAATTAAAAATAAATACCTGGGAAGTCTCTGCTAATATTTCAGGATCTTCATGCTGCAAAAGATGAAAACTGCAAAGCAGAATTTGCTCAACGAACTTCTCCTTAAGACAAATGTTTTAGTGTCCAGGCTAGATTTCTAAAGATGGAAAAATGCGCCCAAGGTATAAACATCTTTTCACGTTCACTTTGGAAGTATTTCAGATTGCTGGAAAGGTTCCAGTGGTATAGAGAGTTCCTTTTGCATGTCTTGCCCACACGCCGACATCTTGCATAACCACAACACAGGTGTCAAACACAGGAAATTAATATTTATAGAACTCAGTATTCAGCTTTCACCAATTGTCCCACTGATGTCCTTTTTAGAAAAAAATTTTATGGAACCCGGCCAGCATCAGGCATTGCATTTTGTAAGACTTCCTTGGCCTCACCTACTCTTGGACAGATACCCACTTTGTCCGTTGCAGCCTCAGCACTTTCAGAAGGTATTAGGCAGCTGCTACGTGGACTGTCCCTCAGTCTGGGTTTGTATCATGTTTTCTCCTGATTTAGAATTCAGGCTGCATCCTGGGCAGGAATGTCACAGTGTACCTACCACACATGGGGTGAGGGGGGTAGGACACATGACACCTCTATGTCTTGATACTGTTGGTACTTTGACTGCTTTGTTGTAGTGGCATCTGCGTGACTTCTCCACTAAGCAGGTACTGTTTATTCCCTTTGGGAATCTTGTGAGGACGTGCTCTGCCCTACTAAGTTTAGCAGCCACTGACAGTTCCTGCCCATAAAATTACCACTGGGGTGTTTGCCAAATAGCAGTATTTTATTTCCATCCTTCCTCTGTATTTATTAATTAGGTCCCTACTGAAGGGAGGACCTATCCCTTCCCCACCCTCTTTAATTTATTTAGATCACTATGGACTAAGTATTTGCTTTTCTGTGGGTGTGAGCAATTTTTAAGAGTTGGGATGGACCTCTTAAATTGCCTTCAGAAAGGCTGTGCAGATTCACACTCCCTCAGATATTCCAAGAGTCTGCCGCCTTTCTACACCCACAGCAGTGTAATTATGTACAAATAAACAGATTCATTTCTTTAATAAAAGATATCTAGCAATTGCTTATCTTTGCATTTTATGGCCACCAGAGTGAAGCCTCTTCCATTTCTTCACAGTTCATTCTTTTTTTTTCTTCCATTACTTCACTGTTCATTCATTTTTCATCTTTCATCACATTTCTTTACCCTTACACATTTTACCCTTGCCATCTATGTGTTTATGAGATGTCTTTACACTGAGGATATTACACCAAAAATGTAATAATTTGGAATACATCTTCTCAATTTCTTTGCACTTTACCTTTGATAACAGATGTCAATTTCACAGTTCTTCACAGTCAAATACATTGATGTGTTCCATTCATATGTGTGCTGTTGTAAAGTTCCTTCCCAAATAAAGAGATGACACTCAACATGCTCTCTTAGATTTCTGGTAAGTTCAAATTTGTACATGTATTTCTTTAATTCTTCTGGAATATATTCCACTAGCTTCTCCAACATAAACTTTTTCTGTTTCAATATTTTCCTCCAAAGTTCAGGAATTTTTAAAGACAGAATTTAAATCATTGGGGAAATATATAAAACTTTTAGTAAATGATGCTGACAGTCCATTTGGGGGAAAAAAAAACTTCCTACCTCACATTATTTATAAAAATGGATTCCACTTGGATATACACGTATTAGGAAAATACTTTTTATCAAGAAAATACAAACTCTACAAATCTAGCCATCTGGATAAATACATGACAGATCATCTATCTCTGGACAGCTTCCTAGCATTAGATTAAAGTGAAATAAATATGATTAAGATATCCTTCATCATACTCAAACACGTTTATATACCATTGCCTAAACGTTACATTACAATTGACAGCATACACTATAAAATCTCTTTACTGTTCATGAAAGTTTCTCTGAAGTTTTGGGTTACATTTACTTGTCCTTACCAGGACTCAGCTATACGCCAAAGCAAAGTTTTTATATGAATAAAAAGGGGGCCTGTAAGTTGAAATAAATAACACTACAAAATACATATTCATAAATATTTACAATTACTAATATAAATATTAATTTATACTATATGTAGACATAAGAGACAATGAAACGATGAACTGTAATGAAGACGGGGAAATAGACGAAACCAAATCATCAGGGATTCGGGTCTCTTTTTTTTCCAACACAAACTGCAAGTGCTCCAAGTGCCGCATGTCATCAGCTGTAAACATCTCAGCATAAGGCAGACCGGCGGGGGGGCCCCCCCTGCGGGGCGCGCCTCACCGGATGTGGTACGCCCTGAAGCACTTGGCATGCACGCCCTTCTGGCACTTCTCGCAGCGGGTGTTGGTCTGCGAGTGGCAGAGGGCGCAGCGGGTCCTCTTGTCCTGGTGGATGATCCAGTGCCCAATCATGTCGAAGCGGCTCTCGGTTTCCAGCCTCCTACTTCGCCTCCCCTGGGACGACGTGTCCGCGTTGCTCTCCAGGTACACACAGGCCACGTACCTCCGGAAGGCCAGGAGGTCCACCTGGGCGTCTCGGCAGCATATCCGGTGCAGCTGCCACGCGTTGTTAAGAGCAGCGTCGATGACGTAGCCAATGAAACTCGAGTACCACTTCATACCCCGGATCTTCACCTTGTACTTGGCGATGTTCTGGTCCATCCGGCCGACACCCCCCACCTTCTCCTGGTACAGCCTCACCAGGGATGGCTGGTGGACCTGGGACTGCGTTCTGGCCGCCCCCGAGTGATGGCTGCTCAGCCCCACCGGCTCTATGCCCACCGCGTTGGAGCAGATGTTGACCACGCGGCTGTCATGCCAGCGGCAGACAATGATCTCCTCACTCTCATCCACTTTGTAATCAAACGAACCCCTCTTCAACTTCTTCAGTTCCTTGGGATCTTTAAGGGGACATCGCTCCGTTCTGTATTCACGGACAGTTCCTGTCGCCTTCACTCCTTTCTTCCTCAAAATGGACATCAGTTTGACACTTGTAAAAACCTTGTCCAAAAATATGTGGTACGGCAGACAGCCACGTGCCTGAAGCGCATCTACAAATTTGACCACCATGCTGCCTCCCAGGTCCAGGCCCCTGCCGGGCTTCGTGAACAGCGTGCCCTGCGAGGGCTCGAACCACACCAGGTAGCCCCTGCTGGTTGTCCCACACCAAATCTTGTAGCCCAGGCGCACAGGCTTCCCTGCGGGCAGCTGCTTGGATCCCCGGTGTCCGAAGTACTCACACATGGACTCTCCGAAGCTGTAGAACTCTTCCAAGGGTGCGTGCTTCTGGAAATTGCAGTTCATCCGGACGATGAGAGGCCTGACCTTGGCAAACCGGTCACTTTCATCCAGCTCATTATTATCTGCAAAATGCAGGTATGAGAAGATCAGCTCAAACCGGTCCCTCCGGATTGCATCAGCCACGAGATGGTGATGGGAATCAGGAGACGTTTCCCAAAACATCCTTCTCCTTGGGTAGGAGATGTACCCGCTCAAGATCAAAATGCCCAGAACACACTTCAGCTCCTGGGCCGTGAGACCCAGGCTGACATTTTTCTGACAAGCATAACGATTGGTTTCATCAACAATAAAATTAATTGTGCCTTCATCAAAAAACAATTCAAAGAGGCCCACAGGACTCAGCTCCTGGCTTCTGAGATCTTCCATATGAGGATCTGACGCTGTCCAGCTGCTGAAGTCCGGCCGGATGTCTCTTTTGGTCCAAACGCGCTGAGGCTCCACTCCTGCCCTCCGCTTCTTCCTGGCTGGCTGCAGGTCGTCCTCATCCTCCCCAGGGCCAGAATCCTCGGGCACAACAAAGGCGTGCAGCACGCTGCCGGGCAGGTGGGTTCCTCGCCGGCCATCTTCATCGCCCGAGTCCTCATCAGTGAAGTCCCCCGCAGCGTTACTGGGTGGTGCGATGTAGATCTCCTCCCTACTGTGGCCAGATTCGTCTTCCTCCAGGGCATTCAGAACCTCGAGCAACTTCATGGACTTAAGCTTTGAGCCAGCACCTCTCCCAGGAGTGAGGTTGCTACAGTGACAGGAAACAGAACGAAGAGAGGCCACGCAGGAAAGCTGGTGCTTTAGCAGAAAACCCCATTAAAACATTGCTCACAACGAGGACTCCTGCTGCAATGGCACCTCGGACTGGGCACTGCCAGGCACAGCACCAGATGAGTGAATTTTCCGGACAAACACAGATTACCGCTTTAAGCGCAAAAGTATTTTAATGACAAGAAGTATTCTAAAGAGGTATTTCATAACCCCTTTCCTTGTTAAATAAAATGTTCTGTATAGAGGACACCCTCCAGTGACGAATCAGGGCCACTGGTATCACCTGCAATTGGAAACCTGGGCCACTGAAGTCCCCTGATGTCCCCTGACACAGTGGTCCCAGCTGCTCTACTTTCAGACTTTAGCCATATCTATCTCTTCCCTTTCTCTTATTCATTTGGCAAAGTTTCCTTACTTTCCAAATTCTCAAGCTCGCCCTGCTTGAACACTCAACCACCCAAATTCAGGAGCTAAACCAATTCAGACAGATTTTCACAAGGCTCTCTCAATATCTGACACACTACTGCATACTAATTGCAATTCACAAGCCAAACAGATTTGGAAACATGAAAACCCCTGCCCTTCTACCTCTCCCTGACCACGTGGGAACCAAATGAATGGCAAGAGATATTTGTATTTGAGAAGCGCCAACCACGAGCAGGTGCTGAGGGGCTGGCAGTGGGCACACTCCACCCTCAACCTGCAGAGCACTTGTTTCCAGACGGAGGAGGTGGATGACAGATCACCAAACACACAGCTATGCAGGATGGAACCAGGTAGTGATAAGGGCCATTCTGAAGAAGAGAGAGGGAGTGCAGCAAAGGAACAGGGCTGGGGGGTGCTAGACAGGTGACGCGGGAAGGCTCACAGGTCAGGCGGCCCGGAGAGGTGAAGGAGTGAGCCCTGCAGACAGCTGGAGACAGTGTGTCCCGGGAAGAGAGAAAGAGCAAATACGTGCAAGGCCCTGTGGTTGAAGGGACGTGATGTCTGCGAACAGCGAGGAGATCAGTGAGGCTGCAGACGCAGTGAGGAGAGGAGAGCAGAACAGAGGTGGTCGGGTCCAAGGTCAAGGCCCCACAGGGCTCTAGGCGCCTTGATCAGGACCTCCAGTTCTGCTCAGCTATCACAGGAAACCCACGAGGAGGGTGAAGCATGGCAGTGAGGGGCAGATACATGACTCTAGCTATGAGAACAGACCAGACGTGGGGAAGTGGGCAATCCTGCTGCCCTATACCCTGGCCTCTGCGTGAGCAAAGCCCCGCCCCGGATGAAGGATGCAGGCTTTTCCACGAAGGCTATTTCTCTGCAGACCTACCCTTAGACTCTGGAGTTTAGGCTGCGTTAAGAAATTCACTCCAACCTTACTTCCAGGGCACTGAATCCGCCAGCCCCTATGCTGGAGGCTAGGGCGCAAGAGGTCTGACCTCTGGGGAGGTGAGGTGTGCCTCAAGCTCTCCACAGGCCGGCCAGGAAGGAAGGCCAGACTTCAAAGGAGAGGAACCCTGAGAAGCCCTTCCTTCCCACGGACCTCGAACTGAGACACGTTCTCAAAGGGCATCAGTCATCTCCCCGCCTCGCACGGCCTCCCCTGGTTTGCAGCGGCAGGTCCAGGCCTGCCAGGCACACAGTCTTTACACAGTCTTTGCTGGTCTCGCCATCCGAGCTGCTGCTCACCCCCAGGTCTCCGAACACTTTCCACACGTGGCTGTTCAAACCCCTGCAGCGGGAGAGCCCGCAGGAACTGAGCCAGCCCCAAGGACAACCACCTTCCGCGCTGACAGACGAGCAAAGTAAATCACGCTTTCAGATCCAGTGCGGAACCAGATCTACACAACCGTACCCGTACCGCACCATACACACTCCTTTGTCTGCCTGTCTTTCCTCCAGTCTTCCTCTTTCTTCTCCCTCCTTGGCGCGTCACAGATGCCAGCTGCTTAGGGAGACCAGCAGGACCAAGAGCTGCAAGTGTCACAGACTGGGCCTTTCGAAAGCAAAGGCGTAAACACAGCTGACCCTTGAATAACGTGAGTCTGAACTGCCTGAATCCACTTAAACGTGGACTTTCTTCAATAAATACATGCGAGAACACTACACGATCTTCAGTTGGTTGGAACTCCTGGTGCAGAGGGCCCAACTCTAAAGTTATACCCAGATTTCCAACTGCACGGGGCCTCAGCACCCTTAACTCCCATGTGCTCAAGAGTGAGCTGTCCTTGCAGAAAGCCGTTCACCAGATACGACTCCTACCTTGAAGATGAAGCCATGATATACTGGGAACACGAGGCTGTCTTTACTCACAGGGTCTAAAAATCTGTAAGACAACAGAAGGCAGTTTTCAGAAATTGTATCTTAATTAGCCAGGCAATGGGATCTACTCTACCATTTAAGGGGAAAAAACGTCTCCGGTTCACTACCAACCAGAAGGAAATGGACAAGTACACACAGGAAGTGGTGTCCAGCTGGCCGGCTCGTCAGAGGGAAAAGAACGAGGCTCCCCATCTCACACTACACAGACACACAGCAAAATACGTTCTGCGGCAGGGTTTCCCGTAGTCAAAAGAACTGGCATTTGGGGCTGGATGAGTCTTGGTTGTAGGGGACCTGTCTTACGTATTACGTGATGTTTAACAGGATCCTGGGCCTCCATCTACTTGATAAACACCAACAGAACCACCACTCCCCTCACTGTGTAAAGCAAAAAGGTTTCTACAGTCTAGACATTGCCAGGTGCCCCCTGGTGGGGAAGGTGGGAGGAGAAATCTCTCCTGGTTGAAAACTGTCCTATGTCAGTGCTGCCAACAGAACTTGCCAAAGCAACAGAAATGTTTTCTATCAGTGCTGTCCAGCATGGCAGCCATGAGCCACACGTGGGTGCCAGGCACTGGCTGGTATGACTGAGAAAGTGAATTTTTAATTTTGTGTAATTTTAAATCGTTTTAATTTAAACAGTCATATGTGGACAGTAGCTACTGTATTAAGACAGTTAAGTCCTAGACGTATTCAGCACTAATCACAAAAAAGCAAAACATTTAAACTTTTACGTACATTAATGACCGTAGCATAGGATTACCTTTCTTACGGAAAACGCAGAAGCTTAAAGGAGAATGGATAATTTTAACCACATCAAACTTGCAACACATCTGTAGTAGGCAGCGTCCAAGATGGTCCCCAAAGATCCCTACCTCACAGCATTCACACCCTTATATAATTGTCTTCCCTTGAGTGGGCTGGACCTTGTGACTTAATTCCAACAAGTAGAATATGGCAAAAGTGATAGGATGTCTCTTCTGAGATTAGACTATAAATGAACCACCTTATGCACACTGTCTCTCTTGCTCTCTCACTCACTGACTCCAAAGGAAGACAGCTACAATGTTTCTGAGCTAGCTGAGGAAACGCCCGCAGGGCAAGGAACTGAGGGAGGTCCCTGGCCAACAGCCAGAGGGGACTAAGCCCTCAGTCCACTGACCCACAGGGAACCGCCCAGTCGAGCTTTCAGATGAGGCCACAGACCCTGCTGACAGTTTGTCTGCAACCTCATTAAAGACCCCAGGCCAACCGGAACTCAGCTAAGTCACATTTGGATTCCCAACTGGCAGGAACAGAGATTCAAAAATGTTTGTCGTTTTTAAGCTTCTAAGCTTCTAATTTGTGGTGCAGTAATAAATGACTAATATAACATCTTACAACAAAGCACAGAAAACTAACGCCAAAGCTGCGGTCTGTCAGAAGTTACTCACGATGCAGACAAGCAGCAAAGAACCAATATCCAGAACACATAAAAAATCCCCCATAAAACAATGAGAAAAAGGTAACCCTACTAAGTGAGTTCATTCATTAGCTAGCTTTCACCCTGAGCTCTCATGAGCCCAGGTGACACTGAGGTGATTCTGAGGGCCACGTGTAATCTAGAGATGAGAAACAGGACCACTTAAAGGGCTAACAGAGGAGGACTGAATAGAGGCACTGCCAAAGCGCTGCACCCCGGAAATGCAGATGAATGATAAATAACCCCAGTGCAGAAGTGGCCAGAAAAGTGAACATGCTTGATTTAAACTTACCACTTCATTAGTGAAGAATCTCCCAAGAATCTGTAACCATGAAGGTTTATAAGCCAATTCACATTTCTTATTGATCCCAACAACCACAAGTGAAAATTTTAACTGCAAATGACATTCACTGGTAGTGCCCCCTGCCGGGGTGGGGGTAGGTGGAGATAAACAAAATCCCTCAGAAGGAATATATTCCAACAAAGACATCAAAGAACTCTACTGGTAACAGTTCCAAAGGACATGAACTTGGTCTGGAGGTGGAGGGGTCGGGGCGGCTGGGGAAAGAAAGGTCACAAAATAAACAAGGGAACAAAGCACCATGAGTGGGAACCAGCAGAAACAACGGACAGGAGAATCAGACCCACAGATCCAGATCCCGTAACCACGAGACAGAGAACATAAAACACGTATGTTTTATAAATTACAAGGAACAATATGAACAAAAAAACCAATAAATTTGAAAAGAAAATCTTCAAGTACAGTTAAAGGGAACCAAAGAAAAATTTTAAAATAAAGAAAAAAAATAAGAACCAAATAAAAGTTTAAAAAGAAAAAAAAAAACAAACAGAAAGACCTCCCCAAAAAAACTTAATATAAAAAATACCAAATAACCAAAAAATACCAAAATACGAAATGGCCAATATCAGGCAAATTTTAAAAAGAACAAAACACCAAAACAACATCAACAAACCAAAATCAAATATAAATTTAAGAACACATAATAACAACTTAACGAGTCAAAAACAAGAGTGACGTCAACGAAACAAGAGGCCTAGGAAACTCTCACCCTCAACAGAAACACTGAAAAAACAACCAGAAGTTGCCTTAACCAACTTAGTAGGAGTTTTGAAAACAGTTAAAGGTGTGAAGCCGGCTGGCCCTCTCTAGAGTCATAAAACCCCGGCCCCTGGGCGCTCTGTCTGCCTGGGGCCTATGGACACCTTAACCCGGCCTCCCCACTGCGGGACCCTTCACATCCCTGCATTTCTGCAAGCTACCAAACAACTTCTCTTGATGTGCATTTAACCTAACAAAGCTAAACTGCCCCAAGGAATAATGCATCTCACAATACCTTAGGTGGCTGGGCCTCACATCCTGCCCTTATCAGAGTTGTAAACCCTGTTATTCAGAATGGCCCCTGACAGATCTTAAAACCAGTCAGGCACCTGTGCACAAACCAGTCATGCAGCCCCCTACTCCTGGTGCTCACAGCCCCCGCCCCCCAAATAAAAGACTCTGCGTGGCCACCCTCAGCACTCGCGGTCCCCCTTGGCGCTCACGCACCTCTTGCCTGTGCGGTCCACTGTTGCCTATAGCAACATAACTGTTAAATTTTCCTAAAGTCTCCTTGGCCTCTGGTAGATTCTTTTACCAGCCCGCATCACCAGCCGGTGGTCACGTTGTGCCCACAATGTAAGGTTTAAAGAAACCAAGTGAGACAGGAGGGAAGGGGGCAGGGCACAGCCACTCAAGGAATGACAGCAATTTAACACCAAAATGGTGGAAAATTCAAATCCCAGTTGGCCTTGAGGATTAAGAGGTTGGACTCCTAGTAGACCTTGAGCTTCATTATATGCTCACTGTAACAGCCTGATCAAATAGCATAGCATGCCCGGAGGCGCCACAAGAGCCCCAAGGCTAACTGCAAAAGGCCAAAGAATGGGCGGTGGCCCCATCCCCGGGAATCCCAGCCGCTTCCCCAGGGCAGTTGGAATGGTCCCACCTGTAGGCGTGTGAAGCTCCTGAGCCCATAAAAACTGACACCATCATGCCTAGTGGCCCTTTTTTGAACCCTCCTCTTTGGAGATGAAGTGTGTGCCTACTTTTACTTTAACCTGAGCACCCAATTCCCACACCCCGTTCCTTGCCTTTCTCTTGCCTTACACCCAATGCAGTATGCATCTCTCTAAAGAAATCCACCTTTACTCAACCGTAGCTTGCCCTTGAATTCTTTCCTGCGTGAAGCCAAGGACCCACACCTGGCGGGGCACGTCCCAGGGGCTCAACCAAGACCTGACACACAGCCCTCCTCACGCCCCACATCCATTTTCCTGCATCACAGGCAGATCATCAATAAAGACATCTTGGCCCTGCCTTGACTGGGCACCTAACTGTATCCCTGCTCACTGCTAAACGCAGCTGTGAACCTGCCTCGCCAGGGAACCTAACAACAGCACACGGGAAGCTGGGTAGCCCACTCCATTGCCCCACTCACAGGGGCACTTGAGCAGAGAGCACAGCCCATGACTCTCTCCACCTGCATCATGAAACTAGTCGCTCCATCTCACGAGCTATTTCATTGTGCAAACAAATGAGCTGTGCTGGTCTCAGCACCTATTCTGCTGCCTCATCCAGGCAGCAAAGCTAATTAATTCATAGCACTGCCTACTGCTGAGGACACTACCCAGTCCCAGCCATCAAAGAGGGCTTACCAGGAAACCCAGGCACCCCAGAACCCATCTCACAGCCTTGCTTGGGCAGGGAACCAGGCCAGTAGGCCTATCCAAGTGTTTTCAGCCAGGGTTGAGCCAAGTAACCCTCACCCTTCTGTCGCTTATTAACTTAATGTGCCTACCCACTGCCCCAGGCGACCGCTGGTGCTGTTTCTCATTGTATTCTCTGCCTTCTGGCTTTTCATTTCTCGAAACTGAGGTAAACAGAGCAGACTTGTATGGGACCCCCAAATGTTGGGGGACCAGCAGGAGGTCCCTTTGGTCCACCTAACCTTTAGCAGGGCTGTATTAAAACCTTTGTTTTAATCCCATCAATGTCCATTTTATTCATCCCATTTCTTAATAACTATCTAAAGATTTCCACCTGCTGAGGTAAGTCCTATTGATTCTTCCCTTCCTGTTCCCCCTTTGTTTCACCCCTATCAGTATTTGCTTTATTCACTTTATTTCCTAATAATCATATAAAAACGTCCAACCTAAGACCAGTCTCTTGCTTCTTTCCTCTGCCTTTCCTCATTCTCTTGTCTCAGGAAACGAGGGCAGGGAGGCGGGGAGCCGGGGAGCCAGGGAGCCAGGGGCCAATGGAAAACCCACGCCAATACAGAACCAAGCAGGGATTCCATTGAAAAAGGGAGGAAAGTTCATGGCATTCTGCGGACTCACGCTTCTCCCCCAACTCAGCGCAGTCGGGTGCAGCTGGGAGGAAACCCTGCCTATGGGGGCTCCTCCCTTGAGATGGAAACAAGTGAGCTCTGTGCCCAACATTCTGGTTTGCCTGGAGGTTGCGGGGCGGACAGACCTGTGTCTCTGCAGACCTGGAGCACTACCAGGCATGGCAGCAGAGTTTGGGAGACCCTGAAAACGTAGGCAGGTGTCACAGTACAGCAGCTCCAGAGCCTGCAATTCAGGAAGCAGATGCCAGGGAGAGCAAGAAATGACAAGCTCTTGAGAAGAAGGACAGACAGGCAGCGTATGGAAATGGAGACACTTAAAAGCACACACACAGGTCTAGAGAAGAGTCCTCACTACAAAAGGATGGAGAGGTCCCAAACTTCCAGTGGGGTGGCTGGTGAAGATATTCCTCTGAACAAACCTGGTCCATAAAGACCAGGTAAGGAGACAGTTTTTTTTTCAAATGGCCAAATCTCAACAACAGATCACAAAGCAGACAAAGAAACAAGGAAACATGGCCCAATCAAAGGAACAAAGTAAAACTCCAGAATGGACCCTAAAAGAAAAGCAGATTGCTGAATTTCTTAATGAAGAATTCAAAACAATTTCTTAAAGGTATTCGGTGAGCTAAAAGAGAAGACAAATAAGACAACTGAACAAAATCAGGAAATGCATGCACAAAATGAAAATATCAACAGATAGAAACTGAAAAAGAAATTGTGGAACTGAAAAATACGATAAATGAGCCAAACTTACCCTGATTCTAGAGCCAGGAAAACACTAGAAGAAAACTAAAGACCAACAGCCTTGATGAATATGGATACAAAAAGCCTCAATAAAACACTAGCAAACTGAATTCAACAGCACATTGAAAAGATTATGCATCACAACAAAGTGGGATTTCTGGAATGCAAGAATAGTTCAACGTATAAACTTCAACCAATTAAAAATCAGGTAGAAATCGACCATATGTTCATATTAATTGATGAAGAAAATGTATTTAACAAGATTCAACAGTCTTTCATGATAAAAAAAACACTTAATAACTAGGAAGAGAAGGAAACCATCTCAACATAACAAAGGCCATGCATGAAAAAAAATCACAGCTAACGTCACATAAAATAGTGGAAGACTGAAAGCTTTTCCTCTAAACACAGGATGAAGACAAGGATGGCCACTCTGGCCATCCTGTTCAACTCAGTACTAGAAGTCCCAGCCAGAGCAATTATGCAAGAAAAAGAAAGAAAAGGCATCCAAATTGAGAATGAAGGAATGAATTATCTTGTTTGCAGATGACACGATCTTACATGTAAGGAATTCCTAAGGAGTTTTTTTAATCTGTTAGAACAAATAAGCAAATTCAGCAAAGTTGGAGGAATCAAAATCAACACACTAAAATCAGCTGCATTTCTGTACATTACCAATGAACAACCTGAAATGGGAATTAGGTAAACAACTCCATCTACCACAGCATTAAAAAGAATAAAATATTCAGGAACAATCCTAACCAAGGAGGTGAAAGAGCTGTACACTGACAATTATAAACATTAATGATAACAATTTTTAAAAAACACCAAAAAAATGGAAAGACATCTTATGCTCATTTACTGGAAGACTTAATATTGGTAATATGTTAAAACTACCTAAAATGACCTACGGATTCAATGCAATCTCTATCAAAACCCCAATGGCATTTTTTGCAGAAATAGAAAAATCCATTCAAAAATTCATATGGAATACCAAGGAACCTCAAATGGCCAAAATAATTTTAAAAAAGAAGAACAAAGTTGGAAGACTTAAACTTCCTCATTTCAATACATGTTACAAAGCTACCGAAATCAAAAGTGTGGTACTGGCATAAATGCAGACATATGGATCAATGAATCAGAACAGAGAGCCAGAAATAAACTCTCAGGTATTCAGTCAGGTAATCTTCAAAAACAGTGCTAAGAACACTTGATAGGGAAAGGATGGTCTCTAAAAAATGGTGTTGGAAAAACTGGATATCCATGTAAAAGGATAAAGTTGGAGTCAATATCAATAATGTATAAAGAACTCTTATAGCTTCACAATAACAAAAAGTAACTCAATTTAAAAAAAGGACAAAAAATACGAACAGACATTTCTGCAAAGAAGATATATAAATGGCCATTATATGGATATGAAAAGATGCTCAACATCCCAAATCATTAGAGAGATGCAAACCGTACCATAATGGGGTATCACCACATGCCCACTAGGATAACCACTATCACGAAAACAGAAAATAACAAATGCTGGTAAGGATGTGGAGAAACTGGAACCCTTGTGCACTGCTGACGGGAATGCATAATGGTGAAACCACTATGTCAAACAGTATGGTGGTTCCTCCAAAACTTAAACATAGAACTACCATAGGATCCAGCAATCCCACTTCTGGGCATTTAACCAAAAGAACTGAAAGCTGAGTCTCAAAGGGACACCCAGGTTCACAGCAGCACCATTCACAAAAGCCAAGAGATAAGAGCAACTCAAATGTCCACCTATAGATAAATGGATCAAGAGGCGCTGTATACCTACAACAGAACATTATTCAGCCTTAAAAGGAAGGAAATCTTGTCACATGTTACAACTTGGGGATGAAACTTGCAGGATATTATGCTAAGTGAAATAAACCAGTCACAAAAAGACAAATACTGTGTGATTGCACTTACATGGATATCTAAAGTATTTAAATTCACAGAAACACAAAGAAGAATGGTGGTTACCAGGGGTGGTGGACGAGAAAATGGAAAGTTGACATCTAATGGTTTTAGCCTCAGTTTTGTTAAATAGAGAAGTTCTGAAGATTGTACAACAATGTGAATACACTTAACACCACTGAAATGTACACTTAAAAGTGGTTAAGGTGGTAGATTTTATTTCATGTGTTTTTTACAATCAAAAACAACAAATAAGATTAAAATGAAGTCTTTTCAGAGGTAATGAGGTAACTTCACAGGAAAAAAGGTATGACTCATCAGAAAACTATAATAATTTTAAACTTTATGCATCTACTAATACAACTTCAAAATACAATAAAAATTAATATAATCATAGAAATTGACAAATGCATCATAATAGAAAGAGATTTCAACACAGTAACTGGTCAAGCAGATAAAATTACTGAGCCTTGAATAGCAGAGCTGACACGTTTGATCTATCCTAGGAAAAGAGAGACAGGGAGTGACCCTAGCATGATAGTGAAACAGGAAGTCCCCAGTCTGCATCTTCCTACACAAACAATGATTTGGCAGGCAACCACAGACAAAAGTGCCTCTGTGGAAGCTTTGGGATCCAGGTAGGAGGTTACAAAAAACCAGTGACCCCGCAGACCAAGGACAACTGCTTTGAAAAGGCAGGCTTGCAGCCTGGTGGCAAGCTCACATGGTTCTGCCAGCAAACTGAAAGCAGCCCCAACTCCCTATGAACTCAGCTCCAGGCCTCCCTGGCCATGGTCCTGCAACCAGTCCCATCTGACAAGGGACTCAGGAGAAGCCACACCATCCATGCCTCTAGTAACAGGCCCACCAGCCTTGGACCAGACTACAGATCCTGAAGTGACCCTGTGACCAGGCTCTAGCCCTGCTCACCCAGGGCCCGAGCAACACCCATCCCTTCTGGGCCCCTGGTAGCAGGTATGTTACCCTCACTGAGACCTGGTTTCAGTGCTGCTCCAGTGTGGTCTCCTCAGAGGCGGTCCTGTCTGCCTGGGGATCCGGCAGGAAGCGCACCTCCCTGCAAAAACCATTAATCATAAATAAAGTTCTTCCCCATTTAAACCAAGAACTTCTCTGTTCATCAGAATAAACTCATGAACTGGAGAAGTTACCTACAACAAATATAAAGGGTTAGTGTCTCAGAGATGAGAAGAATCTAGTATATATAAAGAAATCCCAGATACAATTAAGAAAAGCACAAATAAAACAACTGGAAAACGGGCAAAATGGTATCAGGAGGCATTTCTCTAAGGAAATAAAAAAGCAGACAGACGCGAAAAGATGCTCAATCTCATTGCTATTCAGGAAATGAAAATTCCACAGTGAGACATCATTCCACATTTACCAAGCTGGCAAAAATCTGAAAGGCAGCGATGATCAAGTGCCGAAAAGGACAATGCGTAATTCAAGAGGCCATGTACTGCTGAAAAGAGTGTAAACAGCTCGTTAGTATCTACTGAAGTTCAAAGTGCACAAACCCACCCAGCCAGCCAGCAGTCCACCCCAGGTACCTACCCTAGAGCAGGGGTTCTCTGTCTCGGCACCAGCATTTGGAGCCCAACAATTGTTTGGTGTGTGGGAGGGTGGGAGCCAGTGGGAAAGCTGTCCTGAGCACTCATTGTAGGGAGCTGAGCAGCACGCCAGGTCTCCACCCACCAGAGACAGTAGCACATCACCTCACAGGTCCGACAGCCAAAAGCATCTCCCTTTCTTCCCTTCCCGCAACTCAGCCTCCTCACCCTGCAGAACTCCTGCACGGTGCACAGGACAGGACAAGGATGCCCACTGTGGCACGATCTATTTACAGCAGCAAAGACCAGAGACAGCCCAAACAGCTCTCAACAGAAGGGATGCAGCGGACCACCACAGAAAAAGGGAACGAGGAACTTCAGCCACACACAACACTGACTGAATCTCAAACAAAAGACACTGAGCCAAAGCTTTCTCAAAATATTAGCAGTAACTATTAACTTTGATTCCTCATGCTTTCTTCCCTTATAATGCAAATCCCCAGATTGTTCCTTGTAAAAATATACAATGAATTTCTCTCTTAAAATTTACTTGATACTTCTCTTTATAGGTATAGTTTCATCCTGATATTCCTGAGGTCATAGGACATGGGACAGTACGCAAGTCCTAAAAAGCATTGTAATAAGAATGTTTCTTGATGAGTCGTAGATTCTAAGGCTTAAGTTTAGATTACTGGATAATACTCTGTGAACTCTATTTGGCAAAATATGGTCTTTAAAAAGTCTTAATCATACTGAAATCATACTGGAATAAGGTAAAATATAACCTGGAATACATACATATAAGTTTAGAATATAAATAACAGAAAACTTAATTTGGAAATTATTCTTGGAAAATATAATATAGTTTTAAAGGAGTAAAATTAAAAAAAAAAAAAAAAGAAATTGAGCCAAAAAAAGAAAGAAAGAAAGAGAACTTGCTACATGATTTCATTTTATAAGAACCAAAAGTTAAAACTATCTGGAGACATGTACACACGTAAAATTATAAAGAAAAGTAAGGACGTGATTAAAAGGTACTTCAGGACAGCAGTTAATGTGAAAAGACACAATTGGGGCAGACACCCAAGGGATTTCTAAGGTTTTGGCAAGGCTCAATTTCTTAAACTGAATGGAATACTCAAAGTTCTTTCATGATTCTTTAAATCGTTCCTGCACATTTTATGTATTTTTGAATGCGTATTTTGCACACTCATACATGCACACACAAATGGACACGTGCCCACACATAAGCAAATACTATCACTGACACACGCAGTGCCCTTCAGGAAGACCGCTGTCTGCAGGGACGAGTGGCAGGCAGAAGGCATTCACCTGCGGGGGTCCCTGAGCACACGTTATCTTTTGTAACTAGAGAGAGAAACTTAGAATATAGTCACCTCCCAACTCAGCAGCCTGTGACCATCATGAAGAATCTCTTTACAGAATCCTTGTGAAATCAGGCACCTGAGTTTTCTCAAAGCCCAGCCAGCCTGCATCCCAGCTTGTCAACGCCCTCTGACCACCCGCCCCCTCTCTGGTCCAGTCCATGTTGTATTTATGAGAAAAGCTCAGCGCCCAACCAGGCCACTGGCCCCAGGCATCCAGGAAACAAGTCCCCACAGGCATTCAATGTATCTACACAGGATGCAACCACAGCCTGTACAGGGCTCCCGCCTCCCCTCCTGTCTGACCTCCCTTGGTGCTCCCACAGGCTGGCTGCAGGTGTCAGGGGCATGAGATGTAGAAGAAAAGACTGTGGTCCTGCAACTCCCCAAACTCCCATTCACACGTACGCAGTCTGGTGAAAATGCGGACTATGGAGCCGTCAGTGGCGAGCTGTGTGACTGTGGGCAGATCACTTACCCTCTCTGTGCCCTCATCGCCTCGCCTGTAAAATGGGATCTTCCTGGTATCAACGCTCGTAGGGCTGTTCTGATGATGAGCGTCAACGAGCGTGACGCACAAGCAGCAGCCCTGACTCTACAAATGACAGCTATTTTTTCCGATCCACAACCCCTCCCCTGAAATTCTCAAAACTAAACATTTTCTTCAAAATTTGGGAACAAACTCTTTGGCAGCAAAACCTGAAATTATCTGAGGCTCTTTACAATGTCTATTTGTAATCACTTACTATAGATATCAATATACTTATTGTTGCAATAAATCTCATGTTTGATTAAGGCATGCTGCTGTATGACTTTGATGTAATTCAGACATTCCATCTCATCCCCATGTCTGGCTGGGTTTGGGTCAGGGAGTATGACCTGTGTTGCCATCTCACAATTACATCACCCTCAGCAGCTGAGCTCATCGCCTTTTTCTCTGTCGTACCCTAGGCTGGCTCTTGTCCACTCGCCAACATTCAGTGACAGCTCCCACACGAGCCCATCCTTGTGACGGAGAACCTCCCCAGGTCACAATCCCACGAGCGCTGGAAACAGGTCCAGGCCGCTCACAGCCGGCTCCCCAGCCTTCCCCCACCCAGCCCCTGCCTCAGCTCAGGCCAACCCGTGCCCTGCAACACCCTTCTCCAAGTCGAGGCTTACTCTTTTACAATTTTTACCTCGATCGCTTCACAGTGACTTCACCGTGCGCCCTCTGATGGCAGGGTGGGCACAGAACTTACTCATCTCTGTATCCCCAGAAGCCAACACGGCTCCTGGCATGCAACAGACAGCAGGTAAATGCCTGCCAAATTGAACAATTTGTGCTGCAGAGCAAATGGCCACACTCCAGGGCATCCACCTCACCCTGCAGTAGGAGTTCATTTTCATCTTCACTTTCTGGCTTTGAGAAAGCTATTTGGAAAAAGACTAGGAACTCTTAATATTTGATTGACCCCAACCAAAATGCATTCCTAAAGATACTCTGAAAGCTTACATAGGAAATGTCTATCAATGGAGAGTTCATTGATGAGGTGGACTCAACCAAGGACGCAAAGGGTAGCGGGGCAGCACAAGCAGTGGAAGCCATCTCCCCCTCTCTATCCCCTACTGTGTGGCCCCTCCATCCTTCTTGTCCCGCTTGGCAGACCCAACGGGAATAATGTCCAGACAAAGGCAGTCAGGCAGCCGAGTTCAGCATCCCATCACTTCTTCATTCCTTTAGCAAACATCAAGTGTCTACTAGATGCCTAACACATGTCCGTATAAAATTACCACTCTAACGGGCTACCAAAAAGAGGAGGTAGGAGAGATTAGGACCTGGACCCAGTCAGGAAAGTCACAGAACACTTAACTAAGGAAGGGATGGCTAGACCAGAGATCTGCAAGAAAGGGTAAAACTTCCTTGAGTAGGCAGGAAACCGAGTCCCAGGCAGAGGGCTAGCAAATGAGGGGGAAAGCAAGCCAGTCAAGAAAGGATAAGGAACCTGAGGGAGACAGGGTGCAAGAAGAGGGTGGACCAGCTCTGCTGAGTCTTGCAGGCACTGTTAAAGAGATCCTACAGCAAAGGGAAATCAAAGATTACAGGCAGAGCATGGCACACTTGGGTCTGCATTTTAACAAGCTTATTCTGACTGTGGTACAGACAACTGGGTGAGGGCACCAAAGCAGGCACAGGGAGGCAAAGTCAGGAGGGTGGTCCCTGGGGGGAAAAGTGGGCTGGACAAAGGGGGATTCACAAAGAAAACCAGCAAGTCTGGACAGATCGAAGGGTGGGGAAGAGGTGATCAGGGAGGCCTCCTAGGGTTCGGGCCAAGTGGCTGGGGTAGGGTGGTGCCATTCACAGAGATGAAGAGAACTAGCAGGGGACAAGACACGGGGAATTTGGCACTTCGTTTTGCATATATTGGGATGGAATGGTTTTGAGATAACCCGGAGAAATACCAGTACGCCACAGACTCTGCAGGTGTGGGACAGTAAATGGCCTGGGCTCAAGTCATAAACGAGTGAGTTTTCTGAGGATCCGTGGAATGCTTGAAGCCACAAGAGACCACTCAGGGAGGAAGCCCACACTGAAAGAGAAGGTGGCCAAGGAGGGAGTCTTCAGAGATCTGATGGCAGGAGGTTGACTTGAGAGGCAGGGGTAGAATTTGGAGAGGCTGCGCAGCCACGAGGTAGGTGGGCCAAGGCACAGAGGGTGACTACCCGTGCCAAAGCTGCCCAGAGGCCCAGCTGCACATCCTCAACTGGCCCTGGCATCACAGAAGAAAGGCTCTTTGATTTGATACCTGATGCTCCCACGGCCACTCTGACGGATCCTGGAGGTAAGGGGGCCTCCATTGTTTAAAATATAAATTTTTCCAATGGCTGTTGACAACTAAATGCAACTCAATCCTGACTTGGATTCCATACTGCAAAAAGGAAATGGACGAGAATAGCAAAAAAAAAAAAAATCTGAATAAGGCCTGTAGATGTTAGATGTCCTGGTTTAACTAGTTTTTCTGTTAAATAACATTTGGGGAACCTAGCTGATTAAGAGTGTGGGGATTCTTTGTACTAGTTTTTTTTTAACTTTTTTTCAAATTCTTAAGTTATTTCCAAAATAAAAATCTTTTTTAAATAAGACATTTTATAAATGTAAATACCTCAGAGTTGAGCCAGGTGCAAAACGGCTCAGGAATAGTCTTTGTGAGATGAAGGGCCCTTCCCCTTCCTCTCCTACCCATCTCAATACCAAACGAAAAGCGGGGGAAAAGGGAAAAGAAAGACCCTAGGCAAC
Organism: Vicugna pacos; assembly: GCF_048564905.1. NCBI lineage: Eukaryota > Metazoa > Chordata > Mammalia > Artiodactyla > Camelidae > Vicugna > Vicugna pacos. The sequence goes on from NC_132989.1 coordinate 4,539,870, forward strand.
CTATGCCATCCCAGAAGGAAAGAGGACCGGCAGAAACGCCCTGCACCCAGCGCGTCCCCTGCCGCCCCGCGGAGCCGCCGCCCACTCCGCCCACAGTCCCTTCAGGGTCAGGCCGGCCCCGCCCAGGGTCCCAGGCACCCGCCCTCGGTGCATCCCGCACTTGCGCCCCCGGCCCCGCCCAGGGTCCCAGGCACCCGCCCTAGGTACATCCCGCACTAGCGCGCCCGGCCGTGCCCCGCGCCGAGCCTGCTCTGCTCCCCGCCCCGCCTCCCCGTCCCGCAGCGGGAGCGCCCCCGCTCGGCGCCCGGAGCTCCATTGTTCCCGCTTCGGTCCCGCCTGCCCACCGCCCGCGGGCGGCAACAAGAGCCAACGCCCCGGGCGCCGTTGAGAAAACGCAACGCCAGGGCCCACCGCTCCCACATCCAAGCGGGGCCCGGTCGGCGAACGGGGCGACGCCTACCTGCACTGAACGGTCCGGAGCCGCGTGGGTGCGCGGCAGACGCTACCCGCAGCGCGGAGCCCGGAGCACCGCAGCCCCCGCGGCATCGGGCGTCGCGGCCGCGCAACGTCCGGCACGAGAGAGCGCGGCTCGCCTCGGCCCGCCTTCCGCTCCCCCAGGACACGCCCCCGTGGCCAGCGACCATAGAGACCTTGGGGCCTCCGCGGCGCCTAGAGGGAACCCGGAAGTGCTTCCAAGAAAGGGCCTGGACAGCAGAAATGTTCTTTCTTCTTTTGCCGCCTCCACGCGCTTTGCTCGCTGCGGTGCAAGCCTGGACGCGTTCCTCGCTGGTTCTCACGAAGGCACGAAGCCTTTTTCTCTCTAGGTTGGTGACTATCCATTGTGAGTCCAGAGCAACAGCGACTTCACTTGGGAACTTAGTAGAAATGCAAATCCTGGGGCTCCGCCCAGCCCTACCGAGGCCGGATCCAACAATCTGGGCGTTACCGTCCAACCTCACACTCTGGCCTTTGTGGCTTGGCCAATTCTTCGTTGTGGGGCCCAGTCCCGTGTATTGAAGGTTAAGATTCAGATGAAATGTAGGCCGCCCAGTTAAATTTGAATTTCAGATAAAGGTGTACTCTAAGGTTAAACTTTAAGTAGGCGATACGTATTTATATGGCGACTCCTACCCACAGATATTTTTATTTGCCAAATCTGGCAGCCCTGATGTTAGGATTTTGAACATCCTTTACCCACTAGGTGCAAGTAGCACACCACACCCCTGCTCCCCCAGTTATGACAACTAAAAGTGTCTGCAGACAACATAACCTGGGGGGCACCTTAGCCCACCCCCACCCTCTTCCCCCCACCCCCAACACGCACCACTTGAGACTCATCGCCCCATAAGGTATACAGGACAGAGTACTTTACAGAAAAGGGTGCCTTGGCCTCCAAGGGTTTGTCTAATCACTAAAAGCCTTGGGACCAAACAGTGCTAAACATTCAAGAAGTGGGCCAAGTAGTGAAGGTTCTGTATTTGCTCCTCCACCCTGGCGCTTCAGCATAAGGGTTTTTGGTCACTGTGAAGCGTGTTCCAAATCCCCTGGGTCAAAAAAGTAAAACATCATGCCAGTTTGTGAGATTCTGGAGCCAAGGTCACACTCAACTTTGTCATTGTTCATTCCACATATATGTCTTGCCCTGCAAACCAAATACAGCAGAGAACAAAATGTCCTCGTTCTCACGGGACTCACTTTGTAATTGTATGTAATATACTGAAAGGTGATAAGTGCTGTGAAGAAAAATGAAGCAAGTAAAGAGGGTAGACGGTGAGCCCTGGGGGAGGTAGGGTGCTTTTTAGGTAACATGAGGTCAGTATTTCCTACCATGCTTGGTTCTCCAGAACGTCCGTCTCATTCAGTCATTCATCCATTCAACAAATATTTACTGAAAGCTCACTCCGTGGCAGTCACTGCTTACATTCCAGCGAGAGAAACAGTAAACAAGTCAAATATATGGTATGTCAAAGTGAAAAGAGCTACGGAGAAAGAGAAAGCAGTGAAGTAGGGTGGGAATCCAGTTTTAAACAGTGTGGTCAGGGAAGGTCTCCCTGAAAAAAACATATTTGAGGGAAAAAAGAAAAGCTATTAAGAGTAAACCATGCAGAATTCAAGGGGGAAATGCTTGAAACACAGAGAATAGTCAAAGGCCTGAGGTGGAGGCCAGCCCAGCACTTTTAAGCAACAGCATGGCTGGAGCAGAGTATACAAGGAGGGTCCAAAAAAACGAAGTTGGGGAGGCCAGGTGGGTGGCCGGCCTCAGTGTTCACTTTGGGCCCCAGCAGAGGAGGAGTGTGGTCTGATGAAGATTTTCTAAGTGCCCTCTGAGGTGAAGCAAAAATAAAGCCAAACGAGGCTATGGTAGAGGGTCAGACCAGATATGATGGTGATTTGGACCACGGTGTGGATGGCGGAGGCAGAGAGAAGTACTGGGCTTCGGAATACATTTTGAAGGTAGAGACAAGAGGATTTGCTTATAGATTGGATGTAGAACATGAGGGAAAGGAGTCAGGAAGGACTCAATGTTTTTAGCCTTCATAAGTAGAAAAACAGTGTTGCCTTCCACTGAGAAGGGAGAGACGGCAGAAGCAGCAGGTTTGGTGAAGGTCAACAGTTTAGTGTTAGATGTCTTAGATGCAAACTGGAATCCTCATTGTTTTGAGACCTTGCTTATTAGCAAGTTAATGGAGATTACTGACTGGCTTGTCTTTTCTAGATGGATAAATACCTATCTCACTTATATCCACCTTTGTCTTAATGCGTAGGATCCTGACGTAAGCCATCTTCTGCGGAAGTGCTCAGTAAAAATCTGAGGTTTTGCTTGGGTAACTGGATTGTTCCACTCAGAAATTAAGGTTCCTCATTCCCATATGAACAACGCAAGTAGGCACAACGCCTCGCTGACTCGTAGAGTTTAACCTGGGGAGCGATTACACTAAAACTTCCCCCTCCATCCTAGCTCCCCAATTCCTTCCTCCTCAGGTCATACAAAGGGTGTCTGAAAGGACCTCACTATTCATATGGCAATACACGTGCTGGAGACGGTGGCTCTTCATTCACAAATGACCTCCAACAGAGGATGGAGGAATCTGAGAATGAGAGGCCAACACTCTTTCAGAATAAACCAGCATACAAACCGCCAGAAATATCAGGGCCCCACTGAGGGCTATTAGGATCGGAGAGATTTGGGGAAGGGGGAATCGAAGATACAGGGAGATGAATAGTATAGATGAACACCAGGGAGAAAACGACAGTCATAAAAAGATGAAGGTGAGAAGAGAGGGATGAGGAGAATGATGGAGTAGAGGGTGCCGGGGTCCTCTGGGTGAGCCCATCTGGTGGCGCTGGAGCGCTCTCCTTGACTGGTGTCATCTTAAAACAATAAAATAACCAGTTACTTGACCACAAAATGGGTTTATTAACATTGGCTGTGCTGTTGCCACACAAGGAGAAAATCTTTCTTCCTCAGGCAGATGGTGGTAAAGCAGGGTCACTCCCAGCCAGAAATGCAAAGTGTGTGTTTTTCCTGTTGCGATCTGTATTGACAAGGAGTGGTATGCATGTGACCCTCCCTCTTGTGGCCTCCCGACTCCACTGTGGTGAAGTTCGCTTTTATTAATTTTCACACGGGTCTGCCTTCTTGGAGTACACTGAAGGAATTTTTCTGTTTTGTTTGTTTTTGTATTTTTAGTGTTTTTTGGAGGGGGCGGTAATTAGGCTTATTTATGTGTTAATTATTTTTTAATGGAGGTACTGGGGATTGAACCCAGGACCTACTGCTCTACCTACTGCTGAGCTATAGCCTCCCCTGCAAGGAAGTTTTTGTTTTGTTTTTTTAATAAAGAAGCCGTTTCTTTACTTGTAATATTGGAGGTTTTAACCAGCCCTGTGGTGAGTTGAATGGTGTCCTCTCAAAAGATAGATTGACCTAGAATCTCAGAATATGACCTTAGTTGGAATTAGAGTCTTTGCACATGTAATAAATAAAGGTAAGGTCTTGAGATGAAACCGTCCTCGATTAAGGTGAGCCTTAAGTCCCATGGCGACTATCCCTGCTCTTCCCTGGCTTGTGGCTGCATCACTCCAGTCTCCACCTCCTCTTCACATGGCCTTCTCCTTGTGTCTTTGTGTCACATCCATCATCCCACCTTTGTGTTTTAAGCTGTTGCTTATAGTATTCTGGCAAAAAAAAAAAAAAAAAGATGTTCTATTAGTTATTTAGGTTTATGGCTCAGCATAGTGGGGTCTTAGTTATCATGTATCTTGTATAGTAAGTCACTTGTAGCTTATTTATTCCAGCTGGCGCTTTTTGAATGGCTTTGGTTAAAATTTAACTTTATTTCTTGTTTCCCTTTTAACACACCTTATGCCAAATCGTGTTGAGTTAATCATGTGCCCACAGTGACTGGCATGAAATTTACCAACCTTTCTATATGCTGCTGACTATAACTCAGTCACACTTTCATTTATTGCTAAATTTTGTTTTGTCCCATAAAGGTCAGTTGAGCAAGGAGTAGCAAGCTACATGAACAGTGTGCTCGGCGCCTGTTCCTTTCAGCTCTTTATAATCTAGAGAGCATTCTGCCTGCAATGTGGATACTAGCACATGTAATTTTACCAAAAAGTAATAAAAAGATCAAGACCAGGTCTCCATGTTTATGGAGGTTCAAGAGCCCGTCTAGACATATTCAGTGCCTTGCTTGGATTGAGCTAGTTTAAGAATTTTTAAAAATTGAATATTTGGAAAAAAATTTCAAATTTGGAGTGAAAAGGAGGGAAAAACTACATAATAGGAATTGGGAAAATCAGCCCATTAAATCAGAATTATTTCTAAAAATGCAAATTTTGAAATTGCCTTTCATTGAGAAAGTAAGTAAGTGTTAAAGAAAATTTCTTGGAAAAAAGTATTAAAATTCAGTTTATTATTTTATTATTTTTATTTTATTTTATTTTATTGAGTTATAGTCAGTTTACAATGTTGTGTCAATTTCCAGGGTAGAACACAATTTTTCAGTCATACATGTACATACGTATATTCATTGTCACATTCTTTTTCACCATGAGCTACCACAAGACCTTGTATATATTTCCCTGTACTATACAGTATAATCTTGTTTATCTATTCTGCATATGCCTGACATTATCTACAAATTTCGAACTCCCAGTCTATCCCTTCCCACCCCCCTCCCCCGGCAACCACAAGTTTGTATTCTATGTCTATGAGTCTGTATTTATATTCATTTTGTTCATTTGTCTTTTTCTTTTCTTTTCTTTTTTTTAAATTCCACATATGAGCGATCTTATATGGTATTTTTCTTTCTCTTTCTGGCTTACTTCACTTAGAATGACAATCTCTAGGGACGTCCATGTTGCTGCAAATGGCGTTATGTTGTCATTTTTAAGTTTATTATATTATTATTATCTTCAAACAAGCCTTCTGATAGCTTGTTTATAAATACTGTCTGCTTTAGGGGGTTGACAATTTTGAAAAAGTGCTTATAAATATAAAGTAAGAGGTACTTAAGAAGGGAAAGGGACTTGAGGAATGTCTATGGCACAGCCAGTCCGCACTGTCCTCACCCCCTGGGTCCCTGTGCTAGCTGGCCCCAGGATTGACACATAGAGGAAAGAACAGTGGGCTGCAGGCAGGCTTTCCTCACCCTTTATTAGAGAACCATTATTGCAAAGTCCAGCATTTTAAGAAATGAAATGGAAGGCAAGACAAAAATAGAGGCATCACACCTGGCAGCGATGATTCTGCACAACTGTTTCACTTATGCGACTGGGTGAGTGTGAGTAACTGTGTGTGACTGTGTTTGTAAGTGTGTGTGAGAACGTGTGGGGGGTGTGTATGTTTGTGCTGTGCCCATGAGTAGGCTGGGTCATTTGATGACGTGTTACTTATATGGCCCTTTGGTTGTTAGTTGGAGGCAGCCATGGTGTTTGGTGAAGGATCAGACTCGAGGGCCCAGAGGCCAAGATTTGAATTCTGGCCCTGCATCTTAGGAGCTTTGTGACCTTGGGCACATTTCTTGATTTCACTGGGTCTCAATTTCTTTTTTTTCTTTTTTTGTGTATTTTCTTTTCTTTTTTTCTTTTTTCCTTTTTCTTATTTTTACTTTTTTTATTGAGTGATAGTCATTTTACAATGTGTCAAATTCTAGTGTAGAGCACAATTTTTCAGTTATACGCCAACATATATATATTCATTGTCACATTTTTTTTCCCACTGTGAGCTACTGCAAGATCTTGTATATTTTTCCCTGTGCTGTACAGTATAATCTTGTTTATCTATTCTGCATTTTAAAATCCCAGTCGGTCCCTTCCCACCCCCCGCCCCCTTGGCAACTGCAAGATTTTATTCTATGTCTATGAGTCTGTTTCTGTCTTGTATTTAGGTTTTGTTTTGTTTTGTTTTTAGATTCCTCATATGAGCGATCTCATATGGTATTTTTCTTTCTCTTTCTGGCTTACTTCACTTAGAATGACCTTCTCCAGGAACATCCATGTTGCTGCAGATGGCATTATGTTGTCGGTTTTTATGGCTGAATAGTATTGCATCATATAAATATATCACATCTTCTTTACTCAGTCATCTGTTGATGGACATTTAGGCTGTTTCCATGTCTTGGCTATTGTAAATAGTGATGCTACAAACATTGGGGTGCAGGTGTCATTTTGGTGTAGGGTTCGTTCTGGATTTATGCCCAGGACCGGGATTCCTGGGTCATATGGTGAGTCTATTCCTAGTCTTTTCAGGAATCTCCACACTGTTTTCCACAGTGGCTTTCCTTGCTTCCCTCTCCCACTCTTAATGATTTGGATGTCTTCTTTTACAATTTTGTGTATATTCTATTTGTAATTCATGGTAGTTATCTCCTTTCCAGTTATGAGTTTCTCATTTTTTATAGCATCCTGCTTCTTTTCTGTTTAGAGTAGACCTGTCAATATTTCTTTCAGCATAGGTTTAGTGTTGCTAAACTTTTAGTTTTTGCTTGTCTCCGAAGTTCTTTATCTCTCTTTCTATCCTAAAGGATAGCCTTGCTGGATAGCGTACCCTAGGCTGCATCTTTTTTTTTCATGCAGGACTTTGAATATATCTTGCCACTCCCTTCTGGTCTGTAGTGTTTGTGTTGAGAAATAAGATGAGTGCCTTCTGGGGGTTCCCTTGTAACTCACTCTTTGCTTTTCTGTTGCTGCCTTTAGAATCATTTCTTTATCCTTGACTCTGGCCATCTTGATTATGATATGTCTTGGTGTGGGTCTGTTTGGGTTCTTCCTGTTTGGGACCCTCTGAGCCTCCTGTACTTGGCTATCTGATTCCTTTAGGTTTGGGAAGTTTTCAGTCATGATTTCTTCCAATACCTTTTCAATCCCCTTTGTTCTTTCTTCCCCTTCTGGAACCCCTATTATGCATAGATTGGCACGCTCTATATTATCCCATAGGTCCCTTATGTTGTTTTCATTATTTTTTATTTGTTTTTCTCTCAGCTGTTCTGATTGGGTGCTTTCTGTTGTCCTGTCTTCTCAGTTACTTACTCATTCCTCTGCATTATCTACCCTGCTTTGCACAGCTTTTATTTTAGGTCAGCTCTCATCTCAGCCAATAAGTTTACTGATTCTACTTGGTTCTTCTTTATAGCTTCTATTTCAGTTTTGAGATATTTTATATCTCTAAACACTATGTCTTTTAGTTCCTTCAGTACTGTAATCACTCCTTTTTTGAAATCTTGATCTAGTAGGCCATCCATGTCTATTTCCTTGATCATGCTTTCAGGGGATTTTTCTTGATCTTTTAATTGGGAGTGCGTCCTCTGCTTCTCCATATTGCTCATATCTCTCTGGCACTGTGGCTTAAGGAGTATCAGTTACCTGGTTATCCCGGAGATGGTGTGCTCTTAATGATTTTATCGAGAGGTCTTTGTGTCTTCACCCTGTTTTGCTACCAGATTTTTGGCGTCTTTGTCTTTCGAAGAGGGCAACATTCTGTCAGAGTTCGTCAGGTGCTCTGGTCGGCTGAGCAGGTCTGCAGATGTGAGTTTTGGTGTATTTGTGGGAGAGAGTGAGCTACAGGCATCCATCTACTCTTCCATCTTGCTTCATATCCTCAATTTCTTTATCTAAGAATAATAATAGTACCTACTTCAAGGTTGTCATAAGAATTGTGTGAAAAAATATTAAATGTGAAGCGTTCAGTCCTATGCTTGGCTCAGTAGATGTCAATTATTTTGCTACCTTCATCATTCTTGCTATTGTTGTTGTTATTATAGTCACGGTCACATGTGTTTGAGAAACACTAAACCTTTGGGAACAGAATTGACAAAGCCCAAGCCAGTGCCTTCTATCAAGTTGGCCACATTCTTCACCCCTGAAGAAGGGATGGTGGTTTTGCACAGCCCAGGCCTGAGGGATAGGAGTCCCCTTAGGGTATAAGGCCCCCAGCTGGCAGTGAGTGGACAGACTTACCTCCCAAAGCAGCAGCTGGCCACTTGCCCAGGCTGGAACGTTGTGCTTGTTGTGGCATGTGTCGCCCCACCATCTCCTAACTCAAAACCTGTCTTTGCTAATCAAGGTTAACTCCGTCACTAACAAGCCAGACTGACATCAGGGGCCCCCTAGTATAACGCCCTGCAGAGGACACAACACTGCTTCTGTGGCACTCTTGACAAACATGCATGGCCTTCGCCTAATAATGAGAAAACAGCCAACAAGTCCAAACTCAGGGCCATTTAACAAGATGTTACCAAGTCCAAACTCATTCTGCTCGCCACATGACGGGCCAGTAAATCGGGAGACGAGGTGTTGGTGTGAGGAATAGCGACTTTATTCGGAAAGCCAGGAGACGCAGAGGATGGCAGACTAATGTCTTGAAGAACCATCTTCCCTAAGTCAGGATTAAGGCTCTTTTTTTATTAAAAAGCAGAAGGGGCTGTGGTTAGTTGTTGAAAACTTCTTGCTGTAGGAATTCTTTGTTCTTGCAGCTGTCCACATGGGTCAGGTCATGGTGCCCCTGCTAAACCTGTAACAGAACAAACATCATTTTCTATTCTGCAACTTGTTATCTTTACATAAGTGCGAAACTGGTAATATCCTTAAAGGTCAGAGCCTTGAGAATAGGGCCTCCTCATATTTCTGGCTAAAGGCCACATTCTTTTACAGAAGGTGCAGAGCCAGCAAGACTAAGCCTAGGACACAGGTCACAGGGTTAAAGCCAAAGAAATAGACCTAATACGGAGTCAGATTTGTTCTTTTCTGTTACAAAGATAACCTAGTGGTACTTTTACCATGTGTCAAAGTTAGAAAAGACTGAGGAACCATCCGAGATGGAAAGAGACTAAGAAGACAAAAGCAATCAAATGCAGTACGAGATCTTGTTTGGACATTATGAAATGTGACTAAGGACTGTAGTTACTATTCTAGTTTTGACAACTGTGCTCTGCTTCTATAAAATGTCAGCGTTAGAAGCTGGGTGAAAGGTATAATCTTTTTACTATTTTTTACAATTTTTTCTGTAAGCGTAACATTTTTTTCTTAATATATAGAAACATGTGTCTATGTATGTATGCATATAAGCATATATAAATATGATCCATGTTGAGTGAACTGGCTGCCAGCAAGCCACAAGGTTTTACCCTCCTAAGATTTTTTTTTTAATTTTTATTTTTATTGAAGTATAGTCAATTTACAATGTTGTGTCTGTTTCTGGTGTACAACACAATGCTTTAGTCACACATGAACATACATAGATTTGTTTTCATATTCTTTTTCACTGCAGGTTACTACAAGATATTGAATATAGTTTCCTGTGCTAAACAATATGAACTAGTCGTTTATCTATTATATATATATATATATATTAGTACCTACAAATCTCAAACTCCCAATTTATCCCTTCCCACCCCCTTCCCCTGCTGGTAACCATAAGTTTGTTTTCTGTGTCTGTGAGTCTGTTTCTGTTTTGTAAATAAGTTCATTTGTCTTTTTTTTTAGATTCCACATTTAAGTGATATCATATGGTATTTTACTGGTTTGATAATTTTCTTTTATATTAGCTTGGTTTCTTTTTGGTTTCCGTGACTCTGTTGTATGCTTTTGATTTGTGGTTACCTTGCTTTTCAAGTATGTTAACCCCTTACTGTATCTGTTTGCTTTAGACTGGTAGACCCTCCTGAGACTTTGAGTAGCCTGCTCTTTGAGAAAGTATGATGTTTCCACTACAGGTTCCCTGTTGTCTACTGTCATTATCACAGAAAAGTAAGCATTCATTCTTTTTTTTCTAGGTTTCCTATTAAACACTCCAGAGAGAACCCGACGCGGGCGCTGGTTGAGGAGACTCATTATGGTAATCCCTGGGCCTCAGCTAACGTTCCCTGTCCCCAGAAGGTGGTGTGACCTGAGCCACACACGGAAACCAGGTCCCCCATTTCCCATCCCCACACCTGGGAAGGTGTTTCTCCTCACTTCAGTTGTGCCAATTTGTTCAGCACCTGAGTCTGTATAATTTAAATCCAAAGAGATCAGACTTTCCGATGGAGCAGAAACAGTCCCTGAAGGAGCCCTGAAAATAATGAATCCCTCAGTACCAAGTCAACAGTCACCCTCATTTCTCAGCACAAGACAGTAATTAGTCCCAGAGGTTAGAGTTCATTTAGGTGATCATATTAGGATTGATACAGAAAAACACTAACTCTATTAATGGAAGGACACTCAAGTATCAGGCAAATGATTTTGATAATAGTAATTCACACGTGCATGTTCCTGACACATCTCATTTTCATCTTTATGCCATCAAACTAAGCATTTCTGAAGAAACTCGGTGTATGGCAGCAGCTGAGAGCTCTGTCTTCATCACTTTGCCAGTGGGGACGTGGGGCAAGTTAGTCCAAACTGGGTGGTGATGTCGGCAAAGCCTTTGGGAATTATTGTTTGCACAGAATACCTTAAGACCGATTATTCAAACGGACACATTGTACTTTGATGTACACATACAGGACAGGCAGTCTTGCTGGGAAAAGATCAATTTCCAAAATAGGCTAACAACAACAGAAGCTTGATAGGGATTGGACACGATGAGTTTATGAAAAGCGCTCACCAAGCAAGGACTTTGCTCAAGAAAGTTTGTTCTAACAGCAAATTCAGTATATAGGCCAGTCTCAAGGTCTGCGTGTATTCATTTAGCAACTAGTACGTATTTGATTGTGGAGCAGAACATTTTAAAATGGGAATCCCTCTGTTTCAGTTTAAACCGAGTCACCAGTCTGAGAGCCATCAGATACCACACCGAGTGTAAGAGATATGTGGATGCAGAATTTAGGAAGGGCTCATTCAAGGAACTGGTCCCTGACTCTTCCCTCTTTTTATCACATGTAGAAAGATGGGGGTGGAGCTGGGGATGGGCAGGACTGGTGTGATTATCTTTGTAAAGCACCGCTGCTCTCTGGGAGTCCCACACACATACCCCTAACTGGGGAGGAATGGGGAAGGGCACCTTCATTAGTCTCAGGTCTGACAACAAGAAGAGGGTTTGTTTCTGGACTGAGACTAGGTTTGGGAATTCAGATGATGGTAAATCTGCTGTACAGTGTTCATTTTCTACTGCTGAAATAACAAATAAAGACAAATCTAGTGGCTTAAAACAACACAGTTTTTGTTTTTGTTTTTGTTTTGTCTTTCTGTTCTGAAAATCAGAAGTCTGACACAGATCTTGCTAGGCTGAAGGTGCTGGCAGGACTGTGTTCCTTTCAGAGACTCTGGGTGCGATATGTTTGCCTGCTTTTCCACCTTCTAAGAGCTGTCCGCATTCCTTGGCCCATTTCTCTGTCTTCAAAGGACCAATGTTGAGCTGAGTCCTTTTCATGTTGAATCACTCTGAGCTGCTCTTCTGCCTCTGACTCCCACATTTAAGGGCCCTTGTGACTGCACTGGGTCTACCCAGATAATCCAAGATCATCTCTCTATTGTAAAATCCACTGATTAGCAAACTTATTCCATGTATTTCATATGCCACCTTAATTCTCCTTTACTATGTTTTCTGGGGGTTAGAATGCAGACATTTGGGGGCCCCTGTTGTGGCCATCACAAGTGCCTAAGAGTGAGCAGAAGTGGCCTGGACCTGTCCAAATTTTCATCTGTACGTAGGAGCTGACTATCCCTCTGAACACATTTTTAAGGGACTGTAAGAGACATGTAAAGTTGTGTTTAACCTTTCCAAAATTGTGATTGATTATGATGGAAGAAATTTCCACATACTGAGGTTTGAGGAAGTCATTCAGGCTTATACACGATTTAACTTTAACTTGATGCTAACTAAAACAGCTGGTCTGTGGCCTGTCAAACTTTCATTGTGTATCTGTCCTAACTACTAAAGAAAAGAATATTTAAAAATCGAAATGGAGTGACTGGTTCAGTGGATATGGTATTAGATAGGTTCCTGCATCACTGAGACCTTGAATTTTCTGAATTGTATCAGACTCAAGGACACCACCAACTGTTCCCAAAATAAATATCTTCTAGCAGCTGCAACCTGTAACCTTAGGGTCTCAAGTTCCCCCGTTGTAACTATGTAGCCATTTTGGACCCTAAACAGTCCTTACTTAACAAGCAGGCTTACTCCTTGCCAGCTCCAGTTCTAATCACTGACAAACTACTTACGTAAATCTGCAGATCTTTGCCTTCATAAGCCTGCCCTATTTTGTAGTTGGGTGGAACAAAATTCAAGTGCTTCTTCAATCTGTATCTCCCAGACTATGTCCTCAGCTTGGCTCAAATAAAACTCTTTTTTTTATTCCTACAACAGACTGTTTATTGGTTATTTCCATCAATGATTATTATACTGCTTCCAAAGCAAAATCTCCAGTCTTGAGGAGCTTACACTGAATACAGATGAGGCTTCAGTAACACTCATGAAGACATTAATGAATAATGCATAACACTAAGGCATACGATTAAGTAATAAATTATGTTGTAGAGACTGGAGGCAACAAATATGAGTTCAAGAAAGCGGATGGATGAAATGTTATAGAAACCTGAATCCTGGCGAGAGACCAAGAAACATTCAGAGGGTTGGAGAACTCAGGTTTATTACGCCGGCGGGCCCAGAGGTGTTCACACTCCAAGCTCTGGACCCCGTTTGGAGGTTTACACAGGCTTTTATAGGGTTTTAGGTTTCAATTAAGTCCGTGCCATATGCAAATTAGGTGTTAGAAATGGGCCGATCAGGAGTGAGCTTTTGGGAATCAATGGAATTTTAGGGGTAAGTTTCGTTTTCCTAGAAGCAAGCCATCTTACAGAAGCACAAAAGCAGGAAGGCAGTGGCCCTGCCTGGGAGGTCCTGCTGGTCCCTTTGTGGGTTTTGCCCCTTCAGGAACACACCACCACCATTCAGACTCCTGACGAAGGGACCAAACCTGGATCTGATCAAGCCTCTGAACCAGTTTGCAGAAAGCCCCGAGGACAGAGAATCGGGCTAAACCACCACCGCGAGTGTGCAAACAGCAACAACCAGAGTAGGAGAAACTACAGGTCTAAGGTCCAGGACCTTTAACAGACAAATGATCAGGGAAAGACAGGATGGAGGGGGGAACCTGCAAATTAAAAAGACTTAAGACATTTTGAATTGTAAAACGCAAGAAGGATGATACTAAATCCTAATGCCCGGGGATGCTCTTTGAGTGATAAAGCTATAAAGAAATGCAGATGTGATTGTTGTGAAATCAGTTAGGGTCACTTTGGTGCATAAGGCTGGTGTGGCTGAAGAAGGCACGTGGAGGGGCCACTGGATGACTGCTTTTTACCTGGGTGGTGGTTATAGGCGTGGCAACTTGTAAAACGCATTAGGTCAGTTTTTTTTCTACCTATGTTTCACTTAACAATAAAGGTAATTTCAATACAGTCTCTCTGGATTTCTTCTGGAGTCTGGCATGTGGTAGCAAACTAACTTTATTTATTTATTTTCCCCAAATGGCCAGTGAACTTGGAGAATTTAATGAGGGCCACAGACCCAAGTGACGATTCATAGAATGTATTCACAAAATGCTTATTTGTTCTTAAAACAATTGTTGATGAAGTTGGACATGGAGGACAGGCCTGCACGGTTTAGGCTTCACCTTCCCCAAAGCTCACGCACAGGCAGTACCGAGCTTTTGTCTGCCCGGTTGTGGAAAGCTGAGTCTGACACCCACTAAAGGGCCAGGGAAAGGAGAAGCAAAGGACCTCTGGGGACCCAACATTCGCTTGACCAGTGAAACCGTGTGTGCTATCAACATTCCGGCTGCCGCAACTTGTGAGTCACTGTGGTCCATCTCCTTCCCACACACACTCCCACTGATGATGGGAGCAAGAATGACACCCTCCACTGTCTCTACCATTTCTAGCTGGGTGGCGTGGCCTTGCAGGTTACTTAGCATCTCTGAGCCTTGCCTTCATAACCTGTAAAATTGAGGAAATAGCACGCTGAAGTACAGAAGCTGGCTCAGAAGGAATGCCCAGTTACTCTGACTGCTCTACCCTGGGGACTCCAAGCCCCACACCCTGGAGCCAAAGCCTTGGGCACCTGGTTCACTTGCTTCTTGCCCAGCTCTGAGCCAGCTCTGTCCATCCCTGAGCCCAGTCAAACCCTGTTGTCACTTTCACCCTCCTCCACCACCACCCAGCACCAACCAACCCTGGCAGCAAGGACTGCTGCTGAAGTGTCTGCTCCCACGGGGCCACCAGCACACAGAAGGGGATGGGCTCGCCCATGAGGAGGACTGGAGAGGCAAAAGGTGTTACGGACTGAAAGTTTGTGTCTCCACCAAATTCATAGGTTGAAACCCTAACTCCCAATGCAATGGCGTTTGGGGGTAGAATGTTTGAGAGGTACTTAGGTTTAGATGAAGTCATGAGGGAGGAGCCCCTTTGATGGGAATAGTGCCCTTAGAAGAAGAAGAAGAAACCAGAGCTGTCCCTTGCTCCACTATGGGAGGCACAGCAAGGAGGTGGTCATCTGAAAGTCAGGGAGAAGGCTCTCGCCAGACACCAACTCCCCTGACACCTTGATCTTGGACTTCCAGCCACCAGAACTGTGCGAAATAAATGTTTGCCATAAAACCAGTCACAGTATTTTGATATAGCAGCCCAGACTAAAACAAGGGAGTTGGCACAAGGTGAACAGGCTGGTAGCCAGGCAGGAAAAGAGCCTCGTACAGAGAGTAAAATCTGGGAGTTTGGCTTTCTGTGTTTGATGCAAATTGACAGTCTTGAGGACACCTCAGAACTCATCAGGGCCAGAACGGACCCCAGACCCTCCCTTCCCAACCCTGCCTCTGCCGTGTTCCTCAGGCCTCAGCAATGCAGATCTCAGAGAACTGTGTCCACCTCTTGATTTTTGCACATCAAAGGAAACCATGAACAGAAGGAAAAGACAACCTATAGACTGGGAAGAAATATTTGCAAACAATGTAACTGACAAGGGTTTAATTTCATACAAAAAGCTCATACAACTCAATTAACAACAACAACAAAAAAAACCCAATCAAAAAATGGGCAGAACACCTAAACAGGCTTCTCCAATGAAGACGTACAGATGACCAATAGGCACATGAAAAGATGCTCAATATCACTAGTTATCAGAAAAATGAAAAACAAAACTACAATGATGCATCAGCTTACACCAATAGAAATGGCATCATTAAAATGTCTACAAATAATAAACGCTGGAGAGGGTGTGGAGAAAAGGGGACCCTCCTGCACTATTGGTGGGAATGTAATTTGATGCAGCCACTATGGAAAACAGTATGGAGATTCCTTAAAAAACTAAAAATAGAGTTATCATATGATCCAGCAATCCCACTCCTGGGCATATATCTGGAGAAAGCTCTGCTTCAAAAAACACACATGCACCTCAATGTTCATAGCAGCACTATTTACAATAGACAAGACATGGAAGCTACCTAAATGTCCATCGACACATAACTGGATAAAAAAGATGTGGTGAATATATATACAATGGAATACTACTCAGCCATAAAAAATGAAATACGCCATTTGCAGCAACATGGATGGACCTAGAGATTATCAAACTAGGTGAAGTAAGTCAGAGAAAGAAAGACAAATGTCCTATGATATCACTTATATGTGGAATATAAAGATGGCAGAAATGAACTTACAAAACAGAAGTAGACTCACAGACATAGAAAATAAATGTATTATTACCAAAAGGGAAAAAGAGGGAGGCATAAATTAGGAGTTTGAGATTTGCAGATACTGCCTACCATACATAAAATAGACAAACAATAAGGTCCCAATATATAGCACAGGGAACTATACTCAGTATCCTGTAATAACTTATAATGAAAAAGAATATAAAATATATACATATAACTGAATCACTATGCACACCAGAAACTAACACAATATTGTAAATCAACTATACTTCAATTAAAAAAAAAAAAAAAGAGATAGGTTTTCTGGCTACAACAGTTTTTGCTCCTCAGTGCCAGGAAAGACTTCCTGGTTGTGGTGTCTCACGTTGGAGGGAAAGTGCACACATTGGAAATCTATTAAGGTCACATTCAAGTGACAATGATGGGTAGGAAAGAGAACTCTCAAGCATTTTTTAATCTAAAGTCCATCATATGTTATCAGGATCATAGACTTTGAAGATCATCTGAAGTGTTATGTTATCATCAAAGGTTGGCGACAAATCTCCAACAGGCCTGGTCCAGATATCTTGGGGAAGTTGTCTCATATGATGTCACGTGCTTCAGTTTTAGGAAATCTTTACTTTCAGGTCACCAGATGACGTGGCGGTCCAGTCACGGTTTGAGGCTTTCTTTAGGTGTGTCACCATGAATCCAAGGGTCTGTTCCTTGGAGTCTGGCAGCACAAGGGTCGGATAGCTGTACTTGATGAAGGCCTCTCCCATGAGGTTAGAGAGAGTTCTTTTAGAGGTGTCTTTTCCAACATATGAACTATCTAGGTTATTTTTAATAGAAACAATTAGGTCTTAGCAATATTGAAGTATCTCCCCATTTATCAGTTATGGATCAAAGGAAGCCGGAGCCAGGTGCATTGGGTGTCCTGTGACTAACTCAAAGGGTGAGAATTTATGGGTTCCAGAAGGAGAGGGTCTGAGATTTCACAGGACCAACAGCAATGCTTTTGGCCAAGGTATTTGGAAGGCCTCTATGAAGAGTGGGGCATGCGGCGGTCATAGAAGATGTGACTGGGAAGGTAAAATTTGAACAAAGGCTGTAGAAGGTGAGGACCACCGGAAAACCTAAGGAAGGCCATTTCAGGCAGAGAGAACAGCTCGTTCAAAGACCTCAGCCTGGAGCCAGATTAGCTTGTTCAGGGAGCTGCAGGAGGCCAACACACTTGAAGTTGAAGACAGAAAGGGGAGAAGAGTACGGACCAGCTTGAAGAGACATAGGGGCAGGGTTTGAAGGGCATATGCAGGGCTCTGTAGGCCCTTGGCTTTTCCTCCAATCCAAGTGAAGATGCATGGGGTTAGGGAGGCCAGCAGAGGGGGCCTTGAGCTGACTTACGTTTGAGAAGATCTCTCTGGCAGCCCTGGGGCTTAAAATCAGCGTTGACCCCATCAGGCCAGCTGCCCTGACACACAGGAAGGTGGACAAGCCTGGAGTGGGCCCAGAAAGGAAGCCGACCACTGGAGCAGCAGGCAGGAAGTGGGGACAGTGACCTCAGGCTCAGCTCAGGCTTGGACAGGCTGCCCTCACTCCTGAGATCTGCAACCAAAGATTTTGCTGATTTACGAATTCAAAGCAGAAGCTGAATATTTATCGGTGAATGAATGACTAACCGAAAATGGGAGTGTCTATACAATGGAATATGATTCAGCCTTAAAAAGGAAGGAGGTTCTGACATGCTACAACATGGTTGGGCCTTCAGGACATTATGCTCAGTGAAATAAGCCAGTCACAAAAGGGCAAATACTGTGTTCTTTCCCTCATATGAGGAACCTAGAATAGTAAAATTCACAAAGACAGAAGCCATAAGGGTGGTTGGCAGGAGCTAGGGAGAGGAGGGAGAGGGAGTTCATGGGTACAGAGTACCAGACTAGGAAGATGACAAAGTTCTGGAGATGGAGGCTGGTGATGGGTGCACAATAATGTGGAAATACTTAATGCCATGGAACTGTACACATAAAAATGATTAGGATGGTAAATTTTAAAGTATGAGTCTGAGGCCACACGAGAGTCTGCTCCAATCTCACCCGCCACCAGGGCAAGTGGCAGTGTTGATGCAAAATCTGATGCTCAGGCAGGTCAAAGGTCGTGACCCAGTTGACACTGCTGGCCAGAAGTCAAGCCAAAGTTGAACTTCCAACTCCGGAGTGTCAGTCCCCTCCCTTGAGGCGTGTGCTCTGTACCTCAGTCATGCAACACCTGGCAGGCTCATCCATCCAGCAGCTACAGGACGGGACAGGCTTTGAGCTCCGGAGTCGTCAGCTTGAACTGGTGGAAACTGAGGAGGACTGGGGATGGGGAGGCCAGAAATCTGGAGACGATGAACCGGACTCTTGGGGAGCGGGTACTCTGGGGTTCCTAAGCCTCGTGACTTCCTGTTAGTGTCACCGGGAGGATGCAGAGAGCCTCTCGGGGGTCAGGGCACCCTTGGCTCTCGGGGAGATGAGAGGTTGAGTAGCCCCTCCCAGCTTTCCCCGCCCTGCTGCATCTCCGTGCGCGGAGCACCTCACAGGACAGCGGCACAGCCTTGCTTCTGAGGGCCTCAGGGTCAGGAGGGCCACTGCACATGGGGCAGAGATGGTATTTTACCATCAGTGGAGCCCAGAAAAATCTCACTGAGCAAGTAGAAAACCCATGCCAAATATATAAGCTGATTCATAGGCAATAATAGTTCGCTGGCAGTCTTTACTAGAAATTCAAAGTGCACGGGGACGTGGATCTTCTCTTGTCAAGGCAAAGTGGGGTTCAGAAACAGCAGACTGGACACGTGGCATGACCAAGGCACACAGCAGGCCCAGGCAGAACCAGGCTCAGAGCCACGAAAGGCAAACGGCATGGGCTCCAGCCACTTCCTCCAACCCCCAGCCCATCATGGGGAGGACAACGCTCACCCCAGACATCCAGGTGGGGCAGAAGAGG
The DNA here is from genome assembly GCF_048564905.1 of Vicugna pacos. Classification (NCBI taxonomy): domain Eukaryota; kingdom Metazoa; phylum Chordata; class Mammalia; order Artiodactyla; family Camelidae; genus Vicugna; species Vicugna pacos. The sequence continues at coordinate 4,558,976 of NC_132989.1, forward strand.
TGGGTTTCCAGTAGGAAGAGAGCAGACTGGACATACACGAGAAAGGGCAGAGTGGGGTCTGGGCCACAGGCACCAGCCAACTGGTGGACCTTCTACGGTGCCCCTGTCATCCACCCAAGGGGAACCTAAAGGCTTCTGGTCAACCAGACCTTTTCTTCCCTGTGCAGCTCTTGCGAGAAAAGAGACCACGTTTCAAGGTGGAGAAATAAGCCGTACATGGGGCCGCCTCAGGTCACCCCAACCCATTCCTGGCAGGATGTGCTGGGAGGGGAGCCCAGGAGCTGGGTGGGAGCAGGAGGGAGGACGATGGAGAGGTCAGAAACCAAGAACCTGCCCCAACCACCCAGGTTGCCTGGTCCTGCTGGGCCACTGACTGGCACGCTCGGTTGCATCAGAAGGACTTCTCCCTGGATGTCTGCTGAAGGAAGGGAAGGAAACAAGAAGACTGAGCATTCCGGCTCACAGCCCTGAAATCCCACCCTCTCCCTGCCCTCCAGCAGCACCGGGCAGTGGAGGCCTGACAAGCAGGAGGGAGACCAGGAAGCCCAGTGACATGAGGACAGGAGCACAGTGGGCATGCCCTTGTTTAGGACTCTGAACTCCACCCACCCTCCCAGATGCTGGGCACATGCCCGACCTCCAAGCAGGCTCTCAGATACGTGGTCCCTCACCCCCTCTCACGGCACAGCCTTTTAGGATGAACGTGGCAGACCCTGTAAGTAACCTCTCCTGTAACCAGCCAGCTACCCCTGAAGTGAGGGGGAGAGGTGCTCACCTTTCCCCTGGCCGGAGGCCCGGCCACCTTCAATCTGGGCCAGCACCCTTCCCTAGCCATGCCTCCCCAGGGGCCGGCTTGGTGAGCTGGTGCAACAGCTGGGATGAGATGGGACAGACCCCCCATATGTGACCAAACGAGGGGCTCCCTCCCCCATCTCCCTACACCTGCTGTTTGATCTTATCCTTAAGTGAGAGAGTCCTAGGGTGGCGCTTTTCTCCTGGGAGCTGATGCAGACAGAGGAGGACATGTGTGAGGGGCAGGCTTTGCAAGACCTGTGGATCAGTCGGCCCCCATCGGGGTCTGGGGTGGGTGCGTCTGGAGCTGTACAAAGTTAGAGTGTGTGCCATGTGCCGAGGCCTCCTCCTGGTTCCTTTTCTCCCCTCTTCCTAACCTGCATGAACCACCCCCAATTTAACGGCCTCCCTGCAGTTTTTGAGGCTCTGCATTACACCTGCAGGGGAGACTGAGGAGGGGCAAGGCCCACACAGCCCACCCACCATGTCTGCTTCACTCTACTTGACACCTGTGCCAAGAGGAGGGCACAAGGGCATGGCTCATTGACAATCCCCCTCTGTGTGAGATGCAGAGAGCACAAGCAGGCTGGGCTCTCACTCCCCAAGGCATGAGCGTAGAGGAGGCAGCGAGCAGGTGCAAAAAAAGAAGGGCAAGGGGCATGGGGTGAAGGCCAGTGACTGCCCCATAGGACTGCAGGCAGGGCACCTACCCAGGGTCTCACCCTCCCTAGTTCTGTGACAGAAGCCTGAATCCCGGCGAGAGACCAAGCGACACTCAGAGGGCTGGAGAACTCGTTTATTACGCCGGCGGGCCAAGAGGAGTTAACACTCCAAGCGCTGAACCCCATCTGTAGGTTTACACAGGATTTTATAGGGTTTCAGGTTTCGATTAAGTTCGTGCCATATGCAAATGAGGTGTTAGAAATGGACCAATGAGGACTGAGCTTTTGGGAACCAATGGAATTTTAGGGGTAAGTTTCGTTTTCCTAGAAAGCAAGCCATTTTACAGAAGCGCAAAAGCAGGAAGGCGGCGGCCCTGCCTGGGAGGTCCTGCTGGTCCCTTTGTGGGTTTTGCCCCTTCAATTCAGTGTCTTACTCCTTCCAGCTCCTGGACCCTCACCATCCTGCTCTCATCTCCTCCTGGCCTCTATCAGCCCTACTCTCACGGAGCAGGCTGAATCCCGGGGGGCAAACAGAACAACTCATCATCAACCCAAGCTCTTAGGGGCCCCTTCCCTGATCACTGTCCTGCCCCAGCAGATGGCAAGTAGGAAAGACCCCCCCAGCACAGCCCCCTCAAGAACAGTGTGCCCCCAGGACCGGCTGCCCCTGGGCACCCTCCCCAGCACAAACCTGAGGTCTTGCTAAGCCCTCCTTTGGCCAGTATCTTCAAATCCAGGCAGCCTGGGGACCCTCCTCTCTCCTGGTTCTGAGTAAACTGGAGAACAGGGTCCTGATGCTTGATAGGGTCGAGGCTGGGCAGGGAGGAGACCCCAGCAGAGCTCATCCCCCACCAATGCACAGGAGCCCTGGCCCCCATTGTCAGGTTCCAGCTCTAGGAATGTGGGTCCCAAGACACACCTGGCTGGCCCCAGTCCCCACCCTCCTGAAGGGGTTCCCACCTCTCAGGCCCGCGGTTCCGTGGCAGCCCTGCCTTGGCACTGCCCACCCTTGCCTGTTGATTGCTTGCTGGGCCTCAGAAGTGTCCACGTGTGTGATGGCTGTGTGCAAACCTGAGTTGTCAATGCAGGACCAGAGCTTGAGTCAGATGTTGGTTACATTTCCTTCCAGTCTGTAGTCCCGCAAGAGTTCCCCCCAGGAAGCATAGGCAGAGCTGGACTCAACCTCAGCTCAGACGCATGCGGGCGAACAGGCTCACTCAGAAAGTCGCTGACTCCCTCCAGTGAGCCTTGGCTTCCTCATCAGGAAACAGCTTCCAGGTGCGTGGGTGGGGACTGAGGAAAATACAATCAGAGGTGGATTAGCAAGAGTGATGTCAAAGCCACACCGTGGGACCTGGCAACATGGGGACACCCCCCAAAAAGCGGAAGGGGGTTCCCCAACAAATTGAACAATGGGTATTTTTTAAACGTCAACAAAAATCAGAGTTTTGTTCAACTTTCTTCTATCGCAGTTTGGCAATGTTTTTCTGAGAACTTCACGTGGTGCTCAGGGCTTCTAAGGTCTTAATGGGGTCCTGGAAGTGATACAGCTGGGCTGCGGGACAGGGAGGTTCTCAGGAGATGTCAGCCTGAGTCCCCATCAGCCTCACACCCGGCTGCTACCTCCCCCTTTCCCTCTGGCCTCGAGCCCCTGCCCAGATCTCCGCATGCCCTGTGCCCACATCTCCTCTTCCACAGTGCTTTCCTTCACCTGACACACCGTGACGTTACTTTATTTTCTCTCTCCCCCACTGTTGTCTTCCTCCTGCCCCCCCCCTTTTTTTAACTTAGGAAATAGCCATTTCCATTTTAGCACATGGCTACTTTTTTATGATTTAGAATTCATTTTTCTTAAATTTTTTTATTGAGTAATTAGTCATTTTACAATGTTCTGTCAAATTCTAGTGTAGAGCATAATTTTTCATGTATACATGAATGCATATATATTCATTGTCACATTTTTTTCCACTATGAGCTACCACAAGATCTTGTATATATTTCCCTGTGCTGTACAGTGTAATGTTGTTTCTTCTGTTCTGCATTTTAAAATCCCAGTCGGTCCCTTCCCATCCCCCACCCCCTTGGCAACCACAAGATTGTATTCTATGTCTATGAGTCCATTTCTGTTTTGTATTTAGGTTTTTGTTTTTTTTTTTTTTAGATTCCTCATATGAGCGATCTCATATGGTATTTTTCTTTCTCTTTCTGGCTTACTTCACTTAGAATGGCATTCTCCAGGGACATCCACGTTGCTGCAAATGGCGTTATGTTGGTGGTTTTTGTGGCTGAACAGTATTTCATGATATAAACATATCACATCTTCTTTATCCAGTCATCTGCTGATGGACATTTAGGCTGTTTCCATGTCTTGGCTATTGTAAATAATGCTGCTATGAACATTGGGGTGCAGGTGTCATTTTGGTGTAGGGTTCCTTCTGGATTTATGCCCAGGACCGGGATTCCTGGGTCATATGGTGAGTCTATTCCTAGTGTTTTGAGAAATCTCCATACTGTTTTCCACAGTGGCTTTCCTTGCTTCCCTCTCCCACTCTTAATGATTTGGATATCTTCTTTTACAATTTTGTGTTTATTCTTTTTGTAATTCATGGCAGTTATCTCCTTTCCAGTTATGAGTTTCTCAGTTTTGTAGCATCCTGCTGCTTTTCTAGAGTAGACCTGTCAATATTTCTTTCAGCATGGGTTTAGTGTTGCTAAACTCTTTCAATTTTTGCTTGTCTGTGAAGGTCTTTATCTCTCCTTCTATTCTAAAGGATAGCCTTGCTGAATAGAGTACCCTAGGCTGCATCTTTTTTTCATGCAGGACTTTGAATATATCTTGTCACTCCCTCCTGGCCTGTAGTGTTTGTGTCGAGAAAACAGCTGAGAGCCTTCTGGGGGTTCCCTTGTAACTCACTCTTTGTTTTTCTCTTGCTACTTTTAGGATCATTTCTTTATCCTTGACTCTGGCCATCTTGATTATAATATGTCTTGGTGTGGATCTGTTTGGGCTCTTCCTGTTTGGGACCCTCTGAGCCTCCTGTACTTGGCTATCTGATTCCCTTAGGTTTGGGAAGCTTTCAGTCATGATTTCTTCAAATACCTTTTCAATCCCCTTTGTTCTTTCTTCCCCTTCTGGAACCCCTATCATGCATAGATTGGCAGGCTTTATATTGTCCCATAGGTCCCTTATGTTGTTTTCATTATTTTTTATTTGTTTTTCTCTCAGCTGTTCTGACTGGGCGCTTCCTGTTGTCCTGTCTTCTCGGTCACTTATCCATACCTCTGCGTTATCTAGCCTGCTTTGCACAGCCTTTAGGTCAGCTCTCATCTCATCCAATGAGTTTACTAATTCTACTTGGTTCTTCTTTATAGCTTCTATTTCAGTTTTGAGATATTTTATATCTCTAAACACTATTTCTTTTAGTTCCTTCAGTACTGTAATCACTCCTTTTTTGAAATCTTGATCTAGTAGGCCATCCATGTCTATTTCTTTGATCATGATTTTAGAATTTGTTTTTAAATTCTGACTAGGGTATGGTTTATGTATATAGCACAGTGTGCGTATCTTATTTGATGAAGTTGAGTGTATTTATACACTCGAGGGACCACCCAGATGATATGAACCATTTCCGTCGCCCCAGGAAGTTCTCCTGTGCTCCATTCCAGTCAATACCCTCAGGTGGTAATCCCTACTGTTACTTTTATCTCCAGTGGTTAGTTCTGCGTGTCTTTAAACATCATGGACGTGAAATAATAAGAGTATGTAAGATTCACCCATGTTGTGATTGTTATCAGTAGTTAGTTTTGTTTTCTTTGTGTAATTGCTTGGTTTCTGCTGGGTAGTATTATAAGAATATATACTTTATATATTGTTTATTTATGTCAGTTTGAATTTGGGGCCATTATGAAAATTCCTGTCCATGTCTTTTGTGGACATATGTACTTATTTATTTGTGGATCTGTACCAAGGAGTGGAATTTCTAGATTGTAGGATATACATATATGTTGCATCAGTAGAGAATGACAAATAGTTTTCCAAAGTGATTAAACTGAGTTACACACCCACCAACACCGTATGAGGGTTCCAGTTGCTCCATATGTTGGCCAGCATTTCCTAGAATCAGTCTTTGAATTGCAGCCATCTCTCATGGCTAATGGATGAGAAGGGGAATCTCACTGGGGTTTAATTTGCATTTCCTCATTTCCTCCATCTCTTGTGGAAATTCTGTGAGTTTTATTCCCTAAGGGATCCCAAGTCCTGGAGTAGGGGTGGACAGTAAAGGCATGCTGAATGAGTGAGCAATAAATGACTCAACAAGTCAATAAGAGCCATTAGAATATGTCTAGGCTTAGATGTCTAGGCTTACCCTCACCCCAGGCTGACACTACACCTGTCTCCAAAGCTCTCCAGCTCTTTGAAGATTTGTCTCCTTTGATTCATGTGCATGAGAATTGTAGCAGAGTTGGGGCACTTTGGGATGTGACTAGAAAGGTCTGAAGCAGGATGCCAGCATCCCTGCTGAACAGCTCGGCAAGGGCGTCGCTGAATGCTGCCAAGCTTGAGGAACCACATCATGGCTCTGGGCTGCAGAGAGCAGGGAGTGATGTGGTATTGCCCACAGCAGGTGCTGACAAACTTACACATTTACCACCACTCACCACCTTCTCCTTCCTACTCAGACAAACCCTATCCCTTCTCTCCAGCCCAAGCTACCCCTGTCCTTCATGTTCTCAGCACATCCTGGACAACCCCAAATCCTCACCACCCAGCAAAGGGCAAGACAGAGGATGGTTACAGTTCCCAGACTGAGAGGGCTACAGGGAGAGCAGCAGGCTTGAGTCCCAGAAGTGACAGGTGTGCGCGGAGGACAAAAATGCACTGGGAACCCAGAAGAGGAGGATGTGCAGGGCTCACATCTGGACTTAAACCCCAGGTGGGGAAATCTATCCCAAATATCCTGAAACACAGGAACAGGGGGTGAGAAGAGGGCCCTCGTGGGAGGGAGGAGCCAAGTCTAAGAAGAGGTAAAAAGCAGAGCAAGAACACTGCCTGAAGTCAGAGGCGGTATGTTACCATCCTCCGGCCTCGCTGCTGACCATGGTGGGCACCCAGCCCCACACCTCGTTCCTGCGTTCACTGGTGAAGCATTCTTTGAACACCGTTACATATCCACCCTCCACTAAGCATCCTTGACAAAGAAGCAAGTGCCCTGATATTGTGGAGCCGACAGGGAAGCCAAATAGATAAAGGTACAATCATGCAAAATTAGAGCTTTAGGGGAGACGAGGGCAGAGCACCCCAGAGGCCAGGCAGAGGGGAGGTCTGCTAGATCAAGGGGCTGCCATGACCTGACCTGCATTTTGAACCATCAGTCTGGTGCTGGCCAAGGGAGGCAGTGACCACGTGTGAGGGAAGTGGAGACAGCACCTTGGCCAGGTCCAGGAGCGGGGCTTAGGAAAGAAGTGGTGGGGGCTAGTGAGAGGCCTTGGGGGGCAGACCTGAAGGGGCTGGGAGCCCTGGAGGTGAAGACTCAGGGGAGGGAGGACTCGCAACTCCTTCAGGGTTTCCAGCCGAAGGAAACTGGAGAGGCAGACACGGACTCAATCCAGGCAGGGGAGGCCAGGAGAAGCAGGTCTGGCGGTAGGGGGAGAAGAGGAGCACTGGGTTCTGCCTGCTTACCTCCCCTCCCCCAGCTCCCTCTAGACAGGGCCTCCTCCAGTCGCCCACAGCTGATGCAGTTAAAGGGATGGGAGCTGGGAAGTTCAAAGGCAGGAGAGAAACTGTCTCCTGACTCTGCCCACATCTCTCAGACAGGCCAGAGCCCCAGCAGTGCTGGCCTGGTTGAGTGAGCTCTCTCGGGGACCCGGGGGCCACGCCAAGTGTCTGTGAGTACTCTCAGCTGTCCTGCCAGGCCAGGGCTCTAGGCTGGGCTCTCCCCACCACTGTCCTGCCCCTGGGCTGAGGGTGACCCTACTTTCCAAACCAATAATGGAGACCTACCATCTGACATATGTATTTTGGAGGGGACAAAGGGAAAGAATTTCTTGACGTGAAAGACCTCAGATGGGTGGTTTCCTTATCTATACTTCATTTAAACTTTTTTTTAATTGAAGTGTAGTCAGTTACAATGTGTCGATTTCTGGTGTATGGCACAATGTTTCAGTCATATACATACATACGTATATTTTTTCATATTCTTTTACATTATAGACTACTGCAAGATATTGAATATAGTTCCCTGTGCTATACAGAAGAAACTTGCTGTTAGTCTATTTTATGTATGGTAGCTAGTATCTGCAAATCTCAAACTCCCAATTTATCCCTTCCCACCGCCTTTCCCCTCAGTGACCATAAGTTTGTTTACCATGCCTATGACTCTGTTTCTGTTTTGTAGATAAGTTCAGAAGTTAGTGTCTTTTTTTTTCTTTTTTTAGATTCCACATATAAGTGATATCATATGGCATTTCTTTCTCTTTCTGGCTTACTTCACTTAGAATGACAATCTCCAGATCCATCCATGTTGCTGCAAATGGCTTTATTTTATTATTTTTTATGGCTGAGTAGTATTCCATTGTATATATACCACATCTTCTTTGTCCAGTCATTCGTTGATGGACATTTAGGCTGTTCCCATGTCTTGGCTTTATGGAAAACAGTATGGAGATTCCTCAAGAAACTAAAGACTTACCACATGACCCAGCAATCCTTCTTCTTGGCGTTTATCTGGAGGAAACTCGAACTCAAAAAGATACATGCAGCTCATTTACATTTATTCATTCACCCAGCAGATAGTCACAATGGAGCTGCCAGGTGTGGGCATAACTGGGGCGGACAAGACAGACCTAGAAACTGGCTCTCAGGGCAGGCATCTGGGCTGCTCAGTGGTGTCCCCACTCCAGCGACAGGATGCAACACATCTTTAAGGCAGTGGGTGATTAGCTTAGGATGGTAAAGGGCAGCTTGAGAGACCCAGGGCTATAGGTCTGGTGTCAACCTAGCTTGGCAAATAATGAATATCTCTGTGGCACCAGGGCCGACACAGACTTCCCCATCTGGTTTATTCTGGGTGAAATCAAAAGCTCTGCTGGGTAATCTGGGCAGTTCCTTCAGCACAAGGATGTTCTGTTGTGCTCTGCTCTGGCTGGGAAGGAGCCCTCTCTGCCATAATGGACCAGCTCTCCAGCGTCAGGTTGCAGATGGGAAAGTATGAGTAACTCTATGCAAATTTCCTCCACTCCAAGCACTTGTGTTTCCTAGAAGGACTAGCTGTGCATCTTCTGGATTCTTTAATGGCTGAGCAAGATGCTTGGAATTCCTTACAAGTTGAAACACTGTTTTCCAGCTCTGTGATTAAACTATAAATACCAGAAGGAGTGAGTAGAAAAAGGGACCAGAGTTATGATTCCAGAATGGGTCAGATTTCGTTTGCTCACCTCAAGGAAGAGAGAAGGAATGCACCCCACTCTAGTTCCTCGAAGGAAAGGTGGATGGCAGAGGGTGGAGGAAGGCTGAATTCTGAAGTGTATGTACGTGTAGAAAAACAAATTATAGAGTCTGACACATGGGTTCTCAGAGGGAGGCTGGAGACATGTAGGAGGCCTTCAGGAAGGGTGAGACAGGACGATAGAGTCCACCTTCAGACAGACGGACTGCAGGGCCGAGTCCGGGCTGGGTACCGCCACTAAGCCTGAAGTCTGCAGCTCAGTGCAGAGGCAGGAGGGAGGCGTTGTAGGCAGCCCCAACTCATTTGTCCAGGCATCCTTTCTTTCCTCTGTCCACCCATCCATTTATTTATTTATTCATCTACCCATCTCTTCATCCATTTGTCTGTCCATCTGTCCATTCCTCTACTCCTGCATTCCACGAATGTCAAGTGCCCACTGTGAGCCAGGCTCTGTGCAAAAGGAATTGATTTCTGGTCCAAAACAGAGAAGACAGAAGATTGAGCAACTGCCTCTCACTCTGTGCAAGAAGAGAAGGCATCACAGAAAACTGTTGTTGGTGATGAGTGGAACGGGGTGGGAGAGTGAGGCAGTGGGGGGATGAACGATTTGGCCCTCTGTGTTTTCTTTTACTATAATGCCACTGAACCGTCACGGCCATAAACGCAGGGGCAAGGGTGGCCCAAATCAAACATAAATCCTGAGACTGGAATCAAGAGCACGTCCACGCACTGCTTGTGCGGATTCATGTGAAAAATAAAACACTATGCTGTAGACCAGAAATTGGCACAACATTGTACACTGCCTATACTAGAATTTTTAAAAAGGGGAAAAAATTAAAAATTTAAAAATGAATGCATACTTTTTTTCAAGTGTGTGGGGGTGAGTCTGACCTGAGAGCCAGAATCAGACCCTCCCTTCTCCCTATTATAGGGGAAGATGCAGAGGGAAAGGTGGTGACAAAGTGTATCAGTCTGCTCAGGCTGCCACAGCAAGACACTGCAGACTGGGTGGCTGACGCAATGGGAATTTTTCACAGCTCTGGAGGCTGGAAGTCCAAGATCAAGGTGTCGGCAGGGCTGGTTCCCCCAAGGCCTCTGTCTTTGGCCTCATATGGCTGCCTTCTCTCGTGTCCCCATGCGGCCTTTCCTCTGTGCACACATCCCTGGTGTGTCTCTGTGTGTCAGGATGTCTTCTTATAAGGACACTAGTCAGACTGCACAGGGCCCACACTAACAGCCTTATTTTAACTTCATCACCTCATGAAAGGCCCTGTCTCCAAATTACAGTCACATTCTGAGCACTTGGGCGTGAAGATTTCAATACACGACTTGGTGGGGAGAGACAGTTCAGCCGGTAACACAGATAGTGGTGGCAACAATGACAGCAATAAGAAAGTGACAATCACAAACATGAACCTTTCCTAGGGTCGTAGAGGGAAGGGATGACACAAAGGGAACGGAACCCTGTCCCAGGCAGGCGTGGAAATGCAGGCTCACAGTGGGGCGGACTCTTTAACCTCAGTGAGCCTCGAGCATCCCTGGCAAACGAACTGGCCCTCTCTGTCCTGGGCTCGGGAAGCTGGTACTGTGCCACGCACATCTCAGAAACAGCCGACATTATTTAATGATGCCTTTACCTGCTCCATCCTCACCCTATCCTTCCATGGCCAGTGAGTTAGGGCTTCTCATTGCAACAAACATTCTGTCAACCCCAACGGGGACATGGGACACCCAATGTGGTAGACAGGTCCCGCTCACCTGTCCCTCATTGGGCCGAGGGCTTGGCCTCCTGGGCGGTAGTCCAGCTGGCCAAGGGCAGACACCGTGAGCAGGGGTCCGGGCTGCATCGAGTGGAGGCTGTGAGGGGGCAGTGCTGCCCATCTGGGGTTCTGGGGGTGGCTTGGCCGCCCAGTGACTAAGGCATGCTCCAGTAAGGAAGGAAGCGTATGGGAGTGCTGGCATATTGCGTCACAGGCCAAGCAATATAATCACTCCTCGGAGCAAGCGCTAAGAACAGCAGGACTTCTTGGTCCCTAGCCATTTGCCTGCCATCTCCACAGCCATGTGCCCGGGCTGGCTGGCCCTCACCCTCCTGTCTGTGCTGAGCCTGTGTACCCAGGCCTTCAACAGCCGGCTTGTCAAGTGCCTTGAGGACCCCCAGTATGAAGAGCTGGTGCGGCTGGCCCAAGACGGGCTGGGGCAGACGGCGGAAAGGAAACACGTAGTAGTGATTGGAGCAGGCATGGCCGGGCTCACCGCTGCCAAGACCCTGCAGGACGCCGGCCACCAGGTACGTGATGGGGTGTGGGGGAGTCCTGCATGGGGGGCCTTGGGAGAGATGCAAGCGGACAGCCTCAGAGAACTGGGACGGGGGCTGGGTCTAGGGCTCTCGGTGTAGGGAGAAGGGCCACGAGGACCGGGTGGCATGACCAGATAGCAGGTAGGCCTGGGGAAGAGGCAGGAGGGCTGTGGGAGCTAGGGGATGTGGCCAGCTGTGTTGAGATCAAGACAGAGCTGTCTTTCTAGGTGACTGTCCTGGAGGCCTCAGGACGTGTGGGTGGCAGAATAGAGACCCACAGAGTGCCCGGAGCACAGTGGTATGTGGAACTGGGCGCCATGAGGATACCCGCCAGCCACAGGTACGGTCGGGAGAAGTGGGGGTGAGGAGGGGAGGCTGGGGTGTGGGCAGCTGTCTCATTGGTACCCTCGGGATTTTAGTCCATGGAGGTGATGAGTAGCCATGGAGAGGTTAACGCCACTGAGGGAATTTCTTATTTACATTTCCAGAGAGAAGGACACACCACAACACACAGGGCCCTGGGGATGCATCGGGATAGTCAAGAGGTAGAAGACAGGAGCAAAGCGAAGTCACAGGCCATGGCCTTTACTGGAGTTTCTAAGGGAAAGGCCAGGCAGGACGGAGTAAGCAGCTTAGGACTGGCTGGTCTGAGTGACGACAGTGGGCTCTGGGCTGCAGGGGTCATCTCTCGTTGCCTGGTACCGGGCCCTGGCTGAGTTAGGGCAGGGGAAGTACTGACTTGGTATGTGGATGGGAGCATGGCCTTGGGTCAGCCCCGTCTGCACGGTGAAAGGAGAGCTCTGTAGGAAAGTTGACTTGCAGGAGAGACACAAACACTTTGGTGATGGTTCGGCCCTGTGGTTAATGAACATCAGACAGAATCTAAGAACACACAGTGAGAACACACAATTAGCAGAGACCAAGAAGGACAAAAATGCATGGGAGTCCTTTCCTGCAAGTCAGCAGGACTGGATCTGCCCCAACTCATGTTGAGGTTCCAGGCCTGCCCCAGGACCTCTCTCAGCCTCAATGTTGTAATCTACTTACTGGGCATAAAGGTACCCACCCCCCCCCGCCTGCCTAAAAGCCCACATGGAGGATCCCAAAGGATAATTCTGATGGGAGCACCTTGAAAAGTCACAAGTGGCCTGCTGGTTTTCCTAATGATGGGAGTAATGAGTGTCCTCCGAGAGAGCTGTGGTGTCTGGGGGGAGCCCCGGGACCCGGGACCGGCACGAGGATCCCTCATGAAGGGCCATCCTGCAGGGGGGCCCTGCCTCACGCAGCACGCAGCGTGGTGGAGGACGCTCCCTGGAGGCTTGAGGAGGCTGTGCACGCCCTCCACTGAGGCCCCTGCCAGTGCGCTTTTCACGACACCTCCAGGACCTTGAGGCCAGAGGTCTCGGGCAAAGTGTGAGAGATCTCGGCCAAAACAGAGGACCAGCCTGGTGTGGTGTGACTGTTACAGAAAGCTGAATCTCATCGAGAGACCAAGTGACACTCAGAGGGCTGGAGAACTCAGGTTTATTACGCCGGCGGGCCCAGAGGAGTTAACACTCTAAGCTCTGGACCCCGTCTGTAGGTTTACACAGGCTTCTATAGGTTTTAAGTTTCAATTAAGTTTGTGTCATAAGCAAATGACACAGTGTTAAAAATGGACCAATCAGGAGTGGGCTTTTGGGAAGCAGTGGAATTTCAGGGGTAAGTTTCATTTTCCTGGAAGCAAGCCATCTTACAGAAGCACAAAAGCAGGAAGGCAGTGGCCCTGCCTGGGAGGTCCTGCTGGTCCCTTTGTGGGTTTTGCCCCTTTGTGACCACAAGAATGATAGCCTCAAATCCTCCCTTCATGGTCCTGTCGCCACTCCTGTAGTGACAGGGAAGGCGGTAGTTTCGTCTTCGGAGGAAGTGAGTCTGTGGGCAGTGAAGAGCAGAGCACCTGGAGCAGGAGGGCTGACGGCTTCCTTGTCCCTGCTGAGCTTTCTCTGATTCACCCCCACAGGCTCTCTCGTGAGCTCATCAGGAAGTTTGGGCTAAAGCTCAATGAGTTCCGTGCCTCCCACAACCAGACTTGGGTGCTGGTCAACGGGGTGCGGCGGCGCACGGGGGACGTGCAGGCCAACCCCAGCCTGCTGGGCTACCCAGTCAGGGCAGATGAGGAGGGGAAGACAGCAGAACAGCTCTTCGAAGAATCACTGAGGAAGGTGAGCCCGGGCCCCACCCAGCCCCACGCAGCAGCCCCGGGGGACAGGCTCTCCAGCCCTTCACAGTGGCCTCACAGGCCATCAGAAATGTCCCCAACACTGGACGAGGAGGTAGACTCCCACCTCTGTAACTCCCAGGGTGACAGGGGGCAGCTCTGGCCCCTATCTTTACACTCCTGTCCTCTGTCCAGTAGTTAAGTTTCCACTCTTGGGACATTCAGACTTGTGGCACACCGTCCTGGAAGCCAGGGGAGAGCGCGTAAAGCCAGCCTGGGAGGCACACACAAGTAGAAGCGAGTGAGGGAGCCCCGGAGCATTGGGGGGCGGTGCTGGACCCCGGATAGGCCAGTGCCCCTGAATGGGGTGTTTAGTTCTCACCAAGTACCCATCCTTCCCCCATGCCAGGTGGTGGAGGAGCTGGAAAGCAAGAGCTGCAGCCAGGTGCTGGAGAAATATGACTCCTTCTCCACCAAGGTCAGTCCCAGGACCCCCCTCTTCCTGCTGCCCACAGCCCACCCTGTCACGCTCCATGGAAACCACAGCCATCCCCTTCCCAGCTAGCGGCAGGGGGAGCCTGTGAACCCCTGCCCCGCCCTCCCGGGCAGACGGCCAGAGGGCGCCTGCGCACTCACGCTGCTCCACATCCTCCAGGGGCACAGCACTGCCTGGGAGGGAGAGGGAGCCCCTCCTCGCCCACTCCCTCGACCTCCTGCTGTTTCTCACTCAGCCAAGGCTTTGGCACCGGCTGCTCCTCTGCCTGGGAGGCTCCTCTGGCAGGCATCCACAAGGCTTGGCCCTCACTTTCTCCAACCCCTTTGAGTTAAGGTGCCTCCCTTTCTAGCCCAGCACCCTCCCCTCTTCCTTCCTTTGCGCTGTTTCCACCACAACACTCATCACCTCCTAGTTCAGTTGTTTACACTCTGCATGCCCTGCTAGAATGTAAACTCCTGGAGGTCAAAGGTTGGGGGAGGGAGGAGGAGGAAGGGAAAGAGGGAAGGTGGCGAGAGAGATACAGGGCTTGGAGACTAAGGCAAGCTTGGGACGGCTCTCAGCTGTCTCACCGTCCAGGCACCCCACTCACAGAGGGAGGGAAGCTACCGCCCTCTCTGGGCTGTCACACAGTAGTTCTTACGCTGTATCTCCAAGAACTCTTTGATCTTGCTTTTCCTAGGATGGTGGGGCCCTGCTGTCTTGCCTCTGGCGTCACCAAGCATGTTTGGTAGAGGCATTTTGCCAAGGTAGAGGCTAGGTCAGCCATGCCCTGCCATCCTGGTGGTCCCTGTCAGGCCTGCCCCTGAGTGCCCAGCCGCCAGTGCCACCTGCACTGGTGACAAGGGTACTGACTCGTCTATGGACACCCTTTGGCCCTGGGCAAGCTGGACAGTTCGCCACCCTAACAGGTGAACCCTTCTAGCCAGTTCTGTTGTGTGCGCTCTGGCCTTGCCTGGGAGGAGGGAGCAGGGGTGAACATGGGGCACAGTCCTCAGTGGGCTCACCGGAAGCAGAGCCTCCAGGTCACTTGCTCGTAGGCTGGCCAGGACCACAGCATGACGCTGGGGCATGAAGGCAGGATGAGAAAAAATATTCAGTACCCAGATTCCTCCAGGTGAAGGCCCAGGCCTATCAGGCTGAGCCCAACATACTTGCAGGTTGACAAGAAGACTGGGCCTCAGTTTCCCCATCTGTAAAACAGTGATAATAAGCTACTTCTTAGGACCACACAAGTGAAGGACTGAGCAGCATGTGGGGTGGGGGGGAGTGGCCTGTTACCAGGGCTGAGGAGAGTGCTGTGAGACTGTCAGAGCCCAGCACACCAGGCAGACACGTGGCAGCCTGGGGCCTGACTGAATGTGCACCTGCCATTCCACTCTGTCCAATTCTGTTCCTCCCTGTCTCTGGCTGCAAAGCAAGGTTCTGTCACGTTGGCCTCCTGACAGTCGAACTCCCCTGCCTTCTCTCACTGCGCAGGAATACCTGATCAAGGTGGGAAACCTGAGCCTCGGGGCCGTGCAGATGATCGGGGACCTGCTGAATACAGATGCTGGCTACTACCTGGCCTTCTGGGAGACCCTGCGTGACCTTGTCTCCTTCCAGGAGCCCCGGTGGGAAGTGTGGCAGGGAACTGGGGAAACGGGCGTGAGTTAGCCAGTCTCTAACCAGGACAGGGGTAGGAAGAAAGATTCAACAAATCAGGTAGAAAATCCCAAAAGAAATGGGGAAGAGGGGAAAGCAGGGGTTTCCAAATTCCAGTGAGTCTCAATCTTGTTAAAATTGGATGACTGGACCCGAGCTTGAGCCCCTGATTCAGTAGATCTGGGCCAGGTGCTGAGAACGTGCATCTCTGACACGGTCCATGGGCCGCTGCAGCTTTTTCTCTTTCTGCCTGGGAGCCCCGCTTTGAGAACCTCTGGCTAAGAGGCAGTCCATCGGGAAGCTACAGATCTGCTTTGCTCTGGGCCTCACCTGCTCTCCCATTACACAGATGAGGGTCATGACCAGGGGCACTCACTGTCTTTCAGCCCAGGACGATGTGTCAGGGGTGCTAACTCCAGATCCCAGCCACCAAGCCCCTGGCTGCTCTCAGGACAGGCTGGGGCTGCAAAGACAAAATAAACTGAGATTTACCCTCCCTTCGGGTTCTGTGACAGGACTCCAACTAAAAAAAAAAAAAGGCTACAGAGATTCACAAGAGGGCAACAGACCCTGCAAGCCCTCAGTGGCCCAGGGGGCTTGGCTCTGTTATTTGCGCATCCAGTCTTCTTTTTTTCCCAGCAGCATCTTCTCCCTTCCTCCCAGAATTTTTTCAGGGTGCATCCATTAAAACTCAAGCCAAGGACTGTCTTAAAGGGAGAATGGAAGGAAGAGGAAGGTCTTAAGACAGGCTGATTGGGAAACTTGATGGTGCTGCGTGCCTTGAGGCTGGGATTATGGAAGGGACTGAGAGCTTCTAAGAGCCCTGGTTCTTTGTCAGCCCCACAGAGTCCTGCCTGGAGGTGGCTGTTTGAGGAGGCAGGAGGGCTATGACTGACAGCCAGGCATGATCCATATTTCAAGCCTGGGGCTCTGGCAAGGGCCTGTACCTGCCCAGAGGGGATGCATTTTTCTCATCTGTCAGTCCCCAGTGGCACTTATCTCTAGTTTCCTGGAGTTAAAGCTGCCCTGCCTGGCATGTCCTCCTTTTGCCAATGGCTGTCTCCCTAGCACACAGGCCAGAGTGGGTCCATTAGAGAGCTCAGCCAAGCTGCCATCCTCTGCACGGCCTTGTCCATCAACCTGCTTCCTTTTCCCTTCCTTGTCTGCTCACCTTTAGGTTAGATGAAATCACTGGGGGCTTTGACCAGCTCCCCCAGGCCCTGCATGCTGCCCTCTTGCCTGGGACAGTCCAGCTCCACTCTCCCGCAGAGCTGGTGGAGTCCTTCGGAGACCAAGTCCACATCACCTACCGAACACCTGACCCCCTGCGACCCAGGGCACGTCTGACTGCTGATTACGTGATTGTGGCCATCCCAGCCAAGGCTGTCCGGCTCCTCCGTTTCCAGCCCCCTCTCTCTCGAGGCAAGGAGGATGCGCTGCGATCCATTCACTACAGCAGTGCCACCAAAGTGATCCTGGCCTGCACACAACGTTTCTGGGAGCGCGAAGGCATCTTTGGGGGCAAGTCCAGCACTGACCGGCCTTCCCGCTTTATCTTCTACCCCAGCCATGTCTTCCCCAATGGCACAGGGGTCATCCTGGCCTCCTATACTGTGGACGATGACTCCTCTTTCTTTGATGCCATGGACCTCGCCCAGGCAGTCGATGTCGTCCTGGACGACCTGGCTGCAGTCCATGACCTCCCCAAAGAGGAGCTGCGGGCCCTGTGCCCCTACTCTGCCATCAAGCACTGGAGCCAGGACCCCCACTCCATGGGCGGCTACGCCTTCTTCACTCCCTACCAGTATGTGGACTGTGCCCAGGAGCTCTGCAAGCCAGAGGGGCGGGTCCACTTTGCCGGTGAGCACACAGCCCTGCCCCATGGCTGGATTGACACGGCCATCAAATCGGGGCTCAGGGCCGCGCAGAGCATCCAACAGGCTGTGGGCTTGGCTTTGACAAAGGGCCGAAGTAACCCAAAAGAAACTCACTCCAAAATGGAGCTATAGCCAACCTCACGGCCCCAGGAATGGGGGCAGTTCTGGTCACCACAGTCCACCAGGAAGTCTCCAAATCTGCTCTTTTACTTTATCTCTACCTTTTCCCAAAGAAGCCAGACCAAGAGGTGTCACATAAGGCCAAGGGACAGAGTCCCTCTAATACTTGGCCACCCATGTCCGTGGATTCACTGGCAGTGTCTCAACAACAACATAGGATACAGTGATTGAACAGTAAAGCATTCATTAAGTTTAAGACCATCACTAAGTGTTTTATTTACATCCTGGGTGGCATCTGGATAATTACTAGAGTTGAGGACTGAGAGTTAGGGAGGCCTTTGATTTCTGGGGTCCTTGGCTCTTCTATTATTCCTTTAATCTGAGTTTAGCCCTGCCCCACCTCCTCATCTCCACTCCTCCACCTCCCATGACTGCGAATTTTAAGAGAAGTGGGGGACTTAGGTCTTTAGATGGAGGCAACTCTGTGGCCAGCAACACGCTTGATACTTTTCCACGTTATGAAAGCAACCCTTGACACACGTAGTCTAATATGCCTCCATTTTATAGATGAGGAAACCTGATTCTCCAAGAAGTTAAACAACTTGCCTGGGGGCACAGATGCTGATCCAGAGGGATCAAAACCTTCTTGCTTCTTCTGTCACTCGGCGGCTCTCTCTGTCTTATTCTTTTGTGTATTCCTGAAACGATTAATGATTCATTTTGCAGACACTCAGCGAGGAATGTGTAGAATGTTTGCGTGAATAGAAATCCTCAGAACGCACAGCATCAAAGCAGCAGAGGCTGCTCTCCATCTCTTGTCCATCCTTCTGGATCTTCTTTGCCTGACAGCCCCACGGGGTGAGGAGACAGGCAGGTGGAGTCAATACTGATGAGCACTTTCAGGTAGACAGATGCATGAGGTCCAAAGAGATCCATCATTTGGCAGAGACCTGGCCTAAATTATGTCCCTAAGGGATCTCTTGGTGTGTGTGTGGGGGGGGGTTGGTGGCGGGGGAGGGCATGTGAGTAATCACCCGAGGGCTACAGGAAGGGGACAGGTGGCCATGGGGTGAAAGGACAGTTTGTCACCATAAACAAAAAGGTGCCTTCAGAGCAAGCTGAGAAAGTGTCATTCTCTTTAGAGTCTGAGGCTGGGACAGAACAAGGTCCCCAAGAATCCGCCCCCCAGCTGGGACCTTATCCGACTTGCAGGCTAACAAGTGAGCCTGCCACAGTTCCATGGCTGCTGGCAGAGGACACGAGACTCACGGGTCAGTGACAAAGGACTTTACGACCCGTGGCACAGCAAGCAGCTAGAGCACCCCAAGCCCCCAGGCCCCAGTGGGGGCATCGCAGAGGGACCCAGGTGGACACCACGCATGCAGTGGGCCTGCGTTGCAGCCGAGCAGCACTGAACTCAGAAAACTTAGCAGCTGTACAGCGAAGCAGTAAGCAAGGCTACTTTCTGTCTGGGGATGGTGAGGGGGTGGGGGGGTGGGCGCAGGGGACGAGACGTTACCGCATCCCTCAAGGCCACTCACTAAAACGCAACTCTGGAAAAGAGCCCGAAGAGCAGTCAGGGCCTTGCATTCCAAGCACATCCAACAGGACCGTGCAGAGAGGCTCACGTTCTCACTGTGATCGCCCCTCCCAATACTGACGGACCAGTCTCCTCACCGCCTCCGTCCATGGTGTGGTTTCTGTCTTGTTCCTCATTTCCAGCCCAGCTCCAGAGGGGCTGGCTCCCCCGGTCTCACCAACCCCCTCTATCTCACTGTGCACACGGAGCTCCCATGGAATACACAACCACTCTGACAGTGGCCCTGAAATCCGGTGAACAGACCCGAGTCCTGCCCTTGGTGAACTTGGAGACAAACTTAGGGACTGTCTTATTCTGTAAGAGTTGCTATAACAAAAATAACCATAAACTGGGTGGCTTATAAACAACAGAAATATGTTTACTACAGTTCTGGAGACCAGGAAGTCCAAGATTAAGGTGCTAGCAGATTCTGCAGATTTGGGCCCATTTACTGGGGGCCCAGTTTCTTGCTGCGTCCTCCCATGGTGGCAGGGGCAAGGCAGCTACCTGGGGTCTCTTTTATAAGGGCACGAATGACACTCATGAGGGCTCAACCCTCATGATCTAAACATGCATCCTCTGTGGACAAACCCGCAGCCGGGATGAAGTGCTTCTGCCGGGAGAGGAGCTGCTGGGTTGTCCCCCACAGGGCATGTCCACCGGGAAGTACCCTCTGTGCTGCTGCCGGTCCCCCATCACATGGGCTCAGAGCTCATTATCTATGGGGCTTTCAGTATCGGGCCACAACCTGCGGGCTCACGGAGAAGGCTGCAAGGGCAGCACTGCGCATCTCCCTTTGCGAGAGCGCTTTGATACTGGGGCCCCTCTGCGCCCCAGCAGCACCTGTGGGCTGGCGGGAGAGGAGGCTGCTCTGGCTGCTTGCTCCCAGCCCTCCCCCTCGTGCTCGCCAGCAGTGCAGCTCTCCAAGGTGGACCCAGGCTCTTCTGTGCACACTCCCAGCCCCCCAAAGGCTGCTTCTGCACAGTCAACCCCAGTTCTCTCCCCAGGTCCACTTTCTGAAGCCCGAGCCCCGGCACCCCGTCCCAGCCCACTCCTGCTGCCTTACGCCTCAGGTTAGGGGTCACAGGGACCTTCTGTGACGACTTCTCTCTGTCCTGCCTGCCAAGTGGCTGCTGCTGTCTCCTCCGAGGCTCTGAGGCTCCCTCTGTCCCCGATGAGCTGCCTGCTGTAGGGCGATTCTGGGGGGGGCGGTCCTTTTCCTCCCTGGCCGCTCCCTTCACCGGAGAGGAGGTCCTGTCCCAGTTTCCTTTTTCTTTTTTTAACTCCTACCCAGTTTGGGGAAGATTTTTCCTTGTAGTCCCTCTTGTACCACACTTCCTGTCAGAGCTCAGCAGGCATTCTGTGAGAACTGTTCCACATGCAGGTGCGCTTTTGATATTTGTGGGAGACGGTGACCCTCATGTCCTTCTATTCCACCACCTGGAAGCCCCTCCCTGACACTAATTTCTAAATTGAATTCTTACTAAATACTGTTCCCACGTTCTCCACTTTGTAAGCAGACGAGCTGAAGTATTTATGATTTGTGATTCTCCCAAGGAATCCCCTAATACCTAACAAAACGAACCTAAACACCTAAATCTGAATCAGGTCATTCATTGATGTGATTCTCATGATTATGTTTTCTCTCTTTAAAAAATACAGAAAAATGGACAATTTGCCAATTGTCCAGAATTAACACTATCATTTTAAAATGATATACAATTCTGGTTATTTTGGAAATGTGTGTCTGCACTACAAGCAAAATACACAGCTTGCAATATACACACGTTTTACTTTCTACCATGATAAAGACACCTGATCAGCAGAAAAGGGAGCTTGGTCCTATGCAGACATGAGTCTCCCATAGTGAGCAGCAGAAGAGTGCAGAAGGTAAAAACAAAAAAGGAACTTGTGGTAAAAAATTTTAAAAAGGAGATTAAAAAGATTATACTGAATAGCACAGGGTAATATATACAAGATCTTGTGGTAGCTCACAAAGGAAAAACAATGTGACAATGAATATATATACGTTTGCGTATAACTGAAAAATTGTGCTCTACATGAGAATTTGATACAACATTGTAAAATGACTATCACTCAATAAAAAAAAAAGGAATATGTGGCCTTTTAGTTAAAAAGCTCTAAATTCTGTTCATCCATAATCCCTTTCTGCTGTTCATCCCCACCCATAATCCATGTGTGTAGTTTCTCAACAGTCAGCTATTCCAGGTTTTAAATAGTTTGTAAATTTTCAGTTTCTACACACTTTATCATCCACTTGTGATTTTGTAATTAAAGCGTTTTAGTTCCCTACTCTGTTCAGCTGTTAATGCTGAGATTCATATCTAGTTTTATAAGCTTCTCCTTGGGTTTTTTTTTTTTTTGGCTCATGAATTTTTTTGTTTGTCATGGAAATGTAAGAAGGGAATATTAATACATTTCAATTTAGTTCTGTAATGTCAGGAATTTTTCAAAAAAATTAAAAGATGACTGGAGCTAAATAAATATATAAATAAATTCATTCTAATCAATGCTCCCTGACTTGCTACCTTTGTAATCCTGAACAAGTTCTGAACAAGTTTATTAACTGCTCTGCTGTGGGTGTGGTAGAATAAAGAAAGGGTTCACTAGTAGCCAGACCTTGCCTTACTGAGCTTCATCTCCGTTTTTCACAAACTGAAGGACTGTGGCAACCCCGACTGGAGCAAATCTACTGGCACCATTTTTCCAACAGCATTTGCTCACTTTGTATCTCTGGGGAACATTTAAGTACTTCTCACACTCTCTCAAACTTCCTCATTGCTATTATATGGAGGTGGGAAGCCCCATGAAAAGACCAACAGGACCCACAGGCAGGGCGTTTTCCCCAAAAGATTGGAAAGTACAGTCTGCCCTCCGCATCCACTGCGGGTTCCACATCCACAGATTCAACCAACCTCAGATCAAAAAATATTGGGGGGGAGGAATCCAGAAGGTTCCCAAAAGCAAAACTTGAATTTACTGCACATGTGCAGCTATTTACCGAGCACTTACATTAGGTATTACAAGTAATCTAGAGACGATTGAAAGTACAGGGGAGGGTGTGGGCAGGTTATATGCAACTACGCCACTTTACATAAGGGACCTTAACACCCCAGGATGCTGGTATCTGAGAGGATCCCTGGAACCAATCCCTAGCGGGTGCTGAGAGGTGACTGCACATCTTCCAAGGAACTGGCTTTTTCCTGAAAGGCTAAGGAAATGACGTGTATTACAGGATTCTGGTTAGATCAAAAGAACGTCACATCTGTAATGATTCTGTGGCAAAGACACTAATTGTTTCCTCATATCCTCTCCCCCATATACTTCTGGTAACTATGCTCCAAGTTTTAGCTGGGCAGCTGGCCTCTGAGATACAGACAGCTAGACACAGTCATCTGACTGAGGTCTGGAAGTGCGATGTGAGCAGAAGGGAGGTGGGCAACTTCTAGTCAGCCTCAGAAAGGAAGGTGCTCACCGTCCACTTCCTCACCACCCCAGGGACTGCAGGTGCTCGGCTGGCTTTGGTCATGCAGAGAAGGGCACGGCCCTACAGTAAGGTGGAGCGAGGCAGAAGTAGCGTATTCGCCTGGACTGCCCAGCTGTTCAGAGACCTCGTGAAAGAGAAATAAACATTTTATCTTCCTGAAGCTGTTGTTGTTTGGTTCTAGTGAAAACAGCTGAATTAATACAGACATAATTTCTAAAAAAAAAAAAAAACCCCTGATAAGAAAAAAGAAAAGGGGCTGTTTATTAATCTTATGAATGCCTTAGGAAATCACTCCCAGCTAGGAGCAGAGTCCAGCCACTCCTACAACCCTAGGCAAGCAGCCAGGTGGCTGGGCGAAGACGCGGCAGGCGGTAGGATCCCACAGCACCTCTCTGATAGCTGCCTCACGCAGGGTGCTGGGACCCATCTCCAGACTTCACGTAGAGTAAGGCATACACATAACCCGCCTGTCCACACAGCAGCTCGTCGGGAAGGCCAGGGGCGCTGCGGTACTGGGGTCCCCTCCTCGGAGGATGCTCCGGCCGGCGGGCGGCCTTCAGAATGGGTAGAGTACAAGCGCCAGCACCCCGCCTCCTGGCACAGCACCCACCCTCCCCAACCCTGGGCAAAGACCCTTCCTCAACTGTCAAGGTCGGCCGGGATTCCCAAGGAGACAAAGTGCATGTGCTCCCCCCCCACCCCGCCATCCACAGAGAACACGCTACAGTGGTGGACACAATTCCGAACTGCTGGGGGCTGGGCACCCGGGTGCCCTCAGGCCCCAGAGAGTCAGGGCAGTGAGGTGGCCCTTACCTCACCCAAGTCAGCGATGGTCTCATTCAGGGGGCGCAGACACTGCACCCCCATGTTGCTGTCATCCAGCTGGATGTAGAAGTCGTTGAACTTGGGGATAGAGGTGAGCGTGACCTCCACCTGCGAACAGGACTGGCAGTAGAGGACCTGGGGGTCAGAGGTCAAGTCAGCCACCAAGCCCGAAGCAGTAACCAGAGCAGCATTCAGGGCTGGTACTGGGGACAGGCCCCACCCGGAGCCCCTACCAGGGCGGCCAGGATGGGCTGGGATCCCGCGCCACACAAGGAGGGGGCTCGGAGCATCCAGGCCTCCGCTAGGGCATCCAGCTCACAGCTGAGGGCACAGGCCCCTGTTGGGTGGGGGAGGCACCCAGGAGGTATGCACTGCTCTGGGAAAACGAACCGCTCTGGACACCCCCAGGCCCAGCAGGATGAGAGATGAGTCCTGGAGCTACTTCAGGCCAGAGCTGGTCCAGCTGAGCCTTGGTGTTTGTGCCTATAGGACCTTAAAACCCAGCCTGAGCCTCTTTATTTTTGAGTCAGCTTTTCTAAGCCCTGCGCTGTGCTGCTGGGCTGGTTTTGGAGCTTCACCTCCAGGTCATGGCCCCAGATCTCACTGAGCACAGAGGAGGGAATGAACCACCAGCCCTGCAGCCAGACGGGCAGGGCCAGGCCAGCCACACAAACTCAGCCGAGAGGGGGTGCCACTCAGGACAAGCCGGCCTTGAAACAGTGCTTTCCCCCTTGTGGTTTCCTGAAGCCTGATCTCCTGCCTTGTGGGGCTGGTGACTGTTACGCTGTCTTCCAGGATCAAAGGGGAGGACACAGTAGTTCTGGGCACCTGTCAAGCCCACGTCCCAGAAGCCTCTGATGGCCCAGCCTCTGCCCTGCCTTTGGGGATGGGCAGAGGGGGCCTCCCATCCTTGGTGCAGCTGAAGGCTTGGAAATGGCCACCCTCTGCGATGTTAGGCAGCGGGGAGGGTCCCTCTGGGTCGGATCTCCAGCTGCAGCCCTGCAGCCCCCACGAGACCAGCTCGGCTTGGAGGAGCACCCTGCTGGGTCTCAGGGCCCGGGAAGCAGCTGCCATGCGGGCTGTACGCTCACCGTGCTCTGGGGACTGGACATGAGGAAGTGCTGGGTGACATAGGCCGGCGGGAGGTTGAAGAGGACCCTCTTGTTGTCCAGTTTCACCCTCTCCATGTCGTCCCACTCCTCTCTGCCTGGAGAGGACAGGATCCTCCATTAGCCATTCACCTGCCCATCCAGCTTCCTTCACTCACTGGACAACACGCCACCTGACAAGATTCTCTCCTGGACCAGACTCTGAACTCTCGTCCAACTGGGCCCTGACTTTGGGGCATCCGTCTTCCTTTCCACATTGTCCAGTTTGAGCAAGAACCCTGCTGAGCCAATTTAACCAGACACCCATCCCTGACATCTGATGGGGTTCCTCATCTCCCACCCTCCCCAGGTGATGTCCGATCACCTTGGCCCATCCTCAGCTTGAATCCTGTTAGGTCAGCTTAGAACCCCTCACCCCTGCTGTCTCTCTTAGTAACTGTGCAACCACTGCCCCAGCTCTGCCCTTGGCTGTAAACACCCACTTGCCATTGCTTATTTAGGGCTGAGCCTCGTCTCCCCCCACTGCAAGGCCCCACTGCAGTGGTCCTTACACCTAATACAACGGTCCTGAGTAACGCCTGCCTCACCATCTTTAACAAGAGTTCTGAATCATTACACCTGTAACACGTTTCTTTCTAATTATCCACACTAACTGCCAAATGTACCCACGGTCTACACCAGGCTCATCTCCATGCCCCCACCAGGCAGAGTGAATAGATCAATGGTAGGGCCCAGAGAATCCACAAAATTCTGGATAAATCACCACCCTGATCAGTTGGAACTTTCAAAAGACAACGAGGGTCCAGCCCCCATTTCCAGGGTCTACTGCAGCCACGTTCTGGGGACCAGATGCTGGAAGCAGCCCTTTCTGGGGCACGTGCCCACTCCCAGGGCACACAGGGCCCCCAGCATCTCTGATGCACCTCCAGAGCACAGCCAGGCTCACTGGGAATGCCGGAAGCCAAGCAGTGGCCCCTCCGTTAGCTCCCGTGTCCTCTGGACTCTCTCCCCCTCCAGCAGGACTCCATCTCTCGGGGCACCAAGACAAGCAGAAAGCTGCAGGGGCCTGGAAGGGCAGGAGTGAAGACCTGGGGCCAAAGGAGCGCAGCCAGGCACCGACTCCTGGAGCGGAGGATGAAAGCCGGCAGGTCTAACCAGGCGGATGAGGCAGAGCAGACGGCAGGTGTGGCCTGAGTCCCGGCCGGCTGGCCTCCTGGCTACAGGGCCTGGCAGAGACTAACGCGACCAACAGTCACGGCCCCACCCACTGGCCGCCGTGTCAGCTCAACAGGCACTGCTGATGAAGCACGGAAGGCAGCCTGGTGCCGGACGCAGCCCTCAGGAATGGGGCCACTAGGCTGGCTGTCAGTGGCCCTCCCTGGCTTCCACATCTAGCACTTGGCTGGAGCCATGAACCGAGTTCAGTATGGAGGACATTCCTAAGTGTGCACCAGCCTTACAGAGACAGCAAGCTCTTGGTTGCAGTGTGATGCCATGTTGATGGCCTGTGACCCTGCCATCAAAACCCACACGAGGCAGCCAGCACAGCCTGGTCTATGTCCCACCTTGTGGCTGTGTACCTGCTCCAGTTTCCACATCATAAAATGGTAAAAGATGCCCATAGAGGCGCCATTCCTACGTATCAAGGGGTGAGGAGGCTGCGTGAAACCTCCTAAGATGTGAGGAGTGTCACCTATTTTTGATGTCATTATTGTCATAACAGCAGTTGAGCTGGTCGGCTTCATGCTGCTGGAGTTCGTCTCATGATTCTACCAGTTAAGAGCAAGCACCTGAGATCCCCAAAGGTGGACGTGAGGGGGCCTCAGGCCGCAGCTGCCGGGGTGAGAGGGCCTGACTGGGAGCCTCAGGCTCCTCCAGTGCGTTTTTGGGGAAAACAACACAGGTGGGCCAGGGAGTCATCGGTCACCAAGGAGGCTCATACAGGATGACTTTCACCCTGCTCCTTAGAGCGCACAGACAGGCAGCAGGGGAGGGCAAGAGGAGGAACCCAGGAGCCACAGGACCCGGCTCCGATGATCGTGGGCTCTGCAGACAGGAGGACACACCCGGGCACGGGGTCTGAGGTCAGTATCCGTGGACACAGCCGTGTGGGAAGCAAAGCCTCAGAAGGGACCCGGGGCCTCTCCTAAGACGTGTAATTATTTTCCTGTAACACATGTGCCCTGGTAAGACACACAAGATGGTTTTACTGAAGGATGAGATAAAGAGAAAGAAAACATTTTTAAAGTAACAGTTTTATTAGTGGCACAAATTTTTTTCTCCAAAATATTAATAGTAGTGATATTTTAATGACTTCAATGTAATTGAATATGATTCAACTTAAAAAAAAATCTTGGCGGATCACGTTGCAATAAAAAGCTTTGGTTCTAAATTCAGTTTATTTCTTTATTAAAATGTTTATTATTTTTTACATTTTTTTCAGTTTATTTCAATTTATTTACAATTTATGTAGATGTATGGACTATCAGACTAGCTCTCTCCCTAAATCATCATCTATTTTTTATTCCTTCCAAGGAGTCAAAGGCTTTTGTTGCAATGTGACTGATAAAAAGCCTATCTTCTTACGAACTAAGCAGAGGTTGTATTGTTATATTTTTAACAACTAAGCTGAAAATCCACTGAAATTCTCTTTTGTAAGATTTTCCAAACAGCCAGGAAGTCGGTAAGGAGTTGTTGGGGGCGACATACATTCTACCTGCGGACAAAGTCACACGACAGAGACGCAGCCAACCTACACTTTCAAAATACTCTCTCTACAGCAGGGTCTCCTTCAAAGGGCATCTCCCTTCTCACCTGTCACAAATCTGACCTCTGACTCTAAACGACAGATTATGCGAGCTTCCGTGTCTGACATTATTCACCAAGTGCATCTTATCAACAGCTTTGTGGCATCTTAGAGGGGCTCCCAGGCTGGTAAACAGAACAGAGCAGAACAGAAAACAGCACAACCCGACAACTGTCTGCTACACTGATGTAGGTGACTGCTGAGCCGCTGAGCCCCACAAAGTGCTGCCAAGTTTTCAGTCCAACCAACCAAGCCAGCAGCCCTCGGGTCAGCACCTGGACTCCAGGACAGCTCACTGAAATGAACACCTCAGTCAGGGTGGCAGCAGCCTCGCTCTGCCTGGACAGTCATGTGCCTGCCTCCGTCCTAGAAGTGACATCTGGCCAGAGTCACAGCATCCTGGCCAGATCATTCTTCAAGTATTAGGAAAGCACGTTTCTTGATTTTCAGGCACACTATGAAGACACCTTCTGATGCTGTTGCAGTGTTCTCCAGAGCAAGAGACCAGCAGGGCAGGCCGAGATGCACAGGGAAAGGCTGATAGGTGGTGGCTGGCCCACGTGGTGATGGAGGCTGAGACGTCCCCCCACCTGCCGTCTGCAAGCTGGAGGCCAAGGAGACCTGGTGGTGTAGCTCA
The DNA here is from genome assembly GCF_048564905.1 of Vicugna pacos. Lineage (NCBI taxonomy): Eukaryota > Metazoa > Chordata > Mammalia > Artiodactyla > Camelidae > Vicugna > Vicugna pacos. The sequence goes on from NC_132989.1 coordinate 4,586,969, forward strand.
GTCCAGCCTGGAGGCCTGAGAACCAGCAGTGCTGAGGGTAGAGACCGACATCCCAGATCTTGCCGTCAGGAAGGGGGGGCCCAGAATTCTCCCTTCTTCCACCTTTCTGTCCTATTCAGGTCTCCCTCAGTGGATTGGAGGAGGCTCACCCACATTAGGACTCTGCTCTACTGAGTCCACATTCAAATGCAAAAAATGAAAATCTCTTCTGCAAATACCCTCCCAGACACACCAGGATAACATTTAGCCAAATAACCGGGCACCTCAGGATCCAGTCAGGTCGACACATAAATCAACCATCATGAATGTCTTCTTCCAAAACCCCACTGTGCTGTCTCCTGTGCCTTCTGGGGTGCACACACCCTCTTCGAGGGCACCCAGGCTCTGACAACCATCTCCTCCTGGGGAAGCACAGAGAGGGAAAGGACCTTTCCACAGCACACAGAGCAGCAGGGACAGAGGGTCGTCAGCCCCCAAGTGAAAAGAATTTGGTCTCTGACTCTGGGGCCAAATCAGTCCTCATTGTCTCCCTTTCATCATTTATTCTCACTTGAGGACAAGGCACCATGAGACAGACGTGTACACGGACACAGACGTGCATCAGCTGGACAGGTGATCAGGGATGGTGCTGGTCTCCACAGAGAGCGGCTGCCCAGCAGAGGGGACACACGTGGAGATTCGGGGTGGGCCAGGCTGTTCAGGCTGCACAGGGCACAGGTGTCCAGGGGCAACCTCAGCCCACTGTCAAGAAGGTGAAATATGGGGAGGTGGGGTCAGAGGAACACAGATGAAGATGACAGCAGATTTGTCATTAAAAGCAATGCCAGACAAAGGACAGTGGAACAGCACCTTTAACGTACTGAAAAGAAAAAATACCACCAGTGCAGACTCTCAGCCCAGCAGAAGCATCTTTCAGCCATGAAGGCAAAATGGAGACTTTTTCAGACACACAAGAACCGAAAGAACTCATCACCAACAGATTTGTGGGACATTTTAAAGCAGGTCCTTCAGGCAGAAGGAGGATGACACCAGAGAGAAGCTTGGATCCACTCAGAGAAATAAAAAGCACCAGAAATCATAAGTATGTGGGTAAACCCAAAATACTCTTTCTTATTATAATGTAGCTTTAAAATAGAATTTAATGTTTATAATGAAAATAGTATTATATTGGGGGCTATAACATATGTACAAATAAAATCTATGATGACGTGAACGGCAAACATACAAGATGGGAGAAGACAAAGTATATACTGTTTGCTAAGATTCTTACACTGTATGTGAGATTATACAATACCAGCTGAACACAGACAATGAATGATAAGGATCCATTAAAATAATAAAACAATCACAGCTAATAAGAGAGAAAGAAAGAGATTTAAGTGGAATAACAAAAATATTTAATTAACTGAAAATAGGCAGAAAAAGAGGAAAGAGAAAACAAAGAACAGATGGACAGATGAGACAAACAGAAAACAGCACCATGGTAAATTAAAATCCAGCCACATCAATAATCACGTTAATTGTAAATGGTTTGAACAGCTCAACTGAGAGGAAGAGATTTGGAAACTGGATTAAAAAGCAAGATCCAATTGTATGTTGCTTACAAGAAATCCTTTAAATAAAAGGATGCAAATAACGTTAACAGTAAAATGATGGACAGCGATATAACAAGAGAATTAGATTCCCTGTATTACTATCAGACAAAGGAGACAGCAGAGTCAGATGTCTTACCTGGGGAAAAGAGAATCTTTTTTAAGTAAGAGGAACAAAAGTTTCAATGTATCAAGAGGACATAACCTAAACGCATATGCACCCAGTAACAGATAAAACAAACACAAAGCAAAGCCTGACAGAACTGCAAGAAGTCCCATCCACAGCTGCAGTTGGAGACTCCAACACCATTCTCTCAGAAATTGATAAAATGAAGAGAGCAAGTCAGCACGGGCAGAGAAGACCTGAAGGCAGCGATCAGCCAGCCTGATGTAACTGGCATTTATAAAACTCCATCCAGCAGCGACAGAACCTCTCCCTGGCTAACTCCTCCCAAATCTCCACAACTCCATCAGGCATTATCTCTACAGGCTGATCTCACCGACCTCGGGGCTGGGCCAGGCCGTGGGCACTATCACTGTTCTGGAATCATCTGGGGCTGACACAGTTACTCCTTTACCAGCCTCTGGGCACTTGGGGCAGGGTTACATCCCACCACATGGTGTCCCGCCCAGGGCCCAGTGTGGCCCAGATGCTCCATAAGCATCTGCTGGATGGAGCCGGGGTCGGTGGGGAGGGGGACGACACCCGGCACGTGGGTGCAGAGAGAGCTGCCACAGGCTGTGCGCGCACTTCCCGGCAGGGTGACGCATCTGGTTTCCCTTGAGAGGGGGACATTCACTGACGTTCTGGTCTGTGGGCATTTCCCTGGCACCGTGCTGTGGCACACAGCTGTGATTCAAGCCGGAAGCATCGTCCCCAGGGAGGGATGTCTGTGGAGATGCACTCACCCCAGCACCCCAGGGGAGACCCCAGGCCCGGGAACAGACAACAGGATGAACACCACACACGGCACTTCGGATGTGAAAGCAGGGTCGTGGGCTGTGTAGCGTGCACTTCCTGCAACCCTGAGGACTACTTCACTGGCACGTGTGTGCAGAAAGGAGGCTTGAGAAGGGGAGTGACTGGAGGAAGACACGCGGCAGGCCTCAGCTCGGCCCAACCACCGGGAACTCCACGTCCATGCCGGCCCTCCCTCCGAGTGCCGAGAATGGCAGCTGCACAACTAGGAATTCCCTTCGGAACAAGTGTTCATCGGTAGAGAAAGAAACTGCCCTGCTACAATCAATTGTAATGGCCATCATTATTATGCACTGAGTTCAAAGAAAAAAATCACTGGAGCAAACAGCATTTCGAGAGTTACAGATGAAGAGGTTGAGGAAGTCATTAGGAGGGAAGAGCCCATGTTCACTTAGGTCTGCAGGACCAGCCAGCTCTCAGTAAATAACCCACTGAGTCTCTGGTCTGGAAATTCTGCGGTAGTCTGAGGCACGCTGATGCTTGCCTGCCGTGCTTAAATATCCGGGGAGGAAAATGGGCCCAGTTTTGAAATGTTCTCGTTTCGCAGTGTTTACAGGAAAGGGAGGAGTTTCTTGTTATACATCCTTGGAAAAATAGGTCAGTGTGTTCAGCGTCGGCAGCCCTTCCCGTGACAAGGGGGTCTCTCTGGCCCTGCACTCCCAGGAAAGCTCACTTCACGGTGAAGCTGGGTGTCCAATGGGTACCGCTGGCAAAAGGTCCCAGGGCAGGGTCAGCCACTGCACTTAGTCAGACTTAAAGGGACACCGATGCCAAGAGCAGCCCTTGTCAGCCCAGATGAGAGAAAAATGCCTGCTCTTGGGGGAAGTGGTGTCCCAGGCTGGGGGAGCCAAGAGCCGGGGCCTTAGTCCCACTCTCTGAGCATGAGATACAAAGCAGGCACCTAGTCAACAAGTCAGAAAGCCCATCTCACACCCTCGAGACGGGTCCAGCTCTTCCCGGTTCATCCTGAGTGTGTTCTTCTCTAGCTGAGTAGCTACTCGTAACGGGAAGATCTTAAACCAGAAGGCCCGGGGTAGATGCAACCCAGGGGCCAGCTGGCCTGGTCACCCCGGACAGCCAGCCAGAGCCAGACAAAACCAAGTTCGAGGCACAGTCCACCAAAGAGACTGTCCTCCCTTACCTGGCATGGCTTTGGCAAACTGCAGTGGCCAAACTCCCCTTCCAGGAACTGACCGGTGTGTGCTGGCCTCTTCCACTGGGATCGGCTGTTATCCAGGGCCCACCCGGAGGACGCTGCCTACGGGTTCCCTTGCCGCCTGCTTCTGGTGAGGCTCAGCCAGTGAGCAGCACCAGCAGGAGCTGGGAGGGGGAGAGAAGGGCGTGGCCGGGTCCCTCCCAGCCTGGTCACTGCAGGCTGCCGTGTCCCTCAGCCGAAGGTCGTGAATCCTGCCTGGTGGCCCACTGTGTCCCCAGTTGTGGACTGCCCCCCTGCCCCCGAGATCTGGGATGAGAACCCTCCACGTGGTGCCCCATGTCATACACAGCCTGAGATCAGCCTACATTCCCTGCACCTTTCAGATGCTCATCAGCTCCCTTGACCTCACCCGTCTGGAGCATGCCCTCTGCCCTCTGTCCTCTGCCCAGCCTGAGTGATACGTGCCTGAGGCCACTGTCACCTCCACCGCAGCCCCCTCACCCAGAGGCCAACCATGCCCAGGCTCCACAGGACAGTTCTAAGGCGCCCTCCTGGTGGCTCCCGTGACGGTGGAAGCCCTGCCCCCTGCCCTCTGCCCCATCATGCTCCACTGCTAGGCCGCCTTCCACAGACAGGGATGGGATCCTGCCATCCTGGCCCCAGGCTGGCAGCCAACCCTGCCCAGAGAAGGAAGGCTCTGACTCCTCAGTGGTCTCCCTGCTGCCCCTACCACCTGGGTCTCTGCCAAGCTCCCCATCCTGCCATACACCATGTCCTCTTTCCTCAACAGCAGCCCCTCACCCACCCTCGGTCACGTCTCAGCCTCCAACAGGCCCAGGGAAGCACAGGCTCTCCCCAGGACCCTGGCTGAGCACCGTGTGGACATGCTCACAGGGCTGTGGTCTGGCTCTGGCACTGATGAAGGCAGCGGCCCGGGCACCTTGAGGTGGTGAGGCAGGATCAGGTGTTCTCGCCTGCACGCTCTCCCCAGAGGCCCTGCCTGCGCCCCACACGGCTCAGACACCCCCTGGGCCTCCCTGCCTGCGGAGAGGGAGCCAAGGCGCTCAGATCTCAGCAGAATCCAGGTATGAAGGGAGGACAGTGCCGGGCCATAGGCCCCTCAGAATCAGGGGTCTCTCTGCCAAGGCCTGGCTTGGGGCTCCCACTGGCCACGCACGGGGAGTCAGTCTGTGCAGAATGGGTACTAACTTAACTCCAGGCTAAAGAATAAAACAGGCAAGACCTCAGGGACAGGAAGCAGATTAGTGGTGACTAAGGGCTGGGGGGAAGCTAGAAACGGGGAATGACTACTCGTGGGCATGAAGTTTTTGGGAGGATGTGAAAAATATACTAAAATTGACCGTGGTGATGGCTGCACAACCCCATGCATGTACTGAAAACCACTGAATTACACACTTTACGTGAGTGGGCGGATTTTCTGGGATCCACTGTGAATTACGTTTCAGTAAAGCTGCTACACAGAAAGGGTAAGTGAGCTGTTTTCTCCACCTACCGAGTCTGCACGTGCAGAGACAGATGCACACACACACACACGTGAACACAAACACACATTTTCTTTCTGCTGTTTACCCAGAGTAAGGAAGTAATTCCTGATGAACCTCGATAGGAAACCTGCCCTGATGTGCAGACAGAAATCCACTTAGCACAGGGAACAGTGTTCAGTATCTTGTAATAATCTTTAATGGGAAAGAATATATGAATATATATATATATATATGCATGGCTGGGACTTGATGTCATGTATGAAAAATTAATACATTGTAACTAACTATATACTCCAATTTTTTTAATTAAAAAAAAAGAAATCTGCTTAGCCAGCGCCTGTCTTTTACAGGTTTACTAAAATAGAGGGTAAACTGTCGTGTTCATTGATGTGGCCACTGCCTTCCGTCCCCACCACAGGTGGCACACTTCTCTGCCCCACCTTGCCCCTCTCCCACGGCAAGAACATCCCAGCAGTGGCTGTCCTGAGGTCCCAGTGGGACCAAGGGACTGTCAGACATCAATAATGTAGTGTCTGCAGGGTGGTCAGCTGTGCTAAGCACCTACTTGGGTGCCAGGCCCACGGCCAAGCACGTTGGGAAGGGAATTACAATTATTCCTCACTGTAGGGGCTAATGGTATGTGTCAACTCACTGGGCCACGGGGTGCCCAGAGGGCTGGCGGACGTCACTGTGTGCCCACACAGGTGCGTAAGGAGAGGTTACACTGCGGGAAGAGGCTGCCCTCTCCAATGTGGGTGGGCGTCACACAATCCCCTGGGGCCTGAATAGAAGGAAAAGGCAGAGGAAGGTGAATTCGCTCTCTGCCTGAGCTGGGATGTCCAGCTTCCCCTGCCCTCGGACAGCAGCGCTCTGGTCCTTGGACCTCTGGACTCAAACTGCGTCCCATCATCCCTGTCCTCTCACTGCGGACAGCAGGCGGTGGGACCTCCCTGCCTCCGTAATCTCAGGGGCCGATCTCTGTAATAAACTCGCTCTTCTCTCTGTATCTGACTGGCAGCTTCTCTGCAGAACCTGACCCACACACCTACATGGAATTAGGGTCATCGCCCCAGCTGAATACGGACCAGAGAGGAGAGTCACACAGACCCTAAGCGGAGCTGTGCGATTCGGGATGAGGACCACCTAACCTCAGGCCCACAACCAGCCCGCCCCTCTGCGTATTCTGCCCCGGGAACATGGATGTCACATTGACCAGCTTCATGCATCTTCCTGAAGCAAGGATGCGGGCAGGCAGCAGCGGAAGAGCCTGGGCCCCCAGCAGCTGGGTCTGAGCCTGTCCCACTGCTGGAAGAGTGTGGGGTGACAGTGGGGTGCACCTAGCCAGCTGTGTACCCAGTCACCGGCTCCTCCCTGTGCCCTCTAGGCTGTACGTGGTCCCTGGTATGAGGACGCTATCACCCACCTCAAACCCGCTGGGATCCCCCCCAAGACAACCATTTTGGCTCTGGCCCTGGGCACATCACGTCCTTGTCTGTTTCCCATCTGTAACCCCATGTCCCAGGCAGGGCTGCCGTGAAGACTAAATGGAATGAAATGCCTCAGACACCGAGCTGCTTCTTCATGTGTCAAAACAAGGAGACTCTCTGGCAGCCCCCATTGTGCTGCGTGCCCTCCTTGCCATTTTTAGACAAGGAGACCAAGTGGAGGCAATCTGTCCTGAGTCAAAAAGTTTGCAAGTTGCACAGATGGAGTTCGAACCCTAGACCAGAGAACCAGAAGGCCTCAGTTCCGAGCTGGGGACGCAGAATGGGCAACAAGGGGACATGGAGCAGGTGGCCAGTGGACATGGAGTGGGTAACAAGGGGACACCCAGACACACCACAGCATGTGTGCCCTGGGTGAGGCCCGGAAGTGGCCCTAGGTAGGCCCTGCACGCCTGTGTGCTGGCTACAGGGCGTGAGCAGGGGCCCTCCTCTGGCGGTCATCACCCGCCTACCAGGGCCCAGGGCCAGGACAGCGCACAGGGCTGCCCCTCTCCATCTCCCTCAGGACTCTTGTGTCAGAATTTCCCAGCATGCACTTTAAAAATATCAGTTCCTGGCCCAACGGCTGACCTCCTGAATCTGGGCTGAGCCATGCTAGATTTGGCATCTTCAAGAGTTTCCCAAGACCCTGAAGGGACCTGCCGTCACGTCCAGCCCAGGGAGGATGAGCCCCTCTGTGCCGTCACCCCTCTGCCAGAGCGCCTTTGGGGACAGAAGCTCGCTGCTGGTGAAAGAGCTAAACTCTGACCGCCAGACGCGGCCCATCAGCTGTGCCCCTTCCTTCTTTCCTGTGGTCCTTCTCCCTGTACCTGGCACCGGCCTCCTTCACCCCGACGGTGCCGCTCACACGGCTGTGGCGTCTAGCCAGGAGCCCCCACCCGACACCTCTCCCGAGGGACCCCCTTGCCGACCCCCAGTGAAGCAGCGGGGCTCCTCTTACCTGCGAGGCCGAGACGTACTCCAGCCGCAGCCTGACGTCCAGCTGCCGGGCGTGCAGGGCCAGTGCGCATGAGGACAGCAGGATGGCCGTGATCGGCTGGAAGCTGCCCCCAGAGCCACTGCCGCCCCTTGCAGAATAGGAGGAGGAAAATCCATGTCAGTGCCAAGAACACAGGACCCATCCACAGAGGGCCCCTCAGGTGTGACAACCCCAGAGGCGCCTGCAACTGACCTGGGCTGAGAACCACTTCTCTTGGGGAAGCTCAAGGACCTCTGCTGAGCCTCCCTCTCCCTCCCTAAAGAGGGAAAACCCAGAGGTTTTCCAACTTTGCAGTAACTGTCCATTCATCGGCCATGTCTAGTTTATCTCACCAGCCGGCAAACCCCCTCCCTGCCTTCCCCACCCCCTGCAGGCGGCTTTTGGGGGCACCCTTCCTCCCTGAGGCCAGCCCTGCTGGGGCAGCAGGTGTAATAGAAAAGAACACATCTGACTGCATATAAGATCTGTTCTTTTTCCTTTAACCCTGTGCTGTTTTCCAGGCTGTCTTACCTGCTCTGCCCCTTTTGTGAAACAATGTTGACTTCAGCCTGAAATTGACAGGAGAGCCTGTTCTCAAGGCTGTCGGCCTTAAGGATATGAACTCTTTTGCTTTCCTTTACACACAACAAGTTGCAGAATAGAAAGTAACATTTGTTTTCTTAGAGGTTTTACAGGGGCTCCATGAGCTGACCCACAACTGCAAAAACAAAGTATTTCTGCACCAAGAAGTTTGCACCAACCACCTACAACCCCTCTCCTTTTTAGTGTAAAAGGAGCCTGAATTCTCACTCGGAGAAGGTGGCTCTCCAGGACATTAGCCTGCCATCTTCTCGGTCAGCTGGCTTTCTAAATAAAGTCACCGTTCTTTACCCGACACTGCGTGTCCCGATTTCCTGGCCTGTCGTGCGTCTAGGGGAATTGAGTGTGGACTTGTAAACACAGGGAAGGAAGGCCAAGTCAGGATTCTCACCCTCCTGAAGGATCCCCTCTGCCTTTGCTCAGAATACCACCAAGGGGTTGCTGGGACAGTGGACAGAAAAATGAGGCTGCAACATGAGCATGAGCACTGGGCCTGGGTGGGAAGGATGAGGGGGTGTTGCACACCTGGCCTCCTTCCGAGTCACATCACACCCGTGTCCACAAGACCCAGGGAGGCCTGGAGCCCCACACAGCAGAGCACATCCAAACCTGCAGATGCCTACTGACCGGTCCAGTGTGCACCCCTCTGGCGCCCTCCTCTCCGCTCCTCCTCCCTCTACCCCACTGGCTCAGCCCTGGTCCCAGCACATCCCCACCCAAGGCCAGCACTGCTGCAGTAACACCCTCAGCAGGCTGCCCAGCCTCACGTCCTCACGACTGCATGCCTGGATGGTGCAGCTCTGCCCCTTTCCGGCCCTCACCACCGACGCTCCAGCCGCCTGCTCGCCCGCCTTCCACCCCCCGCCCTGCAGAGCGCCTCCTCTGGTCACGGCATCCTGGCCTCCAGGACCGACAGGGATCCCACCCCTTTGCTTCACCAGCTTCTCCTCTTGTTCTAAGAATGTTTAGTTGCGCCTATGTTGTCCCAGGCCCTGCTCCTAGTACGTGATGAGTATCAGCTCCAATTCCCATCCCTTTCACAGACAGAGACACGAAGGCCCTGAAGCTGGCAGCCCCTAGTGACGACAGCCAGCTGGGTGGGCGAAGGTCCCAGGTGGTCCCAGAGCTGCCACACCGGCCTCGATGCCCTGGCTGTGGCCACTTCCACGTCACAGAGAAAAGCCCTCTGTTGACTCCCAGGCTTTCTCGGGGATACACGGCTGCAATGGACCCCAACCCAGCCACATGCCCAGCCGTGCCGTCACCCCTCCCTTCCTCGGTATGTGCTGGGCCTCTGCTGGGCAGCTCTGTCCCACCTGCCAGTCCCCATCCTCCCCAGCCAGATCCTGCCATCCATGCCTGGCCCCACAGTCACCTCCTGTCGCCTGGCCCCAGTCTTCTGCACAAGGCCCGGTGAACTCAAAGCCCAGCTATCACGTCCACGGCCTGGGGAGGGCAGCGTGTGAGCACATGGGTCGGCCCCTGAACACACGCCGCCTGCCATCAGGACCGTGCGCTCCGCCCCAGCTGCTTCCTGCCCGGCAGCCGGGAGCGGGACCCGCTGCAGTGCTGGGTCAAAACCCCACACTGAGAAAAACGCTCGGGCCGAGGGAGGGCGAGGAGGGGAGAGTGGGCATTCAGAAAGAAAGGGGCTGGCGGAGCCCGGGCCCCCTCCACCGGGAGAACCGTTTGTCCACCGGGCACACGGGTTCCCAGCACTGGGGGCAAGGGTGACAGGACTTAGGAACCAGCGTCTATTGGCCATGGTTTCATCTGGCAGTAGGCGAGTAGAGCCATCTTACCTGAAGTGGGAAACTGCAGCTGACCGAGCCAGAAGCCACCCCGTCTGTGAAATCAAAGAGCTGTCCTGTGGCTGTTTATTCAAACAGCATTTTTTCCTCAACTTCAATCAAGAGGGTACCTATGAATAACAAAGAATTTAAATAAATAAACCTAGATTCAATCTTCCCAAGAAGTACTTGCTTTCAACAACTTCACAAAGATAACACTGAGTCTGTCAGAAGTGACGAACAGGGGTCTAGTGGGGAAATGGGACGTTTGAAAAAGAAGGTTCAGGACATGTGGACGGTGTGCAGGACAAGGACAGAGCCCTCTCCCAGGCCTGGGCAGCATGGGGCCACGAGCTCAACCCTGGCTCCTAAGCCAAGGAAGAGTCCTGGAGAGTGTGGAGGCCGCCGTCTACGACATGAACACCCAACAGGGCACAGGACCCTCCTTTTGGGGAGAACGGCATCACCCCTTCTGCTCATTCATTCAGTCACCATCCACATCCACCCGTCGGGGCGCGCTCCCAGAACTCCAAACAGCACCCCACACAGGATGGGGCCTTAGGAGCTTGTGCCCCATGGATGACTCTTTTCACCTGCCAGGAAGGTGAGGACAAACTGCCTCCACCTGTCCTGCCAAGAGGGCAGGCAAAGGCCACGCACCTACCTGTCCAGGTGATAGGCAGATGCAAGGCACATACACACATGCACCTGGACCAGGTGATGAGCAGGTACAGGACACACACACACACACACACACACGTACCTGGACCAGCTGACGTGCAGGTACAGACACAGGACACCAGGAAGCAGATGTAGAACTCCAGGAGGAGCAGGATGGTCACACCCCTAGGACAGATGACACACAGTCCCTGCAGGCTGGGCCAGGTGAGGTGTGCCCAGAGGATGCCAGGGGCCCCGCCCTTCCTCCCCTGCCCCACCCGGGTCCCAGCCCCAGGGAAGCAGCAGGGGTGTCTGGGGAGCTGCCCGTGCTGGTCCTCTTCTAGGAGAGGAGCCCCTCCTGTGTCCGCCCTCACTTCCCCGCCACCCCAGGGTCCCTCTAGCCCTGGGAGTGCCTGAGAGACACTCTCCTCATGCAGGAAGGCCGAGGGCTGCACAGACCTGGCTGCCGCGCACTGCCCTCTTCCTGGGCCTCATCTGGAGGGGGCTTTTCTAGAAAAAGTTGGATCCCCAGGTAGGGCCATCCAGGTGGCCAGTGTGTGCAGTGTCTGGGGGTGGGGGTGGCTTCCATGTGTTTTGAATTGACTCCACTCGGAAGGTTCATTAAGAAAGTGGTACAATCATTTCTCGGCCTTTTGGCTGAGATCAAGTGTGAAGAAAGTGGTATATCTGGAGGAAATGTGGAGTTTTTCTGGGGTTTTTTTTATAAAGAACAAAAAATGTCAAACTCAATTTTGGGTTATAATGGTTAAATGTTATTAAAGTTATTGTATTTGTGTCCCTTTCCAGAGCTGACTTTATCTTATTTTAACGTTTCTGAACATTTGTCAGCAAGCACCTGGAAACCAGGGTGCCCGTTTGGTCTGTTCCCTCTCGCAACGGCTGTCATGACGCCCGTGGTGCGTGTTCTGAGGATGGAGGGGTCGCAGAACTGAGTATATTTAAAATCAACAGCTCAGAAGGAGCAGCCCCGCCCCGGCCAGCAGGCTCGCATGGCCAGCTCCTCCGGGAAACGGGGAACTGGTGTGCGGCTCAAGCTGCCCCCTGAGGCGGGGGCACCACGGGACTGTGACTGCGGGAGTCCAACCTGAACCTGAAAAGCGAAGGACGCTTGGCGACCTCTGACGGACGGACCCAGAATAACACTTACTGCGAGGTTATTAGCAGATGGGCAAGGCCAAACAAGGCAGCCAGAATCAGGGCCAGAGCGAAGGCGCTGGTGAAATGCTCGCCCTGAAGCTGGTGGTACAAGACACAAACCCCGTCAGGGGCCCTGGCTTCCCAGACACACCAGGCTCTTCCCCAGGGCGCGGGGATGCCCAGAACCACTGCAGTGCTGAGGAGGCCTTCAGGAAGGGTGAGACAGGACGATAGAGTCCACCTTCAGACAGACGGACTGCAGGGCCGAGTCCGGGCTGGGTACCGCCACTAAGCCTGAAGTCTGCAGCTCAGTGCAGAGGCAGGAGGGAGGCGTTGTAGGCAGCCCCAACTCATTTGTCCAGGCATCCTTTCTTTCCTCTGTCCACCCATCCATTTATTTATTTATTCATCTACCCATCTCTTCATCCATTTGTCTGTCCATCTGTCCATTCCTCTACTCCTGCATTCCACGAATGTCAAGTGCCCACTGTGAGCCAGGCTCTGTGCAAAAGGGATTGATTTCTGGTCCAAAACAGAGAAGACAGAAGATTGAGCAACTGCCTCACACCTTACTCTGTGCAAGAGGAGAAGGCATCACAGAAAACTGTTGTTGGTGATGAGTGGAACAGGGTGGGAGAGTGAGGCGGTGGGGGGATGAACGATTTGGCCCTCTGTGTTTTCTTTTACTATAATGCCACTGAACCGTCACGGCCATAAACGCAGGGGCAAGGGTGGCCCAAATCAAACATAAATCCTGAGACTGGAATCAAGAGCACGTCCACGCACTACTTGTGTGGATTCATGTGAAAAATAAAACACTATGCTGTAGACCAGAAATTGGCACAACATTGTACACTGCCTATACTAGAATTTTTAAAAAGGGAAAAAAATTAAAATTTTAAAAATGAATGCATACTTTTTTTCAAGTGTGTGGGGGTGAGTCTGACCTGAGAGCCAGAATCAGACCCTCCCTTCTCCCTATTATAGGGGAAGACGCAGAGGGAAAGGTGGTGACAAAGTGTATCAGTCTGCTCAGGCTGCCACAGCAAGACACTGCAGACTGGGTGGCTGACGCAATGGGAATTTTTCACAGCTCTGGAGGCTGGAAGTCCAAGATCAAGGTGTCGGCAGGGCTGGTTCCCCCGAGGCCTCTGTCTTTGGCCTCATATGGCTGCCTTCTCTCGTGTCCCCATGCAGCCTTTCCTCTGTGCACACATCCCTGGTGTGTCTCTGTGTGTCAGGATGTCTTCTTATAAGGACACTAGTCAGACTGCACAGGGCCCACACTAACAGCCTTATTTTAACTTCATCACCTCATGAAAGGCCCTGTCTCCAAATTACAGTCACATTCTGAGCAATTGGGCGTGAAGATTTCAATACACGACTTGGTGGGGAGAGACAGTTCAGCCGGTAACACAGATAGTGGTGGCAACAATGACAGCAATAAGAAAGCGACAATCACAAACACGCACCTTTCCTAGGGTCGTAGAGGGAAGGGATGACACAGAGGGAACGGAACCCTGTCCCAGGCAGGCGTGGAAATGCAGGCTCACAGTGGGGCGGACTCTTCATCCTCAGTGAGCCTCGACCATCCCTGGCAAACGAACTGGCCCTCTCTGTCCCGGGCTCAGGAAGCTGGTACTGTGCCACGCACATCTCAGAAACAGCCGACATTATTTAATGATGCCTTTACCTGCTCCATCCTCACCCTATCCTTCCACGGCCAGTGAGTTAGGGCTTCTCATTGCAACAAACATTCTGTCAACCCCAACGGGGACATGGGACACCCAATGTGGTAGACAGGTCCCGCTCACCTGTCCCTCATTGGGCCGAGGGCTTGGCCTCCTGGGCGGTAGTCCAGCTGGCCAAGGGCAGACACAGTGAGCAGGGGTCCGGGCTGCATCGAGTGGAGGCTGTGAGGGGGCAGTGCTGCCCATCTGGGGTTCTGGGGGTGGCTTGGCCGCCCAGTGACTAAGGCATGCTCCAGTAAGGAAGGAAGCGTATGGCAGTGCTGGCATGTTGCGTCACAGGCCAAGCAATATAACCACTCCTCGGAGCAAGCGCTAAGAACAGCAGGACTTCTTGGTCCCTAGCCATTTGCCTGCCATCTCCACAGCCATGTGCCCGGGCTGGCTGGCCCTCACCCTCCTGTCTGTGCTGAGCCTGTGTACCCAGGCCTTCAACAGCCGGCTTGTCAAGTGCCTTGAGGACCCCCAGTATGAAGAGCTGGTGCGGCTGGCCCAAGACGGGCTGGGGCAGACGGCGGAAAGGAAACACATAGTAGTGATTGGAGCAGGCATGGCCGGGCTCACCGCTGCCAAGACCCTGCAGGACGCCGGCCACCAGGTACGTGATGGGGTGTGGGGGAGTCCTGCATGGGGGGCCTTGGGAGAGATGCAAGCGGACAGCCTCAGAGAACTGGGACGGGGGCTGGGTCTAGGGCTCTCGGTGTAGGGAGAAGGGCCACGAGGACCGGGTGGCATGACCAGATAGCAGGTAGGCCTGGGGAAGAGGCAGGAGGGCTGTGGGAGCTAGGGGATGTGGCCAGCTGTGTTGAGATCAAGACAGAGCTGTCTTTCTAGGTGACTGTCCTGGAGGCCTCAGGACGTGTGGGTGGCAGAATAGAGACCCACAGAGTGCCCGGAGCACAGTGGTATGTGGAACTGGGCGCCATGAGGATACCCGCCAGCCACAGGTATGGTCGGGAGAAGTGGGGGTGAGGAGGGGAGGCTGGGGTGTGGGCAGCTGTCTCATTGGTACCCTCGGGATTTTAGTCCATGGAGGTGATGAGTAGCCATGGAGAGGTTAACGCCACTGAGGGAATTTCTTATTTACATTTCCAGAGAGAAGGACACACCACACCACACAGGGCCCTGGGGATGCATCGGGATAGTCAAGAGGTAGAAGACAGGAGCAAAGCGAAGTCACAGGCCATGGCCTTTACTGGAGTTTCTAAGGGAAAGGCCAGGCAGGACGGAGAAACAGCTTAGGACTGGCTGGTCTGAGTGATGACAGCGGGCTCTGGGCTGCAGGGGTCATCTCTCGTTGCCTGGTACCGGGCCCTGGCTGAGTTAGGGCAGGGGAAGTACTGACTTGGTATGTGGATGGGAGCATGGCCTTGGGTCAGCCCCGTCTGCACGGTGAAAGGAGAGCTCTGTAGGAAAGTTGACTTGCAGGAGAGACACAAACACTTTGGTGATGGTTCGGCCCTGTGATTAATGAACATCAGACAGAATCTAAGAACACACAGTGAGAACACACAATTAGCAGAGACCAAGAAGGACAAAAATGCATGGGAGTCCTTTCCTGCAAATCAGCAGGACTGGATCTGCCCCAACTCATGTTGAGGTTCCAGGCCTGCCCCAGGACCTCTCTCAGCCTCAATGTTGTAATCTACTTACTGGGCATAAAGGTACCCACCCCCCCTGCCTGCCTAAAAGCCCACATGGAGGACCCCAAAGGATAATTCTGATGGGAGCACCTTGAAAAGTCACAAGTGGCCTGCTGGTTTTCCTAATGATGGGAGTAATGAGTGTCCTCCGAGAGAGCTGTGGTGTCTGGGGGAAGCCCCGGGACCCGGGACCGGCACGAGGATCCCTTATGAAGGGCCGTCCTGCAGGGGGGCCCTGCCTCACGCAGCACGCAGCGTGGTGGAGGACGCTCCCTGGAGGCTTGAGGAGGATGTGCACGGCCTCCACTGAGGCCCCTGCCAGTGCGCTTTTCACGACACCTCCAGGACCTTGAGGCCAGAGGTCTCGGGCAAAGTGTGAGAGATCTCGGCCAAAACAGAGGACCAGCCTGGTGTGGTGTGACTGTTACAGAAAGCTGAATCTCATCGAGAGACCAAGTGACACTCAGAGGGCTGGAGAACTCAGGTTTATTACGCCGGCGGGCCCAGAGGAGTTAACACTCTAAGCTCTGGACCCCGTCTGTAGGTTTACACAGGCTTCTATAGGTTTTAAGTTTCAATTAAGTTTGTGTCACAAGCAAATGACACAGTGTTAAAAATGGACCAATCAGGAGTGGGCTTTTGGGAAGCAGTGGAATTTCAGGGGTAAGTTTCATTTTCCTGGAAGCAAGCCATCTTACAGAAGCACAAAAGCAGGAAGGCAGTGGCCCTGCCTGGGAGGTCCTGCTGGTCCCTTTGTGGGTTTTGCCCCTTCGTGACCACAAGAATGATAGCCTCAAATCCTCCCTTCATGGCCCTGTCGCCACTCCTGTAGTGACAGGGAAAGCTGTAGTTCCGTCTTCGGAGGAAGTGAGTCTGTGGGCAGCGAAGAGCAGAGCACCTGGAGCAGGAGGGCTGACGGCTTCCTTGTCTGAGCTTTCTCTGATTCACCCCCACAGGCTCTCTCGTGAGCTCATCAGGAAGTTTGGGCTAAAGCTCAATGAGTTCCATGCCTCCCACAACCAGACTTGGGTGCTGGTCAACGGGGTGCGGAGGCGCACGGGGGACGTGCAGGCCAACCCCAGCCTGCTGGGCTACCCAGTCAGGGCAGATGAGGAGGGGAAGACAGCAGAACAGCTCTTCGAAGAATCACTGAGGAAGGTGAGCCCGGGCCCCACCCAGCCCCACGCAGCAGCCCCGGGGGACAGGCTCTCCAGCCCTTCACAGTGGCCTCACAGGCCATCAGAAATGTCCCCAACACTGGACGAGGAGGTAGACTCCCACCTCTGTAACTCCCAGGGTGACAGGGGGCAGCTCTGGCCCCTATCTTTACACTCCTGTCCTCTGTCCAGTAGTTAAGTTTCCACTCTTGGGACATTCAGACTTGTGGCACACCGTCCTGGAAGCCAGGGGAGAGCGCGTAAAGCCAGCCTGGGAGGCACACACAAGTAGAAGCGAGTGAGGGAGCCCCGGAGCATTGGGGGGCGGTGCTGGACCCCGGATAGCCCAGTGCCCCTGAATGGGGTGTTTAGTTCTCACCAAGTACCCATCCTTCCCCCATGCCAGATGGTGGAGGAGCTGGAAAGCAAGAGCTGCAGCCAGGTGCTGGAGAAATATGACTCCTTCTCCACCAAGGTCAGTCCCGGGACCCCCCTCTTCCTGCTGCCCACAGCCCACCCTGTCACGCTCCATGGAAATCACAGCCATCCCCTTCCCAGCTAGTGGCAGGGGGAGCCTGTGAACCCCTGCCCCGCCCTCCCGGGCAGACGGCCAGAGGGCGCCTGCGCACTCACGCTGCTCCACATCCTCCAGGGGCACAGCACTGCCTGGGAGGGAGAGGGAGCCCCTCCTCGCCCACTCCCTCGACCTCCTGCTGTTTCTCACTCAGCCAAGGCTTTGGCACCGGCTGTTCCTCTGCCTGGGAGGCTCCTCTGGCAGGCATCCACAAGGCTAGGCCCTCACTTTCTCCAACCCCTTTGAGTTCAGGTGCCTCCCTTTCTAGCCCGGCACCCTCCCCTCTTCCTTCCTTTGCGCTGTTTCCACCACAACACTCATCACCTCCTAGTTCAGTTGTTTACAGTCTGCATGCCCTGCTAGAATGTAAACTCCTGGAGGTCAAAGGTTGGGGGAGGGAGGAGGAGGAAGGGAAAGAGGGAAGGTGGCGAGAGAGATACAGGGCTTGGAGACTAAGGCAAGCTTGGGACGGCTCTCAGCTGTCTCACCGTCCAGGCACCCCACTCACAGAGGGAGGGAAGCTACCGCCCTCTCTGGGCTGTCACACAGCAGTTCTTACGCTGTATCTCCAAGAACTCTTTGATCTTGCTTTTCCTAGGATGGTGGGGCCCTGCTGTCTTGCCTCTGGCGTCACCAAGCATGTTTGGTAGAGGCATTTTGCCAAGGTAGAGGCTAGGTCAGCCATGCCCTGCCATCCTGGTGGTCCCTGTCAGGCCTGCCCCTGAGTGCCCAGCCGCCAGTGTCACCTGCACTGGTGACAAGGGTACTGACTCGGCTATGGACACCCTTTGGCCCTGGGCAAGCTGGACAGTTCGCCACCCTAACAGGTGAACCCTTCTAGCCAGTTCTGTTGTGTGCGCTCTGGCCTTGCCTGGGAGGAGGGAGCAGGGGTGAACATGGGGCACAGTCCTCAGTGGGCTCACCGGAAGCAGAGCCTCCAGGTCACTTGCTTGTAGGCTGGCCAGGACCACAGCATGACGCTGGGGCATGAAGGCAGGATGAGAAAAAATATTCAGTACCCAGATTCCTCCAGGTGAAGGCCCAGGCCTATCAGGCTGAGCCCAACATACTTGCAGGTTGACAAGAAGACTGGGCCTCAGTTTCCCCATCTGTAAAACAGTGATAATAAGCTACTTCTTAGGACCACACAAGTGAAGGACTGAGCAGCATGTGGGGGGGGGTGGCCTGTTACCAGGGCTGAGGAGAGCGCTGTGAGACTGTCAGAGCCCAGCACACCAGGCAGACACGTGGCAGCCTGGGGCCTGACTGAATGTGCACCTGCCATTCCACTCTGTCCAATTCTGTTCCTCCCTGTCTCTGGCTGCAAAGCAAGGTTCTGTCACGTTGGCCTCCTGACAGTCGAACTCCCCTGCCTTCTCTCACTGCGCAGGAATACCTGATCAAGGTGGGAAACCTGAGCCTCGGGGCCGTGCAGATGATCGGGGACCTGCTGAATACAGATGCTGGCTACTACCTGCCCTTCTTGGAGACCCTGCGTGACCTTGTCTCCTTCCAGGAGCCCCGGTGGGAAGTGTGGCAGGGAACTGGGGAAACGGGCGTGAGTTAGCCAGTCACTAACCAGGACAGGGGTAGGAAGAAAGATTCAACAAATCAGGTAGAAAATCCCAAAAGAAATGGGGAAGAGGGGAAAGCAGGGGTTTCCAAATTCCAGTGAGTCTCAATCTTGTTAAAATTGGATGACTGGACCCGAGCTTGAGCCCCTGGTTCAGTAGATCTGGGCCAGGTGCTGAGAACGTGCATCTCTGACATGGTCCATGGGCCGCTGCAGCTTTTTCTCTTTCTGCCTGGGAGCCCCGCTTTGAGAACCTCTGGCTAAGAGGCAGTCCATCGGGAAGCTACAGATCTGCTTTGCTCTGGGCCTCACCTGCTCTCCCATTACACAGATGAGGGTCGTGACCAGGGGCACTCACTGTCTTTCAGCCCAGGACGATGTGTCAGGGGTGCTAACTCCAGATCCCAGCCACCAAGCCCCTGGCTGCTCTCAGGACAGGCTGGGGCTGCAAAGACAAAATAAACTGAGATTTACCCTCCCTTCGGGTTCTGTGACAGGACTCCAACTAAAAAAAAAAAAAAAGGCTACAGAGATTCACAAGAGGGCAACAGACCCTGCAAGCCCTCAGTGGCCCAGGGGGCTTGGCTCTGTTATTTGCGCATCCAGTCTTCTTTTTTTCCCAGCAGCATCTTCTCCCTTCCTCCCAGAATTTTTTCAGGGTGCATCCATTAAAACTCAAGCCAAGGACTGTCTTAAAGGGAGAATGGAAGGAAGAGGAAGGTCTTAAGACAGGCTGATTGGGAAACTTGATGGTGCTGCGTGCCTTGAGGCTGGGATTATGGAAGGGACTGAGAGCTTCTAAGAGCCCTGGTTCTTTGTCAGCCCCACAGAGTCCTGCCTGGAGGTGGCTGTTTGAGGAGGCAGGAGGGCTATGACTGACAGCCAGGCATGATCCATGTTTCAAGCCTGGGGCTCTGGCAAGGGCCTGTACCTGCCCAGAGGGGATGCATTTTTCTCATCTGTCAGTCCCCAGTGGCACTTATCTCTAGTTTCCTGGAGTTAAAGCTGCCCTGCCTGGCATGTCCTCCTTTTGCCAATGGCTGTCTCCCTAGCACACAGGCCAGAGTGGGTCCATTAGAGAGCTCAGCCAAGCGGCCATCCTCTGCATGGCCTTGTCCATCAACCTGCTTCCTTTTCCCTTCCTTGTCTGCTCACCTTTAGGTTAGATGAAATCACTGGGGGCTTTGACCAGCTCCCCCAGGCCCTGCATGCTGCCCTCTTGCCTGGGACAGTCCAGCTCCACTCTCCTGCAGAGCTGGTGGAGTCCTTCGGAGACCAAGTCCACATCACCTACCGAACACCTGACCCCCTGCGACCCAGGGCACGTCTGACTGCTGATTACGTGATTGTGGCCATCCCAGCCAAGGCTGTCCGGCTCCTCCGTTTCCAGCCCCCTCTCTCTCGAGGCAAGGAGGATGCGCTGCGATCCATTCACTACAGCAGTGCCACCAAAGTGATCCTGGCCTGCACGCAACGTTTCTGGGAGCGCGAAGGCATCTTTGGGGGCAAGTCCAGCACTGACCGGCCTTCCCGCTTTATCTTCTACCCCAGCCATGTCTTCCCCAATGGCACAGGGGTCATCCTGGCCTCCTATACTGTGGACGATGACTCCTCTTTCTTTGATGCCATGGACCTCGCCCAGGCAGTCGATGTCGTCCTGGACGACCTGGCTGCAGTCCATGACCTCCCCAAAGAGGAGCTGCGGGCCCTGTGCCCCTACTCCGCCATCAAGCACTGGAGCCAGGACCCCCACTCCATGGGCGGCTACGCCGCCTTCACTCCCTACCAGTATGTGGACTGTGCCCAGGAGCTCTGCAAGCCAGAGGGGCGGGTCCACTTTGCCGGTGAGCACACAGCCCTGCCCCATGGCTGGATTGACACGGCCATCAAATCGGGGCTCAGGGCCGCGCAGAGCATCCAACAGGCTGTGGGCTTGGCTTTGACAAAGGGCCGAAGTGACCCAAAAGAAACTCACTCCAAAATGGAGCTATAGCCAACCTCACGGCCCCAGGAATGGGGGCAGTTCTGGTCACCACGGTCCACCAGGAAGTCTCCAAATCTGCTCTTTTACTTTATCTCTACCTTTTCCCAAAGAAGCCAGACCAAGAGGTGTCACATAAGGCCAAGGGACAGAGTCCCTCTAATACTTGGCCACCCATGTCCTTGGATTCACTGGCAGTGTCTCAACAACAACACAGGATACAGTGATTGAACAGTAAAGCATTCATTAAGTTTAAGACCATCACTAAGTGTTTTATTTACATCCTGGGTGGCATCTGGATAATTACTAGAGTTGAGGACTGAGAGTTAGGGAGGCCTTTGATTTCTGGGGTCCTTGGCTCTTCTATTATTCCTTTAATCTGAGTTTAGCCCTGCCCCACCTCCTCATCTCCACTCCTCCACCTCCCATGACTGCGAATTTTAAGAGAAGTGGGGGACTTAGGTCTTTAGATGGAGGCAACTCTGTGGCCAGCAACACGCTTGATACTTTTCCACATTATGAAAGCAACCCTTGATACACGTAGTCTAATATGCCTCCATTTTATAGATGAGGAAACCTGATTCTCCAAGAAGTTAAACAACTTGCCTGGGGGCACAGATGCTGATCCAGAGGGATCAAAACCTTCTTGCTTCTTCTGTCACTCAGCGGCTCTCTCTGTCTTATTCTTTTGTGTATTCCTGAAACGATTAATGATTCATTTTGCAGACATTCAGCGAGGAATGTGTAGAATGTTTGCATGAATAGAAATTCTCAGAATGCACAGCATCAAAGCAGCAGAGGCTGCTCTCCATCTCTTGTCCATCCTTCTGGATCTTCTTTGCCTGACAGCCCCAAGGGGTGAGGAGACAGGCAGGTGGAGTCAATACTGATGAGCACTTTCAGGTAGACAGATGCATGAGGTCCAAAGAGATCCATCATTTGGCAGAGACCTGGCCTAAATTATGTCCCTAAGGGATCTCTTGGTGTGTGTGTGGGGGGGGGGTTGGTGGCGGGGGAGGGCATGTGAGTAATCACCCGAGGGCTACAGGAAGGGGACAGGTGGCCATGGGGTGAAAGGACAGTTTGTCACCATAAACAAAAAGGTGCCTTCAGAGCAAGCTGAGAAAGTGTCATTCTCTTTAGAGTCTGAGGCTGGGACAGAACAAGGTCCCCAAGAATCCGCCCCCCAGCTGGGACCTTATCCGACTTGCAGGCTAACAAGTGAGCCTGCCACAGTTCCATGGCTGCTGGCAGAGGACGCGAGACTCATGGGTCAGTGACAAAGGACTTTACGACCCGTGGCGCAGCAAGCAGCTAGAGCACCCCAAGCCCCCAGGCCCCAGTGGGGGCATCGCAGAGGGACCCAGGTGGACACCACGCATGCAGTGGGCCTGCGTTGCAGCCGAGCAGCACTGAACTCAGAAAACTTAGCAGCTGTACAGCGAAGCAGTAAGCAAGGCTACTTTCTGTCTGGGGATGGTGAGGGGGTGGGGGGGTGGGCGCAGGGGACGAGACGTTACCGCATCCCTCAAGGCCACTCACTAAAACGCAACTCTGGAAAAGAGCCCGAAGAGCAGTCAGGGCCTTGCATTCCAAGCACATCCAACAGGACCGTGCAGGGAGGCTCACGTTCTCACTGTGATTGCCCCTCCCAATACTGACGGACCAGTCTCCTCACCGCCTCCGTCCACGGTGTGGTTTCTGTCTCCTTCCTCATTTCCAGCCCAGCTCCAGAGGGGCTGGCTCCCCCGGTCTCACCACCCCCCTCTATCTCACTGTGCACACGGAGCTCCCATGGAATACACAACCACTCTGACAGTGGCCCTGAAATCCGGTGAACAGACCCGAGTCCTGCCCTTGGTGAACTTGGGAGACAAACTTAGGGTCTGTCTTATTCTGTTAAGAGTTGCTATAAAAAAAAAAACCATAAACTGGGTGGCTTATAAACAACAGAAATATGTTTACTACAGTTCTGGAGACCAGGAAGTCCAAGATTAAGGTGCTAGCAGATTCTGCAGATTTGGGCCCATTTACTGGGGGCCCAGTTTCTTGCTGCGTCCTCCCATGGTGGCAGGGGCAAGGCAGCTACCTGGGGTCTCTTTTATAAGGGCACGAATGACACTCATGAGGGCTCAACCCTCATGATCTAAACATGCATCCTCTGTGGACAAACCCGCAGCCGGGATGAAGTGCTTCTGCCGGGAGAGGAGCTGCTGGGTTGTCCCCCACAGGGCACGTCCACCGGGAAGTACCCTCTGCGCTGCTGCCGGTCCCCCATCACATGGGCTCAGAGCTCATTATCTATGGGGCTTTCAGTATCGGGCCACAACCTGCGGGCTCACGGAGAAGGCTGCAAGGGCAGCACTGCGCATCTCCCTTTGCGAGAGCGCTTTGATACTGGGGCCCCTCTGCGCCCCAGCAGCACCTGTGGGCTGGCGGGAGAGGAGGCTGCTCTGGCTGCTTGCTCCCAGCCCTCCCCCTCGTGCTCGCCAGCAGTGCAGCTCTCCGATGTGGACCCAGGCTCTTCTGTGCACACTCCCAGCCCCCCAAAGGCTGCTTCTGCACAGTCAACCCCAGTTCTCTCCCCAGGTCCACTTTCTGAAGCCCGAGGGCCGGCACCACGTCCCAGCCCACTCCTGCTGGTTTACGCCTCGGGTTAGGGGTCACAGGGACCTTCTGTGACGACTTCTCTCTGTCCTGCCTGCCAAGCGGCAGCTGCTGTCTCCTCCGAGGCTCTGAGGCTCCCTCTGTCCCCGATGACCTGCCTGCTGTAGGGCGATTCTGGGGGGGCGGTCCTTTTCCTCCCTGGCCGCTCCCTTCACCGGAGAGGAGGTCCTGTCCCAGTTTCCTTTTTCTTTTTTTAACTCCTACCCAGTTTGGGGAAGATTTTTCCTTGTAGTCCCTCTTGTACCACACTTCCTGTCAGAGCTCAGCAGGCATTCTGTGAGAACTGTTCCACATGCAGGTGTGCTTTTGATATTTGTGGGAGACGGTGACCCTCATGTCCTTCTATTCCACCACCTGGAAGCCCCTCCCTGACACTAATTTCTAAATTGAATTCTTACTAAATACTGTTCCCACGTTCTCCACTTTGTAAGCAGACGAGCTGAAGTATTTATGATTTGTGATTCTCCCAAGGAATCCCCTAATACCTAACAAAACGAACCTAAACACCTAAATCTGAATCAGGTCATTCATTGATGTGATTCTCATGATTATGTTTTCTCTCTTTAAAAAATACAGAAAAATGGACAATTTGCCAATTGTCCAGAATTAACACTATCATTTTAAAATGATATACAATTCTGGTTATTTTGGAAATGTGTGTCTGCACTACAAGCAAAATACACAGCTTGCAATATACACACGTTTTACTTTCTACCATGATAAAGACACCTGATCAGCAGAAAAGGGAGCTTGGTCCTATGCAGACATGAGTCTCCCATAGTGAGCAGCAGAAGAGTGCAGAAGGTAAAAACAAAAAAGGAATTTGTGGTAAAAAATTTTAAAAAGGAGACTAAAAAGATTATACTGAATAGCACAGGGTAATATACACAAGATCTTGTGGTAGCTCACAAAGGAAAAACAATGTGACAATGAATATATATACGTTTGCGTATAACTGAAAAATTGTGCTCTATATGAGAATTTGATACAACATTGTAAAATGACTATCACTCAATAAAAAAAAAAAAGGAACATATGGCCTTTTAGTTAAAAAGCTCTAAATTCTGTTCATCCATAATCCCTTTCTGCTGTTCACCCCCACCCATGATCCATGTGTGTAGTTTCTCAGTCAGCTATTCCAGGTTTTAAATAGTTTGTAAATTTTCAGTTTCTACACACTTTATCATCCACTTGTGATTTTGTAATTAAAGCGTTTTAGTTCCCTTCTCTGTTCAGCTGTTAATGCTGAGATTCATATCTAGTTTTATAAGCTTCTCCTTGGGGTTTTTTTTTTTTTTGGCTCATGAATTTTTTTGTTTGTCATGGAAATGTAAGAAGGGAATATTAATACATTTCAATTTAGTTCTGTAATGTCAGGAATTTTTCAAAAAAATTAAAAGATGACTGGAGCTAAATAAATATATAAATAAATTCATTCTAATCAATGCTCCCTGACTTGCTACCTTTGTAATCCTGAACAAGTTCTGAACAAGTTTATTAACTGCTCTGCTGTGGGTGTGGTAGAATAAAGAAAGGGTTCACTAGTAGCCAGACCTTGCCTTACTGAGCTTCATCTCCGTTTTTCACAAACTGAAGGACTGTGGCAACCCCGACTGGAGCAAATCTACTGGCACCATTTTTCCAACAGCATTTGCTCACTTTGTATCTCTGGGGAACATTTAAGTACTTCTCACACTCTCTCAAACTTCCTCATTGCTATTATATGGAGGTGGGAAGCCCCATGAAAAGACCAACAGGACCCACAGGCAGGGCGTTTTCCCCAAAAGATTGGAAAGTACAGTCTGCCCTCCGCATCCACTGCGGGTTCCACATCCACAGATTCAACCAACCTCAGATCAAAAAATATTGGGGGGGAGGAATCCAGAAGGTTCCCAAAAGCAAAACTTGAATTTACTGCACATGTGCAGCTATTTACCGAGCACTTACATTAGGTATTACAAGTAATCTAGAGACGATTGAAAGTACAGGGGAGGGTGTGGGCAGGTTATATGCAACTACGCCACTTTACATAAGGGACCTTAACACCCCAGGATGCTGGTATCTGAGAGGATCCCTGGAACCAATCCCTAGCGGGTGCTGAGAGGTGACTGCACATCTTCCAAGGAACTGGCTTTTTCCTGAAAGGCTAAGGAAATGACGTGTATTACAGGATTCTGGTTAGATCAAAAGAACGTCACATCTGTAATGATTCTGTGGCAAAGACACTAATTGTTTCCTCATATCCTCTCCCCCATATACTTCTGGTAACTATGCTCCAAGTTTTAGCTGGGCAGCTGGCCTCTGAGATACAGACAGCTAGACACAGTCATCTGACTGAGGTCTGGAAGTGCGATGTGAGCAGAAGGGAGGTGGGCAACTTCTAGTCAGCCTCAGAAAGGAAGGTGCTCACCGTCCACTTCCTCACCACCCCAGGGACTGCAGGTGCTCGGCTGGCTTTGGTCATGCAGAGAAGGGCACGGCCCTACAGTAAGGTGGAGCGAGGCAGAAGTAGCGTATTCGCCTGGACTGCCCAGCTGTTCAGAGACCTCGTGAAAGAGAAATAAACATTTTATCTTCCTGAAGCTGTTGTTGTTTGGTTCTAGTGAAAACAGCTGAATTAATACAGACATAATTTCTAAAAAAAAAAAAAAAACCCTGATAAGAAAAAAGAAAAGGGGCTGTTTATTAATCTTATGAATGCCTTAGGAAATCACTCCCAGCTAGGAGCAGAGTCCAGCCACTCCTACAACCCTAGGCAAGCAGCCAGGTGGCTGGGCGAAGACGCGGCAGGCGGTAGGATCCCACAGCACCTCTCTGATAGCTGCCTCACGCAGGGTGCTGGGACCCATCTCCAGACTTCACGTAGAGTAAGGCATACACATAACCCGCCTGTCCACACAGCAGCTCGTCGGGAAGGCCAGGGGCGCTGCGGTACTGGGGTCCCCTCCTCGGAGGATGCTCCGGCCGGCGGGCGGCCTTCAGAATGGGTAGAGTACAAGCGCCAGCACCCCGCCTCCTGGCACAGCACCCACCCTCCCCAACCCTGGGCAAAGACCCTTCCTCAACTGTCAAGGTCGGCCGGGATTCCCAAGGAGACAAAGTGCATGTGCTCCCCCCCCACCCCGCCATCCACAGAGAACACGCTACAGTGGTGGACACAATTCCGAACTGCTGGGGGCTGGGCACCCGGGTGCCCTCAGGCCCCAGAGAGTCAGGGCAGTGAGGTGGCCCTTACCTCACCCAAGTCAGCGATGGTCTCATTCAGGGGGCGCAGACACTGCACCCCCATGTTGCTGTCATCCAGCTGGATGTAGAAGTCGTTGAACTTGGGGATAGAGGTGAGCGTGACCTCCACCTGCGAACAGGACTGGCAGTAGAGGACCTGGGGGTCAGAGGTCAAGTCAGCCACCAAGCCCGAAGCAGTAACCAGAGCAGCATTCAGGGCTGGTACTGGGGACAGGCCCCACCCGGAGCCCCTACCAGGGCGGCCAGGATGGGTTGGGATCCCGCGCCACACAAGGAGGGGGCTCGGAGCATCCAGGCCTCCGCTAGGGCATCCAGCTCACAGCTGAGGGCACAGGCCCCTGTTGGGTGGGGGAGGCACCCAGGAGGTATGCACTGCTCTGGGAAAACGAACCGCTCTGGACACCCCCAGGCCCAGCAGGATGAGAGATGAGTCCTGGAGCTACTTCAGGCCAGAGCTGGTCCAGCTGAGCCTTGGTGTTTGTGCCTATAGGACCTTAAAACCCAGCCTGAGCCTCTTTATTTTTGAGTCAGCTTTTCTAAGCCCTGCGCTGTGCTGCTGGGCTGGTTTTGGAGCTTCACCTCCAGGTCATGGCCCCAGATCTCACTGAGCACAGAGGAGGGAATGAACCACCAGCCCTGCAGCCAGACGGGCAGGGCCAGGCCAGCCACACAAACTCAGCCGAGAGGGGGTGCCACTCAGGACAAGCCGGCCTTGAAACAGTGCTTTCCCCCTTGTGGTTTCCTGAAGCCTGATCTCCTGCCTTGTGGGGCTGGTGACTGTTACGCTGTCTTCCAGGATCAAAGGGGAGGACACAGTAGTTCTGGGCACCTGTCAAGCCCACGTCCCAGAAGCCTCTGATGGCCCAGCCTCTGCCCTGCCTTTGGGGATGGGCAGAGGGGGCCTCCCATCCTTGGTGCAGCTGAAGGCTTGGAAATGGCCACCCTCTGCGATGTTAGGCAGCGGGGAGGGTCCCTCTGGGTCGGATCTCCAGCTGCAGCCCTGCAGCCCCCACGAGACCAGCTCGGCTTGGAGGAGCACCCTGCTGGGTCTCAGGGCCCGGGAAGCAGCTGCCATGCGGGCTGTACGCTCACCGTGCTCTGGGGACTGGACATGAGGAAGTGCTGGGTGACATAGGCCGGCGGGAGGTTGAAGAGGACCCTCTTGTTGTCCAGTTTCACCCTCTCCATGTCGTCCCACTCCTCTCTGCCTGGAGAGGACAGGATCCTCCATTAGCCATTCACCTGCCCATCCAGCTTCCTTCACTCACTGGACAACACGCCACCTGACAAGATTCTCTCCTGGACCAGACTCTGAACTCTCGTCCAACTGGGCCCTGACTTTGGGGCATCCGTCTTCCTTTCCACATTGTCCAGTTTGAGCAAGAACCCTGCTGAGCCAATTTAACCAGACACCCATCCCTGACATCTGATGGGGTTCCTCATCTCCCACCCTCCCCAGGTGATGTCCGATCACCTTGGCCCATCCTCAGCTTGAATCCTGTTAGGTCAGCTTAGAACCCCTCACCCCTGCTGTCTCTCTTAGTAACTGTGCAACCACTGCCCCAGCTCTGCCCTTGGCTGTAAACACCCACTTGCCATTGCTTATTTAGGGCTGAGCCTCGTCTCCCCCCACTGCAAGGCCCCACTGCAGTGGTCCTTACACCTAATACAACGGTCCTGAGTAACGCCTGCCTCACCATCTTTAACAAGAGTTCTGAATCATTACACCTGTAACACGTTTCTTTCTAATTATCCACACTAACTGCCAAATGTACCCACGGTCTACACCAGGCTCATCTCCATGCCCCCACCAGGCAGAGTGAATAGATCAATGGTAGGGCCCAGAGAATCCACAAAATTCTGGATAAATCACCACCCTGATCAGTTGGAACTTTCAAAAGACAACGAGGGTCCAGCCCCCATTTCCAGGGTCTACTGCAGCCACGTTCTGGGGACCAGATGCTGGAAGCAGCCCTTTCTGGGGCACGTGCCCACTCCCAGGGCACACAGGGCCCCCAGCATCTCTGATGCACCTCCAGAGCACAGCCAGGCTCACTGGGAATGCCGGAAGCCAAGCAGTGGCCCCTCCGTTAGCTCCCGTGTCCTCTGGACTCTCTCCCCCTCCAGCAGGACTCCATCTCTCGGGGCACCAAGACAAGCAGAAAGCTGCAGGGGCCTGGAAGGGCAGGAGTGAAGACCTGGGGCCAAAGGAGCTCAGCCAGGCACCGACTCCTGGAGCGGAGGATGAAAGCCGGCAGGTCTAACCAGGCGGATGAGGCAGAGCAGACGGCAGGTGTGGCCTGAGTCCCGGCCGGCTGGCCTCCTGGCTACAGGGCCTGGCAGAGGCTAACGCGACCAACAGTCACGGCCCCACCCACTGGCCGCCGTGTCAGCTCAACAGGCACTGCTGATGAAGCACGGAAGGCAGCCTGGAGCCGGACGCAGCCCTCAGGAATGGGGCCACTGGGCTGGCTGTCAGTGGCCCTCCCTGGCTTCCACATCTAGCACTTGGCTGGAGCCATGAACCGAGTTCAGTATGGAGGACATTCCTAAGTGTGCACCAGCCTTACAGGGACAGCAAGCTCTTGGTTGCAGTGTGATGCCATGTTGATGGCCTGTGACCCTGCCATCAAAACCCACACGAGGCAGCCAGCACAGCCTGGTCTATGTCCCACCTTGTGGCTGTGTACCTGCTCCAGTTTCCGCATCATAAAATGGTGAAAGATGCCCACTAATAGAGGCGCCATTCCTATGTATCAAGGGGTGAGGAGGCTGCGTGAAACCTCCTAAGATGTGAGGAGTGTCACCTATTTTTGATGTCATTATTGTCATAACAGCAGTTGAGCTGGTCGGCTTCATGCTGCTGGAGTTCGTCTCATGATTCTACCAGTTAAGAGCAAGCACCTGAGATCCCCAAAGGTGGACGTGAGGGGGCCTCAGGCCGCAGCTGCCGGGGTGAGAGGGCCTGACTGGGAGCCCCAGGCTCCTCCAGTGCGTTTTTGGGGAAAACAACACAGGTGGGCCAGGGAGTCATCGGTCACCAAGGAGGCTCATACAGGATGACTTTCACCCTGCTCCTTAGAGCGCACAGACAGGCAGCAGGGGAGGGCAAGAGGAGGAACCCAGGAGCCACAGGACCCGGCTCCGATGATCGTGGGCTCTGCAGACAGGAGGACACAGCCAGGCACGGGGTCTGAGGTCAGTATCCGTGGACACAGCCGTGTGGGAAGCAAAGCCTCAGAAGGGACCCGGGGCCTCTCCTAAGACGTGTAATTATTTTCCTGTAACACATGTGCCCTGGTAAGACACACAAGATGGTTTTACTGAAGGATGAGATAAAGAGAAAGAAAACATTTTTAAAGTAACAGTTTTATTAGTGGCACAAATTTTTTTCTCCAAAATATTAATAGTAGTGATATTTTAATGACTTCAATGTAATTGAATATGATTCAACTTAAAAAAAAACCTTGGCGGATCACGTTGCAATAAAAAGCTTTGGTTCTAAATTCAGTTTATTTCTTTATTAAAATGTTTATTATTTTTTACATTTTTTTCAGTTTATTTCAATTTATTTACAATTTATGTAGATGTATGGACTATCAGACTAGCTCTCTCCCTAAATCATCATCTATTTTTTATTCCTTCCAAGGAGTCAAAGGCTTTTGTTGCAATGTGACTGATAAAAAGCCTATCTTCTTACAAACTAAGCAGAGATTGTATTGTTATATTTTTAACAACTAAGCTGAAAATCCACTGAAATTCTCTTTTGTAAGATTTTCCAAACAGCCAGGAAGTCGGTAAGGAGTTGTTGGGGGCGACATACATTCTACCTGCGGACAAAGTCACACGACAGAGACGCAGCCAACCTACACTTTCAAAATACTCTCTCTACAGCAGGGTCTCCTTCAAAGGGCATCTCCCTTCTCACCTGTCACAAATCTGACCTCTGACTCTAAACGACAGATTATGCGAGCTTCCGTGTCTGACATTATTCACCAAGTGCATCTTATCAACAGCTTTGTGGCATCTTAGAGGGGCTCCCAGGCTGGTAAACAGAACAGAGCAGAACAGAAAACAGCACAACCCGACAACTGTCTGCTACACTGATGTAGGTGACTGCTGAGCCGCTGAGCCCCACAAAGTGCTGCCAAGTTTTCAGTCCAACCAACCAAGCCAGCAGCCCTCGGGTCAGCACCTGGACTCCAGGACAGCTCACTGAAATGAACACCTCAGTCAGGGTGGCAGCAGCCTCGCTCTGCCTGGACAGTCATGTGCCTGCCTCCGTCCTAGAAGTGACATCTGGCCAGAGTCACAGCATCCTGGCCAGATCATTCTTCAAGTATTAGGAAAGCACGTTTCTTGATTTTCAGGCACACTATGAAGACACCTTCTGATGCTGTTGCAGTGTTCTCCAGAGCAAGAGACCAGCAGGACAGGCCGAGATGCACAGGGAAAGGCTGATAGGTGGTGGCTGGCCCACGTGGTGATGGAGGCTGAGACGTCCCCCCACCTGCCGTCTGCAAGCTGGAGGCCAAGGAGACCTGGTGGTGTAGCTCAGTCCAGCCTGGAGGCCTGAGAACCAGCAGTGCTGAGGGTAGAGACCGACATCCCAGATCTTGCCGTCAGGAAGGGGGGGCCCAGAATTCTCCCTTCTTCCACCTTTCTGTCCTATTCAGGTCTCCCTCAGTGGATTGGAGGAGGCTCACCCACATTAGGACTCTGCTCTACTGAGTCCACATTCAAATGCAAAAAATGAAAATCTCTTCTGCAAATACCCTCCCAGACACACCAGGATAACATTTAGCCAAATAACCGGGCACCTCAGGATCCAGTCAGGTCGACACATAAATCAACCATCATGAATGTCTTCTTCCAAAACCCCACTGTGCTGTCTCCTGTGCCTTCTGGGGTGCACACACCCTCTTCGAGGGCACCCAGGCTCTGACAACCATCTCCTCCTGGGGAAGTACAGAGAGGGAAAGGACCTTTCCACAGCACACAGAGCAGCAGGGACAGAGGGTCGTCAGCCCCCAAGTGAAAAGAATTTGGTCTCTGACTCTGGGGCCAAATCAGTCCTCATTGTCTCCCTTTCATCATTTATTCTCACTTGAGGACAAGGCACCATGAGACAGACGTGTACACGGACACAGACGTGCATCAGCTGGACAGGTGATCAGGGATGGTGCTGGTCTCCACAGAGAGCGGCTGCCCAGCAGAGGGGACACACGTGGAGATTCGGGGTGGGCCAGGCTGTTCAGGCTGCACAGGGCACAGGTGTCCAGGGGCAACCTCAGCCCACTGTCAAGAAGGTGAAATATGGGGAGGTGGGGTCAGAGGAACACAGATGAAGATGACAGCAGATTTGTCATTAAAAGCAATGCCAGACAAAGGACAGTGGAACAGCACCTTTAACGTACTGAAAAGAAAAAATACCACCAGTGCAGACTCTCAGCCCAGCAGAAGCATCTTTCAGCCATGAAGGCAAAATGGAGACTTTTTCAGACACACAAGAACCGAAAGAACTCATCACCAACAGATTTGTGGGACATTTTAAAGCAGGTCCTTCAGGCAGAAGGAGGATGACACCAGAGAGAAGCTTGGATCCACTCAGAGAAATAAAAAGCACCAGAAATCATAAGTATGTGGGTAAACCCAAAATACTCTTTCTTATTATAATGTAGCTTTAAAATAGAATTTAATGTTTATAATGAAAATAGTATTATATTGGGAGTTATAACATATGTACAAATAAAATCTATGATGACGTGAACGGCAAACATACAAGATGGGAGAAGACAAAGTATATACTGTTTGCTAAGGTTCTTACACTATATATGAGGTTGTACAATACCAGCTGAACACAGACAATGAATGATAAGGACCCATTAAAATAATAGTCACAGCTAATAAGAAAAGAGAGAAAGAAATTTAAGTGGAATAACAAAAATATTTAATTAACTGAAAATAGGCAGAAAAGGAGGAAAAAGAAATGAACAGATGGACAGATGAGACAAACAGAAAACAGCACCATGGTAAATTAAAATCCAGCCACATCAATAATCACGTTAATTGTAAATGGTTTGAACAGCTCAACTGAGAGGAAGAGATTTGGAAACTGGATTAAAAGGCAAGATCCAATTGTATGTTGCTTACAAGAAATCCTTTAAATAAAAGGATGCAAATAACGTTAAGAGTAAAATGATGGACAGTGATATAACAAGAGAATTAGATTCCCTGTATTACTATCAGACAAAGGAGACAGCAGACTCAGATGTCTTACCTGGGGAAAAGAGAATCTTTTTTAAGTAAGAGGAACAAAAGTTTCAATGTATCAAGAGGACATAACCTAAACGCATATGCACCCAGTAACAGATAAAACAAACACAAAGCAAAGCCTGACAGAACTGCAAGAAGTCCCATCCACAGCTGCAGTTGGAGACTCCAACACCATTCTCTCAGAAATTGATAAAATGAAGAGAGCAAGTCAGCAAGGGCAGAGAAGACCTGAAGGCAGCGATCAGCCAGCCTGATGTAACTGGCATTTATAAAACTCCATCCAGCAGCGATAGAACCTCTCCCTGGCTAACTCCTCCCAAATCTCCACGACTCCATCAGGCATTATCTCTACAGGCTGATCTCACCGACCTCAGGGCTGGGCCAGGCCGTGGGCACTATCACTGTTCTGGAATCATCTGGGGCTGACACAGTTACTCCTTTACCAGCCTCTGGGCACTTGGGGCAGGGTTACATCCCACCACATGGTGTCCCGCCCAGGGCCCAGTGTGGCCCAGATGCTCCATAAGCATCTGCTGGATGGAGCCGGGGTCGGTGGGGGGGGGGGGGACAACACCCGGCACGTGGGTGCAGAGAGAGCTGCCACAGGCTGTGCGCGCACTTCCCGGCAGGGTGACGCATCTGGTTTCCCTTGAGAGGGGGACATTCACTGACGTTCTGGTCTGTGGGCATTTCCCTGGCACCGTGCTGTGGCACACAGCTGTGATTCAAGCCGGAAGCATCGTCCCCAGGGAGGGATGTCTGTGGAGATGCACTCACCCCAGCACCCCAGGGGAGACCCCAGGCCTGGGAACAGACAACAGGATGAACACCACACACGGCACTTCGGATGTGAAAGCAGGGTCGTGGGCTGTGTAGCGTGCACTTCCTGCAACCCTGAGGACTACTTCACTGGCACGTGTGTGCAGAAAGGAGGCTTGGGAAGGGGAGTGACTGGAGGAAGACACGCGGCAGGCCTCAGCTCGGCCCAACCACCGGGAACTCCACGTCCATGCCGGCCCTCCCTCCGAGTGCCGAGAATGGCAGCTGCACAACTAGGAATTCCCTTCGGAACAAGTGTTCATCGGTAGAGAAAGAAACTGCCCTGCTACAATCAATTGTAATGGCCATCATTATTATGCACTGAGTTCAAAGAAAAAAATCACTGGAGCAAACAGCATTTCGAGAGTTACAGATGAAGAGGTTGAGGAAGTCATTAGGAGGGAAGAGCCCATGTTCACTTAGGTCTGCAGGACCAGCCAGCTCTCAGTAAATAACCCACTGAGTCTCTGGTCTGGAAATTCTGCGGTAGTCTGAGGCACGCTGATGCTTGCCTGCCGTGCTTAAATATCCGGGGAGGAAAATGGGCCCAGTTTTGAAATGTTCTCGTTTCGCAGTGTTTACAGGAAAGGGAGGAGTTTCTTGTTATACATCCTTGGAAAAATAGGTCAGTGTGTTCAGCGTCGGCAGCCCTTCCCGTGACAAGGGGGTCTCTCTGGCCCTGCACTCCCAGGAAAGCTCACTTCACGGTGAAGCTGGGTGTCCAATGGGTACCGCTGGCAAAAGGTCCCAGGGCAGGGTCAGCCACTGCACTTAGTCAGACTTAAAGGGACACCGATGCCAAGAGCAGCCCTTGTCAGCCCAGATGAGAGAAAAATGCCTGCTCTTGGGGGAAGTGGTGTCCCAGGCTGGGGGAGCCAAGAGCCGGGGCCTTAGTCCCACTCTCTGAGCATGAGATACAAAGCAGGCACCTAGTCAACAAGTCAGAAAGCCCATCTCACACCATCGAGACGGGTCCAGCTCTTCCCGGTTCATCCTGAGTGTGTTCTTCTCTAGCTGAGTAGCTACTCGTAACGGGAAGATCTTAAACCAGAAGGCCCGGGGTAGATGCAACCCAGGGACCAGCTGGCCTGGTCACCCCGGACAGCCAGCCAGAGCCAGACAAAACCAAGTTCGAGGCACAGTCCACCAGAGAGACTGTCCTCCCTTACCTGGCATGGCTTTGGCAAACTGCAGTGGCCAAACTCCCCTTCCAGGAACTGACCGGTGTGTGCTGGCCTCTTCCACTGGGATCGGCTGTGATCCAGGGCCCACCCGGAGGACGCTGCCTACGGGTTCCCTTGCCGCCTGCTTCTGGTGAGGCTCAGCCAGTGAGCAGCACCAGCAGGAGCTGGGAGGGGGAGAGAAGGGCGTGGCCGGGTCCCTCCCAGCCTGGTCACTGCAGGCTGCCGTGTCCCTCAGCCGAAGGTCGTGAATCCTGCCTGGTGGCCCACTGTGTCCCCAGTTGTGGACTGCCCCCCTGCCCCCGAGATCTGGGATGAGAACCCTCCACGTGGTGCCCCATGTCATACACAGCCTGAGATCAGCCTACATTCCCTGCACCTTTCAGATGCTCATCAGCTCCCTTGACCTCACCCGTCTGGAGCATGCCCTCTGCCCTCTGTCCTCTGCCCAGCCTGAGTGATACGTGCCTGAGGCCACTGTCACCTCCACCGCAGCCCCCTCACCCAGAGGCCAACCATGCCCAGGCTCCACAGGACAGTTCTAAGGCGCCCTCCTGGTGGCTCCCGTGACGGTGGAAGCCCTGCCCCCTGCCCTCTGCCCCATCATGCTCCACTGCTAGGCCGCCTTCCACAGACAGGGATGGGATCCTGCCATCCTGGCCCCAGGCTGGCAGCCAACCCTGCCCAGAGAAGGAAGGCTCTGACTCCTCAGTGGTCTCCCTGCTGCCCCTACCACCTGGGTCTCTGCCAAGCTCCCCATCCTGCCATACACCATGTCCTCTTTCCTCAACAGCAGCCCCTCACCCACCCTCGGTCACGTCTCAGCCTCCAACAGGCCCAGGGAAGCACAGGCTCTCCCCAGGACCCTGGCTGAGCACCGTGTGGACATGCTCACAGGGCTGTGGTCTGGCTCTGGCACTGATGAAGGCAGCGGCCCGGGCACCTTGAGGTGGTGAGGCAGGATCAGGTGTTCTCGCCTGCACGCTCTCCCCAGAGGCCCTGCCTGCGCCCCACACGGCTCAGACACCCCCTGGGCCTCCCTGCCTGCGGAGAGGGAGCCAAGGCGCTCAGATCTCAGCAGAATCCAGGTATGAAGGGAGGACAGTGCCGGGCCATAGGCCCCTCAGAATCAGGGGTCTCTCTGCCAAGGCCTGGCTTGGGGCTCCCACTGGCCACGCACGGGGAGTCAGTCTGTGCAGAATGGGTACTAACTTAACTCCAGGCTAAAGAATAAAACAGGCAAGACCTCAGGGACAGGAAGCAGATTAGTGGTGACTAAGGGCTGGGGGGAAGCTAGAAACGGGGAATGACTACTCGTGGGCATGAAGTTTTTGGGAGGATGTGAAAAATATACTAAAATTGACCGTGGTGATGGCTGCACAACCCCATGCATGTACTGAAAACCACTGAATTACACACTTTACGTGAGTGGGCGGATTTTCTGGGATCCACTGTGAATTACGTTTCAGTAAAGCTGCTACACAGAAAGGGTAAGTGAGCTGTTTTCTCCACCTACCGAGTCTGCACGTGCAGAGACAGATGCACACACACACACACACGTGAACACAAACACACATTTTCTTTCTGCTGTTTACCCAGAGTAAGGAAGTAATTCCTGATGAACCTCGATAGGAAACCTGCCCTGATGTGCAGACAGAAATCCACTTAGCACAGGGAACAGTGTTCAGTATCTTGTAATAATCTTTAATGGGAAAGAATATATGAATATATATATATATATGCATGGCTGGGACTTGATGTCATGTATGAAAAATTAATACATTGTAACTAACTATATACTCCAATTTTTTTAATTAAAAAAAAAGAAATCTGCTTAGCCAGCGCCTGTCTTTTACAGGTTTACTAAAATAGAGGGTAAACTGTCGTGTTCATTGATGTGGCCACTGCCTTCCGTCCCCACCACAGGTGGCACACTTCTCTGCCCCACCTTGCCCTCTCCCACGGCAAGAACATCCCAGCAGTGGCTGTTCTGAGGTCCCAGTGGGACCAAGGGACTGTCAGACATCAATAATGTAGTGTCTGCAGGGTGGTCAGCTGTGCTAAGCACCTACTTGGGTGCCAGGCCCACGGCCAAGCACGTTGGGAAGGGAATTACAATTATTCCTCACTGTAGGGGCTAATGGTATGTGTCAACTCACTGGGCCACGGGGTGCCCAGAGGGCTGGCGGACGTCACTGTGTGCCCACACAGGTGCGTAAGGAGAGGTTACACTGCGGGAAGAGGCTGCCCTCTCCAATGTGGGTGGGCGTCACACAATCCCCTGGGGCCTGAATAGAAGGAAAAGGCAGAGGAAGGTGAATTCGCTCTCTGCCTGAGCTGGGATGTCCAGCTTCCCCTGCCCTCGGACAGCAGCGCTCTGGTCCTTGGACCTCTGGACTCAAACTGCGTCCCATCATCCCTGTCCTCTCACTGCGGACAGCAGGCGGTGGGACCTCCCTGCCTCCGTAATCTCAGGGGCCGATCTCTGTAATAAACTCGCTCTTCTCTCTGTATCTGACTGGCAGCTTCTCTGCAGAACCTGACCCACACACCTACATGGAATTAGGGTCATCGCCCCAGCTGAATACGGACCAGAGAGGAGAGTCACACAGACCCTAAGCGGAGCTGTGCGATTCGGGATGAGGACCACCTAACCTCAGGCCCACAACCAGCCCGCCCCTCTGCGTATTCTGCCCCGGGAACATGGATGTCACATTGACCAGCTTCATGCATCTTCCTGAAGCAAGGATGCGGGCAGGCAGCAGCGGAAGAGCCTGGGCCCCCAGCAGCTGGGTCTGAGCCTGTCCCACTGCTGGAAGAGTGTGGGGTGACAGTGGGGTGCACCTAGCCAGCTGTGTACCCAGTCACCGGCTCCTCCCTGTGCCCTCTAGGCTGTACGTGGTCCCTGGTATGAGGACGCTATCACCCACCTCAAACCCGCTGGGATCCCCCCCAAGACAACCATTTTGGCTCTGGCCCTGGGCACATCACGTCCTTGTCTGTTTCCCATCTGTAACCCCATGTCCCAGGCAGGGCTGCCGTGAAGACTAAATGGAATGAAATGCCTCAGACACCGAGCTGCTTCTTCATGTGTCAAAACAAGGAGACTCTCTGGCAGCCCCCATTGTGCTGCGTGCCCTCCTTGCCATTTTTAGACAAGGAGACCAAGTGGAGGCAATCTGTCCTGAGTCAAAAAGTTTGCAAGTTGCACAGATGGAGTTCGAACCCTAGACCAGAGAACCAGAAGGCCTCAGTTCCGAGCTGGGGACGCAGAATGGGCAACAAGGGGACATGGAGCAGGTGGCCAGTGGACATGGAGTGGGTAACAAGGGGACACCCAGACACACCACAGCATGTGTGCCCTGGGTGAGGCCCGGAAGTGGCCCTAGGTAGGCCCTGCACGCCTGTGTGCTGGCTACAGGGCGTGAGCAGGGGCCCTCCTCTGGCGGTCATCACCCGCCTACCAGGGCCCAGGGCCAGGACAGCGCACAGGGCTGCCCCTCTCCATCTCCCTCAGGACTCTTGTGTCAGAATTTCCCAGCATGCACTTTAAAAATATCAGTTCCTGGCCCAACGGCTGACCTCCTGAATCTGGGCTGAGCCATGCTAGATTTGGCATCTTCAAGAGTTTCCCAAGACCCTGAAGGGACCTGCCGTCACGTCCAGCCCAGGGAGGATGAGCCCCTCTGTGCCGTCACCCCTCTGCCAGAGCGCCTTTGGGGACAGAAGCTCGCTGCTGGTGAAAGAGCTAAACTCTGACCGCCAGACGCGGCCCATCAGCTGTGCCCCTTCCTTCTTTCCTGTGGTCCTTCTCCCTGTACCTGGCACCGGCCTCCTTCACCCCGACGGTGCCGCTCACACGGCTGTGGCGTCTAGCCAGGAGCCCCCACCCGACACCTCTCCCGAGGGACCCCCTTGCCGACCCCCAGTGAAGCAGCGGGGCTCCTCTTACCTGCGAGGCCGAGACGTACTCCAGCCGCAGCCTGACGTCCAGCTGCCGGGCGTGCAGGGCCAGTGCGCATGAGGACAGCAGGATGGCCGTGATCGGCTGGAAGCTGCCCCCAGAGCCACTGCCGCCCCTTGCAGAATAGGAGGAGGAAAATCCATGTCAGTGCCAAGAACACAGGACCCATCCACAGAGGGCCCCTCAGGTGTGACAACCCCAGAGGCGCCTGCAACTGACCTGGGCTGAGAACCACTTCTCTTGGGGAAGCTCAAGGACCTCTGCTGAGCCTCCCTCTCCCTCCCTAAAGAGGGAAAACCCAGAGGTTTTCCAACTTTGCAGTAACTGTCCATTCATCGGCCATGTCTAGTTTATCTCACCAGCCGGCAAACCCCCTCCCTGCCTTCCCCACCCCCTGCAGGCGGCTTTTGGGGGCACCCTTCCTCCCTGAGGCCAGCCCTGCTGGGGCAGCAGGTGTAATAGAAAAGAACACATCTGACTGCATATAAGATCTGTTCTTTTTCCTTTAACCCTGTGCTGTTTTCCAGGCTGTCTTACCTGCTCTGCCCCTTTTGTGAAACAATGTTGACTTCAGCCTGAAATTGACAGGAGAGCCTGTTCTCAAGGCTGTCGGCCTTAAGGATATGAACTCTTTTGCTTTCCTTTACACACAACAAGTTGCAGAATAGAAAGTAACATTTGTTTTCTTAGAGGTTTTACAGGGGCTCCATGAGCTGACCCACAACTGCAAAAACAAAGTATTTCTGCACCAAGAAGTTTGCACCAACCACCTACAACCCCTCTCCTTTTTAGTGTAAAAGGAGCCTGAATTCTCACTCGGAGAAGGTGGCTCTCCAGGACATTAGCCTGCCATCTTCTCGGTCAGCTGGCTTTCTAAATAAAGTCACCGTTCTTTACCCGACACTGCGTGTCCCGATTTCCTGGCCTGTCGTGCGTCTAGGGGAATTGAGTGTGGACTTGTAAACACAGGGAAGGAAGGCCAAGTCAGGACTCTCACCCTCCTGAAGGATCCCCTCTGCCTTTGCTCAGAATACCACCAAGGGGTTGCTGGGACAGTGGACAGAAAAATGAGGCTGCAACATGAGCATGAGCACTGGGCCTGGGTGGGAAGGATGAGGGGGTGTTGCACACCTGGCCTCCTTCCGAGTCACATCACACCCGTGTCCACAAGACCCAGGGAGGCCTGGAGCCCCACACAGCAGAGCACATCCAAACCTGCAGATGCCTACTGACCGGTCCAGTGTGCACCCCTCTGGCGCCCTCCTCTCCGCTCCTCCTCCCTCTACCCCACTGGCTCAGCCCTGGTCCCAGCACATCCCCACCCAAGGCCAGCACTGCTGCAGTAACACCCTCAGCAGGCTGCCCAGCCTCACGTCCTCACGACTGCATGCCTGGATGGTGCAGCTCTGCCCCTTTCCAGCCCTCACCACCGACGCTCCAGCCGCCTGCTCGCCCGCCTTCCACCCCCCGCCCTGCAGAGCGCCTCCTCTGGTCACGGCATCCTGGCTTCCAGGACCGACAGGGATCCCACCCCTTTGCTTCACCAGCTTCTCCTCTTGTTCTAAGAATGTTTAGTTGTGCCTATGTTGTCCCAGGCCCTGCTCCTAGTACGTGATGAGTATCAGCTCCAATTCCCATCCCTTTCACAGACAGAGACACGAAGGCCCTGAAGCTGGCAGCCCCTAGTGACGACAGCCAGCTGGGTGGGCGAAGGTCCCAGGTGGTCCCAGAGCTGCCACACCGGCCTCGATGCCCTGGCTGTGGCCACTTCCACGTCACAGAGAAAAGCCCTCTGTTGACTCCCAGGCTTTCTCGGGGATACACGGCTGCAATGGACCCCAACCCAGCCACATGCCCAGCCGTGCCGTCACCCCTCCCTTCCTCGGTATGTGCTGGGCCTCTGCTGGGCAGCTCTGTCCCACCTGCCAGTCCCCATCCTCCCCAGCCAGATCCTGCCATCCATGCCTGGCCCCACAGTCACCTCCTGTCGCCTGGCCCCAGTCTTCTGCACAAGGCCCGGTGAACTCAAAGCCCAGCTATCACGTCCAGGGCCTGGGGAGGGCAGCGTGTGAGCACATGGGTCGGCCCCTGAACACACGCCGCCTGCCGTCAGGACCGTGCGCTCCGCCCCAGCTGCTTCCTGCCCGGCAGCCGGGAGCGGGACCCGCTGCAGTGCTGGGTCAAAACCCCACACTGAGAAAAACGCTCGGGCCGAGGGAGGGCGAGGAGGGGAGAGTGGGCATTCAGAAAGAAAGGGGCTGGCGGAGCCCGGGCCCCCTCCACCGGGAGAACCGTTTGTCCACCGGGCACACGGGTTCCCAGCACTGGGGACAAGGGTGACAGGACTTAGGAACCAGCGTCTATTGGCCATGGTTTCATCTGGCAGTAGGCGAGTAGAGCCATCTTACCTGAAGTGGGAAACTGCAGCTGACCGAGCCAGAAGCCACCCCGTCTGTGAAATCAAAGAGCTGTCCTGTGGCTGTTTATTCAAACAGCATTTTTTCCTCAACTTCAATCAAGAGGGTACCTATGAATAACAAAGAATTTAAATAAATAAACCTAGATTCAATCTTCCCAAGAAGTACTTGCTTTCAACAACTTCACAAAGATAACACTGAGTCTGTCAGAAGTGACGAACGGGGGTCTAGTGGGGAAATGGGACGTTTGAAAAAGAAGGTTCAGGACATGTGGACGGTGTGCAGGACAAGGACAGAGCCCTCTCCCAGGCCTGGGCAGCATGGGGCCACGAGCTCAACCCTGGCTCCTAAGCCACGGAAGAGTCCTGGAGAGTGTGGAGGCCGCCGTCTACGACATGAACACCCAACAGGGCACAGGACCCTCCTTTTGGGGAGAACGGCATCACCCCTTCTGCTCATTTATTCAGTCACCATCCACATCCACCCGTCGGGGCGCGCTCCCAGAACTCCAAACAGCACCCCACACAGGATGGGGCCTTAGGAGCTTGTGCCCCATGGATGACTCTTTTCACCTGCCAGGAAGGTGAGGACAAACTGCCTCCACCTGTCCTGCCAAGAGGGCAGGCAAAGGCCACGCACCTACCTGTCCAGGTGATAGGCAGATGCAAGGCACATACACACATGCACCTGGACCAGGTGATGAGCAGGTACAGGACACACACACACACACACGTACCTGGACCAGCTGACGTGCAGGTACAGACACAGGACACCAGGAAGCAGATGTAGAACTCCAGGAGGAGCAGGATGGTCACACCCCTAGGACAGATGACACACAGTCCCTGCAGGCTGGGCCAGGTGAGGTGTGCCCAGAGGATGCCAGGGGCCCCGCCCTTCCTCCCCTGCCCCACCCGGGTCCCAGCCCCAGGGAAGCAGCAGGGGTGTCTGGGGAGCTGCCCGTGCTGGTCCTCTTCTAGGAGAGGAGCCCCTCCTGTGTCCGCCCTCACTTCCCCGCCACCCCAGGGTCCCTCTAGCCCTGGGAGTGCCTGAGAGACACTCTCCTCATGCAGGAAGGCCGAGGGCTGCACAGACCTGGCTGCTGCGCACTGCCCTCTTCCTGGGCCTCATCTGGAGGGGGCTTTTCTAGAAAAAGTTGGATCCCCAGGTAGGGCCATCCAGGTGGCCAGTGTGTGCAGTGTCTGGGGGTGGGGGTGGCTTCCATGTGTTTTGAATTGACTCCACTCGGAAGGTTCATTAAGAAAGTGGTACAATCATTTCTCGGCCTTTTGGCTGAGATCAAGTGTGAAGAAAGTGGTATATCTGGAGGAAATGTGGAGTTTTTCTGGGGTTTTTTTTATAAAGAACAAAAAATGTCAAACTCAATTTTGGGTTATAATGGTTAAATGTTATTAAAGTTATTGTATTTGTGTCCCTTTCCAGAGCTGACTTTTTCTTATTTTAACGTTTCTGAACATTTGTCAGCAAGCACCTGGAAACCAGGGTGCCCGTTTGGTCTGTTCCCTCTCGCAGCGGCTGTCATGACGCCCGTGGTGCGTGTTCTGAGGATGGAGGGGTCGCAGAACTGAGTATATTTAAAATCAACAGCTCAGAAGGAGCAGCCCCGCCCCGGCCAGCAGGCTCGCATGGCCAGCTCCTCCGGGAAACGGGGAACTGGTGTGCGGCTCAAGCTGCCCCCTGAGGCGGGGGCACCACGGGACTGTGACTGCGGGAGTCCAACCTGAACCTGAAAAGCGAAGGACGCTTGGCGACCTCTGACGGACGGACCCAGAATAACACTTACTGCGAGGTTATTAGCAGATGGGCAAGGCCAAACAAGGCAGCCAGAATCAGGGCCAGAGCGAAGGCGCTGGTGAAATGCTCGCCCTGAAGCTGGTGGTACAAGACACAAACCCCGTCAGGGGCCCTGGCTTCCCAGACACACCAGGCTCTTCCCCAGGGCGCGGGGATGCCCAGAACCACTGCAGTGCTGAGAATGGCGGCACCCACGCTCACAGGATGTCCCAGGGCCTCAGACTCCCACCACCTCTGACCCCTCCCAACCCCGGCACCCACCTCTCTCACTCAGCCTGCTTGTACTTCAGGGTGGAGACATGCAGGTCGGCCATCTCGAGCTCCATCTGGCGGGCTTCCAGAAGGTGCCGTTGTACCTGCTGACGCATGTCCCAGGGGTGAGGTAGACAACATTTGTAGAGAAAAATGAGCAGTTTCTGAGCTTTTCTGAAGTTGTTCTCAACACCTTCCGCTGCTGATCATGGGAAGAAAAGAAGGAATGCTGTCAAACTCTCCACTTATCAAAGAAAAGAACTCTTATGGTCCCTCCTTCTGGATCCTCGCCCACTGCAGAGTCTGGGGGGCCTGCTGTGGGGATCTGAGATGCAACTGTGGCTCTACCACCTGCTGGCGGTGAGACCCCAGGTGAGTTACCTCAGCGTCAGTACTGGGGCCCTCATGTCTGTAAGTGGGGTCACAGCACCTGAGTGCTGGCACCGTGTGGAGGGTTTCTGGGCCCCACATGTGAGCAGT
The DNA here is from genome assembly GCF_048564905.1 of Vicugna pacos. Lineage (NCBI taxonomy): Eukaryota > Metazoa > Chordata > Mammalia > Artiodactyla > Camelidae > Vicugna > Vicugna pacos. The sequence goes on from NC_132989.1 coordinate 4,630,662, forward strand.
GGACGGTGTCCAGCACACAGCAATGAACCTGGTTCTTTGACAATATTCATAAAATCAATAAATCTCTAGCAAGCGTGACAAAGAAAAGGAGAGAAAGACACTAACAAGTTCAGGAAAGAAATGTGATTTTACCACCAATCCTGCAGACATGAAGAGGATGATAGACACCACGAACAACAGCACACATGGAAATCTGACAGCTCAGATCAGTGACCTACCCCTTGAAACACACAAACTACCGCAACTCACCCAACAGGACAGATCATTAGAATAGCCCTATTATTGCTAATGAAATTTAATTCATAATTTTTAAATTCATGAAAAAGTAATCTCCAGGCTGAGATGATTTCAGCAGAGAATTCTACCAAACATTTAAACAAAAATTAACCAGTGAAGCTAGAACACTCCCTTACACCATACACGAAATAAACTCAAAATGGATCAAAGACTTAAACATAAGACAAGATACAATAAACCTCCTAGAAGGAAATCTAGGCAAAGCATTATCTCACATACATCTCAAAAATCTCCTAGGCCAGTCTACCCAAGCAATAGAAATAATAGCAAGAATAAACAAATGGGACCTAATGAAACTTAAAAGCTTCTGCACAGCAAAGGAAACCATAAGCAAAACAAAATGACAACCTACGGGATGGGAGGACATTTTTGCAAAAGATGAAACCGACCAAAGCTTGATCTCCAGAATATATAAGCAGCTCATATGACTTAAGAAAACAAAACAACCCAATCCAAAAATGCGCAGAAGACCTAAAGAGGCAATTCTACAGTGAAGACTACAAATGGCCAATAGGCACATGTGAAAATGCTCACTGACACTAATTATCAGAGAAATGGAAATCAAAACTACAAAACACCAGTCAGAATGGCCGTCACTTCAAAGTTCACGAATGATCAATGCTGGAGAGGGTGTGGAGAAAAGGGAACTCTCTTACACTGCTGGTGGGAATGTACTTTGGTGAAGCCATTATGGAAAACAGTATGGAATTTCCTCAAAAAACTAACAACAGACTTACCTTATGATCCAGCAATCCCACTTCTGGGTATATATTCAGAGGAAACCCCAATACAAAAAGGTACCTGCACCCCACTATTCATAGCACCACTATATATAATAGCCAAAAGCAACCAACGTGGAAGCAACCTAAATGAAGAAACAGGTGGCTGGATGAAGCTGATGTAGTATATTTATACAATGGAATACTACTCTGCCATTTAAAAGGTTAAAAGAATGCTATTTGCAGCAATAAGGATGGACCTAGAGATCGTCATTCTTAGTGAAGTGAGCCAGAAAGAGAAAAATACCAAATGATATGACTCATATGTGCAATCAAAAAAAAGATGACACTATGAACTCATCTACAAAACAAACAGGTTCGCAGACTTGGTTAACAATCTTATGGTTACCAGGGAAAGAGAGTGGGAAGGGATAAATGTGGGAGTTTAAGACTTACAAATGTTAGCCACTAAATAGACAATAATTTTTTTTAAGTTTCTTCTGTATAGCACAGAAATCTATGTTCAAAATCTGTTACTAACCTATACTGGAAAAGTTGCTACAGCCACCAACTGAGGAAGCAAGAGAAGAAAAAAGGAGAGTGAGTTACCCTGGGCTAGAGCCGGGTCCTCCTAAAGTCCTTTCCTGCTGCTAACGCTGCCCTCTGACCACACTGCACCCTCCTCCCAGTAGCAGGCTGACATGAACACATGCTTCCTGTGAACCTGGGGCAGCAGAGGCCGCCCCCACGACAGGCCCCGGGCAGATGGGAGCAAGTCCACCTGCCCCCTGCCGCCCTCTAACCGCACCGCACCTGCCTTCCAGAGCCAACTGACCTGGAAGTGTCCCATGAACTTGGGGCACTGGCGGGGAGAGGGGCGCTGCCCTTGGCGAACCGGTTGATTTGTCCCCATCTTCCCCGCGGCATGGCCTGGAGGCAGCCTCTACTGTCCCAGGCACGTCCCCAGGTCAGCCCGCTCCCGGGAGGCGGGCCCGGTGTGGTCGCAGGCAGCAGAAGCAACCGCGGGTTTAGGGATCTGCCCATGCGAGTCTATGGATTTGCTTCAAACTCCCCTGCAGTCTGTCCTGGCCTCGGCCTCTGCTACCCCCGGGTCCGTGGGACTCAGTTTACAGATCAGCCTGCTCCTGGGAGGCGGGAGCTGTGCTGGCAGGGGATGGAGGCGGCGATGGCGGGACTGGGGCTGCCCTGTGTGAGCGCGGGGATTTGCTTCCCGCTGTCGCTACCGCTGTCCCTCCACTCACCGCACCGCGCCCTCCTCCCAAAAGCAGACTGACCTGTAACCTGGGTCCTGCAAACCTGGGGCTTTAGAGACAGCCCCCAGGACAGGCCGTGGGGTAGATGGGAGCAACTCGACAGCTCCCAGGAGCAGACCCCTCTCCCTGCTGCTGCCGCGAATACCGCTGGCCCCGCACCCTGGCGGCCCCGCACCCGCCTCCCGCAGGCAGGCCATGACCTGAGGGCTGGTGGGAAGTGCTCCAGGGCCGTCCGGCGCCCTCCCACCTCCCGGGGCTGCACCCGCTTACCCAAACCCGGGTACAAGGGGCAGCAAAGAAACGGGGTTCAGGGGCTACTAACTGGGGGAAGGCACCACGAACCATGGCGGCGACCTCGCACCCGCCTCAGGGTCATGACGGGACGCGCGGCCAGGACCTCTCCCCACGCCCCCCTCCCTGTGCGCCTCCCCAGCTGCGCAGCCCAGGCCTCACCCGGCTCCCCGACCTGCGCGCCCCCACCAGCGCCCCCTTACCTGCCCGGCGACGGCAGCGGAGGCGATGGCAAGCGGCGGCCCAGACCCCAAGCCGCGTTCCTCCTCGGGAGCAGGTCCAGGGGGGCCCAGCTCCCGTCCGGCTTCCACACGCGCCAGGCGGGGTCCGGCATCTGCGCGTCCGCGCCTCCTCCCGCCCGCAGCGCGGAAGCTCGGGGTGGGGCTCCCGCTGTCCGGTTCTCTGCCACCCGGGCCGGGCGGGGCCTGGCGGTAGGGCGGTAGAGCGCGCCCACCCCTCTGCCCGCCCCGCCGGGTCTCCATCCCCAGCGACCCCACCCGTCACCGACTAGGTCCTGGCACTCAAACAGAACCAGCACCGGCCCTGGGCCAGGCCACACACCCCAGCCCCACTCCCCTTGCTTGCCCCGTCACCCCCAGTCTCAGACTGCACCCCCACACGCCACCCTGCTAGTACTCACCTGTGGCCCTCACACCCCAAGCACACTCCTCATGCCTCACCGAAGGACCCCCCCCACATCCTGATGCGTTCCCCTTCACCCCTCAGCCTGTCCTCCTTCACCGCGGGATCCCCCTCACTCAGAGGGCACCCCTACCTGGAGCTGACACCCTCACCCCTTACCACGCGGGTGGGGAGAGGAAGTCCGGGCTCTGGTCACCATGGTGACTGCCACCAGCGGGGATCTGACCTAGTGAGGCACAGCACAGTCTGAGGCTACAGGGCGCAGCAGGCCAGGCAGGAAGCAGTTCCAATTCCAGCTCAGGCACTCTAACCTCCACGCCCTGCGCCTCATCTGAGCCTGGGGGTCAGGGTGGTCCCAGGCTGCCTGCCACTGGCCTGTGGGCCTTGGGTGTTTGATGGCCCGGATGGTGATCCGGACCCTGAGAGCGGAGACACAGGGACCTGTGGGGGTGTGAGGGTGCGGCTGAGCCCGGGGATGGACAGCAGGCAGTGGGCTGTGTGAGTCGGGCTATGTGCTTGGCCTGCGCTCAGCCCAGGTGGGTGCAGGGACTGCATTCATTCGCGCCGGGGCAGTGGGGAAAAGGACAGGAGGTTTGAAAGTGTCCTTGTTAGGAGCCCAAGGCTAGAGAGCCAAGCAGGCAGCTGTGCTGGCCAGGCCACCTTGGAACCCACCACAACGCTGGTCCCTTGCATTGGGGAGACTGTTGACGGGCCAATGAGAAGTCCCCTGTCCGCCTCTGCCCCCGACATATAGTTTACAAGCAATTGAAGGGACTTTGACAGGTCATTTTAATCACCGATAATGGTTACTTTCTCTGTGGGAGATCAGGTCCACAGTCATGGTGAACCTGGCAGGCCTCCTGCCCGAACCCCAGCCTGGGCAGAGGAGGACCCACCTGGAAACCACCTCTTACCTCTCACCAAAAGGCACTGTAGTAGGAAAAAACAAATCTGACTCCCTATTAAATCTGTTCCTTTTCCTTCTACCCTGTGCCCTGTTTTCTAGGCTTAGTCTCACTAGCCCTGCAGCTTTTGTAAAACAATGTTGCCTTTAGCCTGAAATATACAGCACAGCCTATTCTCAGGGCTCTGACCTTTAAGGATATGAACACTTTTGCACTCCTATACAGATAACAAGTTGCAGAATAGGGAATAACCTTTGTTTTGTTGGAGGATTTACAGGGGCACCATAACCTGACCCACAGGGACAGCTGCAAAGGATTCCAAAAACAAAGAATTCCTGCACCAAGAAGTTTGCATCAACCAACCACAGCCCCTCCCCTTTTTAGTAGAAAAGGAGCCTGAAGTCTGACTTGGGGAAGAGGGTTCTCCAGGACATTAGTCGACTGTGTTCTTGGTCTATAACTGTCCACGTGGGTCAAGTCATGGTGCCCCTGTACAACCTCTAACAAAACAAGTTATTTTCTATTCTGCAACTTGTTGTTTTTATATCAGTGCAAAAGTGTTAATGTGCTTAAAGATCAGAGCCTTGAGAACAGGCTCTCCTGTTTATGAGACAGACAAGACTAAGCCTAGGTAACAGGGCACAGGGTTAAAGCCACAGGAAGAGATCTAGTATGGAGTCAGATTTGTTCTTTTCTATTACGTATCATCTATTTTTATGGTTTAAGTTTGCAAGAATTAAGTTTAGCCTTTTCCCACTTTAAACTGTGCAGTTCAGGAGCATTAAGTGCACTCGCAATGCTGTGGGATCAGCACCCCTGTCTGGGTTCAGACTCCTTCCTTCCTCAGAGTAAAACCTTGTATCCGAAGCACACTCCACATCCTCCCTCCCCTAGCCTGTGACAAGCCCTCATCCCCTTGCTCTCTCTGTCTTTACCTATCCTGGAGGTTCCCTATCAATGACATCATATAAAAGGTGGCTTTTTGTGTCTGCCCACGTCTCTTAAGTTAGGACAGGTAAATCTTTTTGTTTTTACGTGAACTAGCATTTTGTATTTTGAAAGGAAGCTCCAGATGGATTAAAGATGAGATATACTAAATGAAGCCCTTTTAGTAACTGTGCATAATCTCGGGGTAGGCACTGTTGTTCTAAGTGTGAAACCAGAACCAAAGGAAGATGCTTAACTCTTCCTGTGGCAAAATAAAACCAAACAAAACCAAAAAACAAAGACCAGAAAAGACAGCTCAAAAGACAAACCACAACCTGAAAAAGCATTCCTCTTGACGCAAGGTCAGAGAAAGGTGTCACACCCATGTGGTCTAAACACCTCTCGAAACCCAGTGTTCTGAAAAGACACAGAACACACACAGGCAGTTCCAACAAGAAGCAGTGCAGGTGGCCAGTGTGTGTTAGAGGTGCTTGGCCTCTCGGGTGAGGACACAGGCAGACAGACACACTGTGGGTCTTTAGCCTGGTGACAACCAGCCCTGGTGACAACGTGAAGAGGCAGAGGCCCCAGCAGATCCCCTGGAGGGAAGAGTGAAAATACACTCCTCTCTGGGGGAACAGTGAGCAGGACACTTCAAAGGGCCACAGGTGCATCCCTTCCCCAGCAGTGCTGGTCCTTAGAGCTGATCCCACCAAAGTGCTTGCACAGCTTTCAAAGATGTGTTTTCTTCAGTAACATGAATTCAAAATAATATGTCATCAAGGCATTTTCAGAAGTACCTGCCCTGGGCCCTAAAAATACACACATAAAAATACATACATATACACATAATCGTATGCACATACGCATACAGGAAAGAGACAGGCTGAAACACAGAGGCAGAGGGAGAGAGAGAGACAAAGAGAGAGGCACTGAGAGACAGAGAGAGAAGGAACACTGGAGCTGGGAATGAGTGGAACTGACGCACATTGTCTCAAGTCAGTCTACATGTCAGAACCCGGTCCCAGTGTCCATCCACCCTGCAGGGGAGAGTGTGGGAATCACACAAGGACGTGTGACCAGAGGGCAAAAAAGCAGGGAGCCACTGTGGGGCAGCGCACCCGAGGCCGAGATGGGGCACTGGGCCTGAATCTGACACGACAGAATGACCTTGGAGGTCGCATGCCGGAACGGACGATGTCAGAGTTGTGTTTAATTTCAACCTGCCGAGCTGGGAAGCTGGGAAGCAGGCGGCAAGGAGGGTGACTCTCCCCAGAGCCCAGGGCAGACCCCGGCCTGTGTGGGGTATGCCCTGCTCCCCACCAGCCCTCTGTGGGGCCCTTCCTTTGCTAAGTCTGTGCATGAGCTCCCTGTGATGCCAGCCCGCAGAGGTGACAGGTGCAGTAGGTGTTAGTGGTTCTAGAGACAGGATGGCTTTCCTAGGAAGCAGGGTCCAGAATGATCCCCACTGGGCCGATGGGGGATTGGGGAGACCCTGAGAGGCAGGTGGCTTGTCCAGGGTGACAGCACTGCTGGTGGGGGAGCCAGGTCTGAACCCAGCTGTGTCCTCAGAGCTGTGGCCCTGGCTGCATCCAGGCCTCCCCAGGGCTATAGGAGGGGCCGAGTTGGTGTCACTGTGTGGACATGGCATGGGGTGGGAAGTGAGCCATCGGCAGCCCAGAGAGGCCCTTGGGGAGCTTTGTGTAAGGAGGAAGCTTGGGGAAGGGGACACCAGGAAGTGACCTCACTTCCCTGGCAACAGAGCCCAACAGAACTTGGAACCCAGGTCACCAGGCACCTGCTCTGTAGAGAAGAACCCTTCTCAACTGACTTGGCTGGTGAACTCAGCTCAGCTCAGACATGTTTTGTTGTGTCCCAAGATCCCGAGGTCGCGGCCCACGGAAATCCCGCAGCAACGGCCTTTGCCAACAGTGCCGACAGTGGGTCGGGTCTCACCCCAGGCGCCTCTGGCCTTTTGGCCAGACAGACCGAAAGGTAACACAGGGAGGCCCAGGGCAGGCCCGCACAGATCCCACCCGGGTGACCAAACGGCCCCTTCCTGACTGGTGGAGGGGGGGCAGTCATGTTGGGGGGGGGTCCTGCCTCAAGCAAGAGCAGGCTGAGGAAGGGTCAGAGGCCTGGGGGGCTGATCACGTTCACAACCTCGGTCCAAGCAGGCTGGCTGGGATGTGGAGAACCGGGGCAGGGCCCTGCTGCCCGAGGTGGCGCCCATGCCCTCTGGGTGTGTCTTTTGCCTCCCGGGTGGCTGAGATGACCAAGGTGCCAGTCTGATCTGGCAGCAGAGGGTCGAGTGGGGCAGAAGCAGGAGTGGTCCTGGCCGGGCAGGGCTCTGAGACCTCAGGGCTGGGCCGGCTGCCGGTCACTGTCATTGCAGAGCCAGACACCGCAGGATCCGGGGAACCAGGACACTCATGCCACCTCCCCAAGTGAGGGGCTGGTGTGCCACACTGTGGAAAGCCAGCACAGGCTCCAGAAGAGTCTGGGTAAGAAGGGCTCCCCACCACCACGGCCTACTGCCCAGACACCACCCAGGTCTCTCCCCAGGATTTTGCCCAGGGCTGAGGGGCAGCTCAGCACCCCCGGCTCTGACCTGGAGCACCATGCCCACCTCCCAGGGATTCAGGAAGAGGACCAGGAGCCCCCCGAAGCAGAGCCCAAAGGTGAGAAGGGCGGGGCTGGTGGGGGTGTGTAGGTGAGGGAGGGCGGAGAGCTGGGCCACACAGGGAGGCGTCCCCAAAGGCTGCTGTTGGGACCAGAGCAAAGACTGGCCTCAAACCACCTGTCTGGAAGAATTCAGTCACAGAACACATCCTATGGGCACTTGCTCGGTGGGAGCTGTCTGCAAAGCTCTGGGAAGGTTTCTGTCCTTGAAAAGGCACATAGAAAGGGAGGCATGTGGGTATCATTTTCCTTTCTCAAACCTGAGCACAACCACTAGAATTAAAGCTCTCTCCACGTCCAACAGTTACAGGCCCAGAGCAGGCAGAGGCAGGGGAAGACAGCACAGAACAAAAACAGGACCACCAGGATCCAGCAGGAGACCACAAGCTCCCTCCTGCTGCTCCTGCTGAGCCTGAAGATCCTGCAGCTCCTGCTGATCTAGTCGCTCCTGAAGGGCTTGCCGCTTCTGAAGAGCCTGCTGATCTTTCCGCTCTTGAAGAGCCTGCTGCTCTTGCTGATGTAGCCACTCCTGAAGAGCCTGCTGCTCCTGCTGATCTTGCCACTCCTGAAGAGCCTGCCGCTCCTGAAGAGCCTGCTGGTCCTGCTGATCTAGCCGCTCCTGAAGAGCCTGCTGGTCCTGCTGATCTTGCCACTCTTGAAGAGCCTGCTGCTCCTGAACATCCTGCCGCTCCTGAACAGCTTGCTGCTCATGAAGAGCCTGCCACTCCTGAAGAGCCTGCCGCTCCTGAAGAGCCTGCTGCTCCTGAAGTGCCTGCCGCTCCTGAAGAGCCTGCTGGTCCTGCTGATCTAGCCGCTCCTGAAGAGCCTGCTGGTCCTGCTGATCTTGCCACTCTTGAAGAGCCTGCTGCTCCTGAACATCCTGCCGCTCCTGAACAGCTTGCTGCTCATGAAGAGCCTGCCACTCCTGAAGAGCCTGCCGCTCCTGAAGAGCCTGCTGCTCCTGAAGTGCCTGCCGCTCCTGAAGAGCCTGCTGGTCCTGCTGATCTAGCCGCTCCTGAAGAGCCTGCCGCTCCTGAACAGCCTGCCACTCCTGAAGAGCCTGCTGGTCCTCCTGATCTAGCCGCTTCTGAAGAGCCTGCTGGTCCTCCTGATCTAGCCGATCCTGAAGAGCCTGCCGCTCTTGCTGATCTAGCCACTCCTGAACAGCCTGCCGCTCCTGAAGAGCCTGCTGGTCCTGCTGATCTTGCCACTCCTGATGAGCCTGCCGCTCCTGAACAGCCCGCTACTCCTGCTGAATTAGCCGCTCCTGATGAGCCTGCTGCTCCTGAACAGCCTGCCGCTCCCGCTGATCTAGCCGCTCCTGAAGAGCCGGCCGCTCCTGAAGAGCCTGCTGATTTTGCCACTCCTGAGAAGCCTGCTGCACCTGCTGATCTAGCTGATCCTGAAGAGCCTGCCACTCCAGATGATCTTGCCGCTCCTGAAGAGCCTGCCGCTCCTGCACCTGCACCTGCACCTGCACCTGCACCGCTGGGCATTGGAGAAGCAGTTCTGGCATCATCACCCCCTAGGGCTGAACCCCCTCTGCCCCCTCCTACACCTTCTCCAAAATACCACCATGAATCCCCTCCCCCACCTGAAGTTGACTTCACTACCCCTGAAGTTCTTTTTGTTTTGTTTTTCTTTACTTTACTTTGTTTGTTTCACCCCATGGTTGGCATCCTTTATTTTTCCGCTTCCTATTTCCTTTAATAAATTACAGATTTTTTCCCTTTTAAATTGTGCAACTCAGGAAAATTAAGTGCATTCACATGCTGTGCGACCATCACTACCATGTAGTTTTACGCTATTTCTTTCCTCATAATAATACCCTGGATCCAAAGTGCACACTCCCTTCCTTCCCCAGCCCCTGACAACCCCGAGTCCTCTTCCTGTCTAGGGGTCTTTACCTCTCATGGGTGTTCCCCATGAGTGAAACCATAGGAAGGGTGGCGTTTTGTGCCTGCCCACATGGTTTAAGTGGGGGCTGGTGAATTCTTTTGTTTTCACTTAAAATAGCATTTTCCACTTTTCACTTTACCTCCCCCCAGGAACTTCCTAAGAACATACCCCAAACAGGCTTGCACACGCGTCTCTGTCTTAGGATCTGCTTCTGGGGGAGCTCAGCCTGAGACAATCCCCACAGAGCTGATCACAGCACTCACGTGTTAACGCTGGCTTTTTGACTTCTCTATATATTACCTCATCGATGAAGTCACAAGTGATTTTAGGGAAGGAACTACACTTACTGCATCATAGTTTTCCTCACCAACTCCTGACCAGCACAGTTTTATGTAGGAGGAGGTGTGAGTCAACTTTCAGTTCCAACGTTTTATGTTGCAAGTTTTCACTTCTAACAGCTGGAGTTTAGGAAACGGGACACTCATGAGTTTACTGAAATGCATGTAAAGTATGTAAATATCATGCATATAAGGTATGTCACTGGAGCCCAAGCTCTGGTTTGGCTGACATCATTTTTGTACATATCCACCAAAGGGGGCGTCAGCTGGGAGAAGGCAGCCTACGCTGTCGGGAGTCAATGACTGAACATAAGGTGCAGGCTTATCCTTTTGAAGTGGAAGCTTGAAGGGTCTCTGGCTGTTACTTATAGCAGTTCACAATGTCACTGAGTCAGAGGGACCTTGGGACCATCTGGTGTCTGACCTTCTTCTATCCAGTTGGTAACTTGCAAAGAGGTCAATATAGTCTTAACATTTCAAGTAAGAATGTGAAAACACCTTGCTAAACCAAGTGAAGAATTGCCATCTCACCTGTAACACTCTGGGCCGTGTTCTCTCGCTGAAACCATCATGCCTGATGCAGAACCCATGGAGGTGGCAGAGTTCCACAACCCAGGGCTGCGGGTTTTATTGTATTTAGCTTTGTTTTCAGGACTATGGGCACCTGGTGCCACGCCTGGCACAGACGGATTCTCCAACAGCAACAGCAAAAGCAATGGCCCATGGTGCTCTGCATCTGGTACCACCAGCCAGGACCTGCTAAGGCCCCTCTTAGAGAAAATCAGCCACAAGGGGAACTCAGAGACCTGGGGTATCAGAGCGGCTGCCCGGGCTAGGCTTGCAGATGGCCTTTCCTGAAGGGTCCTTCTGCTCAGGGTCTCATGTTGGCTGGTACAGTCCTCCCTTCTTGTCCCTTTTATACACCAGCCTCTGAGTCCTGCCTTAAATGGCGAGCCAAAGAAAAATGTGGAAATGCCAGGAAAGTAAGTTTATAAATTTGTACATTAACATTTGCAATATTTTGTAACTTAAGGGACCAGATCTATTATCAAGTATATTTCTTTTTGAAACTTGAAGCCATCTACAGTAACATTAACATATTCATGTGTTAGAGAAACAGGTTACATATTGGAATTGAAATCAATCACTTAAGAGGAACAAAGAAAGAAACCAGAATAGTAATAAACACATTTCTTACATTAAACAGACTCTAGCATCAAAGTTAGTAAGAAAAGGCTAACACTTGTTAGAAACATCACTGTAACACAGAAGTAACGTCACCTGTGGCGCTAGTATTAGGGAACAGCAGGTACTTTATAACTTGGGGATTTCCTAAGCAGGGCTCAAAAAGTAAACTTAAGGGGAAGAACGGTGGACTTGACTGCAGCAAAATGAGAGATTTCTGTAACGGAGCTGGCAGTCTGCGAGAAGTACCGGTAGCCTCTCAAGTCAAAAGGGATAAATACCTAGAACGAATAATGAACTCCTGCAAATCAGGAAAAAGAAAAAGACAGCCCAATAGGACAAATAAAACACAAAAAACAAACAAGTAAAAAAACCAAAGCAACAAAACCCCCCAAAACAAAACCAGAACAGGCAACCCACAGAGCAAAACCTGTGGCCTGGGACCAAAAAGCAGATAAAAGGCATCCGATGCCCCATCTCACAATCAATCAAAACTGATAATAAAAATACCACCAAGATGTCACTTAACATCTACCAGAATGACAAACCTAAGAAGTCAGATAACACCAATTTACCTCATGCTCAGGAGGAAGCTGAGACCTGGGGACGTGTCCACACACCCTGCCACCCACACTCACTCCCAGGGCCATACTCAGCTGTACCCTCCATGTCTCACAGAGACCTGTAAGAGGACCTGAAAGTCACATTTGCCAGGAAAAGCAAGGGTTTCACGGCATCTTGTGGATGCTACAAACACGATGCTGCATAGTTTCCACAAATCTCAGGACCCAAATGCACATCTGGATGGTGGGCTGGGAAGACCTCGATTAAATGCCAAGAAAACCAAGAGTGATGTGGGGTCGGGGTGGAGGGATTGGAGACACACCAGAGTAGGCAGGGATGATGCAAGTTAAGACCCTAAAGTGCTGGTGCTCAAATCAAACAGAGGAAAGGGGTAAAAACACCTAACCTGGAGCCTTCCTTTGTTCTGAAAGTCACCCAAACCATTTCTGACTTATTTGGGAACGCACACAGATCTCAAGTGTATAATAAGCCTGAGTGATTTGAGATTCACAGGGCAAGTACTAAGGAAAACAGTCTGAAGTTATTTCTCTTTACAAGCAAGTGGGCGGGTGCTAGTGAGCTGAAGCCAGCAGCCGCTCCACGTGACACATCACGCTGGGTACAGATCATGGGCCGCCGAGCGTGGCTGTGAACTGAGCGGCCTTGCACACAGGCTGCTCTGATGATCACTCACCTGCAAGGAAGACTGAGTAGCCCTTCTCTGCTGGGGAAGCGGCTGCAGTGCTTCCGAACATACAGGCATCCTCTAACAACTCGATCTTCTTACTGAACTGCACTTCCAAAACGGGGATAACCTCTGGCATCTTGGCAGATATCAGACGATAAGCTATGTCTGGCTTCCCAATGAACCGTTGGCGGATGCTGACTTCATAAGGTGTGTGAACCTTGATGTCATCTACATGTTCTCTTTCAAACCTGTGCATGAGCAAGGAGTCTGAGTCGTGGATTTCCAACCCAGAAACAAGGACGGTGAACTTTCCTGGTTTAACCCGAGATTCTGTTCTTTGGGAAATAACAGCAGGAATTCTGATCACTATCCCTTCTTTTCCAAAAGCTTTGGAACTAGCCACGGAGGCGCCCGCGCTGGGTTTTGTTTCTGATGGCACCTTCCAAAGCCTGGAGCTAAAGGGCCACCAAGAAGGAGATTCCAGCTCTGTCAGCAACCTAAAAAAGCAAACGAAACATAGAAACTAGTCAATCAGTTGTTATTTATTTTTTTGAAAATTGCTTTGACTTTTATAAAGAATGTTACCATTTTCTAGTTTTCTTTTTCACAAACACTCTTTTCCACCTCAGAAAGAGCAGAAATTATCATCCCTGTGCTTTAGAGAAGAAAACTAAGGCCAAGAGCAGTGGGATCTTTTGCCTGTAGATACACAGCTAATCCAAACTGCAGACACACAACTGAAACACACAGCTTCTGACTACAATGTTGCTCTTTTCTCTGGCCAAAATAAATCTTGGTCTTAGTCTCTACAGAACTGTCTAATAGCACTTTCTGCAGTAATTTGTATTGCCTAATACAGTAATGGGGACATGTGGCTGCTGAGCACCTGAAATGCAGCTGCTGCAATGATGGACTGAGTTTCAAACTTAATTTTAATGTGGCTAGTGGCTACCATATTGGACAGCACAACTCTAACCCCTAATAGCATCAAGAAATACTATCTAAAAAGCCAATGAAAGAGGAAAAAGTAGAAGCAGGAAAGGAAAAGCAAAGGAGTAAAGATCAAAGGGAATAAACAGAAAACAAGAAACAACAAGGTGGAATTGTCTCAACCATATTAGTCAAACTAAATGTAAGTGGTCTAAATTCTCTAATTAAAAGGCAGATTGTGAGTCTGGGTAAAGAAGCAAGACACAGCTATATCCTGTTTACAAGAAACAATGTGAAATACAAAGACACAGATACACTGAAAGGAAGGGAATTGGAGAAAAGATATGTGAAAAGTAAACATTAAGACATGGGGCGTTACTGGGGACAAAGAGGGACAATGCTTAATAATAACAGGGTCAATCTAAAAGAAAATTTACTGATAGTAAATACGTATGTATCCAATAACAGAACTCCAAAATTCATTAGCAAAAACCGGCAAAACTAAAAAAAACAGATAATCATCATTGTAGATTTTAACAAATTTCTCTCCATGATTCATACATCAGAAGATAAAATTACAACGAATATAGAAATTTTAAACAACCCTATTTAACCAACTCAACCTGACTGATATTTACAGAAAACATCATCCAAATGGTGAATGTACACTCTTTTTAAGTGTATTCAGAACACAAACAATAACAACAAAGAGTATTAAAGAGTGGACAAGATGGCAGAGTAGTGAGACCCTGAGCACACCTCCTCCCACGGGCACACCAAAATCACAACTATTTACAGAGCAACTATCCTGCTGAGAAGGAACTGAAGACTAGCAGAGGCGATTTTCCACAACTAAAGATATTAAGAAGGAACTACAATGAGATGGGTAGGAGGAGCAGAGGTGCAGTATATTTTATGGCCCAAATCTCCAGGTAGGCAACTTACAAACGGGAGGATGATCACAATTGCAAAAGTTCTTCCCAAGGAGTGAGGGGCCCAGACCCCACACCAGGATCCCAAGCCCAGGGGTACTACACTGGAAGGTGAGCCCCTATAATGTCTGACATTGAAGGCCAGTGGAATTTGTGAAACAGAGAACTGGAGGGCTGTAGCAAGCAGAAAGTCTGCCCTTAAACAACACAAGCAAAATCTCAGATGCTCCCAGACCCAGCACAGAGGGAGTAATTTGAAAGGAGCCTAGGTCAGACCCACTTTTTGAACTTGGATAAGCCTGACACAGAGGTGGGAGGCCAGCAGAACTCCCCCTGGGGACACAGGTACGGGTGGAAGCCATTGATGGGAGCCTGTTCTCCCACCCTGGAGGGCACTGGTGCTGGCAAGGGCCGTTCTGGAGTCAAGACTATCTGCACCGGGACCAGGCCCTGTCCACCAGCAGGCTGGCAGAAGTCCCTGGGCACCCTGTATGGAGCAGCCAGTCCCATGGGGAAACAACTCTGCCTGCCACCCGCAGACCCATGGCCCTGTAGCCAGCCACACAAGGACCTGGCACTGCTCACCAATAGACTGGGGCCAGCCCTGGGACCCCAGGTCCTACAGCCAGCCACACTGGGACTGGCCCTGCCCACAGGCAGGCCGACATCAGCCCCAGGAGTTCCAAGGCCCTTGCTCCACACACTAGCAAGCCAGCACCAGCCCTGGGACTTGCCGGCACCTACAGCCAACAGTCCCAGGACCCCCCAGGCCCAAAGCCAACTGCACAGTGAGTGGGTTACCCACCAGCAGGCTGAGACAAGCCCTAGGAACCCCTGGGGCCACTCAGTCAGCAGCTCTAGGACCCAGACTTGCCCATGAGTGGCCAGCAGGCTCTGCATAAGGAAAGGCTTGGCAGCAGCTAACTGGACAAAGACCAGCCCTTCCTGCCTGCACACCCACAGCAGCTGGCCCGGCCATGACACAAGAACCCGCTCACATGATGAGGGGGGCACCCCTAGATTATGTAACTCAGGTGACCAGAGCGGGGTGTGCTGCTGGGCCCCAATGTCTCCCACACAAACCTAGTTCTACAAGATCAGAAAACATAACCGATCTACTTAATTCATAGAAATAAACACAGAGAATTAGGCAAAAGGAGGCAAGAGAGGAATATATTCCAAACGAAGGGAAAGATAAAATTCCAGGAAAAGAACTCAGTGAAGTGGACATAAGCAATCTCCTAAAGAGTTCAAGGTAATGATCACAAAGAAGTTCAGCAAACTCAGGGAAAGAATGAATGATCATAGCAAGGAGTTTAAAAAGATTTAGAAAATATAAAGAAGAACCAAACAGAGATGAAGAATTCAGTAAGTGAAATTTGAAAATATACTAGGAGGAACCAACAGTAGAACAGATGATACAGAGGAACAGATCAGAGATCTGGAAGACAGAGTAGCTGAAGTCACCCAAGCTGAACAGAAAAAAAAAGAAATTTTAAAAAAGCAAGGGCAGTTTAAGATACCTCTAGTCTTATACCACAACACTGTGAGACTAGAAATCAAGTATAAGAAAAAAAAAACTGCAAAAAACACAAGCACATAGAGACCAAACAGAACGCTACTGAAAACCAATGGGTTACAGGAGAAATTAAAGAAGAAATTAAAAAATGCTTGGAGACAAAAGGAAACAAAAACACAACAACCCAAAATCTATAGGATGCAGCAAAAGCAGTGCTAGGAGGGAAATTTATAGAGATACAGGCCACTTCAGGAAACAAGAAAAAGCTCAAGAGAATAACCTAACTTTACACTTGAAGGAAGGAGAAAATGAAGAACAAACAAAACCCAAAGTTAGAAGGAAAGAAGTCATAAAGATCAGAGTGGAAATTAATGAAACAGAGACAACAACAAAAAAACACACAATAGAAAAGGTCAATGAAACTAAGAGCTGGTTCTTTGAAAAGATAAAATTGATAAACCTTTAGCCAGACTCATCAAGAAAAAAAGGAGAGGACCCAAATAGATAAAAACAGAAATGAAAAAGGGGAGGTTACAATTGAGACCACAGAAATGCACAGAATCATGGGAGATTACTACAAAAAATCATATGCCAATAAGATGGACAATCCAGAAGAAATGGATAAATTCCTAGAAACATACACTCTTCCAAGACTGAGTCAGGAAGAAATACAAAATATAACCAGATCAATTACCACTAATGAAACTGAATCATTAAAAATAAACAAACAAAAACCAAAAAAAACTCCCAACAAACAAAAGTCCAGGACCAGACGGCTTCAGAGGTAAATTCTACAGAACATTTAAAGAAGAGTTAAGGCCCATCCTTCTCAAAGTATTCAAAACGTTAAAAAGGAAAGAATGCTTCCCACCTCATTCTACAAGCCCAGCATCACTTGATACAAACCAAACAGATGCTTCAAAACAAGAAAACTACAGGCCAGTATCACTGAGGAACAGAGATGTAAAAATCCTCCACAAGATACATTCAGAGCAAACTTAACAACACACTGAAAGGACCAAACTCTGTAATCAGCTGGGATTTACCCAGGGATGCAAGATGGCTTGATATCCACAAACCAGTCACTGTGCTGCACCACATTAACAAATCAAAGACCAAAACTTGTACGAGCATCTCAACAGATGCAGAAAAAGCTTTTGACAAAATCCATCATCTATTTACGATAAAAACACTCAACAAAGTGGGTATCGAGGGAACATACCTTAACGTAATAAAGACCACGTAAGACAAACCTACAGCCAACATCGCACTCGGCAGTGAAAAGCTGAGTGCATCTCCTCTAGGATCGGGAACAAGACAAGGATGCCTGCTCTTACTTCTCTTCTTTGAAGAAGTGCATTCTTTTTCTGTTTATCATATCTGGGATTGAGTCCTGAAGAAGCCAGAATCCCAGATAAGCAGACAAAAATAAATACATAAAAGAAAGCCTGCTCTCTCTACCCTATAGACAAGGGGAAACCTGCTGAGAGAGAACTTTCAGTCAATAACAGCTCTACTCCAGCCAAACTCCCCCCAGAGAAGTGCAACTCACTACTGCCTTCATCAGCAAACACCACAGAGGAGCCTCAACATGGACACTCACCAAGCTGCTCTCAGGCTATGTCCTTCCCCCTAACTGGGGCAGAGTCAGAGAAGGCCATGTGAATGGCCTAGATGCCCACCCACATCTAGCTGTGCTGAGGGGAACGTCTCTCAACTAGCGTGGTGTCAGAGGAGGCCATGCGAGGGGCCAGCAGTATAAGGGAAATCTTACAAGACAGTAGAGGCCAAGAGGGGATGGTGACAAGACAGTTCTCATCCTCCCAGTTAGGGCAGTGTTGGCAGAGGCAGATGGGGAAGCCTGAAATTCCACCCCTAGTCAGTAGTAGCAAATATCTTTCCCAACTCAAGGCATAAATGAGGGCCAGGTGGACAATCTGGATTCTCATTCCCACGTGACAGGAAAAACAATTAGCTTCTAATTCCCAAGAGCACTATGTCAGGGGAAGACCTGCTAAAATAAAAGATAATGTCCAGAGTTTCCTTTAAGATAATACCCCAAATGTCCAGGATACAATGAAAATTCACCACCAGACCAAGAACCAGAAAAATTTGAACATGAGTAAAAAAAGACAAGCAACAGATGCCAAAACCAGGAAGAAATTGATAGAATACCTTGACGAGGATTCTAAAGGGGCCATCATAAAGATACCTCGACAATTATGAACATGCTGGAAACAAATGGAAAGACAGGAAGTCACAGGAAAGAAACAGAAGACACAAAAGTAGTACCACACGGGACTTAAAGCACTGAGAAATACAGTAATATTAAAAAAAGAAAAAGTCTGGACAAGATAAACTGCATGCAGCATAGCTTGACAGATAAAAGAATCAGTGAAATTAAAGATCAAAGGATAGAAATTATCCAAATTGAACAACAGAGAGAAAATTTAAAAAAAAAGAGTTTAGTGTCTGAGTGATTAAAATGAAAGATCTAACATTTATATCATCAGCATTCCAGGAGGAGATGAAAAGAATATGGAACTGAAAAAGTGTTCAAAGAAATAATGGCTGGTGATTTCCCAAATCAGGCAAAAATGCATAAACCCTTAGATTAAAAAAAAAAAAAAAGAATAGACCCACACAGGATAAAACCAAAGAAATTAACGTAAAGATACATTAGACAAAGGAAAAACCCTGACAGCAGCAAGAGAGACAGGAAACCTTATTTACGTAAGAAAAATAATTCAAATGACAGTGGATATTTCATCAGAAACCATGCAGGCAGAAGGAAGGTATATAATGTTTTTCCAGTGCTGCAAGAAAAGAGCTGTCCATTCAAAATGCTTTATCCAGTAAAACTATCCTCCAGGAATGAAGAGGAAATCAAGCTATCCTCAGAGGAAAGGAAACTACAGAGAATTTGCTGCCAGCAGGTCTGCCTTTAAAAAATGCCTCAAAAAAGGGACTGATGAGGACAGGAATCCCAGAATATCAGGAAGGAGAGTAGAAAAACGGAAAAGTAAATACAGGGAAATAAAATAGACTTGCCCTCTTTTCTTGGACTTGCTAAAATATGTATGATGCTTGAAATAAAAAAGTACAACCTTGATGTGTTCTCAAAGAATGTATGAAGTTAAGATGACTGTGTTATCTTAATATAATTTATATAAATCAGGTGAAGAGACACAAAGATAGGTAGAGCTTTTATACTCAACTCAAACTGGTAAAACGTTAACAACAGTAAAAAGTGACAAATTATGTTTATATAATGTAATACCTAAAGTGACCAATGAAGAAACCATGTATTTTTAAAATTTTTTATTGAAGTAGTCAGTTACAATGTGTCATTTTCTGGTGCACAGCACAGTGTCCTAGTCATGCACATACATCAGTTTTCATATTCTTTCTCATTAAAGGTTATTACAATATATTGAACATAGTTCCCTGTGCTACACAGAAGAAACTTTTTAAAATCTATTTTTATATATAGTGGCTAACATTTGCAAATCTCAACCTCCCAAATTTACCCTTTCCCACTCCTTTTTCCCCATAACCATAAGATTGTTTACTATGTCTGCGAGTCTGTTTCTGTTTTGTAGATGAGTTTATAGTGTCTTTTTTTTTTTAAGATTAGCCATATGAGTGGTATCATATGGTATTTTTCTTTCTCTTTGTGGCTTACTTCACTTAGAATGACAATCTCTAGGTCCATCCATGTTGCTGCATGGTTAAGAAGGCAAAACTCTCCCAAAATGATCTACAGCTTCAATCCAATTTCTATCAAAATCCCAGCTGGCCACTGTGCAGAAATTGGCTAGTTGATACTAAAATTCATATGAAAATGCAAGGAACCCAGAAGAGCCAAAACAATCTTGAGAAAGAACAAAGTCTGTGGATTTCTACTACTTGATTGCAAAATGTACTACAAAGCTATAGAAATAAAGATGGTGTGGTACTGGCATAAGGTGACACATATGGATCACTGAAATAGAATTCAGAGTTCAGAAACAAGCCTTGACATTTACAGGCAACTGGTTTTCAACAAGGGTGACAAGACAATTCAATGGGGAAACAAGTCTTTCCAACAAATGTTGCTGATGGAACTGGATATCCGCATCCCAAAAAAGAATTTGGACCCATTTCACATATCATTCACAGAAGCGAACACAAAAGGAACCACAGGCCTAAATATAATAGCCAAAACAATAGAATTCTTAGAAAAAAGCACAAGAGTAAACCTTTGTAACCTTGGACTAGGCAATGGATTCTTAGATGTAACACCAAAAGAGAAGCAATAACAAAAGATACATTAGACTTCATCAAAATTCAAAATTTTCATACTTCAAAGAACACAAGCAAGAAAGTGAAATGACAATCCACAGAACGGGAGAAAATATTTGCAAATCAGGTATATGATAAAGAGACTTGTATCCAGAATACATGACGAACTCTTAAAACTCCGTAATAACAATTTAACCTTTAACCATAAAAAATGGTCAAAGGATTTGGAAATAAAAATACGTATGAACAAAAAACACAGGAGAAGGTGCTCATTATCATCAGGAAGTGAAAATGACTGCCACAGTGAGATGCCACTTCACACCCACTAGGATGGTTCCAGTGAGAAAGACGGGCTGTAACAAGCACTGGTGAGCACGCGGAGAAAGCGGAGCCCTCACCCATCACGGCAGGAGTGCAAAGTGGTGCAGCTACTTCAGAAAACAATCTCAGTTTCTCAGCATGTTAAACAGAGACCCAGCAATCTCCCTCTCAAGGAAAATGAAAATATATGTCCACACAGACACCTGTACATGAGCGTCCACAGGAGCACTCCTCATGGTAACCGCAAAGTAAAAACAATGTGTCCATCAAAACCGGTCAGTGGGTGAACAGAATGTGACAGACCCATACAGCAGAGTTCTTGTTCAGAAATATACAGGAATGTACTTGATCCTCCAACAGGGATGAACCTCAAAAACAACAACGCTAGGTGAAAGAAGCCAGGCACACATTAATTCTCCAGAAAAGACAAACCTAAACAATACAGAAAGAGAGGAGATGGGTGGTGACCTGGGCTAGGGTGAGAACAGAGAGTGACGGCAGACGGGCTTGAAGCAACCTTAGGGGGTGATGAAAAGGTCCTAAAATTGATTATGATGTTTGTCCAACTGTAAATTTACTAAAAATCAGCAACTGTGCACATAAAACAAGTGAATTTTTTGGTACGTAAACTAGAAAGCTGTTCTAAAAAATCTACACAGACACATTGGAGTGAAAAAAAGGACAACAGAAAAACATCTTCAAAATGCTGAGCTAAATTTGGTTCAATTGTGAAGAGTGACATTATCATTCAGAGTGTAAAATAAAGGTATTTTCCAACATATAAAGATTGAGACAATACTACTTACTCGTAGATCCCAATGAAAACACAGTCAAATCAATTATTTCCCCAGCAAACTCCAGTGATCAAACCTGGGTCACCAGCTTGTCTTCATTTCATTTAAAAAGAGCCATGTGTGACCTGTGTACTTAACTGAACAGGTTCCATTTTTGGATTCAAACTCCATCTTGTGCTGATAAAGCAGGAACTAAACTTAACTCTTGAACTGGGCTAAGGCAGATGGCAAGACACACGATTGCTGCGTTCACATTTTTAAGATAAAATCTGGACACCCTAACAATAGATTTCCTGGTAACCTATGCAAAGCGCTCAGACACCCAATGAACTGTAAACTGTGACTGTATCTTCTAACCATAATTTTAGACAAAAAACTGAGGTGATGATTCTAAACTCTCCTCTTCTTGCTAATGAAAACCTCTGACTTTAACCCCTCAGTGGGACAAAGTTTAGGTTGCTACCTGAATCTGTGCTCCCTGAGTTGCAATTCCAAGACACCAAATAAATTCTTTTGCTTATTTTAGCTACGCCCCCTTTCTTGGTTGACGTACATAATACCAAAAAGTAGGACGTGTATAACTCAGAATTTTATTATTATGTAAATAAATTCTGTTTTCTAAAAATTCACTGTGTAGTCCTTATTTTACCACAGAATGTGAAGTGGTAAAGGTCTGACTGGAGAATCGCACGGCTGTTGAATGAGCTGTGGGCAACCAGGGCTGGGAACTTCCTCCCAAGAGGCTGCTGTACACACATTCCCTGGAGGCTGACCTTGTTGACGAGACTTGCTCTTTCTCTGCCTTCCCTTTCTGCTGCTCTGTAACGTGGGCTCCACCTGGAATCTGTCTGCAGAACATTCCCCCAACATGGTTATATTTAAAGATGTAACTAAGAGTCACATAAGCTGTCAAGGAACTCATGATATTGTGTAATTTAAGGTTTACAATCTTAGACATTGCTCCTTGCTATATATTATTGGATTAAAAATGTCACAACATGCTCAAAGATGGGACAGTTTTAAAGTTCAGTGAGACACTGAGCTTTCCCGTCAAGATGGCAGAGTAGCAGGACCCCCTGCTTGCCTCTCCTCGTGACTACAACAAAACCACCACTGAACAACAATTAAAAAAAAAAAAAAAGACTGGAACCTAGCAAAAAAGATCTTCTTCAACTGGAAACACAGAGGGAGCCACAGTGGGATGGTAGGAGGTGGGTGCTGGTGATATAATTGGGCCCCATACCCCACCGGGTGGGCAGCCCACAAGCTGAAAGATAATTACATCGCAGAGGCCTTCCCATAGAATTGAGAGTTCTAAGCCCCACGTCAGGCTCCCCAGCCCAGGCTTCTGGCATTAGGAGGAGGAGGAGACCCAGGACATCTGTTTTTGAAAGCCAGTGGGGCTTAACTCCAGGAGCTCCACGGGACTGGGGGAAAATAGAGATTTCATTCCCTTGGGAAGTGTACACAGAATTTCACACGTGCCAGTTCCAAGGGCAGAGGCACTGATTTCATAGGAACCTGGTCCAGGCCTGCCTCCTGGTTTTGGAGGGTCTCCTGGAGATGTAGAGAATGGTTGCAGCTCACCCAGGGGACATAAAAGGTGGTGGTAGACATTCCAGGAGTGTTCACCTACATGAGCTTTCCTATCTTCACTGGATCATTAGCACCAAGACCTCGCCCC
The DNA here is from genome assembly GCF_048564905.1 of Vicugna pacos. Taxonomy (NCBI): domain Eukaryota; kingdom Metazoa; phylum Chordata; class Mammalia; order Artiodactyla; family Camelidae; genus Vicugna; species Vicugna pacos. Next base: position 4,653,537 of record NC_132989.1, read on the forward strand.
ACCCAGCAGCCTGTAGTGAAGCCTTGGGCCAAACAACACAGTGGGTGGGAACACAGCCCCACCCATCAGCAGACTTCCTGATCCTCTAGATAGGGCCCTACCCACCAGAGGTCCAGGACCAGGCTTCACCCAGCAGTGTGAAATAGGAAAACAACAATCCCAAAGCCTATGGAAGGAGCCCACAAACACAGGCCAGACCCTGCCCTGGGGCCAGCTGGGCTCTGGCCCTGCCTACTAGCAAAACAATGCAATCTTCAAGACACCCCGGACCCCAAACAAACTGTGTCAGGAACCAGACCCCCTCCCCCTGCCAACAATGGGAAATGAGTTCCAGGATCCCTGGGCCCTGCAGCCGGAATCCAGCAACCAGCTCTGCCTGCCAGTAGTGCAACACTAAGCCCAGGATGTGGCTTCAGCTGCCAGTGGGCGGGCAACAGCCTCAGATTCCTCAGGACCCTGACTCTGCCCACCAGTGCGCCATCACTAGCCCCAGGACCCCCAGGGTTCTGCAGCCAGCCACCACGCGCACGGGCCCTGCTGAACAGCAGCCAGCACCATCCGCACAAAGGCGGGGCCCGCAACCAACCAGACGAGGGCCAACCAGGCCTACCAGACAACCTGTAGCGTCAGCCTGCCGCAACAGAAGGACACATGCAGCCCCCTTAGGGGAAGCCCTAGAGCATGTATCTTGGGTGGTGAGAGGGGAGTGCACTGCTGGATGCACAGGACGTCTCTTACAGAGGGCCACGTCTCCAAGATCGAGAAGTGTAACTAACCTGCCACATGCACAAAAATACAAATAGTAACACAGACAAAATGAGGCAGCAGGGGACTATGTTCCAGACAAAGGAACAGGATAAAACCCAAGAAGAAAAACTGAGTGAAGCAGAGATAGGCAATCTATCTGAGAAGTTCAGAGTAACGATTGCAAAGATGATCAAAGAACTCAGGAAAAGAATGGATGCACAGAGCGAGAAGTTTTACATCTTTAACAAAGAGTCAGAAAATATAAACACAACCAAACAGAGACGAAGAATAATGCCAATGAAAACTACACTAGAAGGAATCCGTAGTGGACTAAATAACACAAAAGAATGGATCAGGGAGCTGGAAGACAGAGTAGTGGAAATCACTACCTCAGAACAAAGAATAAAAAGAGATGAGGACAGTTTAAGAGACCTCTGGGATGGCATCACACTAATACTTGCATTATAGGGGTCCCAGAAGTAGACGACAGACAGGAAAGGGCCTGAAAAAACATTCAAAGAGATAATAGCTGAAAACTTCCCTAAACCTGGGAAAGGAAACAGGTACCCAAGTCCAGGAAGCGCAAAGAGTCCTCACAGGATTAACCCAAAGGAGAACACACCAAGACACGTAATCGAAACCGCAAAAATTAGAAATAAAGACAGAATACTAAAAGCAGCAAGGGGAAAGCAACCAGTAACATGCAAGGGACTCCCGCAAGGCTATCAGCTGACTTCTCAGCAGAAACTCTGCAGGCCGAAGGGAGTGGCGCAACAGACTGAAAGTGACAAAGGGGTAAAACCTGTACCCGAGAACACTCCCACAGCACCGCGCTCATTCAGATTTCATGGAAAATCATAAGCTTCATCACAAGCAAAAGCGAAAAGAATCCAGCACCATGAAGCCAGCTTTACAACAATGTTAAAGGAACTTCTGTAGGCAAAAGAGAAAAGGCCACAACTATAAACAAGAAAATTACGAAATGAAACAGCTCACCGGTAAAGGCAGGCACACAGTAAAGGCAGGTAAACATCCACAAAAAGACGCAGGGCGGTTAAAACACAGGAGTAGTAACATCACCTGTATCCACAATAAGCAGTTAAGGGATACACAGAACAATTAGATGTAAAACAATAACCACGGCTGGCTCCTTCTCAGCTGGATCTTCTGCTGCTCACACTCCTCCTCCTGCTGCTCACACTCCTCCTCCTGCTGCTCACACTCCTCCTCCTGCTCCCCACCTGTGCCCCTTGTCAGCCCACCACGATATGGCTTCAAATAAAATATAAAGGCAGTAATCATCAGGGGAGGAGAGTACACATGCAGGGTACTTAAAATACATTTGAAATTAAGAGATCAGCAACTTAAAACAATCACGTACATGGAGAGACTGCTAAGCAAAGCCTTACGGTAACTGCGAACCACAAATCTGCAATAGATATACACACACACACAAATCCAAAATTACACTAAAGATAGTTATCAAATCACAAGACGACAAAAGAATAAAGGAGGGGAAAAAGACCTACAAAAATATCCAAAACAATTCACAAAATGGCAGTAAGAACAGACACATCAATAATCACCTTAAATGTAAACAAGCTACATCACCATCCAAAGAACACAGACCAGCTGACTGGATACAAAACTAAGACCTGTACATACACTGCCTGCAGGAGACTCACTTCACGTCTAGAGACACGCACAAACTGAAAGAGGTGATGGAAAAAGGTATATTCCACGCAAATGGAAATCAAAAGAAAGCTGGAGTAGCAATACCTACATCAGACAAAAGAGACTTTAAAATGCTGTTCCAAAAGACAAAGGACACTACATAATGATCAAGGGATCAATCCAAGAAGATAGAACAATTGTAAATAAATATGCACCTAACACAGGACACCTCAATATATAAGACAAATATTAACAAACACAAAAGGGGAAATTGACAGTAAAACAGCAGCTTTAACAGCCCAGTTACATCAATGGGCAGATCATCCAGATAGAAAATCAACAAGGAAACACAGCCCTTAAATAACACATTAGACCAAGTACACTTAATTGATATTTACAGAGCATTCCATCAGAGAGCAGCAGAATACCTACTCTTCTCAAGTGCACGTGCAACATTCTCCAGGACATACCACATACTAGTAGAGGCTCTGTAAATTTAAGAAAATTGAAATCATATCAGACATCTTTTTGGACCACAGCGCTATGAGACTAGAAATCAATTACAAGAAAAAAAGGGCAGAAAACACAAAAACATGGAGGTTACACAATGTGCTACTTAACAACCAATGGATCACTGAAGAAATCAAAGAGGAAATCAAAAAACACCTAGAGACAAATAAAAATGAAAGCATGGTGATCCAGACCTGTGAGGTGCAGGAAAAGCAGTTCCAAGAGGGAAGTTTGTACTGATACAAGCTTACCTCAGTAAACAAACAAATAGAATCTCAAGTAAACCACCTAACCTTACACCTAAAGCAAAAAGAAGAAACAAAACTCCAAGTCAGCAAAAGAAAGAAATCATAAAGATCAGAATAAATGAAATGGAACTAAAAATCCAATAGAAAAATAGAAAAAATTCTCTGAAAGCTACAATCTCCCAAGACTGAACCGGGAAGAAATAGAAAATATGAATAGACCAATCACCAGCACCGAAACTGAATCAGTAATTTAAAACCTCCCAACAAACAGAAGTCCAGGACCAGGCGGCTTCCCAAGGGAACTCTACCAAACATGTGGGGAAGAGTTAACACCTATTCTTCTGAAACTATTTCCAAAAATGCAGAGGAAGGAACACTTCTGAACTCATTCTATGAGCCACCATCACCTGATACCAAAACCAGGCAGGGACATCACACACACACACACACACACAAACTACAGGCCAATATCACTGAACGTAGATGCAAAAATCCTCAACAAGATACTAGCAAACCAACTCCAACAATACATTAAAAGGGTCATACACGATTTACCCCAGGGATGCAAGGATTTTTCAATATCCACAAATCACTCCATGTGAATTCACAAATTGAAGACTAAAAGCCATATTATCATCTCAATAGATGCAGAAAAAGCTTTTGATAAAATTCAACATCCATTTATGATAAAAACTCAGCAGAAAGTGGGCACAGAGGGAACATAACTCCACATAACAAAGGCCGTATGTGACAAACCCTCAGCTAATATCATACTTAGTAGCAAAAAGCTACTAAGATCAGGAACAAGACAGGGAGGCCCACTCTCACTCCTCTTCTTTAAAGCAGTTTTGGACGTCCTAGCCACAGCAATCAGAGAATAGAAACAAATGAAAAGAATCCAAATAGGGAAGAAAGAATTAAAACTGCCTGTTTGCAGATGACAATACTACACATAGAAAATCCTAAAGATGCCAACAAAAAACACTAGAGCTCACCAGTGAGTTCTGTAAAGTTGGAGGATACAAAATCAACATACAGCAATCTGCTGCATTTCTACGCACTAACAACAAATATCAGAAAAAGAAATTGAGGAAACAATCCCATTTACCATCACATCAAAAAGAATAAAACACCTAGGAATAAGCCTGCCTTGGGAGGTAAAAGACCTGCACTCCAAAGCCTGTAAGATGTGATGAAAGAAACTGAAGATGACACAGGTAGGAAGATACACCATGTCCTTGGATTGAAAGAATTAATATTGTTAAAAATGACCATAAAATTCAAGGCATTCTACAAATTCAATACAATTCCTATCAAATTACCAATGGCATTGTTCACAGAACTAGAACAAAATATTTTAAATCCAGAATTTATTTGGATATATATTTATATCCAAATATTTATTTGGATATTGAGTACCCACAACAATCTTGGGAAAGAACGGAGCTGGAGGAATCATACTCCCTGACTTCAGACTATACAACCAAGCTACAGTAATCAAAACAGTATGGAACTGTTACAAAAACAAACACACAGATCAATGGAACAGGACAGAAAGCCCCAAAATAAACCCATGTACTTCTGGTCAATCAGTCTATGACAAAGGGCGCAAGAATATACAATGGAGAAAACCATCTCTTCAATAAGTGGTGCTGGGAAAACTGGGCAGCTACATGTAAAAAAGTGAAATTAGAACATTTCCTCACACCATATTCAAAAATAAACTCAAACTGGATTAAAGACCTAAATGTAAGACTGGATACTATAGAACTCCTAGAGGAGAAAAATAGGCAGAACAATCTTTGACATAAATTGCAACAATATTTTTTGGACCCATCTCCTAGAGTAATGAAAACAAAAGCAAAAAAAAAAAAAACCAAACAAACAAACAAAAAGGATTTAATTAAATTTAAAATCTTTTGCACAGCAATGGAAACCACAGCAAAATTAAAAGATTACCTACAGAATGGTAGAAAATACATGCAGATGATGCAACTGACAAGGCATTAATATCCAAAATATACAAACAGCTCAATCAGCTCAGTATCAATAAAACAACCCAATCGAAAAATGGACATTAGACCTAAACAGACATTTCCCCAAAGAAGACATCCAACTGGACAACAGGCACATGAAAAGATGCTCATTTAGTGATGTTCTAATTAGAGAAATGCAAATCAAAACCTGACTGATGTGTCATCTCACAATGGTCAGAATGGCCATTATCAGAGAGTCTACAAATAAATGCTGGAGAAGGTATGGAGAAAAAGGGAACTCTCCTACAGTGTCGGTGGGAACGCAGTTTGGTGCAGCCAGTATGGAAAACAGTATGGAGATTCCTCAAAAAACTAAAAATACCATGTGATCCAGCAGATGATTTACCATATGATCCAGCAATCCCACTCCTGGGCATATATCAGAAGGGAACTCTAATTCAAAAAGATACCTGCACCCCAATGTTCACAGCTGCACTATTTACAATAGCCAAGACATGGAAACAGCCTAAATGTCCACTGACAGAAGACTGGATAAAGAAGTTGTGGTTTATATATATACATACAATGGAATATTGTATATATTACTCAGCCATAAGAAAGAATAAAATAATGCCATTTACAGTAACATGGATGGACCTGGAGATTGTCATTCTAAGTGAAGCCAGAAAGAGAAAGAAAAATACCATAAGACATTACTTACACGTGGAATCTAAAAAAAAAAAAAAAAAGACAAAAATGAACTTATTTACAAACAGAAACAGACTCACAGACATAGAAAACAAACTTATGGTTACCAGGGGTGGAAGGGAGTGGGAAGGGATAAATTGGGAGTTTGAGATTTGCAGATACTGACTACTATATATAAAATAGATAAACAACAAATTTACACTTCATAGCACATGGGACTATATTCAGCATCTTGTAGTAACCTATAATAAAAAAGAATATGAAAAGGAATATACGTCTGTATATGTATGACTAAAACATTATGTGGTACACCAGAAACTGACACATTGTAAACTGACTCTACTCCAATTTTTAAAAAATGTAGCAACATGGATAGACCTAGAGATGGTCATACTAAGTGAAGTCAGTCAGTCAGAGAAAGACAAATATCATATGATATAACTTGTATGTGGAATCTAAAAAAATGAAACAAATGAACTTACTTACAAAATAGAAGTAGACTCACTGACATAGAGAAGAAACTGATGGTTACCAAGGGGGAACAAAGGGGGACAAATCAGGAGTCTGGAATTAACAGATACACACTAATATGTATAAGACAGATGAAGTACAAGGAGCTACTGTACAGCACAGGGAACTACATTCAGTATCTTGTAATAAAATGTAATGGAAAAGAATCTGAGAGAGAACACATGTGCACGTATAACTGAATCACTCTGCTGCACACCCGAAGCTAACGTAAGACTGTAAATCAAACATACTTCAGCTAACAACAGTATGGTACACACTGGTGTATATAACCCATGTAAACAAAAGCTCTCCGGGTCAACTTTTACAAGCGGGGAGGGGCAGTCCCCGAGACTAAAGGTTTGGGAGTGGCTGGGGCAGCACCGAAGACAGCAACTTCTGAGGCTAAAATGCTTCCGCTCAAACCCTGCTCGTCCACAGCTGTGTAAAAGAAATAGGTAAGCTATGCTAGCGAACGTAGTGTGCGTGACCTTGGACAACTTACCTGACCTCGCAGCCTCACTGTACCCGTGGGTAAAAGGATGTGAAGAACAGCACATTCTTCTTGGCTCGCCTGGTGACTAAATGAGGCAATCCTCACTAACACTGACAACTGCGCTCAGCACACACCGTACCCTCAGTAAACGCTGGCCCTCATTATCTGTACGCCCAGAGCAGCCTGCCCGAAGCCAGCGTCCCCCACAGGGGCCTAATCTGCATTGTCAGAATGCTGAACGCACAGTAAACGTGGGATGACGGAGAAGAGATCACACCACAGCCATCCAAGGGTCGGGCCAGGGTTACAGGGCTTACCTGTCAGCCACGCCCAGGTCAGACTCCATCTTGTCCAGGCCTCTGGCTACGCTGTCGAGCTGCTCGCCCTGATGGTGCAGGACTCTGGTTGTGTCTTCCAGACGCTTCTGGGAACAGGCCATCAGACAAGTCAGCTCCTTCCCCTTGGTGGCGGGGGAGGAGGACCCCTCGACAGCAGCTCCCGGCTGGGACAGCAGCAGCTCTCTCCAGAAATGCTCGATGATGCTGAAAACAACATTTCGACTAGGCTGCAAGGAACTGAACCAGTGCTTGACGTGGTCCTTCTCCAGGATGGTGACAGAACTGAAGATAAAATGAGAAGCCTCTTTCTTGATCTCAATTATACTAGAAAGCGGAAAGTTGACAAGAATCTCTCCAGTTTTATCAGTCATAAATTTTAGTGAGAGAGGAGTTAATGAAAGTTTTCCAGGGATCCATCGCTTCTCAAGTTCTAAATAATAGGAGCATGGCCAGGTGTGGACACAGATGTCTCTGCTCATCTGGTTCCTGGGCTGGTTCGCACGTTGGCCAAGGCCACTCTGCCTCTGAAGGAGAGGGGACAAATCAGTGGGTGAGCGAGGCTAAACGTGTCATCACACCTGGACTAGAGAAACCTGGACACCGACAGCAGGGGTGTGACTGGGATTCTGAGCACCAGAGACTGCAGCACGTGGCCAGGTCTGCCCGGCAAAGGCTCGACACCACCTGTGACAGGTGGGATGAAGACCTTGCCTTACCAAGCAGAGGCGAGGGCCAGGACCAGATCTGTGCTTGTCCCCAGGGGCCCACACCCACCAGAGCACCCCCATTGGGACCAGGGTCCAAAGACGGACGTGACTGAAGGAAGGAATTCACTGGAACCCATCACCCTAGAATTCTTCACAGGAAAGCCATTCTGGCTGGGATGACCCCCATCAACTACACACTACACGCAAGTTTCTAAACATTTTCCTCTTGAAATTTTTATAAATTTATGTATGTTATAGAGAAAATAATCCTACAGACAAACTTTTCCCCCTTTTTGTGAGCCCAACTAATCTTACAGTCTGCCTAGTTATATAATTATGTGTACATATTTTTATAGACACTTTTACAAAGTTATATGTATTGAGATGTACTATTTATATCTACAGTTTGCATTTATCAACGCATTTTTAAAAGCAATGATTCAAAATGTAGAATAGATGGACAGGATTATACTGCCTGGCACAGGGAAATACATACAAGATCTTATGGTCGCTCACAGCGAAGAAGATGTAACAATGAATATATGTATGTTCATGTATGACTGAAAAATTGTGCTCTACACTGGAATTTGACACAGCATTATAAAATGATTGCAACTCAATAAAAAATGTTTAGAACAACAACAACAAAAAAGTCGTGATTGACAGGCTTGAAACAACCCTGTAGAACGCTTAGTTCAAGTAAATATAAGACCAAGAAAGGGCGAGGGCCTTGCACAGAGCCAGTCCAGAAGCTCATGACATCAGCGTGGCCAGAACTAGGCCTGGAGACGCCTGAAGTTCAGCGCCCGTCCCAGCAGAGGGCCCCCCGCAATGAGGCATTCCTTCCTTTCTTTTCCTTCCTTCTTTCTCTCCCTCCCTCCTTCTCTCTCCCTCTTCTCTCTCACAAACGTTAATTATGACATGACCTCACTCACAAAAATAGAAGAAATATTATCTCTAAAGACATTGACATGTGTGGGCTTTCACAGAATGGGCACAAGGATTGGCTGCGTTTGTCCAGCAGGTTTCACGCTCCCCCACGTGCCAGGCTGGGCTGCAGGTAGAAAAGAAACAACAATGACACAGTCCTTGCCTCAGGGAGCTCAGAGTCCATCGGAATTCTACAAACTTCCTCACTGAGCTGTGTTCTGAAGACTCGGAGTCCTCAGTGTCATTACCGTACTGGGCACTGCCTCAGGCAACACAAGGCCAGACAGCAGAAAAAGGCAGCACCCGCCCCTGAAAACTTGCACTGAACTGAGACCCCTAACTAGACAGAAACAAAGTGATCTGAGATTAGGTGAAGCACCCGTCAACTATGGAGTGAACGCAAACACAACCCCGAAGCTCTCAGGGCTGGAGGCGTGGTCAGGAAGCGTAAGGCAGTCTTCGCTGGCCTACAGCAGCAGTCGAATTGGTCCCCTGCCTCTGGGACGCCAAAGCACCCCCACTGCCACCACGGTCTTCCTTCCAGAGTTCGAGGGCCCCCAGCGGCCCCCTGCCTCCCCCCGCCTTGGGGCTGTGTAGGCCTTGCGTCTCCTAACTGTGCCTGCTCAGCGGCAGGATGACCACTTGTTATTTGACTGCAAGCTCGCAAAGGGCAATGACCAGGTTTTACTCATAATCCTAACTCAGGAAACGCTTCGTGACTGAAAGGAACAGAACAGACGCTCACGGTTTATGGTGTTTGCCCAGCTGAGACCCTCAGCACAGCTGAAGCCAATGCTGCAGGCTGGCCTCAGCCCGCCGCTTAGAGTCCTACCAGTGGTGGCCTTAACTAAACACTGTTGGAGACAAACCGCACCGACCTGGTCCAGGCCAGATCAATCAGAGCAGTTGATGGATTGGGGGAAATTCATCGAAGCCAAGATGATACAGAAACAAGGTGTAGACATTACTGGGAGGCAGTTCTCCATGGTGTTTCTCCATAACTTATGTCCCAGACTATCTTTCATGGAACTGTGGACAGCGTCCCCCTCTTGGTTGAAAGATGTTTCCTGACCAGGATAACAGGGTGGGGTCCCCTTGGAGGCAAGAGGCTGGCAGGTCTGCTAGCAGTCCCCCACAAGCTGTGATACAAACCCAAGTTATGTGCGGCACCCACCGGGGATGGGCAAGGGGAGCAGGTGCACACACGACACTGCGGGGCCATGGTAACAGGCCCTTTCTCTCTGACCGAAGGGCTCCTGTCTCCTGCCACGGCTACCAAGCTGTGCCAGGTTCACTCTTCAGCTGCAATAAGTCCCAGACCCTCCACGGTTCCTGACAGTGACATGCGCCACAAAGACCGTCCTGCTCTTGGGCATGGATTCTTCATACCAGAATATTCCTATTAAAACTAAATGTTTAGGAAGCAAACTCCAAGAACCCACTCTATCAATGAACAACACCGGGGATGTTTCTACTTGACTTAAGGGAATTATGAAAACTTTCCCCAAACTTTAATTTACTTTAAAAATAAGTATAAGAAAATTTCAGGAACAAGAAGTCAGAATGGCGGTTCTAACTGGGGAGAAGGGAGGCCCTGCGGGGGAACTGGAATGTTCCATTTCTTGCTCTGGGTGTGCCCATTTTGTGTTAATTCAAGATTTGTGCATTTTCTGTTCTAATGATTTGTTCATTTTTCGCATTAATACTTCAATGAAAGACTTACTGAGTATTTATTAACAATATAAAATTGTATTAAAAATTAATAATAAACTTACACATGAGATACATACCAAACCTGCATCTCAGCTGAGCAGTGAGCACAATTTCAGAAACGCCTGCGATCACCGCCTCGGGCAGCAGCGCCGCTGGAAGGCTGCACGTGCGCCTCTTGTGGGGATGCGGCAGGTGCTGCCGCTCACCTGTGACAGCCCGGCTGCCTGCCCCTCTGCCTCCGCTTCCCGATCTGCAAGTGAGGGTGACAATGGTACCTGCTACCCCACACTGCGGGTGTGAAGCTTAACTGAACTGGTATTTGAAAGGAGCTCAGGAGAGTGTCCGGCACCTACCAGAAGCTGCATGTGTTACTGCAGGCACCACGAACAGCACACAGCCTGCACAGAACCGACCCAGCTGGTCTAGCAGGATGTGAGGAGCTTACAGTCTCCTCAATCCTGTTCCTTTAACGACCCCTAGAGCATTGCCATGCCCAGAACCTGCCATCTAATCTCATTCACCGTCTGACCAGAGTTGAAAGGACCTGGCCACAAACACAAACAAACATGACAGTGAAAAAAGAGAAGACAAGGAAGAACATGCCCAATGTAAACAAAATTAAGGTTAAAGCAAAGCCAACTTACACAACACTGTAAAATGATTATGAATCAAAAATGTAAAAAAAAAAAAACTAAATAAATCTAATTACCTTCTCCCCCTAACAAAAAAAAACCCACACCCAAAACAAAACAAACAAAAAAACACAAACAAAAATGCTATTCATATTTGTTTTTGTAGTTTTTATCCCAGAAATCACTATAGAATACAACACAACAACCAAAAAAGAAAACAGAAAAAAACAAACAAACAAAAGTCTTACCCCTGAAAGGAAGTATGTAAAGTATGCTTTTAAATAATTTGTCCTTGAATGAATCCAGTCTTTGTGCTGTTTGGCAGACTACAGAAAACATTCATCTTTAAAAATAAGACTAGGACAGACAGACCCAGACAGATTGGTTATGGAATCTTTTGCATGTCGGCACTACAAAGTTCCCTTGTGGGGAACACATGTGTCATGGAAGAAACAAGCTGTTTACATTTTCCCAAATCTTAGAATTTTTCTGCCTTACTATTTTCCTAATTTAATAAGCTATAGACATATAAAAACACACAAAGAAATTTATGAAGAGTTGGGGAGATGAAAATGGTGAAATGAAAATATCAAAGACTGCATTTTTGCAGTTTGAAATAATTGGTTCATATGATAAACATCTGACCTGTACATTTTTATTTAAAAATTAAAGAAGTCTGAAAAACTTAAAAAAAAAAAAAAAGCAAAGCCAACTTGATTCTAAAACAAAAGAAATAAATTTAACCCCTACAGCAATAAGACTGAAGTATTCCTCAAGTCCATCCTAGAACTTCTCTTAATCACAAAAGTGAGGGCAGGCCTGAGCTTTCCAGGTGCGCATCCCGCCAAGCAGCTCCTGTCACTCATGCTACAAACCAGCCCCGCGTACCAGCTCTGCTCGCTACTAACACCTGAAATTTGGGCAAGCCTAAAAGAGAGCTGCCATAGTAAGCCTGAGAAGTTTGTCATCATTGCAAAACAAAACATGGAACTTGGAAGTAATAAATACAAAGACGTCAGGGCTGGAGGGCTCACAGAGGTCATCTACCCAACTCGCCACACTTACAGGCGAGCGAACACAGCCCGGCCACGGCAGCAGTGGCAGAAGACCACCGACAGCCTGGCCAACACTCTCACAGGGGTATTAGCATCTTCAAGTGTTTTGCATTAGTTTCAATTCTGACAAAGTAATGGCCTTAGGACCTACATATTTAAGGAGTTACAAAATCATGCAGGCACCAGAGGGGCATGGAGGTAAGGAGACAGAACACACACACTTAAAGATAAGCAACAAGATTGCATATTCTTACACTGAAAAGGACAAACAGAAGGTGGAAAAAGGACTGCTCCAGATGAAGACGACACGGAAGGCAAGCCCCCTCCATGGAGGATGTAACAGGCCTGGGGCAGGAAGAAGCAGAGACTTTCCCCTCTCAGGCCCGGGGCCACCTTCTCAAGCATCGGTTCACATGACCACCCTGCGTCACAGAGGAGCCTGAGGCTTATGGGGTCGAAACCTGCCCAAGAAGACAGGAACTCAAGAACCCGCCTTCTTAGCCAGCATGATGAACGCCAGGCCAAGGGAAACTCAACACTGAAAACACACTGAGCAAACAAACAACCTCGTGCCCTCAGCTCAGCAGCCTCTGTGAAGGAGCCAGGAGACCCACGCTCCTTGTCACTGGGAAGCTGACGAAGATCTCCTCACTGCTGAAAACCCCTGACCTCTGCACAGAAGACTGGCGTCATCCTTTCGAGGGGCTCTGCCCGTGAGATCTCTGCGCACACCCCCCGGCACACCCCGGAGCGTGGGGAAGCTCACCGCGTGCGGCAGAGCAGCTGGGAGCGCGCCTTCCTCCGGAACCACAGCCCACGCCAGACAAAGGGAACTGCAAGGCCGAGGTGCCTTCATCGGACCCTTCTCCCTAGTCAGGGAACACTCAGCCGGACACTGAACACAACGGCAGACAGACTAGCGTGTGGCTGCCCGGCCCGCTCACAGGACGGGGCAGTGACGGGCACACCCTCGGCGGGCTACGACCGACGCGCCTGCCGGCCCCCCACGAGCCGCGAGGCCCCGGGTGAGCCGCTCGCCCAGCCCGCCAGCACTGCTCGGCCGTCAGGCCGCTCGGCAGTCGTTCAGACGTAACAGAGAAAGTCGCCACTCTCAGCATTAGGGGCCAACTCACTCCATCAATTTAACCACGGGTTCCAGTGTGTCCACGTCCAAGACAAACGTCGGAGGCAGGTACGTCGGGCCCCGCCGCTACAGTGTGCTCGCAGGCCCGGTCGGCACTTGAAACCAGCTGGGCCCTGGTCCTCCTCCCGCCACTTGGCCGCTCCCCGTTTGCCATAAACCATCCCCAATACCCCAGAAGTACCGAAGAGGGGTCATATCTTATTTACCTCTGCTCCCCACACTTCGAAAGTCTGATTTAGCCTGGAAATTGAATTTATATTAACAATTGCCTGGCCCGAGCAGTCATTCCCGAGTTTGTATTCTGGGAGGTGCTCCCTGAGCGCTGCGTGAGACTACGCACACACTCCTCAAAGAATCACCGAGTCCGGCACTGCAGCATCCAAGGAAGCACGCTGAAGTCCAACTCCAGCTGTGCCACATGCTTTGCGACTGTGGAAAAGTTACTCCATCTTCTGGGCCTCTGTTTAACCAATAAATTAACTAAAAGATCTAAGGACAAAATCAGCTCTGAAATATTCTAAAAATTCAAAAAGAGAGAAAAGTAAGAGGAAAGATTTAAGAGAAGCACAAAACACCTCTCATTCCAGTGCCGCAGACAAGAGACAGGAGAAGAGCGCTCAGGTGTGACAGTCACCAGGGAAAAGGCACGATGACCCCAGGTCACCTGTGGCCACAACTGTTCCTACCACGGATTTCCATGCAGCTCTCCCAACAGACCAGAATAAACGAGGATTCCATGGGCAGGCCAGAGCGAGAACAGCACTGCCGTGTGCACTGCAGGGACCCCACCCACACACAGCCTGTCCCTCAGCCGAGGACTCAGACACTGCACCTGTCCTGTCCCCGGGGGCTTGCCTTTCCTCTGGTCCCCGTGTACAGTGTGCAGGAAGCAGTGTCCCTGCTCCCTCAAAGGCCAGACTCATGCACCCTGGATCTCAACCTCCTCCCTCTCCGGCAACGTCCACCTGTCCATCCTTCTGCCACCAGGGGAGGGCACGCTTTTTCTGACAATGGCCAGGTAGTAAATATTTTAGGCTTTGTGACCACGTGGGCTCTGTTACACTGCTCCGCTGCTTTGGCAGAGCAGAAGGAGCCAGAGACAATACGGAAATAAAGGGGTGTGGCTGTTCCATTAAAACTTCATTTATAAAGCAGGGGGCAGCCAGCCTTGGCCTGTGGGCCACGGTTTACCAGCCCCTGTCCTGGATCAGCTCATCAGTTTGCACATGTGCTCTAAGACCACCTTAAAAGGGACAAGCCCCTCCCCACATCCCCACAGTCCTCTCTACTTACTGCTCCTCCAAGAGGCTCTAAACTCTCCCCTGTGACTGCCCCACCACCACCACCCAGGAACTGCCCCCTCCAGACAGACTCCTGTCCCCACCGCGCACTGACACTGCTCTGCCCCGGCCCCCAGGGAGCCAGATCCCACGCCCACGTTTACCCTAACCTCCTTTCAGCACAGCTGCCCCACTCCTGAGAGACGTCACATCCTGGCTTCCTGGATACCATGCTCCCCTGGCCTCCCACTCCACAAGGGCCTGTTTTCAGCCTCCTGTGCTGGTGCTTCCTCGTCCACCTGACTGCTAACTGCTAGAATGGCGTTGGTCTTAATGACTACTCTTCTCCCAAGTGAGTCAACACAGTTTCACGGCGTTGGTATCACCTCCAGGCCGATGCCTCCCAAACCTTCCCCTCCAGCCCAGACTCTCTGGGACTTGAGTACTGACAGGGCCTCTCTGCCTGACCATCCAACGGGCACTTCCAACTTAGCAAGCCACTCCGTCTGCTCCTGCAGCTCAGTGAAGGCACTGCCAGGTGACTTCTGGATCCCCCTTCCTCACCCCTCCCAACGAGCCATCATCCAGTCCTGGCAGTTGTACCTCCCGTCTGCCCTCTGCTTCCCCATCCCTGCAGCCACAATACTATGCAAAGGGGTCACTACTCTCCTGGACAGCCTCCCAACTGGCCTGCTTGTTTCATTCTGCCCCCACCACACACTGTCCATCCAGCAGCCAATGTGACAGTTATAAAGCAAAATTAGAAAATGCCACTCTTCTTCCCCTTTGTGCCTCGAGTAAAATCCAAAGTCCCCACCCCAGCCATGCAGGCTTTACCAACTACAGCCTCACCACCCAGCCCCTCCTCTCTCCTCTGTTCCTGCCTCAAGGCTCCCCACCCTGCTGCTCCTGGGACACTAAATGGCCACCTCCATCTTGCTCCCCAGGTCGCTGCTCCAGTGGCATCCTCTCCCCCATAACAGACCCTTCTCCGACCACAGCACTCCCCTTAACTCCACAGAGCCTGTGACTGTGCTTACATGGTGCCAACTCGGCGACACACTGGAGAAGGCAAGCATCACAAGGAGGGTGCCTTGTGCACAATGCCAGCACATCACAGGAACCCAGTAAGTATGTGCTGAGTGAACCGCATATAACATGAAAACATCAACCGTGTCCCCTCTGAACAGTTTTCTTCCTTCTACGTGCTGACCTCGGTCTCTGTTCTAAGCTAAGTTCCTGGAGGCCTTATTCGGTCTCCACGTGCTGTAACCTGGAACCCGCATCTCCCAGTGAAAAGACCCGTAGACTTGTGCTGCCCCTGTGGGTAGAGCTCGGCTAGGGAGAGGAGGTAACGGTAAGGCACCCCAGGAGTGTCTGAGGCTGGTCCACACAGTGACGCTCCCGGGAAAGAAACAAGTGGTCCCAGGGACTGAACTCCTAACACACGGCAGTTAGTATAATGGGTCTCTCTTAGCACTTCCATCAGACCTGTGCCCTGGAGTAGACGCAGTATCAGATAAACACCCTATTTTAAGTCAATTTCCAAAGAAACAGACCAAGCGACATTTTACACACCTTCCAGTAACTCCTGACCACAAGAAGGCTTAGAGTCAGAACAGTGGGAGCAGTGTCTCCAGGCACCAGTGGCCAGTCTTTTCCATTACCTTCACCTCCTGCTCCTCAGAGGCTCCCACTCTCAACCTGGGAGGTTGAAACGTGCTGTTTGGGGGTGTTCCGTTGCAATCACATGGCCTATTCACATGGTACACACTGTCTTTCTAACCTTTCAGAGCAGAGAGCTAGAATTTTGTTATTCCCACTGCATTTCCAACGAAGTGCTGACTTGTAATCCCCTCTCCTACCATTTCCCTTTTCTGGCCCTCTGTGGGGTATGTCCCACCCCAGGTTCTGATTCAGGTCTGGGTGGGACCCAGGAGTGTGCATTGCTCAACAGTTCCCAGGTGACGCCAGGGCTGCTGTCTAGGGGCCTTGGAGGGATACAGATCTGAGTTCCAGTCCCAACTCTGATCATGCTACTTAAGCTGAAGCCTCATGTGCACAGTGGAGGTAACACTGCCAACATCAGAGGGCCACTGTGTGAACGAGGACAAACACCATACAAAATACCTGGCCCAGGGCAAATGCTCAAGAAAGGAGACTTCCTCTCCTACTCGGAGTTACTGGGTCAGTTGTCCCAACAATCCTGGGGAGCGCGTGGACCTGCTGGCCTAAAGCCTCTCCTTCCTTATGAAACTTAGTCTCAACCACACAGTTTCAAGAGCTGAAATCCTGGGGTTCCTCTGAGGCAATGACTACCTGACTTTCCTATCTCCCCTATGAGGCAAACTTTGAGCCATAGTTCCCAAATCTTAGGCAACTGTGAAAACTCTGCTTCCCACACTCTTCCTATTTGCCTTCCATGATCTCAACTTACAACTTAAACCAAATAGTTAAGGAGCACCTACCTGGTCAACAAGCAGCAAGAAGCTGACCATATATTGTTAATCCTCTTTAAAAAGCTAAAAGCAGAAAAAGCTTACATACATAAACTTGCATATATGTAAAACATAGAGACCCTGTGTCTATGTGGGTGCAGAGAGGGAGAGAGAGAGAAAAAAATAAATGACTGGTGAAAAAGAATATGCAAACGAATATATATGTATGTTCCTGTATGACTGAAGCATTGTGCTGTACACCAGAAATTGACACAACATTGTAAACTGATTACACTTCAATTAAATTTTTTAAATTAAAAAATAGAAAAACAAGTAAGTGCCTGGAAGGATAACTATCAAGAAATGAAAAGGTGCTCATCTCTTGATGGGATTAAAGGTGACTCTTTTTCTCTATTGTAGCTTCCCAGAGCATTCTCACTTTCTGCCCCACACTGGCCCAATGAAGAATTCCACAGCCTGACCACATGAGGCACAAGGAGCCAGACTGGGAAGGGAGCATACTGCACAGAGTCACACAACCCCTCACACTGGTCTGCTCGCCACAAACTCTCGACCGCCTGTCCTATCTAGCCCATGTTCTCAGCTTTCACTTTTAGCCCCCTCCTCTACCTGGACTCCAAACTCTCCCAAACTCACTGTCTTCCTAGTCTTCCCCTCCTCTGCCTTTCCCCACTTCTGGTCCTCGCTGTTGTCCTGCTGCATAAGCTTCACACCCCTGGGAAATACCCTTCCCAAGCTCCTCTCCAAAGCTCAGGGCCTCAATTTCCTCAGAATCTCCCTTATGACACCTATAAGGGTAAATAAACAAGATTACATCTTCACTGCTTAATAAAGAGGAGGGAGTTGCCCCTCCCCTTCCCTTTGGGTGTCTCCTTTGGTCAGGAATGGAACAAACTCAGTGTTCAGATTTTACAAGGCACAGTCACCACCTGCTGACTCAGAGATGCAAACACACACCTCCAGAACTGAGGCAGGGGTCGCTCCTGCATTTCTTTTACCCTCAAGGAGACAGGAGACAGGGGTGGGGGGTGGGGGTCATACCTTTTCTTTCTTCTGCTTCCTGTGTGTGAAATGTCTGAAGTTCTGCCCACCTCCGTACTCTCCTGCAGATGCCTTACATGCATGTAATCTGCCCATACAATAACAGACTTATTTTCTTCCTTCCATATTGATGTGGGGAGGTTTGTGTTGGAAGGACATCTATTTCTCAAACATGCTGAAACCCTGGCATGTCACCCCCACCCAAGTCCCCCTCTGATGCCCCATTTCAGGTCTGCTGGTGTGCACAGCCTCATGTCCCCAGCCCTGTCCCCTACACCTGCACTTCAAATCATCCCTAGTCCCCCAGAATGTCCTCCAGGTCCCACCAACCTCTCCTGGCCCCCAGCATCCCCCTTAGCCCCCAGCATCCCCTCCAGGCCCTCAGCATCCCCTTAGACCCCCGGCACCTCCCAGGACCGCTCCTTTGGCCCTTGTGCCTCTTTGTTAGCCCAGCCCACATGCCACCACCTTCTGCGTCCTTGTAGCTCCGGAAAGAGGAGGGGTTCTCACGCAGGCATTAGCGGCGGGAGAAATTGTGCTGAGGGACCAGCGGAGGGGCTTGGGACACAGGCCCAGCTGCAGACTAGGAACACCGCTTACCTGAGTCACTGGGGAGGCGCGAAGACAGCGAGACTCGGGGCCCGCACCGTTCAAAAACCTCTGGAGCGGGGCGGACCCGGCGTGGGGCCCAGGGCACCGCAGCCCCTCAGTGCCTGCGCCAGCTGAGGGCCGCTGCCTGTGTGAGCATGCGCCCGGCGGCCGGCGCCCGGCGCGCCGCGTTTAGGCTCCGGCGGGAACTGCGCCCGCGGAATCTTGGTTCCCCCCGACTGCGCCGGGACGACTGCGCACTACCGGTGCCTGTACTTCGCCTTCTTCGTGATCGCGGGCGCTGGGCGGCGAGCTGCGGATGCCCAGAGCGTCTACGCCGGTAGTAGTTTTAGCAAGCACTTCCTTTTTCACCTCCCAGTTTAAAGAGCAGAGAAGGGGGAATCCGGAAGCCGGATTATGGGCCCCCGCTCTCCGCCGGGCCGTGGCCGCCGCTCCGTCCCTGGCGGCCCCTCCGGTCCGGGGCGGCTCCTCTGGCCGCCCGGCAGCCCCCCACCTTGTCCGCAGCAGCTCCTCCGAGCGCCCCCGACCCTTGCCCCATTCCCAGTAGCCCTCCCGACCCCCCGGCAGGCCCCCACCCTACGCGATCCGCGCCCCACAGACGCGGGGCCTGGCTCGGGATGGACAGGGACACGCGCGTGTTCGCCGAGAGCCACTTCCGAGGGCTTCGGGGGCGCCTACCCGGCAGGGTCTGCCCCAAACTGGACCGCGTGGACTTCATCGAGAAGCCAGACGCCTTCTCCTACGCGGACTTCTTCAAGGGCTACCTGCTCCCCAACTTGCCCTGTGTTTTCTCCAGCGCTTTCACCGAGGACTGGGGCAGTAGGAGGCTCTGGGTGACGCCCGGCGGAAAGCCCAACTTCGATTATCTGCTTCAGAACTACGGTGAGGAGCGCAAGTGCCTGGGCTGGGCAGCGACATCACGGACTAGCAAACACGGGACTAGAGCCGGTGTCCTTTGACACTCGCCCTGCTAAATTCCCTTGGGTCAGACTGTGAGGGCGCTAATGAGGCAAGCCGCGGAAGGCTTGAGGGAGGCAGGGCATGAGTCGGTCCCCAGAAGAATTCATCTGGAGACGTGTGCACCAATGAGTTGGAGGGCGGACAGGGTCAGGGAGGATGGACAGGCTGGAGCACTCTCAGAAAAGTCTGTGCCTGACCCTTGCCTTTCAGGACACCTGGTTGTACCTGTTGCAAACTGTGGGGTCCAAGAATACAACTCCAACCCCAAAGAACACATGCCCCTCAGAGACTACATCAGCTACTGGAAAGAGTACATTCAGGGGAACTACTCCTCTCCACGGGGCTGTCTCTACCTCAAGGACTGGCATCTATGCAGGTAAAGGGCCTGGAGCACTGGCCCCAGCACTGCTTTTCCTGCCCTGAGTGAGTCCTGGCTGCACACAGGGGAGCTCGTCTTTTCCCCAGCTAAGAATTTAATTCGTATAAAACCCGCTCTTTTCAGCATGGTTGGAAGTGTCATTCTGTCCCGTAGCGGCCATTTCACCATGCCTGGACAGGGCTGGCTGCTGTGAGGAGTGTGGGCCTGGCAGAGGCCCAGGTGGGCTGTGCTTGCTACCTTTTTTTTTTGGTCACATTTGCCCATAGCTGTCCTTGTCAGCTTCATCTAAAAAATCTAACTGGCAGCATCTAGCTTTTGCCTGTCCTCTCAGATGCTCCTGGGATCAGCCTGCCCTCTCCCAACCTGCTTCTCCAAGTCAGGCTTGTTCTCATCCACCTTGGCTGCTGCCAGTCTCCAGACAAGCTGCCCCAGCTCAAGTCCCGCACCCTACTGCTAGACTCACTGAAGCCCCAAAGATCTTTTCAGCAGGACTGTGTCCTGCCCGTTTAAAGTCTCCATTGCTAACAAGCAACGAGGCCAACATTTTAACGGGGCCTTCTGAGGTCTGTCCCTGTCGACCACAAACTTCTTCCTCCTGGGGCGCTCGAAGGACGCTGCTTGAGAAACCTCTCCCTTCCTTGGGCAGCCCCACGCCTTCTGCTGGCACTCATACTCTGAGGTGGCCCTCAGAATTTTGTATCCCTTTTCCTTGCCAGGGCCGTGCTTTTCACTAGCCGAGAGGGGATCACGGTCGGACCCCCACCTACTGGCACCACCTGGCACAGAGTGGGTGCTCCAATAATGAATGAGTGAACAGTCGAATTCTTGTTTTGCTCAAGCAGGAACTAAGACTCAAAAAAAGAAAAAACAAACCTTAGATCCTAGTGAGTCCCAAGATGAATCCGAGAGTGCATGAGGGGCACCAGCATCCTGCTCAAAGCTTGCCCTGGGTGCTGTCTGCCACATGGCTGCTTGCTTGGCAGAGAGAGCGGGTCCAACAGACGGTGGGTGAGATGCAGCCAGACTCTGGTCCTAGAGCTCAGGAGCTTGTTCCAGGAACGCAGATGAGCTCAGAGACACAGATGCTCACGTGCGGTGAGTTCGGGCCTCAGATAAGCCGTGAGGGGTTTTCAGGTGCAGGAGTGTCCCAGATGTCACAGGGGGCACGCTTAGCCTGGAAACGCGTTCGTTGTTTATTTGAAAGTCAGTCTTGATGGAGTGCCCTGCATTTCCCTTGGCAGCCCTAAAATAAAAAGAGCAGAGAAAGGTCTGGATCAGGCAGGCAGGGGTGGCCACAGGGGAGGTGATATCTGAGCCTTGTTTTGAAGGATGAGCAGGCACCTGTCAGTGCACAAAGACGTGGCAACAGAGGGCCTGCACGGTGTCTTAGGGAACTGCGGGTGACTTGGTGCTGAGGCTCCCCCGCCACGGCCTCTGACTGCGAGTGACGTGTGACCGTGCTGTTGGCAGAGTTGTACCCTTCCTTGAGCTAACTTAGAATGCTTCTCTGTTTGGGAGCCCACTGGTTGGGTTGTGGGGATGGACCGGGGAGTGAGAGCTTGAGAGACGAGGTACAAAGGACCTTGGTGTACATGCCTGTGAATCCACTTGGCAGAGTCAAGGTCCCTGGTGTGGGTGAAAAAGTAGAGGAGGCCCCCAAAGTCGGGAAACCAGCATGACGCAGACGATGCATTTAGAACCAGAGGCTGAAGGCCTGGAGCGCGTCCGGGAGGGGCCCAGAACGGCTGGGTCACTGCCTGTGCGTGTTGGCTAGGCTGTGTCACAGCACCCCCAAAACCGCGCCATCTGTGTACAGCTCTGGTTCAGTCTTTTGGGCCCGGCTCGGCTGGGGTCACTTAGGACTGTGGTCTCTGGTGGCCAGACTGTGGCTGGATGGCCCGAGGGGCCCCCACTCAGCCTGGCAGTTGGCGCTGGCTCCAGAGGCAGGTCAGCATCATTCACATAACTTCAAACCTCTCAGGGTCTCTCATGGCCTCAGGACCTGGGTGCTGGGAGGTGGGCTGGCAGCGCCTTCGGCTGCAGCCTCACGCCTCTTTCTGAAGGGACTCCTCAGCGGAGGACGTGTTCACCCTGCCCGTGTACTTCTCGTCCGACTGGCTCAACGAGTACTGGGACGTCCTGGGCGTGGATGACTACCGCTTCGTCTACATGGGGCCCGGCGGCACCTGGTAACCGCCTGTCTGCTCCCCCCGCCGTCCTGCACCCTGACCCCCGTCACCCCCCTGTTCCTGCTGCTGTGTCGGTTCTCGGCCAGAGCCTCTCAGATTCCCGTCAGCCAGGTCATGGAGGTGGCTGCCAGGTCTGGCGTTTCTAAGCCCACTTACCCTCTTTGCTCCGTGGCAGGAGCCCAGGCACCTGCTCTGGGGTGGGGGAGGTCTGGCCCTCCCACCTGGCCCACAGGCCGGGTCTGAGAACTGGGGACCACTGAGGCCTCGGAGCATGGCCTGTCTAATTCAGAAGGCGCACAGCCCACATTTGAGCCACGAGACACCAACAGGAGCTCTTGTGCAGGTCGCTGTTCCACGCCGACATTTTCCGCTCCTTCAGCTGGTCTGTCAACATCTGCGGGAGGAAAAAGTGGTTCTTCTTCCCACCGGGGCAAGAAGAATTCCTGCGGGATAGCCGCGGTGGCCTGCCCTACGATGTGACCTCCCCCACACTCCTAGATGGCCACCTACACGCCAGGCTCGGTCACTGTAACCCACCACTGGAGGTCACACAGGAGGCCGGCGAGATGGTGTTTGTACCCAGCGGGTGGCACCACCAAGTCCACAACCTGGTAGGGTGGGCCCTCCCTGCCCCACATGCTGTGGTCCAGAGGGGTCAGGGAGACAGGCCACAGGGCTTCCCCACTCAGCTGTGCCCCGTGGCCTGCCAGGTGGCCCTGCTCATCCTCAGTGCCTTCCTAGATGCCTCCCTGCAGAGAGCAGGGTGGGCCCACCCCTCCTGGTCCCCCAGAGTGGGCAGGCTGTTCCTCTGGGAGAGCCCAGATATGGGACACGGCAGACCACGGGCAAGGCTGGTCCTGCCTGTGGCCACGCTGGCTCCTGGACGCAGCACTGCTGAGGGCCCCCAGCCTCTTTCCCTCCCTCCCGTGTTGCTTTCCTGGGCAGCAATGGGCAAGGGGTCTGCAAGCCATGGGGTTGTCCCAGCCCCTGGGGAGCCCCACTCTGGGTTAACTGTGGATTCAGATGATCACAGCCCCGGCTCCCTCTTCCCTTCTGGCACCCATCGGGAGATGGCAACAGCCCTTTCCAGCTAAGGAAGGCTGAGAGGACCTCAGGACACAGGGAGGGGACAGTGCCCCCTGTGGGCTTGTGGGGACAGCCTGCACCTGCCCTTTCCAGGAGGACACCATCTCCATCAACCACAACTGGGTCAACGGCTGTAACCTGGCCAACATGTGGCACTTCCTGCAGCAGGAGCTCTGGGCGGTGCAGCGGGAGATCATCGAGTGGAGGGACACCATGCCCGACTGGCACCACCACTGCCAGGTGGGACGGCTGGTCTGAGCAGGAGCAGGGCGCACGGGGAGGCTCACCGGGGCTACAGTGGGAGGACGGGTATGGGCCTCACCAGGGCCAAGGCCTCAGCGGGGGGAGGGTGAGGAGGAGCCCCCAGGACAGCCTGCGGTCCCACGGGAGGGTGTGGTCTCCTAGGGCCAGAGCTGCAGTCTTTGGGAGGGTGGGGGGTGGCCACCGGACCTACCTCTATGAGCGAGAGTCTGGGACCGAGGCAGGTCACTGGGCCTTCCAGACTCTAGGACTCAGACGCGCTTGATGGCTGGCTGGCCCCTGGGTGTCTGCCTCCATCCTGAGGGCTAGGCCGTGCCCAGGGCCCTTCATAGCCTAAATTCTGTACAAGGTGGGCAAGAGCTTGCCCAGAGCCTTGCGTGAGTGGCGGCTCACTGGCTGCTCTTTCTGACCCAGGTCATGATGAAGTCGTGCTCCGGCATCAATTTCGAGGACTTTTATCACTTCCTGAAGGTCATCGCTGAAAGGAGGCTGCGCTTCCTGGCTGAGGGCGTGGACCCTGGCCAGGTGGAGGGTAGC
Source organism: Vicugna pacos (assembly GCF_048564905.1). NCBI lineage: Eukaryota > Metazoa > Chordata > Mammalia > Artiodactyla > Camelidae > Vicugna > Vicugna pacos. The sequence continues at coordinate 4,677,723 of NC_132989.1, forward strand.
AAGGGCTGTGGGCTGGGCCCCCAGCAGGCCGCTTTTGACATCGGCCGCATAGCTGAGGTGCTGGAGTGCGTGGTGGCCCACCCTGACTTCCAGAGAGTGGATACCAGCGCGTTCTCACCACAGCCAGAGGAGCTCCTGCAGCAGCTGGAGGAAGTCGTGGCCGCCACCGTGTCCCTTTAGTGCCCGTCGTGAGAACTGACTGCAACATGTCATGAGGGATGCTGGAGGCACCAGTGTGGAAGGCATTCACCCTGCTCCAGAGTCCCTTCTAGCAATAAAGCTCTGTCCTGTGTGGCCCAGGACATGTCACCTCTCCACTAAAACTTGTCACCTCAGTGTCTCAGGCACAGTGTCTGCTTTTAGGGGTCTAATATGTCCTGTTTGTCGGTATTCCTGGGACCTTGATGCTTGTCCAGAGGGTCCAGAGGGTCCAGGTTCCTTGTGAGGCCCAGCCAGGACTGGGCACTCTGGATCCATTGAGAGGGTGGGTGAGGAAGCGTTGGTCACTTGGACCCACAGCGAGGAGGCTGGGAATGTGCTGGGGATTTCAAAGCGGGGGTGGCATGTGGCTGGGTTTTCTTGGTTCCCCACCCCCAAGCTGATAGGCCTCCCATCCTTAGCACTGCAGGGCAGCTGGCTTGTCTCGCAGGGCCCCCATTACAGGGATGCCCTATTACCGCATCCCTGCCTAAGTCCCACTAGAGCAAGCCCCCCAGGGTGGGGGGAGACACTCGGGCCCAGGGCAGCCCCAGGACCCAAGGCCTGTGTCTCTATCCAACACTAGACAGTATTTACATAGAGCCCGCCCTCCCTCCACTGGCCAGTGCCTCCCTCCTCCCCGACAGGATCCTGAGCCAGAGATGTCTCTTGGCCAGGGCTCTAGGCAGATCTCACGCGCTGTCCAGCGTGCAGGCCCCCCAGGTGTCACAGGTACATCATTCACACATTCACACTGCCATCTGGGCCTTGTTGGCAGCAAGTAAGCAAGACAAAGCACCAGTGAGCTCATCGCCCTCGCGCTCTCTGCAGCACCACCTTCCCCCTCTGGAGACCCAAGCCCGCCCTTGAAGCTGCGTGCGCAGTGAGGGAGAGGGTCTTGGTCCCGTCCCGCAGGCCAGGTGGGACCCGAAAGGCCGGCTGGAACCTGGGCCTCTTCCACACCTCGTACACCTGTTCTGCGCCATCCAGCATCTACTCCTTGCACACCCCTTATTCACCATTTAACAAGGAGTCATTTGTGCACTTACTCTGCCCCATCCAACTTCCAAACCTTGCTTCTCACCCCTGTGCCAAACAAAACTCAATCACTGCAGACTTCTAGCTTTTAAACTCTGCACACTTGTGTGGGCCATCCAGTTTCCACATAGGTCTTGCACACCTATGTGCTACTCAGTCATCACAGTTTCAGGGTTCTCCAGAGAAATGGAACCAATAGAATATGTGTATGTAGAGAGAGAGGGAGAGAGGTGTCGGGGGATGACGAGTGTGAAGTCTGCAGGGCAGGCTGGAGACCCAGGGCAGAGCAGACATTGCAGTCTTGAGGCTGAAGGCTGGACACTCAGGTGGGGTTTCTGGGTTGCAGCCTGAAGGCAGAATCACTTCTTTGGGGAACCTAGGTCCCTTGCTCTTAAGACCTTCAACTTACTGGATGAGGCCCACCCACACTGTGCTGAATTAAATATCAGTCACATATAAAAGATGCCTTCACAGCAACGTCCAGACTGGCATTTAGCCAAACAACCTGGCACCATGGCCTGGCCACACAGGCACATCAGATGGAACATTGCGGTTGCCCCCTGCAGAGTCAGTGGTCCGTCTGCTTCAGCCAGTGCCCACTTCCCACAGGCCCGCTCTGACGTTCAGCGACGTCTGCCTGCACACGCGCTGTGTAGTTCAAAAGCCAGTGTCTGGCATTTCCAGTTGACCTCACACTTTGCACACCTATTTGCCATTCAGAGTCACTGTTTACACACTCCATGTGCAGTTCAACAACAAGTCTAATGCGTGTGCACCCTGATTTCGCTCCAGCACACTCCTGCAGCATTTAACAATTGCTTCTCCCATGCTCGCCATCAGGCTTTCTATTCTCACAACCCACTGTGTGCTATTCAGCAATGTCTTGTTGCACACTCACTGCAAGAGGCACTTTGAACACTCACTGAGGCCAGGTTATCAACCATTCTTCACTATTCTGCTCCTTCTGGCTTCTCCTGCATCCCACTGTGTACCATTTGAGAGTCAATGCTTGCACACTTGCTGCAAAACAACCACTCTTTGCCCGTTTGTGCTGATTTATCAATCTTTCCTTGCACATTAATTCTGCAGAATCCAAATTCCACTAAGCCATCAATAACCCAACATGGATGCTCCTAGAGAATGTCATTCTAAGTGAAGTAAGCCAGAAAGAGAAAGAAAAATACCATATGAGATCGCTCATATGTGGAATCTAAAAAACAAAAACAAACAAACAAACAAAAACAAAGCATAAATACAGGACAGAAATAGACTCATGGACAGAGAATACAGACTTGTGGTTACGGGGGGTAGAGGGTGGGAAGGGATAGACTGGGATTTCAAAATTGTAGAATAGATAAACAAGATTACAATGTATAGCACAGGGAAATATACACAAAATGTTATGATAAAAAAATAAATAAAACTAAAGCAAATAGAAAAAAAAATAATCAACTCCATTACAATCTCTCTGTGTGGTTCAACAATCATTTGCTCCATTTTGCTCTTTTCTGTGTCTGCTTCTTGCACACCCACTTGCATTCAACAACATCCTTGCACAATCACTTGGGGCCTGGCAGAGGTGAGCCTTGCTGTGTGTCTGAGTGACACCTATAGCCATTGAGGAGGAAAGGGTAACTCAGAGTTGCCCCACCATTTGTCTATCTCTTGCTCTTACAGGCTGTGTATTCTGACAGGGTGCAGACTGAAGGCTGTGTAAGGTCCTGGGACCTCCTGCTGTGCCTGGTGTTAACCCTTTAGCTTTCAGTCCTGGGAGAAGCCCCAGGAGGGCGCTTGGGTGAGCTCAGGGCAGTGTGTGTTTCCCACCTGGGTGTCTGATGGGGAGAGACGTGTCTGTGCTGCCCACGTATCGCTGGTCCTGGCAGTACACCCCCTCCCCGTCCATCAGGCTGCATCTTTCCCCTCCCTGCGGGAAGGATTTACATCCCTGTGACGTAACCAAAGGACGTTCACCGGGCCCCACCCAGCCAGAGGGGGGTGGCCAGGGTGTACCCGACGGGGGACAGGCGGCATCTAGGGCATGTCTGGGTTAAAATGATTGCACAGGGCATGGCAGGGATTCGGGAAATCCCTGTACACAGGCAGCAGGGACACTTACAGAATGACACCTGGCTGTAGCCCTAAACTCTGCATCACAGATCTTTCCCCTCGATTTAAAAAAAAAAAACAAACAGGAAAAGGAATTCTGAGGTCAGAGGAGTATTCAAGTTCAGGCTAAGTGCTGACCTTGGGAGAAGGGGGACGATGATGGAAAGCCCTGTCTGCCCTCAGCCTGGTTGCCAGTAACCTTACTCTGGCTTGTTCCTTTCCGCGTTGTGTGTTTTTGTCTTGTATGCATTTCCCCGACTTGGGCTTGTGGAATTGCAGAGTTTGAGCTGCAGTTTTCCCAACTGGTGGTCAAAGGACACCTCAGCAGGAGAAGTAGAAAGCTGCTCTTCCTCTGAAGTGTAGAAAGGCAGCCATTGTCTGGGGGCGGGAAACAGCCCGGGCAAGGGTCACTTTTAAAGATGCTCAAATTTCAGCAGCTGTTGCTGTGCCTGTGCAAGTGCCTTCAACCTCCGAATCCCCTGGGTTCTGAGGGGCTGCCTCAGCTCCTCGTCCAGCTTAATGACACTGAAATAAAAGTTTCTGTGGAAGGTGGACGTGGGCACGTCCTTCAGAGAAGGCTGGCCTTTCTCACTTCTGCACACAATAAACTAATGACCCTGCAAGACACTGAATGAGGACTGAGCGTGTCCATCTCATTTTAAACACAAGAAATGAAAGAACACAAAACCGCATCTCCCAGGCTGTAGCGAAAGTGGGATTTTGATATAACATTCAAGTGCAAGTTTTGCTGTTTACAATAATAGTAAACTTTTTTTTAACCTTGTATCCAAAAAATCGATCACCCTCTCACCTCCTCTGAAATCTCCCCTTCCCACTGGCCCCACCTCCTGTGGTCTCACGAAGTCCTTGATGCCTGGCACTTACGGTGCCACCAGGTAACCTCAGTGGGACCCGGCTGCCCCTCCTCACCTGGTGAAGAGCAAGGTATGTGGGGGGGCCTCGCCTTTACGGGGGGGGCAGTGCAGGGTGGGAGGTAGGTAAGACTCTGACTCGCAGCTGGCCTTGAGCATGGCGTCTCTGAGATCCCATCTAGCCTGAGAAAGGCTGGAGCGGTAGGAGACAGGGCCAGGACCCCTAGGAGGGTCACGGGCAGGTGCTGTTACGACATAAGGGAGCTGCCGCTGTCAGACCCAGTGGCTGAGTGGGTGCCCTAGGCTGCCTGTGGGCCCAGATGGCGACGACCAGCACCTGTGAAGGAATGAAGGAAGTGTACGGGGGCAGCACCTGGCAGCAGGCAGGGCAGTACGACCACTGGCAGTGCTCCTGAGCTAAGGTTAGCTAGTCTTCTGGGTCCCAGAGAGCAGAAGGCATCTAAGGCAGCAAAGTGGTCCACAGGAGTCCGGGGCAGCCTGTCCACTGTCAGGAATCGTGCCCGGCCAGAAGGGAGGGTCAGTGAGCCAAGCCCGGAGGTGGTCTGGGCTGGCAGGTTGGGAGCGAGGTGCCTGGCGAGCCCGGGCCACTCACCACGGAGAGGGGGCTCCTGAGGCTGGCTATTGCTAGGAGTTAGTTAGAAGGTACCCTTTGTGAAAAAGAGCAAAGTAAACCTAAAAAATAAACGTTAGAGAAGAACATAACAGAGATACCAGAGCTGGCTCTACCTCACATGACGCGCTGGCTCTGACCCTGGAACTGGAGCTGGGTCTGGATCTGGACATGATGTGAGGACCGGTGCTGAAGTCGGCTCTGGCTCAGAAGCAGGTGCTGGGGGGCTCCAGCTGCGGCTGGCACTGAAGCAGCTTGAGCTCGAGGTGCAGCTGGATCTGATGGTGGAGCTGCTGCTGTCGCTGGTCACGGACCTGGCGCAGGGCTCCAAGAGGTCTCTAGCTCTGGGATGGCTGTGTCTCTGCTCTCCGAATCGGTTCCGGGTGTAAAGCGTGCAGTAGCTCTAGCTCTGGGGCTGGTGCTGGGGCTGGAGTCGGCGCTTCAGCTGGTTCCAGTTCTGGAACTGACACTGGCCGTAACTCCAGCTCATGCCGGAGCTGGCTCCGGTTCTGAGCTGGGGCAGAAGTTGACGCTGGTGTGCACTCTGGCTCATGACTTAGCGCTAGAGCTGGAGCTGCTATGGCTCAGAACTTAGTGTGGATCCTACGCCTGTAATTACCTTGGGAGATGGTTCTAGATCTGCAGCTGATGCTAGAGCAGTTGCCGCAGCAGACACAGGAGTTGATAATACAGCAGTCCCTGTCCTGGAGCTGGTGCCAGAGCTGGTGGTGGAGCCATCTAGAGCTCAGGGGCGGTGGTGGCCCCGACTCCGGAAGCAGCCCTGGCGGTGTTACCAGTGCTAGCTCTAACTCGGGGGGGCTGGTACGAGAGCGGGTGCTGAAGTTGCTTCTAGTTCTGGATCTGGCCCTGGATCCAGCCCTGCAGGTGGTGCTCCCTCCAGCTCTGGCAAAGATGCTAGAGACGGCACTAGCTCCAGAGGGAGTTCTAGAGCTGGTCCTGGAGCTGGCTGGCCTCAGATGTGACTCTGAAGGGAAATTGTTACCGGAGCTGCCCTTGGCTCTTTTCTGGACCTGGCAATGAGGCCGGCTGTAACACTGGAGGTGGTGTGGAGCTAGCATTTAGTTTTAGGATTTGTACTGGAGCTGGGCCAGCTCTGGAGTTGGCCCTGGAGCTTGCTCTGTGCTGGGAGCTGGTGCTGGCTTGGGATGTGGCTGTAGCTCTGGAGCCAGATGGCCCTTGAGCTGGTTCTAGCTCTGGAGCTGGTGCTGGAGCTGATGTGATGTGAGCACAGAGCTGAGCTAGAGCTGACTGGAACTCTGGGGCAGGTACTGCCCCCAAATCTGGAAGTTGCACTGGAAGCAGAACCAGAAGTGGCTTCGGCTTGGGCACTGGTGCTGGAGTGGGTGCGAGCACTGGCCGTGCAGCTGACCTGCCCTAGAGCGGGCATTGCAACTGCCCCTGGAGCTGTCTAACAACACGGCTACCTATCAGTGCCACTGCAAAAATGTAAAAGACCCCAATTGCTGTTAAGGGAAGCTCAAGGCCAAGGTCCACATCCCAGGAAGGGTTTACAAGCTGAAGTGCACCGGAGGAGTGAGCTGGGACTGCTCTCTGCTCGTCTCTGTGGCCCAGCAGCATCCCTCTTGACAGCAGCCCCTCCCAGCCCTCCTGACCCTCTGGCTTGGACTCTGGGCTCCAGAGCTCCAACTGCGTGGTGCTCCAGATCCAAGTGAGGCGTGTTGAACTGTGCGTAGTCCATCAGCCTCTTGGGAAGAGAAGTATGGGAGCTGACAGAAACCCTCTGGTGACTAGTCCAGACTGGGGCCCAGGATTGATGATAAGGCACTGGGGGAAGGCAGGAGGGCAGCAGAGTTAGAGGAACCCCCAGGCAGAGGTCTCCGAAGCAGCACCCACACAAACCCCTTACCCCAAACAGTCCACGCTGGGAGGTCCAGCCCTTCCATTGAGGAGGGAGAGCCCTCCTCCTGAGGCAGGAAACGGAAACAGATGCCCACTTTCCTTCCCTGCCTCACACACCCCTCCCTAGCCTAGCAAGTTACTCTTGAGGAGAGCCAAGATGGGACCTGGAGGGCTACTGTCTACCTTCAGGATCAGGGCCTGACTCCCAGCTCGCCTCTGCAAAGGCCACCAGCTCAGCTGGAAGGGTCTGCCCTTTCCCAGAGCCCACTTCTGTCCCCTGTTCCATTCAGGGGTTTGGGATCCCCTGGGTCCCAACAGACCCTGCCAGCTTTCAGCACGGACAAGAGGAAGCATGGATGTTGAGAGGAGAATCACCCAAGCACCCCCTTCCAGGCAACGCACGGACTCTGCCCCCACTCCCGCAGCCCCAGCCTTTCAGGCCACCAAACTCGCTGTGCTAGGCCCAGCCACTGCCCCGTGAGCAGCTGTGACATGGGGCCTGAGCGAGCAGTCAGCGAGAACCGCTGCCCAGCAGCACTGGCACCATCACAGACCTCCACTCCTGGCTTTCAGGTCACATGACCCCTCCTTGGGGAAGCCTTCTCTGACCCCTTCACCCCTCTCCCCAGACAGATATGGCCCACCTGAGTGGCACTAGACTTAACAACTTGCTTCTAACAGCAAGTACTGCAAAAGTGATGGATATCACTTCCCAGATGCAGTTATAAGAAGTCTGTGGTTTCCATCTCGTTCACTCGCTCCTGTGTACCCAACCCCCCGTCTCTTAATGTCTCAATTTCTCTGTCTCTCAATCTATCTCTGTCTCTGTTTCTCTTCCCTCCATCCCTCTCTGTCCACACATTTCTTTAATAGAAATGGCAGCCCAGAGCCTAAGGGAATGTAACTGCTGCCTTGGACAGCCAGCCAGTCAACCCAGCAGGTACGCATCCTAGGCGAAGTTCAGGATGCCTGGGATTGACAAATGGTTGGCCTGGCAGCTAGGCTCTCAAGGCCAAGTTCAGAACACAGGATGGACAGCTAGTTGACCAGCAGCTTGTCATGTGAGGCAAAATTTGGGATGCACAAGACCCCTTATATGAAGAGCTAGTCAGCTTGACAGCACAGCACCCAATGTCAAGCCCGGGATACCCAGGATGCCCAGGACAGACAGGTGGCTGGCCCGGCAGCCTGGTGCCTGAGGGAAAGTTCAGGACACATGGGATGGCAGGAATGAACAGCTTTTCCCAACAGCCTTGCACTGAGGCCAAAACTGGGACATGTGGGACAGACAGCTATTTGACCCAGCAGCCTGGTGCCCAAAACCACATTTGGAATGCCCCAGACAGAGAGCTCTTTGATTCAGTAATCTGGGGCCAGAGACCAAGTCTGGGACGCCCTGAGCAGACAACTGGTCGCACTGGCAGCCCAGTGCTGAAATAAATCTGAGTCAACTAGTTAGAACTGCTGGTCCAACAATTGCTTCTGGGACAGAAGCCTGATGCCCAAGGCAAACCTGGGTGCCTAGGATGGACAGCTAGTCAACCTGGCTGCCCAGTGCTTGAGGACACTTTGGAGATGCAAGGGATACTCAAGACAGATTGGTGGTTGACCCAGCAGCCTGACACTCAAGGCCAACACCAGGACATTCAGAATGCCCAGGATGCACAGTTAGTTAACCCAGCCATTGAGGGCCTGATGCACAAAACACCCAGGATTGACAGCTGTCACCAGGCAGTACAGGCCCTGAGGCCAAGTCCGAGATCCCTGAGACAAACAGCTGGTCAACCCAGCAGCCTGTCACCTGAGGCCAAGTGTGGAATGTCCAGGGTGCCCAAGATAAAAACCTGATCATCCAGGAGCTTGGAACTAAGGCTGACACTGGGAATGCCTGAGACAGACGACTGCTTGACCTGACAGCCCATCACCAAGGGCTATGTCCAGGACAGCTGGGATGAACAGTTGGTCTCTCAGCAACCCAGTGCCTGAGGCCAATCTGGGATGCCCTGGATGGACAGCTAGCTAATGAACCCAGTAGCCCAGCACCCGAGGCCAAGTTTGTGATTCCTGGGATGGACATCTTATGAACCTTGCAGCCTGGTGCCAAAGACCAACTTTTGATGCATGGGATACCTGGGATGAACAGCTGGTCTGTGCAGCAGTCTGGCCGTCAAAACAAACCTGGGATGCCCCCCCACAAATGACTGGACAGCCCAGTGATCAATGATATGTTCAGGATGTTTGGGATGCCTGGGACAGACAGCTGGTCAATCTGGTAGCCCAGTGCTGAGGCCAAGACTAGAACATTCTGATGAACAGCTGGTTGACCCAGTAGACTCCAGCACCCAAGGCCAAGTCCAGAATGCCCAAGAAACCCCAAACAAACAACTGACTGACTTGGCAGCCCAGTGCCTGAGGCCAAATCTTGGATGCTCAGGAGCCCAAATCAGACTGCTGGTCACCAGGAAACCTATAACCCAAGGCCAAGTCCTGGGTGCTTGGGATGCCCAGGATGGATAATTAGTCAACCCAGCAGCATAGTACTCAAGGCCAAGTCCGGGAAAACGTACAAACAACGATTGACCGAGCAGCGTGCAACCCTAGGATGAGACTGCGATCCTCTGGGTGGACAGCTGGTTGACATAATTGTCTGAAGTCCAAGGACAAGTCTGGGACGCCCAGGAAGCTCAGGATGAACAGCCAGTCTATTTGGCAGCCTGGGAACTGTGGCCAAGTCAGGGTTACACAGAATAAACAGCTGGTAGGCCCTGTGGCCTGCACCTGAGGTAAAGTTCAGAAGGCCCAGGATGGACAACTGGTTGACTTGGTAGTTCAGAGCTCCAGACCAAGTGTGGCACACCTGAAATAAAATACTGGTTGACATGACAGCCTGAATCCAGAGGCCAAGTTTGAGATGCCCATGACAGACAGCTAGACAGCCCAGTATCCTAGTGCCCAAGGCCAATTCCTGGATGCCCAAATGGACACGTATTCACCCTGGCAACCCAACACCCGAGGTCAAGTTTACAATGCCTGAGATGAGCAGTTGGTTGAACCAGCAACCTCGTGTGGGAGACCAATTCTACCTAACAGCTCAGCACCCAAGACAAAATCTGGCACACCAGGGACTCCCAGAACAGGTAACTGGTCATCCCAGCAGCCTGGCACCTGAGGCTGAGTTGAGATGCCCAGACAAACAGCTGGTTGAGCTAGCCTCTTGGTACCCAAAGGCAAATTTGGATTCCCCATACGGACAGCTAGCTGAACTAGCAGCCTGGGGCCCAAGACGAAGTCTGAAACACCTAGAACAAATGGCTGGTCAACATGGCAGCCTGGCATCCTGGTCAAGTTTGGGATCCATGAGACACCTGGGGAAAACAGCTTATTGACTCAGCAGCCTGGTGCCAATGCCAAAGCAGGGACCCTCAGAACAGATGACTGGCAAACCTAGTAGCCCAGTGCCTGAGTCCAAGTCCTAAATTCCCTGAATGAATAGTTGATCCACCTGTCATCCTAATGCCTGATACCAATTCATGACACCTGGGACAGAAAAATGGTCTACTTAACAGCCAGGTGCCCAAGGAGAGTTTTGAATGTGCAGGACACACATCTGGTTGATTGGCAGCCCCATGCCCAGGGCCAAGTCCAAGATATCCAGATTGCCTGGGATGAACAGTTGTTTTATTCAGCAGCCTGGTACCTGAGGCAAGTTCAGGACACGTGGGATGGCAGCTGGTTTGGCCTAAAGGATGCTTGTCATATTTGAATGATGCCAAATATGGCAAGCCCAGGACAAACCACTGGTCTACAAGGCAGCTCAATTCAGAAGCCAAGCCTGAGACAGACAGCTGGTTGACCAGGCAGCCCAGGGCCAAGGCCAAGGCTGGGACACCTTAGAAAGATAGGTGACTGACCTGGCAGCCAATCCAGATTTGGCTAGATTTGGCTACAGGCCAAATCTAGGGTGATCACATCAGAAAGCAAGTCAACCTGGCAGCCTAATTCCTGAGGCCAAGTCCAGGATTTCTGGGAAGGTCTGTCTCGTGGCACATTGGCTCTAGAGGTCAAGTCCAGGATGCCTGGGACAGCTAGTTGACATGGCAGCCTGGCACAAAAGGCCAAGTCTGGACTATCCTGGAGAGACGGCTGGTCAGCCCAGCAATCTGGTGACCAAGGCCAAGTCTAGGATGCTCAGGACGAATAGTTCTTCTAGCCATAATACAAGTGCCCAAGTCCAAGTCTAGCAGGCCTGGGGAAAACAGCTAGTAGACCCAGCAATTTAGCACCCAAGGCCAAGTCTAGAACACCTGGCACAAAGAACTGGATAACCCAGCACCCCAGTACTCTAGATTAAATCTGGGAGGCCCACGACATACAGCTGGTCAAGTGCAGTCTGGTACTAGAGGCCAAGTCCAGGACACTTGGGATGGACAGCTGGTTGATCCAGCAGTATAGTGTCCAAGACCAAGTTCAGGAAGCCTGAGATGCTGGTGACAACTTGTCGACCTGGTAGCTCAGTGCCAAGGCCAAGTCCAAGACACACAGGACACCCAAGATGAATTGCAGGTCAACCCAGCAGCCTGAGGCCTGATGCCAAGTCTGGGGTGCCTAAGATGGACAGCTGGTTTACTCGGCAGTCTGACACACAAGGCCAAGTCTAGGATACCTGGGATGCCCAGGATTGACATCTGATTGACCTAGAAACTTGACACTTGAGGCCAAATCCAGAATGCCCAAACTGGACAGCCAGTTACCTGCCAGAACATCACCTGAGACCAAGTTTGGGATGCCTGAGTCAAAGAGCTGATGGACCTGCCAGCCTGGCACCAGACGCCAATCTGGGAAGCCCGAAATGGACACCTTATTGATCTGGCAGCTTGGCACGCAAAGCCAAGACCAGGACACTCAGGACACCTCAGGTGAATAACTGGACAGTTCAGTAGCCACAGACAATTTGGGGACAAAGAAGATGACTAGCTTACCTACCTGGCAGCCCAGCACCAGAAAACAAGTCTGAGGCACCCAGGATGGACATTATCATTACCAGCTTGGTGTCAGAGGTAGAGTCTGGAATGCTCTAGATGAACAACTGGTTGATTTGGCAATCACTCCTGAGGCCAATTCTGACTCTTCTAGGATAAACAGTTGGTCACACTGGCAGCCCAGCACCCAAGGCAAAATCTGAGATGTCTGTTCAGAGCAAAATTTGCCCAAGCCATTGTGAGGAGCTAAGATCTTCTTGAGCCACCCTGCTAGGTGACATGTGCTGTTCTAATGGTCTTCTAGACACTGGCGAGACTTTTGAACCCCGGTCAGTAGAAGACCTAGCCTTTGTGGCAGCCCCAGGTTTCTCTCTTTGTATCATTTAGCTCTTCCCGCATTGTTCTTCCCTTCATAATTAAGGTATTGCAGGCATAGGACAAAGATTCAAACGCAGCCAGCCCTCACTAACCACATTAACGCCCGCTTCTGATTATTTCTTTCTCCTCTAAGTAAAAGGTTGAAAACGTTAAAAAAAAAAAAAAAAAAAAAACCACTTTTCCCTGACCGGGAATCGAACCCGGGCCGCGGCGGTGAGAGCGCCGAATCCTAACCACTAGACCACCAGGGAGCGCACGGCAAGCGCCTCCTTAACGAGCTAGACTAAATGTAAAAGGTGTGACGTAGATAGGCTATAGTCATGTGAGTCTATGAACCTTGGGTATTTAACCCGCCTCCCTCGTCCACCTAGGCGGCCGCTCAACCACTGCAAATCAGAAAAACAGGCAGTAGGGAACGGCAGCGATCGCTAGTCTGAGTGTGGCCGCCTTCCCGGAAAACAAAACGAAAAGACGGAGAAAAGGGATCAAGAAGGATCCAACATCCCTGCAGGGAAGAAGGTAAAATGCGCCTGTCAGAAGTGGGATTCGAACCCACGCCTCCATTCGGAGACCAGAATGCCCACAGGCAAGGTGCACACCTTGAGTCTGGCGCCTTAGACCACTCGGCCATCCTGACACGCTGGCTGGTGGCGGCCTGCACTGAGCCTGCTTCCTGCGCCTGCCTGCTGCGCTGCTTCCCCGGGCTCTCCAGGCAGGCTGTCCCAGGATCCACCCAGCGGGAGCGCTGGAGAACCGCGCTCTGAGCTCTGGAGGGTGCCGGGTCTGCGATGCACTCCAGACTTCCCAGCTTCGCTCACCTTTCCGCGCGGGCCGGGCATCGAACCAACCTACAGAAGCAAGGAGAATCCCGCCGGAAAACCAGAGGGGTTTGTGACCACCTGGCTCAGCAAAGGCAGGAAACTATAGCATCAAAGGCAAAGAGAAAAGCGCCGGACTGCAGCCCATCCGGGCGACCCGCCACTGCCAGATCCTGGGTTCCCGCCGCACATTCCCGACCCGCGCTGGGGAAACTGGTTTGTTGAGGGAATACATGGAAAGCATGTAGAAATAGGCTTGCCACAGAGTGACAGTGATTGCTGTTGTTTCATTATCATTAGGGCTTTCTGCCTTATTGTCCTTGGCATATCCATCCTTAAACGTCCACCCTTCTTCCTCTGCCAAGTCACACAGCTGTGGTTAAGCGATAATGGGCGATCGGTGTTTAAAAAAAAAAATTACTCATCTACGACACTTGTTAAAGTACTGAAAGGAAGACTTTATTCAAGGGCTCTATCACGATAGGTGTAGACACCACTGCAATGGGGTCTTGCAGTTGGGGAGAGAGATTGGATTTAACCCGAAGTACAAGGGAGAGTGGAAATTTATAGCCAAAGAGTGGTGGCGGGGTCAGTGAATGGAAAATTGCTAAGGGGGAATTCTATCCAAACTGATCTAACGTGGTTCTTGCTGAAAGTAAGCTAGCTTATGAGACATCACCTGGGGGATGGTAGAGGACAAGGAACCCATTATATATTCAGGGTTATCAGATATCAAGGATGGGGCATTCTGGTTAAACATGTTTAACAGGAATCTTTCTAAAACTGGACAATGGAGACACAAACACTGAAGTCCAGAAGTCAGGCCTAGTTGAAAAAAAATTCAGGGAAGCAGTTTTCAAAACAGTGCAAAGCCAGTAAATGTGCTTTAGCATCACATGGAGAGTCCTGACTCCTGTGCTCCAGACCACATACCATTCATTCACTCATTCACTGACTCACTCATTTATTCATTTAGTCTTTACTGATATAGCATCGAACAAACAGCAAGCCCCTTGCCCTGGCAAGCTGACTGCTAGTGAAGGGGACAGCACAAACATGCAGGCTGTGAGGACAAAAGCAGGGCCCTGAAAGGGTGGAGTTCTATTTTTAGACTCTGATGGTCAAGTAAGGCCTCACTGCGGTGACTTCTTCTAAAACTAATTTTCAAAAAGTAGAACACAGGACTCCCATGAAAAATATATGTATGATGTACACATGTCAAGATTTTATTCAACTCATTAATGTGGGGCCCTGCATGCTGCTATAACCAATTTAAAGGAGATTTTGAAGAGATTTTTTTTTTTTAATCAGCCAGCCAAAGGAATCTTGAAAATAGATTGCAGCAGGTGGAAGGCAGATTAATATACTAAGGGGATAATAAGTTGTGATGTTTAAGGTATGGTTTCTACTTTGGGGTTGTTTGTTTCTACCAGAGATAAATCAGATACAACTCTTGACAAACTGTATTTGTATTGCTGTCAATAGAAATCTTTGCCCTTGGTTTTAGACAGAAACGATTGGCATTATTGTCAGTTTTCTATAAGTTAACTTCTACCCACAGAGTATCGTAAAATAGTCAAGTCAATAGAAGCCAATCAAAGGTGTACATGGAATCAGATACTCCCCAAAAGATCTGCTAGACTACGCTAAGCACTCCACTGTAAGGACACCTAGAATCCAAGAGAATCAGAGCTGAACAGTAGTTAGAGCTGTAAAAACAGGTTTTATCCAGGAACTATTGCAATAGAGGAAAAGAGACTTCATATAGAACTGGGTTCAGTTCCACATACAGCAAGGAAAAGTCGGGACTTACAGCCAAGGAGCAGGTTGAGGGTCAGTGGATGGAAAATGGTTAAGAAGAGTTATCAAGGGTAGAGAGATCCTTGCTAAACTGATGTAACAGGATTTCTGCTGAAGGCAGGCCGGGGTCATCAGATACCACCTGGGGAATGGCGGGGAATGAGGAACTTGATTAGTTGTGGAGAGTGATCTGGTATTAAGGGTGGGGGGATTCTCACTAGACTGATCTAGCAGGGTTCTTATTAAAATCAGACTCCGCAAGGCAGGACATGGAAACCCAAGGTCAAGGCCTAGTTGAAAGGAAAGTTCAGGGAGGGGGTGGGAAAGGACACACTGGGAGTTTGAAATTTGTAGATACTGACAGATACATATAGAATAGAAAAACAAGTTTATACTGTATAGCACAGGGGAATATATACAAGATCTTGTGGTAGCTCATGGGGAAAAAGAATGTGACAACGAATATATGCATGTTCATGTATAACTGAAACATTGTGCTCTACACTGGAAATTGACACCACATTGTAAACTGACTATAACTCAATAAAAGAAAAAAAAAAGAAAAAAAGAAAGGAAGGTTCAGAGGAGCCTGACTATATTTTGATCAAGAGGGAATCTTTGTCACTAATAATCTCTTTTTCATTTCCAAATTTGGGGTGATCATATCTCTCACATTGGAGCCTTCACTGGAAAGAGGACACAGGCATTGAAAGAAGGGGAAGAGCATTTTCCACAACCCTCAAAATAATATACTAATTCCTCTGGTGACCTCCTTGGCCCTCAGGAACTTCTGCCCAGCCTGACCTTACCTCACAGACTCCCAGTGAGTTAGCTGCCTTTTCCACACTTGATCTGCCTTCATCCCTCCTAGCTCACCCTGAAAATCCTCTGAGACCCTGGAGGGCAAGGACCAGGGATGTAGCAGAGAAGACGATGAAATATCTGTGCTCAAGAAGCTCACACTCCAGGGAAGGAAGATGTAAAGAATAAGAATAAGAATACTAATAAGAATAAGAATAAGTTGGGAGTGATAAGTACTGTGAAGAAAAATAGAGAAAGAAGGGTAGAGGGAGATATAGGTAGTTCAGAAACCTCTCCGTTTTGCTTTCTAGTCTGAAACTATTGCCTTCAGAAAATCAAGACTTCAGTTAATAAACCTGAAACAGTCGTCTCAACAGATACAATAGCCAGACTCGGGTTTTCCTGGTGGAGAAGGCTGAGGGGCAAGCATTTTGTTTTAGGTGTTATGCTAGGAGTCTCCACGCTCCAGGGAGAGGTTTGGCATAACCAGAGGCAGGCCTTACAACAAAAGTTTTTCCTATCACGTGTCCTCACCTACTAAATACATTTTTCACCTTGCTTTACTACTGGGCTGTTTGAAGTTTATTTCCTTTCCTTTCCCAGGACTTCTAGATACACAGGGCTATGGAAAGGACACTGATGGGGACCATTTTTGCACACAGCTATAGCAGGCTTCTGGGATTCCTGAGAGCTCGTTTGGAGGTTCTAGCAGAGGATCGCAGCTACTCGTATACCCTTGACCGAGAAAAAGGGTCCTCCTCTATCGGGGATGGTCGTCTTCTTCGACTGGGCGCACAGCTTCGGGAGGGATGCACATGGAGTGGTGAGGGAGGAAGGGGACACCCGCCTAGCCAGCCAGATCAGCCAAATCAACCCTGGCGATCAATGGAGTGACAGATGTCGCAGCCAGATCACCCTCACAGCCGAGCTTCTGGGATTCTTAAGAATTGCTTGTGATCAAGTCCTGTCTACTTAGCTCTCAAGGTAGAGCATCTTTCATTAGGGTTTTGGCCTAGGAGAAGAGAGATGATGTGATTAGCCTCTGCATGAATTTCAGAGAAAGCCTAAAGAGTGTCAAGGCTGATGAGGCATGAAGCCCAACAGTTTAACCCAGCAGAATGCAGTCTCTGCTCAGGGCTCCAAATGGGAAGTTTAGCCCCAAGCTGTTTTAGATACTCCTGGAGAAAGTAAACTGAAGACTGACAATGAGGGAATTCCAACCATGTTTCCCAGTTCTCACTGGTGGAAGTGGCTTCAGTTCTCAACTAGGAGAAGACTTTGGTTAGAAGTCTGATGATGTGGTTAGAATGGACAGTCTTGGCGGGGGGGGGGGGGGGATTCACCAGGTGCTGATGGGTGGAAGCAAGGAAAGATGGTTCATTTTGAGAACCACCCAAAAATGGTCTAGTGAGTGGATTGAACAGACAAGGAAGGGAATGCAACAAGAACAGAACTAGGAGAAAGGACTTCAGGATGTTGGCAGCTCACCAGTTCTTCTGTATTAGAAGCCTGATGCTGGAAGATGGCAGTAGAAGATCGGTTGGATCTATTTTTGGCCCAAATGTGAAATTTTCTAGGTACAGAGGAAGAAACATAAAGACTGAGGCAAGGAAAAGAGAAGACAGAAAACAAAAGGAGGCAAGAATAGGCACTGAGGGCCAGAAAGGAGGAAAAGGGGACAGTTAGAAATAAAACAGAAGAAATGACAGGAAGTGGAGAGACTAAAACAGGAATGGGAGAGAACAGAGATGAGGGGGAAAGAACAAACAGGAAGTGGAGCAGGAGCAGGAATTCTGGATGGAGAGTCCCAGCTTGCCAGTAAATAGCAGGAGAAAAATGCAGGGGGCCTATGTGGAGGTGGGAAAGATTCCCCCTTAACCTCAGTCCTAATCTCAGGCTCCTCTTTCCCTAGTAAGCCTGGCTTAGGTGGCCAGTGTTTTGTCAACACCCCCTACTTGCCCTTCTGACTTTACCTCTCATCTCCATTTGAATATGCAAGGACAACAGTGCAATGGGAATGAAGATGACTAAGAGGAGAAATGCTCGACTGCAGATGGAGGAGACAGGGCACTTCCCCTACTGGAGGAACCCTATCTTTGTCTGAGCTCTTCTTACCCATCACATCCAGCCAGGGAAGACCTCCACTCCCACAACGCAGCGCACAAGAAGCCAGGTTCTACTGACAGCAAATCAGATTTCTCTTTATTTCCATCTTCAACAGGGGATGAGACATAAGGAGTGGTCCAGGTGCCTGGATTCTAACCTCCCACGTCTGCTTGGACCTTTGCCTGAACCCATGACATCCCTGCCTGATTTTCAAATGTCCCTTCCTTTACTCTGGAAACACCTTCATTTCTTCTTTAATAAACCAAAGGCCCAGGTGCATGCACCCCTGCTACAGCCTGGATGATAACCGAGCTGTATCTGTAAGTCCGCGACTTCCCGCAAGCATTCGGCAGCGGGGCCTGTTCCGAAGGGACCACCGGCAGGGCCCCCTCCTGCGGACTAGAGCGGACAGCAAGCGGGCCACCCGCCGGCCACGCGCCTGTAAGGAAGATGAGCGGGCATGAAGCGCAGCTCTCGGGGACAGTAACAACCGGAGTGCGGCGCTGATCTCAGCAGTACGGGTGGCCCGGCGCTCGCCGTGTACATCGGCGCCCTCTCCCCTCAGCCGGGTCACCCCGCGCGCCATTTGGTTGAAGAGGTCCCGCTCCATCACGTGCAGCACGACCACTGCGTCGCTGGACACCTGCTGCTTCAGCACCTGGAACACAATGTCGCCCCTCGACCGGCGCCTTGCGCTCCGCCGTGCCCCCTGCCGCAGCGACGGAGAGCACCCCTGCTGCTGCTGCTGCTGCGACATCTCCAACGGCGAGTCACCCGGCTGCCGGCTTCCTTCTCCTTCATGTCCTGCGCCCTTCTGGGCTGGACTTCAGGACTACAGGAGAAGGGTGGGCGGCTCACCAGGCCACAAGCGGAGAGGCGCCCCGCATCTCTTATATACCGTCCCGCCCCGCCCACATGGCGTCACAGGGGGCCCTGGCGGGCCAAGCCCGGCCATGCCCGGCTGTGATTGACCGCGGGACGCAGGCACCGCCCACTGATGGGCAGGGGGCGAGGACAAAAGGCATCGGACTCCCGGAGATAGTAATTGGCTGGAGAAAACAGGCGCCGGACGCTGATTGGATGACGGGGAGAGCAAAGGGGAGGGAAAGTCTCTTGCATAGACGTGGGGCCTGGGCAGGATTGATGATGTCTTTGGGACTCGAAATTTAAGGCAGAAACTACCTGTAGAGTGCTCCTTCTCCGCTCCAAATGAGTCTTCTCAGGATTTCGGAGCAGCGGGTTGATAATACAACACTGGAGCAATCTGGCTGTTCCCTACTTGGTCTAGGGGAGTGGAAGGTGGCTTTCAATTTGGGGGGACGATATTGAGAACTCAGGAGGGTACTGCAGTATTATCAGATTTGGCTTTTCCCAGGGCAGAAGATAAGGAGGCTAAGGTGCCGTCTAGAGTCCCCGAAAAATAAATGCCAGTCTCAGGTTGGGCCAAGGTAGAGGACAAATAAAGAGAATCCCTTCTTCCCCTCCAAGCCAAAGAAGTTAGTGCTTCTCTGCAGGACATAACAAAAGAGGGTGACTGTTTTGAGAGATTTGGCTCATCTGTTACTTCAGTGATGTAAGAAACTGAAGAGAGGCTGAAAGAAAGAAAAAAAAAAAAGGATTTCTTTGGAGAGGGTTATAGGAGAATTAAGGAGTTTAGAATTTTATTATTTTGAACAGTATCAGACTGAGAGAACAAGGAGTGTTCTTGGGTCTCACATCAAGTAAAGGACTTTTTATTATCTAAGAGTGACTGAGAGTTATGGAACCTGCTCTGATTTCATCCATGGGACAGAGGAACCAGGATTTTGCAGATGTCTATTAAGGGAATGAAGGGAAAGAATAAAGTTTTTTTTCTGTTTGTCCACTATGGTGTCCTCCTCTTATGATTAATGAAGGACTTTCATTAATGAGTAAAGTTTCTGGAATAAGGTGGGTATTCTTTCTTCCTACCTTAGACCAGGCAGATGAGTATCTTGTTGAGTCACTGGTACCATAATTCAAGAGTGTGATACAGGCAGGATGTACTGGGTTCATCCTAAGGGTAGCTTATGCCTGGACACCATGTCATTTGGGCTGTTTAGGCCACAGAGAAGGAAAGCCTGTGACAGCAACAATTATCATATACCAACAACAAACACACAAGCAAATAAGTTCCTAAAATGATTTCAGAGAACTATGAGTACTATGAAGGAGATGGAAGAGGGCAGTGGGGCAGAAAATGATAAAAAGAATCTGAGTGCGTGATCTTGGAGCTGAGATTTACATAGGAAGGAAACAACCACATGAGAAGTTGGGGAGTGGGTGCTCCAGAGAGAAGGAACTCCCCCTCCTGCACGCTTGGAACCCTTGAGAAACAGCAAAAAGGCGTGGGAGGCCAGAGAAGCAGCACAGGGCCAGACCACATAGGCCTTGAGGTCATGGTGAGGATTTTGGGTTGCCTGGTGACCACTGAAAGGTTTTAAGCAGGTTTGCTCCTCCCTGCTTTGTGAGAGTGGAAGGAAGC
This sequence comes from Vicugna pacos, assembly GCF_048564905.1. Classification (NCBI taxonomy): domain Eukaryota; kingdom Metazoa; phylum Chordata; class Mammalia; order Artiodactyla; family Camelidae; genus Vicugna; species Vicugna pacos. Next base: position 4,697,834 of record NC_132989.1, read on the forward strand.
AGATCAATCTGGCAAAAACTTTGCAGATGTGACTGTTTTAGGATATCAAGATGAGACAATTATTTGGATTATCTAGGTGGGTCTAAATGTCTTCTCAAATGTTCTATAAAAGAGAAGCACAGGGAGATTTGATACAGGCAAAAGAAGATGCAGCAATGCGACCAGTGAGACAGAGATTGGAGTGATGTGGCCACAAGTCTGGGAATGCCAGGTTACCACTAGAAGCTACAATAGGCAAGTAAAGGATTGTCCCCTAGAACACTTACAGAGGATATGGCCCCGGTGACACCCTGACACTAAGACTTCTGACCTGCACAGCTATGAGTGAAAAAATTTCTGCTGTTTTTAACCACCAAGTTTGTGGTAATGTTATGGCAACCACAGAAAGCTAATGCAGGTGACTTGGAATAAGGTTTTAGCAGTGGAGAGGGCCGGAAGGGATTGAATTCAAGATCTATTTCTGCAGACAGTGTCATCAGGACTAGCTGATGTATGTGATGTTAATATCACAGAAGAAGAGTCAAGGAGGATTCCCAGGTTTTTATCCTGAAAAGTGGATGGATGATGGCAAAATTTACTGAGATAGGAAGAGGGGGCAAGGATTGTTAAATGTTATGTGTTGGCCACAGTCATGTTTGAGAAAATAATATCCACTAGCTTTTGTCACTGCTCTCTATGTGCCAGGCACTGTTCTCTAAGTTTGTAACTCAGTTATCAATGTAAAGTGGGCAGTTAGATGTGAGTCTGGAGCTTAAAAGTTAGGCTGGAAATATAAATATGGGAGTCATCACTGTATTTGAAGCCATGGGGCCCAATAGATCAAACAAGATGAAAGAAACAAGAAGACTTGGTTCTGGGACCAAACCCAAGCCAGGGGACACTCAGTCTATATTTTGGTGGGACAGTGGATGAGGATCCAAAAAAGGAAAGGAGAAGCCAATGAGGAGAGGGGAAAACCAGAAGTGTGTGAAGTCACAGAAGCTAGTCTGGCGTGGGGGGTGGGGGGTGAGGTGCATGGAGGAAAATATCTAACATTGTCAGATGTTCCTCTAAGGGTAGAGAGGCAGACAGAGAACTGACCACTGCCTTTAGCAAAGTGGCTGCCCCAAGTGGCCCTGAGAAGCACCATTCCAGTGGCTCGGTGGAGAGAAAAGCTTCATCGGAGTCAACTGAAGAGAGAATGGAAGGTGCGGAAGAGTCCACAGCAAATCTAGGCAAATTTTCAGACGACTTCTGACGGGAGCAGAGGGAATAGGCTATAGGTGGTGGTTGCCTTGGGGGTCCAGGGAAGGCTCTAATTGGTTTTTAAGGTAGCCGATTTTGCCGCACGTGTTAGCTTGTTGGTGGCAATTGGGAGGGGGGCCTGAAGTTGAAGTACAAAGTAGGAACAACTGCAGAGACCATGTCCCTGGGCAGGCTGGACGGGCTGGGGTCGGCGAATGGGAGGAGAGCTTGGCCCTAATTATTCCATTTTCCCAAACCTTTGGTCACCCATGATCGGTGCTCATCAAGGAAGCGACCGGCCCACAAACCCCCAAAGGCTCGGCGACGAGCGTGGGCTTCTTGCGGGAACCACGGCTCCCAGCAGGCGTTGCGCTGGGCGGCCAGTGCGCATGCGCCCGCCGCCTGCCTCCGACCCTCCCCTCCCCCGCAAGCCCTGGCCCCAGTTCCGGGCTGGAGCCACCGACGCGAAGGGGGACGGGTTCCTCTTAAAAGAGAAACGGCGGCCGCGCGCGCGAGGTGGGCCCCTGTCCTCCCGCCGCTCTCCGGGCCTGCGCGCGAGGCGGGGGAGGCGCAGGCGCAGTCGGGATGAGGGCGGGTGGGGGCGTACAGGTAAGGCCGGGGTGGGGGGTGGGCCGCGGCGGGAGCTCCGGGCGGCCTGCGAGCTGTCTTTAGAATTGGCCCGTCCCACGCACTGTGAGCGATCAGTGGGGCCGCCGGAGACGGGGTGGGGGGCACCCTCCCGACCCCCGCCCCGCCCTCCCCGGGCTCCACCCACATCATCCCGACTATAAGGAGCTCTCGCAATGCACACGACCTGGTCCTTCCCTCATCAACCAGTAAAGGCCTGCGCCCTTTTCAAGATGGAACTGTTACCTTACCCCCCTCCCCCCAGCCCCGCCCCAGTTGAAATTTCCTTACCCATAGCTCCAGGTCTACACTTCAGTGGGCCTGGGATCGGGTCATTCTGACTTTTATGCTGACCCCGTAACTCCCATCCCCTCGATACCCACCCCATAGCGCTGGCTCACACGCCCTGTAATATAAGCAAAGGTTGTTTTGGCCCAGTGGTAGCGAATCCTATTGCAATGGTTTATTTAGTTCTGTCCCGACTCATTGATGAGGAAACTGAGGCCCTGGCAGAGGATGGAGCTGGGGACTCTGGCCCCAGATCAGGTCGGCCCACACGCGTGTCTCCTCCAGTCTGCAGGCCCTGGCGCTCATGGCTGCGTCGCCTGCGGACGCGTCCTGCAGGCGGCGGGAGAAGCGGCGGCAGCTGGATGCCCGTCGCAGCAAGTGCCGCATCCGCCTGGGCGGCCACATGGAGCAGTGGTGCCTCCTCAAGGAGCAGCTGGGCTTCTCCCTGCACTCGCAGCTGGCCAAGTTCCTGCTAGACCGGTTAGGGGCTGGGTCAAGGGCTCTGGGGGAGGGCATCCAGGCTGCATCACCTAGAACCCTACCTGTCTCCCCCCAGTTCCCAGTGGTGGCCCGCTGCTCCTTATCACCAACCGATTTATCACTTCAGCAATAAGGCCAGTGTGATTTGTGTCCTCCCAGGGTCCCGTCCCGCTCCGCTTGGTCCCCAGAGGATAGGGGACCCTTTAAGTGTGTGAGTGCCCAGAGCTGAAGGCAGTTGGCTACATGGGCCTCCAACTGACCTACCTCTTATCCCCTTGGCAGGTACACTTCGTCAGGCTGCGAGCTCTGTGCAGGTGGGTAGGGAATGACTAAGGGTAGGGGGTCAGGAGCCAGAGAGGGAAGAGGGGGTAACCGGGAGTGTTGTGACCGAGAAATTAGATTAGAGAGAACTTTGAGTGAGTTTGGGAAGAGATGAGGGAATTGGGGAGTCCAAGGTAGTTTGATGGGGGCAGCCTGTGGAGAAGGGAGCAATATCTCAAAGTCTTGGGGTCTGGGCTCTGAAGAATGGTAAACTGGATTAGGGACCAGGGTTGCCCAGGGGGTTGGGGTACAGGGCTGTCTGGGTGTGAGCGCTCCAGGATGAGAGGTGGGGCTTCCTAGCTCACCCTGACTGTTGCCTCCCCTGCTCCAGGTCCTGAGCCCGTGCCCCCGAAGGGTCTGCAGTATCTGGTGCTCCTGTCTCATGCTCACAGCCGAGAGTGCAGCCTGGTGCCTGGGCTGCGGGGACCTGGGGGCCAAGATGGGGGGCTTGTGTGGGAGTGCTCAGCGGGCCACACCTTCTCCTGGGGCCCCTCTTCAGGCCCCACACCTCCAGAGGAGTCCAGTCCGGTCCCCCTAACAAGTGTTGGTCAGAGAAGCTGGTGCCCAGAGGCCGGGAATGTGCAGGACCCTGCAGGTAGGCTGGGGGAAAGATGAGTTATGGAGGAAAGAAAAGTGTTCCCATCTCTGTAGCTCAGCACCCCATTCTTTACAAACAATCCTTTCTCAATGGGAAAATGCTATGCTGACAAGGAAATATGTCCTCAAATATTTTTTTAGGTATGAAAAGCAAAATACGGAATAGGATGTATGGTATTTTACCATTAGTAGAAAAATAAGGAGAGAAAGAATATATATTTGTATGTACTTATGAATGTATAAAATATCTCAGGAAGGGAAACCAGGTTGCCTGCAGGAAGAACGAGGTGGCTGGGGTACAATATTGGAAAGGAGACTTTTCCAGAGTGTACCTTTTTAAACTTTGTTTTTGAGGGGGAATCATGTGAATGTACCATCTCTAAAATAGCTCCTCCCACTCCAGTAGGCTCTGTCCCTTCTTTCTCCTTCTTCCTCAGAGTCCCCCCAACACTTCAGACCTTAGAACTGCACTAGTTCTCAAACCCCCAAGTCCCAAATTCCTTTCTCTTTGACCCTATTTGTGCCAACAGGTTTGGAATCTGAGTGTGATGAGAGGACTCCGGAGGCCAGGTTGCCCAGGTGAGTCTGAGGTTGGGTAGACCTGGGTGGACAACGGGAGTGAGGGAGCAGGACCTCAGGCTTGCCTTCCTTGGACCTGCAGAGGGGTGGGACCCCCACCGGAGACCTTCCCCTCCCTAGGAGAAGGAGACGGAGAAGAGGAAGATGAGGATGAAGAGGAGATGCTCAGTGATGCCAGCCCGTGGACCTACAGCTCCTCCCCAGATGAGCAAGTTGGGGCTGAGGGAGGATGCTGAGCAGAGTGGGAGGAGGGAGGGAGTGGCTGGCTGGGGAACCTAGAACTTTGCAGATTTGAGGGAAGGCCTTGTTGGTGGGGGGGACAGGGTAGGCTTTGGGGAAGGCAAAAAGAACTAGAGGCTTTGAATTGGGTGGAAAGAGGTGAAGTTAGGCTCTGGGAGAGAATCAAGGCTGAAAGCAGGTATGAATAGGGATCCTGGGGTAGGGGTAGGGTTGGTCTGAGTTGGGATCTCTGCAATTTAGGGGTTGGGAGTGGGCTGGGGCTGGCTGAGGATCCAGGGAGATAATACCCCCCTCCTCTTCATTCTTCTTTCAGCAGTGAGCCTGATGCCCCCAGACCACCCCCTTCCCCTGTCACCCATGCACTTAAGGAGGGGGAGACACCCCCAGCCCCTGCAACCGTCCCAGCCCCTCTTGCTGCTGCGCCATCCTCATCAGCACCCTCTCTGGGTCCTGGAGCTCCTCTGCCTGTGGAAGCCAGCACACAGCCGGAACTCAGTGGGATGCCTCAAGCACCCCAGCAGACTGAGCCCCTGGCCAGGTAACCTGATGGCTGAGACAGAGGGCAGGGGCATCCTGGGACATGGCCCTCCCTCGAGGCCCTCCGCTCCCTCTTTGCTGCCCGTAGCCCTGGGAGTCAGGCTCAGTCTGCTCTGGCCTCGGCATGGGATGAGGACACTGCTCAGATTGGCCCCAAGAGAATTAGGTAGGACTGAGGGAAGGGGCTCTGGGGAGGGGGCGGAGAGGAGGGAGGTGGAGGAGAGCCCTCCAGAGTCCTCATGCTTCCTATTCCCCCAGGAAAGCTGCCAAAAGAGAGCTGCTGCCCTGTGACTTCCCTGGCTGTGGGAGGATCTTCTCCAACCGGCAGTATTTGAATGTGAGGGTGTGAGGGGCGCGCGTTGGGTTCTGTGTAGCCTCACGGGTGGAGGAGGAGGGCTGAAGGAGGGGTGTTAGCAGGGGGATTCAGAGCCAGGAAGAGAAGAGCTTGGCTACAGTTAATAATCACTAAACCAGTGACTGGGAGCTAAGGCAGCAAACCAAGCCTCAGGCACACAGCTACCGCCCACTGCCACCTGCTGCACAGGCCCTCCGAGGGCCACATGGAGATGATGGTGGCATTCCTGGTGCTAGTGACTGTCCTAAGACGTGATATGTGTGTCAAGTCTTTTGATCTTCTCAGCATTCCTATAGAGTAGGTGCTGATGCGATTTGTGCTTTGCAGATGAGGAAACCGAGGAACACAGAAAGGTTAAGCGTTGCCCAAGGCTCCCCGGCTAGTGTGTGACGGTGCCGGGGTGCCTCAGTGCATCGGGCTGCCTTGCCCTGCTGGCTCAAGTGGGTGGTCCTCACTCCAGGAGGACTGAGAGACAGTCCTGTCCCCAGCCCCACTGCAGGAGGGGTTTGAGGCACAGAGAAGGAAGAGTCTCAGCCAGAGCCCTCACAGGGCAGATCCTGAGGCTGGGAGAGCACCCAGACCAGAGGGCTGGTGAGGCCTGGGTGGATGGGATTTGGGAGAGGGGGAAGGTCCCCTAGTGGTGGTGAAGCTCTGGGCTGAGAAGAACACTCAGCAGGGCTGGTCAGACATACTGGAGCCTGTTAACCAAGGAGACAGTTTAATTATGGGAAAGTCAGACTATGGAGAAGGGGAAAACCCATGCAACTGAGTAAGCCAGGATGCGAAATTAGGCCAGATAAAGAGAGAAATATTTCCCAGAAATACCAGGAGTTAAGGCTAAAGAACACACTACCCTTAAAATTGTTCCAGGTTGAGAGAAAGAATGTGTGTGTATGTGTGTGTTTTCAAAGCAGACTTAGGTCAAAATGTTATAATCCCGTGGTGAGGTATTAATAAAAAACCAATCTGAATGATATGGTTGTATGTTAATACTGATATCAAAGAGGGTAATCAGATCCACCCAAAATGTGTTCCTACCCCGGCAGATGGCAAGTCCATGGTTAGGGGACCAAGAGTGTCACCAGAATGGCCCATTGTTCAGGAAACTGGGCCTTGCAAGGTGCCATTGTGACAAGGTGATGAGATAATGGAAGTTGAGGGCAGGATAGGGTGAGGGTAGAGTTTGGGGTCAGGAAGGAATGGGATCGGGGTGCTCATGTTCATGGTGGTGACCAAGGAGAACTGCCTGGGGAGAGGACAGAGGAGCCCCGCCTGCTGGGTCAGCTCTGGTGGTGTCCCTTGCTTCCTTCCCTAGCACCACAAGAAGTACCAGCACATCCACCAAAAGTCCTTCTCCTGCCCAGAGCCAGCCTGCGGGAAGTCCTTCAACTTTAAGAAACACCTAAAGGAGCATGTGAAGCTGCACAGTGGTGAGTGGTGGAAATGCCTCCTCACCTCCCCACTGTGGGTCCCATCACCTCCCTCTGTGCGCCCCTTCACCCCCCAGTGGGGCCCATCACCTCCTATCTCCAGGTCTTGCCACACCTCTCTGTGGGGTAACTCTCGCTGAACTAAACACCCATCTTGCATTCCCTGTGTTGAGCACCCGCCTGCTTTAAACTGTTCTAGATGCTGGGATACAGCAGTGAATAAAGCCCTCATTTTATAAGGTGTCCACTCTAGTGATACCGCGCTCCGAAGGGATGTGAAAGCAGGGGAAGGAAGGAGAGCAAGAGGGAGGAGCTGGTTTTGGAGAAATGGAAGGTGCTTTGAGCAAAGACCTAAGTGAAGGGAGGGAGGAATGGAGGCTTAGCCACATTTACTGGCAGCGTGTGAGGGCCCCTAAACTGGTATCTATCTGTGTGTCATGTTCCAGGAGTGGCGAGGAGGCCAGGAGGTTAGAAAGGAAGGGAGAGAGGTCAGATAGGTAGTGGGGGCCTCTAAGACCACCATCAGGATGGCTTGGCTCCTGGCCAGATGAGTTTGGTGCCATCTCAGGGTCTTGAACAGCAGAAGGACACTGACTTTAAAAAAGAGCATTGTGGCTGTCATGTGGAGGATAGGGAACATTACAGGAAATGTGCAGTGCGTAACGATGCCAACCTGGACGCATGGAGCCAAGCTGGTGGGAAGTGGCTGGAGGCTGACAGGAGAGTGAAGAGGGAACCAGGACTGCTGTAGGAAGGACAGATTGTCCACGGGTAGGACTGGCAGCGGGGAGTCGGGGGTGACTTGGAGGACTGGTGATGGGATTTCCTGAAAATGTGGGAGAAGCAGGTTTCAGGGAAGGGATGTTTTTTGGGAACATGCTGATTAGGTATCCCAGAAAATATGAATCTGGAGTTCAGAGGAGATGTTGGACGAAAGAAGAAGATATGTTTATCATGAGCACATGGGTGGTATTTGGAGCCGTGGGCAGATGGCACCTACAGGGAGGGAGTGAACGTGGGCAGAGAAGACGTCTGAGTGGGGCAGGTGGGAAGGGCATCTGCAGAGGGGCCAGTGAGGCAGACGAAGGAGCCAAGTGGAGAAAGTACTCCAGGAGGAGGGAGGGCTGAGCTGCGCCATTGCCTCAGAGCTGCGTAAGAGGAGGATGCGGACAGGCCCCCAGAAAGGCTGGGGGGAAGCCATCCTTGACCAGATGACCAAATGGTATGTGCCAAGGGAGATGACAGGCAGAACAGAGAGGGGTCAAAGCAGAGAGGAGCTAAAGAAGTGAAGACAGCAGGCATGGACCACTCTTTGGAGCTTTGCTATGAAGACAAGCAGAGAAGTGGGTCTAAGCTGGAGGGCTGTGGGCTTGGGGCACAGAGATGGGAATGAACCCACAGGGAGGAAAGGCTTGCTGCTGCCAGAGGGGCGGGCAACCTCAAGTCCGTGAGGCGGGGTGTGTCTGGGCACAGCGGGAGGGCAGCCGCAGGGGAGCCGCACACAGGCACAGAAGCAGGCTGGCTGGTGGATTAGGTGGGAAGAGGGCGTGGGCATCCTCTCCTGGGTTCTCTTTTCTTGGTGGCTTATAAACAAGGTCACTGCTGAGCGAGGCTGGTGGAGAGAGGAAGTCCTGTGGCAAATGCCCTTGTGGACTCTAGAAAGTGGGGAACGGACCAGGGAAATGCAGAGGCATTGCAGGGGGTGGGATAGGGGGGCGTGAGACTTGTGGTTGTGATTGAAAGTAGAGCTGGGGAGGATGGTGGGGGGTGGGGGTGATTTGTACATTGTGTTTCTGGCCCCCAATCCCCACCCCACCTCGCTATCCCGCTCCATGCCCACCAGCACACACGTGCCAGCCTGGAGCAGGCCAGGGGTTGTATTTATCCTGGTTTGGGTTTTAGCGTGAGTCAAGGAAGGCTACAAAGATACAAGCTGGGCGAGGAGGGGAATAGGAGGATGGTGGGAAGGCAGCGGGCCGCTGGACTGGCAGCCTGGAAGCATGGGACAGGCTGAAACAGGAAAAGGTAGGAGGTCCTGGCTGGAACTGGGATGCTTGAAATTGTGATTTCAAGGTGGTGCAGTAATGGGGCTTGACCTGGGAGTGGTGGCTGAGAAGGGATGGGGAGACCAGGTCAGTGAGGGTCAGGGAGAAGGGGAGTGGAGCGCCCGACATGTAGAAAACAAACTGACAGCAGTGGTGGTGGCTGCGGAGAGGGCCTGGAGCCTGAGCTGCACAGGAGAGTGATGGGGATGGAGGCCGAAGGTGTGCCTGTGTGGTTGGATGGCAGGGTGTACAGTGTAGTGGTGGGTCAGGGGTCTACGGGATGGCTTCTCTGCTGCAGGCCCTGAGGCTTGGAGGTGTAGGAGGCCTGTGAGAACTGCTTTATATGGGCAATGGGCAGGTGCTGTTAGAGCTGGCGGGGGGAGCAGGTTCAGGGAAAAAGGAGAGGGGATTGGCTCTTGACACCCACAGGGCTGCTGACAGTTCACAGGGCACTGTTGGGGGGCTGGGAGAAGTGTGATATGCAGGCTGAATGGGGACCGTATTCCTTTGGTGGTCCAAGGAGGGCCCACAGCCTGGGGATGGGTGCTGGGGTCTCCCCCATCTGCCCACAGATACCCGAGACTACATCTGCGAGTTCTGTGCCCGGTCTTTCCGCACCAGCAGCAACCTGGTCATCCATCGGCGCATCCACACTGGAGAGAAACCCCTGCAGTGAGTGTGGGGAGGGGAGCCTGGAGTGGGGCCGGGGCGCGGGGGGGGGTTGTTGGGGGGATAGGTGGGAATGGGGAGGTGCTGGCAAGACACTTGGGAGGCTGGGAGCAGGAGGAAGCCCTAGGGAAGCCAAGATGCGCTGAGGCCCCTGCCTTCCCTCTGCTGTCCCTGGCCCAGGTGTGAGATCTGTGGGTTCACCTGCCGCCAGAAGGCCTCCCTGAACTGGCACCGGCGCAAGCATGCGGAGACGGCGGCCACCTTGCGCTTCCCCTGTGAGTTCTGCGGCAAGCGCTTCGAGAAGCCGGACAGTGTGGCAGCTCACCGCAGCAAGAGCCACCCAGCCTTGCTCCTGGCTCCACAAGAATCATCTGGGCCATTGGAGTCCTGTTCCAGCATCTCTGCCCCTGCATCCCTGGGGGCAGAGGAGGGGTCCAGCCCCTCTCTGGCTCCTCAGGCTCCCACGCTGCTCCCTTAGCAGAGAGCATTCCCTGGAATTTGCAGAGTCAGGCCCCAGGGACTGAAAAGCAGCTAAAAAAAAAAAAAGCCAGATGCCTGGTCCCTAGAAACTAGGGTGATGGGGAGTGCAGGGTAGGGGCAAGACGGGGCTCTAGGGGAGCCAGGTGACTTTAGTCTTCCTAAAGGACAGAATAAACCCAGTATTTTACATGAACTTGTGTGGGCAAAGCAAGTGTTTTTGGCACCTCAGGTGCAGGAATCTTGATTCCTTTGTTAGCAGGCTCGGCTAGAATGTGCCTGAGTGCATCCTAAGTGCAGGCCCCCAGCTGCCCCCACCCCGAGGACCCGGCCTCCTTTCTCAGTTTGCACTGGCACTTTGCAGCGCCTTTCCTGTGGAGTGTTACACCTGCTCTTGCACTCAAGCAAGGCAGGCCGATAGTATGGAGAGTGCTTGATCATTCCAGAGGGATGTGCTGGGGTGGGGATACAGGCATGTGATGGACCCCGCTGGTACTCTCCTGTAACCAAATGTATAAGCCCCTGAAGGGTCTTGCCTTCCAGTGCAAAAATGAGGGGGCCACACATGCAAGATTGCTGGGCCTCAAGTTTGACAAAGGGAAGCCCTTGGCATCTGGAACCCAGACAACTCTTTATTTCACCACCTGCAAGCAAAAAAAAAAAAAAAAAAAAAAATCTCTGGCTAATTCCAGGGAATTTTCCACCCTGCGCTGTCACCTCTGTGGAGCTGTTTCACCATGGCTCCAAGCTTGATAGGTATAAAACATATTCATACTCCATGTGGCAGTGCCAGGCTTTATAGACCCCTGTGTTCTTGGCCCGGGTCCCAGGGCTAATGTCCTGAGAGGCACCTTGATTTGTACACCATCAGGTCTGGCCCGTGGGCCATGCTGAGAGCTTCTGCCCACCTTCACGTGGTGTGAAGTACCCTTCTGGGTGCTTCTGGTGGGGAGATAACCGTTTAGTGAGGGGAGCTCTCTCACTATCTCTCTGCCTGCAAACTCCCCATCTCTCAGAAGCTGAGGGAGAGAGCAGCAGAGAGACTGAGAGTAAAGTTGGAAGGAAGAGGCAGGAAGGCCACGGGGCGGGTGGGATGTGATTCTGGCCACGTCTGTGATGACCATTACCTGAAGCAGCAGGACATCAGGAGTACCCGGAAAGGAGAGGTAGCAGAGACTCGGGGCTGGAAAAAGGAGATGGGACAAAAAAAGACAGAACCCTGGTGGATAACAGGAGACGCCTGAGAGCAGAGAAGCAGCGCTCGGACACACCAGTACTTGGGGTCCGGGAGGTTCTCCTGGCACAACACCCAGAGCCGGCGAAGGAAGGGCTGAGAATAGGCAAAGAGCTAACCAGGGGAGGAGGCGTAGGGGCGCAGCAACAGAGATGGAGAAAGGCGACAGGCCACATCGCCTTTCCACAGACCCCCATCTGCCAGTTGCTCCCCCGCCCTGTCGCAGCATGTAAGTGCTTGTCTAGCCCACTCCTGAGAACCCTCTCAGCAAGTCTCTCTCAACTGAGACACAAAGAGTCCCGGCTTTTCCTGTTCAGCTTGGCCAGCATAGATCAGGGCAGTGCCTGCCATGGCCTGGGTGGCGGCGGCGGCGCGAGCCCGTGTGTGCGCCCGCTGGTGCTGTGACAGTGAGCGGCTGTGGCTGAAGCACTTGCCACACTCCGCACACTGGGCCGGCCGCTCGCCCAGGTGCGTCTTGCGGTGCAGCGTCAGCTTGGAGCCCACGCTGAAGGCCTTGCCACACTCAGGGCACTTGTGCGGCTTGTGGCCGGCGTGGTTGCGCCGGTGCACATTGAGGTTGGACACGCACGTGAAGCGCCGGCCGCACACCTCGCAGTGGTACGGCTTCTCGCCGGTGTGCGTGCGCCGGTGCTTGGTGAGGTCAGAGCGGTCGCTGAAGCAGCGGCCACAGTCCGGGCACGGGAAGGGCCTCTCGCCCGTGTGGATGCGCTGGTGCACCACCAGGTCGGAGCGCTGCCCGAAGCCCTTGCCGCACGTGCCGCAGGCGTGCGGCCGCTCGCCCTGGTGGCTGCGCTGATGGCGCAGCAGTGTGGAGCTCTCGCTGAAGCGGCGGCCGCAGGCGCCGCAGGCGTAGGGCTTCTCGCCCGTGTGCGTGCGCTGGTGGCGCACCAGCGTGGCGCTCTCCAGGAAGCCCTTGCCGCACTCGGGGCACTTGAAGGGCTTCTCGCCCGAGTGGGTCTGCAAGTGTCGCGTCAGCGTGGAGCTCTTGCCGAAGCTCTTGCCGCACACGCCACACCGGTGCGCGTCCGGAGCACGCGACTGCCGGCGCGGGGAGTCGCCGGCGCGCTCGGCCCGGTGGGCACGCGCGTGGCTCCGAAGTCCCGCGCCGCTGCGGAAGGCCCGTGGGCACTGCGGGCAGCGGTGGGGCGCGGCCGCGGGCGTGGCGGGTGTCCCCCACGGGTGCACCCGCGCCTGGTGGAAGCGCAGCGCGCTCTGGCGGAAGGCACGAGGGCACAGCGGGCAGCGACAGGGCCGCTCAGGCGGGTGCCAGTGGCGCCGGTGCAGCAGCAACGCGGGGAGGTGCGGGAAGCGGCGGCCGCAAGCGCGGCAGCGACAGAGGCGGCCGCGGCGCCGCCGGTGCGCGCTCTGGTGCAGGTCGAGGTGGCCGCTGTGGCGGAAGCTCTGGCCACACTCGCTGCAGATGTAGAGCGTCTGGCCCGCGTGGGCGCGTCGGTGAGCCCGGAGGTCCTTGGCCTGCGGGCAGCGCTCTCCGCATTCTAGGCAAAGGAAGCGGCGGTCCCCACCGTGGGCGCGCTCGTGCCGCAGCAGCACGGAACTGTAGCGGAAGCTCTTGCCACACTCACTGCACGTGTAAGGCCTGCCCACTGCGGCCTGTGATGCGGCCAGCATGGTGACGGCCAGGCCCCCGGCGCCCTCCGGGTGCGGTGTCCCACTCACACTCCGGGGTCCACGTCCTGGAGCTGTGGGTTACTTTCACTTTTCTTAAGGCCTTGAAGGGGACCTGTAGCAGAGGGGAGAGGGAGAGGCCTGGACAACTGGTCTGTGGATCCCAGGGCTCCTTCTCTCATGGGCAGGTGCTGTGGCTTTTTCAGAGGTGAGCGGCAGCTAGATGTGCCATGTACCGTGAGCCCTGCAGGGAGAAGGTCACTGTCACCCCAGCTACACCCTGGGGAATGGAAGGGCAAGTACAGGCTCCCTGTTTTTTGTAACTTCCTCAGCTACGGCATCCCCTGAATTCCCATTCTCGAAGAGGAGGCAAAGCCTTGAGGGTGCTAGAATCATGGGGAGGGGGGTCCTTGTGCCACTAGGAAGGGCAGGACGGACTCAGAGGGGAGCTTGCCTCCAGTACATTGTGAGGAAGGGGATGAGGTTGAGGGCCTCGCCTATTTTATGGTCTTAGACCAGGGATCTGGGCCTGAAGATGCCCTAGGAAATGACCAAGGAAGGATAGGCAATGAGAAGTCCCCTGGGCCTAGACCACACCAGCACCTTCTTCCAGAGACCTGGCTTTCCTGAGTCACCAGTGCAAACGCAGCCAGGCCTGGGCTGGAAAGACCGGAAGGGCCTTAGATGAAGCCTAAACTTATCCAGCAGCAGGAGCCTGGGCAAAAGGCTCAGAAAGGGCGGAGGCCTGAGCAAGGGAAGGTGTCTGAGAAACCCTGAAAGTGCTACTCCGTGGCTCCGGGCAGCACCTTACAGCCACATCACACCAGTGCACAATCCGAGTCTCCTGGCCTAGCCTTGAGAAAGCAACTCACAACCCAGGAAAGGCGTGAAAAGGAAGCATGAATAACTCACAAAGAATATTATCAAAAGTTCATGGCATTATCCAGGAAGTGCTTTTCACATTTTTAGGGAAGGCTGAGGAGAAGGAAGGGACAGCCTTTCCAATTCTCAGAGCATCCTGGTTGTTTGGAAACATTCTGCAGACATTCCTCATTGCCCCAGCTCCAGGGATCTGAGAACCTGGAGTAGCAAAGAAGCCCCTTTATGGGAATAGGATCTGCTCTGTCCTCTTGATCTCAAATGGTATCTCTGACTCCATCTGATAAGTTGGTCCAGGTAGCTATCCAGCAGCAGGGTCAGCCTTTGCGCCCTCTATTTAGAGCACAAATAGGGCTGCCCTCCTCACCTGGCCGGCCTCACCACTGACGCCAGCCCTCGGGACCCGTGGATCTATCCCCAACCCAGTTCAGTGGGACACTGGAGACGAGATACAGTCATTATCAGTTATAGGCCATGTCACCCAACAGATCAGAGAGAGGAAGCAAACAAAATAGTCACCAGTCATTTTCTTCTTAGCAGATGTAAATTCATCCTAAATACAGAGCTGTCGTTAAAACAGCCCATAGAAGGGGTCCTCATCTTTTGAATCCAAATGGGATCAACTGAAAAAAAGCCTTTATAGCCACAAACCTGCAGGGGTGAGCTCTGGAGCTTCTGCTCCCCTCCGCACTGGACGGGAGTGGCGGATGCAGGATGCTCCCTTCCTGTGCTTCTGGAGCAGGATGTGCTCCGCCCTGCAGGAGCAGTGAAGTAAGAGGGACAATGTGAATTTAAACTAAGCAGAGGGGACAGACACAGGAGGAGAAAGAAGAGGGAAGTATTTCCTGGAAGAGGGTAGTTTTTTAAATGGACACTTGCAAAGATAAAAAAGTACCAAGAATAGTATCACAAGTCACTCCCTCACCTGCAGCATCTACCTACATTTTGCATTTTGTTTCATCTGCGACACTCCCCTCACCTGACTCCACACTCCACCCCACACACTTTTTTTTTTTTTTGGTGTGTGTGTGTGTGGTGGGTGGATCTGGAGTATTTTAAATCTTATTCAAAGAGGATGAGCTTTAAACAAACTCTGCAAGCAGAGACAGGAGCCTCTCTACAACCTGAGAGCAGACTTTAGAGCGAGCCTCTCGGATCTTCCAGACGGAGCTTTCAGCCAAGACACTTGCTTAGGCTGCTGATTTCTAGCTGGTCAAATTCAAAGGAATGCTGGCCTTCCTATGAATAAAACCTTCCTTCAAGAGTCAGTGGTTGATCCCAAAGGCTAAAGAGGCTAATGCTTATGCCTAGGTGAGTGTTCCCCCTCACCTGGGGGTCTCTGGAGACAATTGCTCCTCTAAGGCCATGTTTCTGGGAACGCACCCTCTGCCAGGATACTGCCTTCCAGGGCGCATGCCCAAGGAAGTAAGACGCATGCACAAACATAAACACGCACACACAAATGACATATAAACAAACATACCACTTCCCCCCATTACAGATGTGGCGTAAGAGAGCCCGGTCTAGGGTGCAGGTTTGTTGCTTGAGTGCCAGCCAGGCTGTATGCTTCTGGTCTCTCTTCTGTACCTCACCCCATGCTGGAGCTTGCCTGGAAGGAAAGGGTCTATGCCCGGCGGGAAATCTAAAAGAAAAATAAAACATCACTGTGCCAAACGAAGAACAATTTCTGAACTGTCCTAACGATTTTCCTGATTGAATTTTGAAGTTATACCATCAAATTTCTTTGGAGAAAAAATAAGTACCAGGAGACAAACATTACACTGTTCACCAGAAATTGACACATGTTGTAAACTGACTATACTTCAATAAAAAAGAATGCAAAAAAAAAAAAACAAACCCCATAAGTACAGGGAAGGCTTGGAAAGAGGGAACAGGGTCATTATGTGTGAACTGTTAAAAGGTCCTAATTGTTCAATACTATAGTAGTTTAGTACCTTCCAAGAATTTAATAAAGACAGATATTTATAAGTACTGCACATATAACCAATAAAAACATGTACTAAGAAGATAAGCTAATGGCAAAAATGTTCGTAATGAAGATAAACTTCCGAGTTTCGTATATCACTTTATTTTTGTTCCTTAACAGATCTTGCAGGCATCTCATGCCATATCTAACTGTTCACAAGAGTGTTGGACTTCCATCTTTTTTTTGTGTGTGTGGTGGGGGAGGTAATTAGGTTTATTTGTTTCTTTAATGTAGGTACCAGGGATCGAACCCAGGACCTCATGCATGCTAAGCATACACTCTAGCACTTGAGCTACACCTTCCCCCTGCAATTTCTCCATCTTGAAACCAGAGTTGGATAAAACTGATTTGGGCTGCAAGAGTGGGGCTGAGAGCTGTCCCAGCTGTGCTGTCCACTACAGTAGCCCCAAGCCACCTGTGGCAGCTGAACACTTGAAGTGCGTTTGGTCCAAACTGACATGTGCTGTAAGGGTCAAATACACTCCTGATTTCAAAGACCTAGTAGGAAAAAAAGTGCAAAATAGCTCATTAATAATGTTTAATGTTGGCTATACGTTGAATTGATAATGTTTTGGATATACTGGGTTTAAATCAAATATATTTTTTAAATTTATTCCACCTGTTTTTAAGAAAAGTGATGAGTACAAATGTAGCTCACGTTTTATTTTTATTGGATAGTGTTTGCCAAATGGGTGTTCCAAATTCTGGAATAATACATAAAGGGAGGCTGGCCACCTCACAGTCCCTGGAGAGGTTTGCATAGGAAGAGGTCACTGACTGCTCTGATCCTTAGAGCCGCAGTAGAGTACACAGCCACTTTTCTCATCTCCCAAGATATGAGGCCCTGGCCACCCTCTCCAGAGGGCCCAGCTGCTCTTCAGGAAAGAGAATGTCTGAAAGAAGACCTGGTTGGAACTTGGGCACTGCATGACATGGGTACTCCTGGTTATCCCTATGTGACCTGAGGTTCCCTGCGGGTAGGCAGAGCCATCTAGCTCAAGGGCAGTAAGCAGGTTCAGGAATAGGAGGGGGATGGCAGGCTGGGTGGCCCGTCTCTGGCTCTCCCCGACAGTCCCAAGCCACTCCTGGCCCTAGCCAGTGACAGAAAGCAGCACAGCAGGAAGCCCCAGGCAGCCCCAGGGACCAGGGCTCACTCTGTGCGCTCCACTGTGGATCACCCTTGAGGAGAGTGGTAGCTGCATTCTGGAGAGGAGACTCTTTGCTGGCCTTTCCATACAACCTCCACATCTCCTCAACCCCTACCGCTGCCCCAGCCCTAAAGTCCGTCGCCCCAGCCTTAAAGACATTGCAGTCTCTAGACTCTGAGACACCCCTAAAGATGGCTGAAATGTACATCCAGATAGAAGCAAATAATCCACTTTTCACTCTCCTGGGGGGAAGTGGCGGGAGCAATCAGGTGGATGGAAAAGTTTAACTGGCCCTTTTTGGGGCCCTTCGACTTCCTGAAAGCCCTTCCCCCCACCCTTCATTCAAGGCTCTCCTCCAATAATCCCTCCTCACCCTCACTCCTCCAGCCCCCTACTTGCCTTTATTCTGAATAATCAGTGAAAGTAACAGGAAACAGTGATTCCCAAGCCACCCTGAAAAGGTTTCAGCCTCTTTTCTGGGTGAGGATGGGGTATGAAATCCAGGGCACCAAAGTGGCCACTCCTCACTTCCCTCTTCCTCATAACAGAAACAAGGTCCCGTACTTTAGAAGAAGCTGCCCTTTCCAGCTTCAGATCCAGTGTGACATGTTTAAGGAGTTGGTGGAAATAGGAATGACACCTCCCCCCACATCCTAAGTGCCCAAGCCTGATCACGGTTCAAATGGATCCTTTTGCAGGTTTCTTTTGCAAAGATTTTCCTGTGAAATCTGAGAAGTGTGGAGAAGTCATGCATATTGATAGGGGGAGAACATACATAGTGAGGTAGTTTATTCTCTAGGTCCCTTTGACACACGGGCAAGACTACAGCCCGGAGGGGCCAGAGCAGCCCAGAACTGGGATGAGGGAAGGGGTTATATGGTGTTTTGCACCCTCCCGGGGCTTAGCAAGAAGTTGGACTTTTTTTTTTTTTTTAAACGATGTATTAATCTGGAATACAATTCTTTCAAACATTATGTTCCTGGAGGAAAGGCTGTCTCTCTAGTCCTCTGATCTTCCATAGCCCTATCCACTGCATATACCGCAAATACTGTACCTTGGTTTATTAAGTGGAAACCAGAGAGGCAAGCCTCCAAATTCTGGGTCTTCAATTACCAGCTGTATGACCTTGGACAGGGGGCTTTGGATGGCTAACACTGCTGCCTGAGAAAACTCAGCAAAGAAAACTACTATAATGCTTCATATGGAAAGAGGGAAGGTGTTAAGTCTGAGAACTGTGGTTGCCGAGGTTTTAGGATTTTCTCTGCTCAGGACAGTTCCTCTGAGGAGGGACCCTGACTAAGGGGTCTGACTCCTACCCCTACTTCCAAGGCATCCTAAGCGTTCTGCAAGAGCTTTTAAGTCCTTCCCCCGACCCCCCAAAGAAGCCTCCTTCACAGGATCAGAGCAGCGTGGGCCTTTCGTGGACCCACGCCGTATCCCGGGAGCTTTGAGAGTAAGTAGTGACGTTGGTTACTCATTTTAAGACTTGGTGCCTAGTAGTGGGGAGGGTATAGCTCAGTGGTAGAGTGCGTGCTTAGCATGCATGAGGTCCTGGGTTCGATTCCCCAGTACCTCCATTAAAGTAAAAAACAATAATAAATAAACCCAACTACCCTCCTCCCCAAATAAACAAAATACTTGGTGCCTAGTATTGGAGAACAGGGCCTCGGTTAGAAAGTCCCCACCCCGCAACTCGGGCCCAGGCGCCAGCCCACCCGAAGGGCAAGTGGAGAGTAGCGGGCGTTTAGCATCGACTGAGCCTGGTGGCTGCCGCTGCCCTTTTAATCCGGCTCAGCCTAGCGATGTCTGCGTCGTGGCGCCGCCGGCCACGAAGGTCACCGAGGGCGGCCTGGTGAGGACAGACCGAGGGCAAGGCCTGGGAGGAGGAGCAGGCCGCGCGGCGGCCGCGAGCACGCGCCGGCCAATCGCTCGCTCCGCGGCGCCTCCGCGTCACTTGTTGCCGGGGCGCCGTTCTAGACGGCGGCAGACGCGAGCAGCCTGGGGCGGAGGGAAGAAGCCGGGCGACAGTTTGGGGACCGCTGCCCCGTGCCAACCCTCCCTCCCAGCCCCTCGGTCCCCTCACCGGTCGCCGCCTGGCTCCTCGGACACCGCGCGTCTCCCACTCAGCCGGCTCGCCGACCCCCGGATTTGCGGGGCTGGGGCGGGGAAGGAGAGAAGAAGCTGGCGGAGCGCGCGGCCGCCGAGTGGGGAGAGCTGGGAGGCGCCTCGGGATAGGGGTTCACGCTCTAGCCCTGCTCTCCCGGGTTGGCCAGTGGTCGGCCGCACGCGGGTCGCGTCAGCGGTTGCTGGAAGACTGGGAGACGCTAAGAACGCTCCGCGGGAACAGTTCAGCCTCGCCCGCCTAGGCCGCAGTCCCAGTGAGGGGGCGGGACTCACGGGGGGAACCTGGGACTCTCTTGCCAAGGCCCTGCCTTTTCCCCAGGCTTAACCAATCCCTGCCTCCTCCTTTCTTGTCTCCGCCCGCTGGCCTCTTCTCGCCCAATCAGAGGGAAAGGCACTGAGCCACACTCACCGCCTCGCGGCCCGGTGGCGGAGTCAGGGGTGCAGCCTCAGGTCTTCCTGAGGCTCGCGCGCCCTCTGGGCAGCCGAAGTTGTGTCCCTGCGGGTGCTGCCGCAGGGGCAGCGGGCGTCCGGCGCGGAGTGGCCTCCGGGTCCACCCACCGAAACAGTCCCGGCAGTAAATTAGTGACTTCTTACAGTGAGGCCAGACTTAATACCTGTTGGCTTAATCCTCGCCACTGCCCTGCCAACGAGGCTCCCGCAGGTTAACGGATCCCTCTAAATCGCACTGCCTCGGTTGGGGGTACTCCTGGCCCACTTGGCAGCTCTCTCTCCAAGCGCTTGCTGGCTGAGCTCTCTATGCAGTGTCGTCTTCCACCGAGAGGTGCTATTAGTGTTGTTTTCCAGAAACGCATTTGGAAAGTGGCCGTCCCCTGTTCAGGGCTGCCTATCAGACGCCAGATGATGGCTCTCAGTACACTTCTTTACCAGCCCTTATCTTCCTCTCGAGGTCACTTAGTACCACATATTCTGTCACCCATCCAGAACTCTAACCCCTTTGCTCTGCTCAGTGGTTCCCTAAATGAGTATACAGTTAAATCCCTCAAGTCTTTCCCCGGGGTCAGCCTGGAACACTCATCTGCCCCCTTTTTTCTTTCTTTCTACTTTTTATTGAAATATACATACATACAGGAACATATGCAATTCATAAGTGTACAGATCAAATATTTTTATCACCTGAAAAAAACCTATGCAACCCGTTCCCATATTAAGAACTGGAATATTTCCAGAACCCCAAAAGACCCTTGGCCCACTTCTTGTCTCTGCTCCCATACAGAGAGTAACCATAATCCTGACACCATAAATTAGTTTTGACTTTATATACATGGAATCGTGCTATTAAGTCTTGAGTCTTTTGCTTAACATTTTAAAATTCATGTTGTTGAGTGTGGTTGTGGCTAGTTCATTTTTGTTACTATAAGGTATTCTATTGTGTGATATACCATAGTTGATTTACCTGTTTTACTGAATAAATACAGCTGATGGACATCCGGGTTGTTCCTAGTTTGGGGCTTCTATTAGTTTCCTAGAGCTGCTATAACAGAGTACCACAAACTAAGTGGCTTAAGCAAGAGAAAGTTATTTTCTCACAGTTCTGGAGGCTAGAAGTCTAAAGCCAAGTGTCCGCAGGTTTGGCCCTTTGGGGAAGAGGAAGAATGGATGAGGAAGGATGAGGAACAATCTGCTCCACGCCTCTCCCCCTAGCTTCTGGTGAATTTGGAATGCTCTTCTACTCTGCGTTTAATTCCACCCATTCTTAAAATGTTGGCCAAATGCCATCTCCATAAACCGATGCTGGAATGCCCGTCTCCATCCTCAGCCCTGGGTGTGAGTCCGTGCTACAGTGCACCCCTCTGCATATTGTCACAGCTGAGTGAAGGCTTTGCCCTCCTCATAAACAATGCCCTGAAACAGTGCCTGCTCATCACAAAGGCTCAGTGAGTGTCTGCTGACCCACACATGGCAGCATGGTGTAAGAGGACAGGTCTGGAAGCAGCAGGCAAGGAAGTGGAAAAGGGGGACACAGGATGCAGGCCTAGGCTGATGAGGGACTGAACTGGGAAGGGATGGAGGTAGGAGATGCGGAAATGGGAAATGTGCCTGAAGTAAAATACCGGACATTTTAAGGTAGTTTTAGGTAGATGACTAGTTGAGGATCATTCCAGAGACTTTAGAGCCAGAAAAATGGACTAATTAGCACATTTCTCGACTTACTGTTCAATATTGATGTCATGTGTTTAAGGGACATTGCCACACTTAGCCAATTCCAGAGGAGTGACGAGGATGGTGATAAATACATCGTATAGGTGAACGGGCTGAGGACTTTTTACCTGGAAAAGAGAAACCTGTACATGATGACTGTTCACAAGGCTTGACACACTGTCGTGTGAACAATGGCTGGATCAGACAACTTTATTTTGTGTAGCTATGGAGGGAAGAACTCAGTGAAGAGGACATACAAGAAGGTGGATTTCTGTTTCTAATAGGAGTCATCACAGAGAAGAATGATAGTTGGAACAGTAATCACAAATGTAGTGAGAGAAAGAAAGTTGAGAAGGAAGTTACGGGCATTTTTGTCAACTTAAAAATACTGGATCCAAATGGTTGTCCTTCCCTACAAATCTACATCAATAAATGACAGCTCTCAGTGTGGTCCCATAAATATTCAAGGCATTTATGGAGGGCCTACTATGTGCCAGGCAGTACTCTGGGCACTGGGGGATCCAGCTGTGAACTGTGACATCAGTTTCCCTAAAATAAGCTGTGTGTGTGTGTCATACTCCCACTCAAAATACTGCTGAAGGTTTGGATTAACTACAAAATGAAGTTTACTCTCCTGGTGTGACACGAAGGCCATCTTCCACCTGTTCCAACCCACCTTTGCAGTCGGTCCTCTCCAACCCTCTAGTAAACTGGATGACTACCCACCCACCTTCTACATTTCTCTAAGCCTGGAATACACTCCTCTCACTCCTTTGCCTCTCCTTGTCTGTAAAAATACTGCTTATCCTTCATGGCTCTATTCCAATGTTAACCCACCTCAAAATGAAAGCCGTATCTCCTTCCCAACCGCAAAAACTGTTCATCCATAAATTCTCTATCTATTGAAAATCTGTTGTCCTGTCAGGCCACAAAGGGACGTAACACTGTCCCTGTATTTACCATCCTTTGCCACATACTTCAGAATCATGTACGTATCTTATCTCCCCTACCAAATTGTAAGCTTGAGGGCACAGTCTTACTGAGTGTACATTTCTGAATCCCTGCTTGCGGCCTAGGGAATGAGCTGAGGGTTGGACACAAAACAGAGACTGAGTCCTTTGAGAACACACTGTGGGAGGGCAGACTTCCACAGACTCTTGGTCATCCCACCATGGGCCACGTATAAAGTGATATAAATATAGAACAGGAAGAAAAGGGTAATTCTTACGTAGGTCATCTGCAAACGTCATAGATTCAACAAGTAGGCAAGATTTTTGTATCAGGGTTTGTGGATAATGGTGATAATAATTTTCCACCTCTTGGGACCTTTCTGCCAGTGTAGGCACTGGATTGAGGCAGATGGATTGAATGAACAAGAAAGGAGTGGACATTCTCTTGCTCTAGACTGACTACACAGTATGAGTAGATGAGGGTCAGAATCCTGAGTAGGGCAGGGCAAGAGTTCTAGGAAGAAGAGGGGGTAGAAAGGAAACTCAAAGAAATTTGGTTAGTTAGAGGAATGTCTCCTTTCCACAAGTCTTTACCAAGGGACCACTGAGTCTGCACCTGGCTGGATAATGTGAATTTAAAGATGAATAAGACATCGTGTGCCCTTATAGTGTGGTTAGAGGCATCTATGCCACAATCAAGTTTGGGTTTCCCTCAGCGGGCAGGGGAGGAGTCATGGTGCATGTGGGTTTGTAAACACTAGGCAGTTAGAGGTGAAAAAGCTGTGAGAGTAGATGGCATTTCCCAGAGAGGGTGCAGGTGGATGTGAAGGGGGCTGAGAGTGGAACCCTAGAAAACAAATCTCCAAAAGGAGGCAGCTGCAGAATGGGCAAACAGGAAAGGCTTCGTGGGGGAGGTCAGGATGGGGTCAGGCACTGGGTACCGTGTGAGGAAGTAGTGGTCTGTACCCAATGCTGGAATGAGTCAGATAACATCATGGCAGCATAAGTCTGTTGAGTTGGGCTGGAGGGCACTGTCTGTGGTTCAAAAAGAGGGATAAGGACAGAAAGGAGGGATGTAAAAGTAAAGAATCCTGTTGGTTATGGGCACATGAAACAAGCACATAGGACACGATTTACACGGCAGTTGAGAGGCAACTGAAAGAGCTAATGATTCAGAGCACTATTTCAAATCTCTTGTTTGAAATGTGAGCCCAATTGGTATTCAAAATGTCTAAAATCAGATTTGGAAGGCTTGCTGTGTTACTAGGGATATAAAGACAGAGGATACTGTTTCATTTGTTCCTTTCTTACTATATACACTGTTTTCATTCAAGCATTCCAATTGCAGTCCCATATTCAACAAAAACATTGGCCTCTTAAACACAGGCAAAACATTCTGATATAAATCCCAGTAATGTTCTCCTAGGGCAGTCTGCTGAGGCAACAGAAATAAAAGCAAAAATAAACAAATGGGACCTAATTAAACTTATAAGCTTTTGCACAGCAAAGGAAACCATAAATAAAAGGAAAAGACAACCTATGGATGGGAGAAAATATCTGCAAACAATGCAACTGACAAGGACTTAATTTCCAGAATATACAAACAGCTCATGCAACTCAATGACCAAAAAAAAACCCAAAACAACTCAACCCCAAAATGGGCAGAAGACCTAAATAAACATTTCTCCAGTGAAGACATACAAACGGCCAATAGGCACATGAAAAAATGCTCAATATCATTAATTATCAAAGAAATGCAAATCAAAACTACAATGAGGTATCACCTCACAACAATCAGAATGGCCATCATTAAAAAGTTCACAAACTATAAATGCCAGAGAGGGTGTGCAGAAAAGGGAACCCTCCTACACTGCTGGTGGGAATGTAGTTTGGCACAGACATTATGGAAAATAGTATGGAGATTTTTAAAGAAACTGGAAACAGCCTTACCATATGATCCAGCAATCCCAGTCCTGAGCATACATTTGGAGGAAACTCTAATTTGAAAAGATACATGCACCCAAATGTTCATAGCAGCACTATTTACAATAGCCAAGACATGGAAGCAACCTAAATGTCTATCAATAGATGACTGGATAAAGAAGATGTGGTATACATACGTGTATAAATACACACGCGCACGTGCGCGATGGAGTACTACTCAACCATAAAAAAGAATAAAATAATGCCATTTGCAGCAACATGGATGGACCTGGAGATGGTCATACTAAGTGAAGTAAGCCAGAAAGAGAAAGAAAAATACCATAATATCACTAATATGTGGAATCTTAAGAAAAAGGAGGGACACAAATGAACTTATTTACAAAACAGAGACAGACTCATAGACATAGAAAACAAACTTATGATTATCAGGGGGAGAGGGGGTGAGGAGGGATAAATTGGGAGTTTGGGACTTGCAGATACACACCACTATGTATAAAACAGATAAACAACAAGGTCCTACTGTACAGCACAGGGAACTATATGCAATACCTTGTAGTGGCCTATAATAAAAAAAACCCAAAAGGAATATATATGTATAAACGAATCACTATGCTGTACACCAGAAATTAACACAACATTGTAACTAGACTATACTTCAGTTTAAAAAAAAAAACCTTGGCCTCTAGAACATGGTAGATTCTAGTGTTTTCCCAAATAACTTCACAGATGTCAACTGTGAAGAGCTATACTAAACGAGATACAGGTAAACTGTATAAACTTGGTACAGTATAGCGTAAAAATAGAATATTTGTTGAGAGGATTTTAAACATCAACTTTCTTTAAAATACAAACTTTTTTTTCTTAGTCTTTAATGATGTCCTAGTCCTTAATGATGACATTTCTTTGTCCTAATACAACATTTTTTAAAAAAAGTTATGTTAGATCAAAGTCATGTTCAAAATTCACATCTAGGAATCAGTGGTTCATAAAATAAGATATAGAAAATGAACACTGGAAATTGACACAACGTTGTAAACTGACTATAACTCAATAAAATAAAGTAAGATAACAAAAAAATAAAATAACATGTATTCAAAAGGGGATGACAAAAATTTAAATTCTTCATTTTAATATAACTTTGCACTGTCATAGTTTTTAATAAGATTTTTATCTTATCAAAAAACAAACAAAAAACAAAGATATAGAAAATGAGATTATGAAGCAGAACCTTCAGGGAAAATGAGTTTCCAAGTGAAATACAAGGTAGGGATAAAATCAGTTTTTATGACTGAAGCTACTTTAAAGGCTAAGTAAGAGCTGTAATACAGATAAAACTAGTGTCACATGCAAACTTGTAGCATCTTGAGAAAATATTTTGAAATTTTGGGTTATTTTCACAGATTAGGGTATTTAAATTCTAAGCAGATATATTTAAATTAACATATAATGTGTTGTTGAAAAGATTTTAAATAATTCTAAATACTTTTCCTCATGAAGCTTAATTGAGGCAGTCTATTATTGTGCCTAAGGACTGGGACTGTCTGAGTTCAAAGACCGGCACCACTACGACCACAGCACCAGGAGTATGACCTTAGATAAGTTATTTAACCTCGTGTCCCCTCAATTGTAAAATGGAGGTACAATATACCTCAGCTGGTTGTGATGAGGATCAAATGGATAGATATAAACCATGCAGAACAGTGCCTGGTACGAGATAAACACCACGTGTTTTATTATCAAATGAGATCAGCAAGTAAGGGGGAAAAACTTACTTCTGGACTGAAAAACTCAGTTGATTTAAAAAGGGAAGAAATAATTCAGAGATTTGACAATTACAGGCTGTCCCTTTCATTAACCTTTATTAGTAAGTTACATGATATATTTCTGGGAGCAAGTATTCAACCAGACTTTTTAAAAAACAGCTTTGCTGAGGTATGCTTGATATACCAAGTCTCACATATTGAAATGTACAGTTTGAAAACTGCTGACATGTGTACACAAATCAAATCTTCACTACAGTCAAGACAGAGAACATACCAACCGCCCACAAGTTTATGTGTGCCACTTTGTAATCTCTCCCACCTCTCTCCTAGGCATCTACTGAATCTGCTATCACTATACATTAGTCAACTAATGTGTTTAATTAGCAACTGATGGTAGTATTTATTACATATTTGATTGATGGTAGTGGCGTAAACATCAAAGAACATAAAAAAGTAGTTTTTGTTGGTAGGAAAAAACAAACTAAAAAAAAGGTTTTTAAACATGAAGGTAATTTACACTATTTGCGTGAAGAGATTAAGTTACCAGTAAGAATTTATGAGAAAACTTTATTTCACTGAGACATGACCTAGTAACTGATAGTGTTACTAACCTCTTTACGTGGCTTTCGTATTTTCATGTCATTCACTAGTTTAGTCAACAGGGGCTAGTTGGTTATTTGTTTCAGGGACTAGAAGCGGGTACACTTGTAGTGGAGAGATTACTGGACTTGTGCTGTTCAATACATTAATCAGTAGCCACATATGGCTATCTAAACTTAAATTAAAACTTTAGTTCCTAAGTTGCACTAGCCACATTTTAAGTTCCCAAGCACCCCACACATGGCTGCCACATTGAACAGAATGGATGTAGAAATTTCCATCATCACTCAACGTTCTACTCTACAGAGCTAATTTAGGAGCCTCTTGAGGTATATTATCTACGTGGAGGTGAGGGTCTACACTGAAGCAATGGCAAAGAAATGGAGAAGAGTGAGCTCTCTGAGATACTTAACGTCATGCACAGTGAAGACAGGGGATTCATTTAGAATGTCTTCTAGGTTTCTCCCTAGGGTAAATGGGTGGATGATTAGAACCATTCACCAACAAAATAAATATAGTAGAAGCAGCAGGATTTGAGAAAAGGAGTGAAATCAGATTTGTACCCTACAAGAGGCAACCCTCGGACTGGCCAGTGGTCTGAGAAGTTGCTGGATCTCAAAATGTGATCTGTGGGGAATCTGGATGGAGACAGAGTTCCAAGGAAGGAGCCCTGGGTAGGAGCCAGAGCCATGCACTCAGGTGAGGGCTTTCAGAGAAACCAGACAGCATGAGAAGGTCAGGGACTCGCATCAGAGTCTGGGAAGCACTGACATGTAGGGCAGGGTTTTTAAACTGTGAATCGCTCATGAAATCAACAGAATAGGTCTCCATCAGCATTAAAAAATAGTGTAGCAAATATTAACATGCTTTGAATATTAAGATTTTTTCCCTGAGACTTTTTGTTACGAATATATTTACAAACCTATATGTATACTGGGTTGCAAGGTGAAACTCGTTTCTGGGTTGCAGCCTGATTAGTTTGAGTATCACTGATTTATAAAATGAGCACCACAGACTATAAGCTACATGCAAACTCCTGGCACACTGCCTTCACCCAGGTGAGAACACTGTATGAAGGAATTAACCAACAGGTCAGAGAAATAAGAGGAAACCCACAACAAGTGTGATTCAGAAACTAAAGAACTGTAAGAGAGAAGAGACAACCCAGTGTCAGGTATCAGTGATTTGGTGATGTTCAGAGCTTCTCCCTGCAATTTCTGTGGATTGGCATGAGCAGAAGCCAGACTACAGAAGTAAATGGGAGGTGAGGAAGTGGAGATGAGACCAATGAGGGTGGAAATTGAGAGACATTTGTTTTGTTTTGTATTAAAGATGTGAAAGTTCAGTATGTGCCTGAAAGAGATTAGATGGGAACTGCCTTGCCCAATAATGAAATCACTGGCCACACGTGGCTATTTAAATTAAGTAAAAACGCAATTCCTTAATAATACTAGGTTCAAGTGCCCAATGGCTACATATGACTAGTGGCTACCATGCAACACAGAGCTCATACAGAACATTTCCATCACTGCAGGTATATCTATTGGACAGTGCTGCTCTACAGAAAATTTTTAACTCATCATGCTATTCTGGCCTCAATAAAACAGGTCAGCGCACAGTGCTCCCCAACCTCTTCCTGCCTGAAACATTATCCAAACCCAGCAAAAAAAACTGCTGGGGGTTGTATTATAATCTGTACAAGATGAGATCACATTTGGCCTCAGCGAGTGAGAGTTAACCCTGGCAGAGGCCAGTGGAGTCATCAGGGAGGCTACTGAACCCCGGGATGTGATCTAGGGGCTGTCTGGGCATTATATGTATTCGAGATGTTTTCCCACCAAGTGCAAGAGATATGTGACAATATGAAGCTCATGAAGGCTAAGGAATGAATACATAGAGGAAAAGATGATGTGGGACAAGGTATAAGGACAGTAGATACTGTAGTAGTGCTGAATAGGAAAGGCTCAGAAAATTCAGGCTAGGGTACACAGAAGATGATGGGTAAAATGAAATACATTACAGTAAAATTCAGTTTTACAAAAGAAAAGAACAAATAAATAGCTTCCAATTTCCATATGTAATTTTCATGGCTTTTATATGGAACCTTAATAGCAAAATGGAATGTGATAGAAGACTGAGGTATTATTATCCATCAGATCTGTCCACTTACAACTGTTACTCAGGGTCTCGCTGATTCACTGAAGTGAGAAAAGTCACTTCTGGAATTTTAAAAATAAAATTTTCAATTTTGTGGAAAAACTTCTTTTAAATCACTTTTTAAAGAATGTATTGAAAAAAAGAATGTATTGGTTCTACTTAAAAAAAAAATTTATGTGGTTATTCATGGGACGAGGGACTGGAAGGACAGGATCCAAAGGAAAGAAGGAAAATCCAATCCATTTGCCTTCTTCACCCCAGGGCAAATCTTGAGCAGGCTCACAGGAGGTTAGATCTTTTTGGCAAAAATAAAACGTCCATCCTGAAGCCTTTCCCTTAAGCGTCTCCTGGCGACACCTAGAAGTGGTGATTTCAGGTCAGGTTTTTTCACTGACGCACAAAACCATGTAACAACTCCTCCTCCTCGCGGGCTGTTGAGCACTGAGCGCACAAGAACCCTGAATTCAGATTAATTAAGTTTCTAACGACTGCTCATGGGGGAGTCAGTGACCGCACTGCAACGACGTTCAGTGGGAAACGGCCTGGCTCGCTGAGGGGCCGTCGTGTTGGCGGCGGCAGGCCTCGAGCAGAGGCATTTACCTATCAAATTTGCCCTTTAGACACCGTTACTAACTGAGCGTACCGCTTACTTCAACTGCGTGAGGAGAGCACGCCACAATCCAGCAGCAGAGACCTCAGGTGCCCACTCGGACCTCCAGGAGCGCCGCCGCCGGAAGTCCACAAGCCCACCTCCCACTTCCTGGGCGGGCCCGGAAGTGGCTTTGGGGGCCGTAAAGCAAGATGGCAGCGCTCTCTCTGCGGTGATTGTCCGCGCTCCGTTTTACTTCTAGCACTTCCCTGCCCACCAGGGACTCTCGACCTTCATCCCCTGCCCCAGTTTTTTCTCAGCACACACGCCCACATTTCAAGTTCATTTTGCCCTGGTGAAGGATGGGCTGGAGGCGACGTACGGCGAACCTGCGCGCCGTGAGGCACCATTTTGTACGGAAACCGAAGGCTGGGCGGGACGAGTGTTGGGGATCCAGATGTGGCCGGGTTAGCAGGGGAGCGTGCGAGGGAGGGGCGCGAGGGCGGGGCGGGGCGGGGGGGGCGTTGCTACCTGATGATGTATTTCCGCTTCCTATCGGCCACATCGTATTTGGTTGGACCGGCTTGTTGCGGGGAGGGCGGGGGAAGATTGTTTGCAGTGCAGAACCTCGGCGCACGGGAAGGTAAACTGAGGTAAAACTGGAAAGGGTTCGCGGGGGGTGTGTGGGTTTGCGCCCGGCTGTGTAGGAGGTCTGGGGCCAGGGTCCTCGGGATTGCAGAAGAGTGGGGTTGGAAACGGGAGGCTCGGATTGTCCGCAGGGTTGGAGAGAGAAGAGGAGATGGGGTGGGGCTGGGGGTTACAAGGTGATTTGCAAAGCCGGGGGAGGGGGGAGTGGAATGGGGCTGGCGGAAGAGAAGCCGGGGGATAGTGGGGAGGATGAGAGCACAGAGGGAAGTCTGGGAGGTGCTGGTGGGGGAGGGGCTGGGGCGAGAGATCCTGGAACGCGGGAAAGTTCAGGGGTTGGTCTGAACGTGGGGGTGTGCGGGGAAGAGAGTGGAGTCCTTGGGAGGTTAAGGGATTGAAAGGAGCTGGTGGCCGACGTTCTAGTGCTGACTATGGACTGGGCCTTTGTTTCCCCTGCAGCTCCCCAGAGACTCATCCCGCAGCCTCTGCTCAGGCCCAGCCGTCTCTCTCCAGTTGCCACCACAGCCTGGAGGCGCCTGCCTCCGCCCTCCCGAATGGTGCTCCTTCTCGCAGGCCTCGGCCCAGGATCCAGGCCCCCTTTGCCCCCTGCCTCGGAGCTGTTGCTCCGGGTCTTTCCTAGTGGACTCCTTGGGACGGGGAGGGAAGAACTTTTGCACATACAAGGCTGTAGCTCTAGGGACCCCACCGACAACCTGAATCTTGGTCTCTAACCGAGTGTGAAATCCCTCCTGTGCCCTCTCTATCTGCCCTTTGAGAAGAGAAACCCTTCTGTCCACCCAGAGCCCAGTAAGCCCCAAGCTGGGGCCCTGGTCCCAGCATGTCAATCCTCTCTTATGCATAGGGCTCTGCCCTCTCCCTGTCAGCATGGCTGAACTCAGGCAGGTTCCAGGGGGGCGGGAGACCCCACAGGGGGAGCTTCGGCCGGAAGTTGTAGAGGATGAAGTCCCTCGGAGCCCTGTCGCAGAGGAGCCCGGAGGAGGCGGAAGCAACAGCAGTGAAGCCAAATTGTCCCCAAGAGAAGAAGAAGAGCTGGATCCTAGAATACAGGTGAGAAGACTGAGCTAGGGGAGACACAGGGAGCTTAGATGCCAGTGTTTCTGAAGAGCTGTCCGATAAATGAGGGGTTGGACTTAACTCTTTTCCCAGTGCACTTAGGCAGGAAGGGAAAACAAGTTTGTCAACAAATCATTGCAACACAGTGTGACTAGTGCCACAAGAGTTGTGTGCAGTGGGAGTACAGAGAAAGGCCGGGCCTGAGTGCCTGGGGCATGTTGCTGAAGGCTTCCCTGATGAAGTGAAGTGACAAATTGGCAGCAGATGCAGGAAGCACACTTTAGGTCAGGAGACAGTCGAACTGTTGTTTCTTTTCCGAGTAAACAAAGGGAGATACACAACTAGTTTCTACTGTATAGCACAGGGAACTATAATTAATATCGTATAGTAACTTATGGCTAAAAAGAATATGAAAACAAATATATGTATATTTCTACATGACTGAAGTAATTGTGCTGTACACCAGAAATTGACACAACATTGTAAATTGATTATACTTAAATAAAAATATTTAAAAAAAAAGCAAAGGGGCTGTTGGCTCGGAGATGCAGCGTGAGTGGGATGTGAGATGACTTTGAGATCAGAAGGCAGTTTTGAATCTTTTCCCTTCTTTCATCTTCTCATCAGTGCCTCCCAGGGACATTCACATTTGTGAAAGGTGAGACTTTTCATGTCTCATAAAGGTGACATCAGGCTTAGGCCTCTGAGGAAATCTGATGTGTTCAGAGACATGTATGAGCTGTGGTCAGTCCTTCATAATACAGATTTCTGGCTCTGAGGATGTTGGGTCTATCGGATGAATGGAAGAGCTGATTTATTGTTTTGGAGCATTAATTGGCTAGTTGGTAGAGGGGCAGAACTTTGTGAAGGAGACCTGGGAGCAGTGGGTGAGGACAGGCACCACGTGGAGTAGATACATGGCCAGCTGAGCTGGATTGCAGTTTCCAGGCGGCAACAGAGAAGGGCTCCCTGGAGAAGCTGCTTCGGCAGGTGAAGGTCAGGATGGTCCTGGGTATTTGGGGCCTGAGCCTGCCATTTGGTATGGTAGCATCTCCAGGATTCTGACATGGAGGTGGCTCACGCCTCTGTAGGTGAGGAGGAGTGTCCCAGGGCTCACATTCCCAGGCTTCTCTGTCAACAGACCTTTATTAGAGTACTTCAGTGAGTCAAGAAGAAATCAAAGCTGGTTCTAGCATCCTTCCTGCCCTCTCATGGTTGGGGTTCCCAGGATGTGTGTGGGGAAGCTGTGTCCATGTTTACAGTGGAGCAGTGGTGAACTATTTGTTTGCTGGCATGAGTCAGTAATTTATTTCTGCTGTGTTTCATGGGCATTACATTGAAAACAGCTCAGTTTCTCCTGCTGGTACTGTAGATTCTTCGTACACCAAGGAAACAAGTTGTAGTGAAAAAAGCCTTGGGCTGAGATTCAAGCAGCCTCTAGTCCAATGATGTGATTTTCATGCAAGTTACATAACCTTTCCGAGCCTCAGTTTCTTTATCTGTAAAGTGAACGGTTAGTCTAGCTAATTTGCACAGCTCCTTCCCGCTCTGATTCTTTTCTTTCACAAGCTCCCTTTTCCTGTCTCTTGGTGGAAGTTTGTAGGTCACACTTTGGGAAAGAGACCCCTGCATGTCAGGGAGGAGGGCTTTGTTGAAGCCCTTCACACACTTCCCTGCAGCATTCATTGCCCCACTCCAGAGGAGAATCCACTCCCGCTTCTTTGCTCAGTCTCTCCTGCTCCTGCATATTTTTCCAGTGCCCACACAGGCAAAGGTGGTAGGATGAAAAGGCACCCTCGTGCTGCGGTGTCCAATAAAGTAGCCGCCAGCCGCGTGTGGATAACTTAAATAAAATCAATTACGATTAAATAAAAAGCAAAAGTGCCTTTCCCCAGGTGCTGTTGGCAGTGCACAAGCAGAACATCTCTGTCCCCGTAGACAGTTGTCTGGTGTGAGCTCTGAGGGCCAGAGAATGCTGAGCAGGAGAAAGATTCACCCGGCCGTCAGTGACCTTGCAGTGTTACTGGAACGGGCAGGGTTGGGGGGGAGGTAGGCAGACCCTAGTCTCTTGCTAAACTGGGAGACACATTGTGGAGTGTTGTGGGTTATGTAGGGAGGCAAAGTCTTGCAGAGGCCTCCCTCATTGATGAAGCTGGGCTGGGCCAGTGCTCTGTTCTCAGCAGGGTTTCAGCGTCTCCCTGCTGCGTGAGAGAGCCAGCCTTGTGTGAGGGGCACCCTTCATGGAGGAGGCCGGTGGCATTTGGATCTTCTGGGTTTGGGCTCTTCTGGATGAGAGAAAGATAGAGGTGTGTGTCTGGAGGTCCCTTTTAGTGTTGACAGTGTACAGGATCATGTTATCCTGGTACTGCGTTTCAGAACTTTGGATCAGTGCATTCAGTGGGTCTGTACCCACAGCTCCATCAGAACCTCCTGGGGCTTGAAAAACACCCATTCCTGAGCCGTGCCAGACTTGTGAATTCTCCTTCTGGGTGGGGCAAGAAGTGGTTCTAACATGCAGCCTGGGTGAGTCCGCTGAGCTGGAGATACCCTGTTCAGGTATTTTCTGGAACGGCCAGAAATGGTCCCTTAGGGTGAGGCTCTTTCTGACGTGGGAAGTGGGGATTCTTGGCAGGCAGGCAGCTTGTGCCCCCCATTGTCTGGTGGGATCCCTGTTGAAGCTGGAGGGAAGCCAGGCCTGCCCGGAGTGTGCTGTCTGCCAGGGAAGTCAACTGAATGTGACTGTGTCTTGAAATGGACATACTCTCTGAGGCCTCCAGGCTGGTCCTCAGTTTTCTGAGAGCTCCAGGGTCCCAGGGGCAGGAAGGAGTGGAGGAGGGCAGTACTAGGAGGGGCCTGGTTCTCCTCCCCTGTGACTTCTCGGGCCTCTTTGTGATGGTCACGTTCTTTCCCCAAGTAAGTGGATGCGTCCACTGACCTCCTCCTCCTCACACTCTTCAGGGTGACTTTGTGACTTCTGCCAAAGTGTCAGTTTAGCTTTTGCAGGGCGGTTGTTTTTACCTTATTTCTGCGTCTTCGGGTTATGGATCTCACCCTGGCCCTGCTGACTGACTGTGGGCTTGAGTTTTGTGTTTGTTTTTTTAATTGAGGTATAGTTGATTTACAGTATTACCTAAGTTGTTTCAGGTGTACAATGTAGTGGTTCACAGTTTTTAAAGATGATACTCCGTTTTGGGCGTGAGTATTTTAGTGGCCTGCCCGAGGTGGGCAGGAGCGTCTCTAGCCTGAGCATCCATGCCTTTGGCTCCATGGCCTGGTGTCCTGGGAATGTGCCTGGTCTGCTCCGGGAAGGTCACTCTCCCTGCTGGCTGCAGGCTTTCTGATGGATGATGCACGCTGACTCAGACCTCATCCTCCTCGCATTCCATCTCAGCCAGATGCCAGGAGTCCCTGGTGGAGCAGACCAAATGGAATGTGGCACCAACAGCCTAGAACAGAGCCCCGGGTGCTTGCTGGCTTCCTGCTCTGCTTTGTCCTGGGTCTGCCCCAGCCTGGCTGCTCCCACCCTGGCCTCCAGCCTGCTCTGCTCGCCCGTCTCCTTGTCTTGTTAGAAAAAGCTTTGTGACTCTGAAGGGGCAGACCTCAGAGTCAGCAAAAGGCTTTTTTTCATTGCTGGAGGTGCTTCGCAGGTATGAGTTTCTGTATGGAAAGATGTGCCTGCTTCTGTGGGCCCACAGCCAGAGCCTTTCACATTCATTTTCCAGTGAGGATGACTTGCATCGAGCTGTTCACTCCTCTAATGATCTTGTCAGGGTCTGGGAGCCCTTTGGGCTGTGGAACCAAGTGGGCTCCAGGCTTGGACCTTGGTTCACCCACAGGAATACTGCAGCGTGCCCTCCGCCCACCTCCTTCTCTTCTCCCCCACAATTAGTGCTTTCCTACCAGGGCTGTGGTTCTCCTCGATGGTGGTACTGATGTCTTTGAGACAGCCATTCACGGGCATCCTTAGTCCTAGGAGGGTGGTCACCAGTATCAGGAGGGCCAGATAAAAGGTCAGGTCCTAGATCCAGTCCCACTTCTGTCTCTGATTCCCTGTCTTACTGTTTCCTGTCTGTCAAATGTGAATAAGCTGAGAAAGAATATTCCATTGGGAGCTGCTGAAAGGACTGGTCACCTCCTCTCTTTGATTGTCTGAAACCCCCTGTGAGCCAAGTTCAGCCCCAGAAGGCTGGGCCCACAGAGGGAGGACTGCCCCTCACCCTGACAGGAATTGCTTTTTCTGAGGGCCCTTTGTGGCGATCTCATCAGATGAAGGTGACATCCTTGTTAGGACAGCACTGTGAAACGCAGCGCTTTGTGTGTTGGGGGGTGTTGGCACTGCCCTCGGGCTTCCTCTGGCGTCTTCTGAGCCTTGGAGGCTGCTCGTGGTTCCACAGTGGCTTGCTGTTGCTTTATGAGCACTGGGTTGTGTGGGTTGTGTGGCTGATCACATTGCCCATGTGCAGCAACTTGCCTGCACTTAAGTATTTTTTTTTAAATTGAGGTATAGTTAATTTATGTTATTACGTGAGTTTTGGAAGCCACACGCCACTGTCCCAAGTTGAGGTGTGCCCTAAAGTCAGATGCACGTGGGATTTCAAAGGCATAGTTAAAAAAAAAGAATGTAGAAATGTTGGTCGTAATTATTTTATGTTGCTATAACATGTTGAAATTACGATATTTTGGATATATTGGGTTAAATAAAATGTGTTATTGCAGGCTCATCTCTTTGGTTTTGCTTTTTTAAAAAAAATATGGCATCTAGAGAACTACAGATTCCATAGGAGGCTCATAATATATTTCTGTTGGACAGCTCTGCTCTGGCAAGTTGAGAGCCACATTTGTGGCCCTCCCTGAGGCAGTGTCTGCACTGCTGTGGTATGTGTATTCTCCTGTCTTTCTTCCTGGTTTTGTTATTTGTTTCTTCCATTGTGTTCCACCTCTTACTGTAATTAGGGTGAATAACTTGGTTTTTTGGATCCTTACTTGCTGACTCAGATCTTTTAGAGCTTGAACTGGGATACAGAAAGAAAAAAATGACTGAAGGGGGATCAGACACCGGGTGGTTGGGAGGGCCAGATGCCATGTGCGGGAGCAGTGTGGCCCACTGCCAAGTGCAGGTCGCGCCTGGGCCAGGGGCAGCAGGCAGACAGACACCAGGCTGGCTGCCGCTGGCCTGTGCGTGGGCTGCAGGGCTCCGGGAGGGGAATCCTGTAGCTGGGCACTGGGCGTTTCTCTGTGCATTGCTCCTCCTCAGGATTGTCCTCGGCTCCCTGGCCTCCAGGAACTTGACCGAGGGGAGGGGAAGGGAGGCGATTCAAGGCTGTGCCCTCCCTGCCCTCTGCCTTGACACTGAAGGGCCCTGGGAGATTCTGTCGCTGCTTTTGCCAGCCCTGGGGCCGCTGGGGCCCTCAGGCCAGCACGCCTGGTGACTTCCTCCTGAGGCTCTCCCTCCCTCCCACAGGATCTGCTGTGTGGGGACCTGGGGTCGCTGTCACCACTGCCCAAGCAGGCCTGGAGGCTCTAATCTTAACCTGAATTGTCCACACAGTCCTGATGATTCTGCGTCCTGTATTTCCCTGGGATCTGCCCTCCCCTCTCCCACCTACAGATGGCCTCCACTTTTGTCTCCCTGTCTCCTTGTCTCCAAGCTTTCTCTGCATGGCCCAGATCGGCCTTCCTAAAGCGCAGACCAGGTGGCACCCGGCTCTGAGGGGTTCCCTCTGCCACTGGGACAAGCCCTAGTATCCTCTCCCCTGTGCCTCAGCCTCTCCGGCTGCTCACCTCACAGCCTGCCTGCCTGAGCACCTTCTCTCCTGTTGATCCCCAGTTCCTGCCATGCCCACCCCTCACATGGTCCTTCACGCCCCGGAGGGCCTGTGGCTGCGAGCTGCCACCTCTCTGTGTTCTGAATTCTCAGGCCTCATGGTGCTGAGCTGTGCTAAGTGTGTGGTACATGTGTGCTGAGCGGGGTCTTGTCCTCTCTGGGTCAGAGACTTCGGTCTGAGGAGACTCCTGGCTGGGGAGTGAGGAGGAGGTGGTGCAGTCTGATGGAGAGACACAGGCTTGTTGCCACTTCACTACATGTGTACGTGTGTTCACTGTCTGAACCTCAGTCTTCTTATCTTTAAAATGGGGGCTTTTACTTCCTGATACAGAGGTGGAGTTGTGAGGATCACAGGAGGCTGTATCTTAGGTCTCTGACAAGGAGGCACTTGACAGTGACCTTCTCCCCTGTCTGTCCCCCTCCCTGGTCAGCTGGGCCTTCTGTCTGTGCACTGTGCTCCTACCCCGCCTGGTTCGTGGGAGGCTGCTTACCTCCACCTGCTCTAACTTGCTGCCCCTCTCTGTGGCAGGAGGAGCTGGAGCATCTGAACCAGGCCAGTGAGGAGATCAACCAGGTGGAGCTGCAGCTGGATGTGAGTGCTGGCTCCTTTTCTTCATCCCTTGGGTTGGCTCTGGAGTTCATATGCCTCCTCTTCCTGTCCAGCAGCTGGGGAAGGGGCGTATATGAGAGATAAGAGGGGCTGGGACCCACATGCGTGATCCCCTCTGCCCACATCCCTCTCCTTGTGCCAGGAGGCCAGGACCACCTACCGGAGGATCCTGCAGGAGTCGGCGAGGAAGCTCAACACACAGGGCTCCCACCTGGGGAGCTGCATCGAGAAGGCCCGGCCTTACTACGAGGC
Source organism: Vicugna pacos (assembly GCF_048564905.1). NCBI lineage: Eukaryota > Metazoa > Chordata > Mammalia > Artiodactyla > Camelidae > Vicugna > Vicugna pacos. Next base: position 4,735,290 of record NC_132989.1, read on the forward strand.
TCGGCGGCTGGCTAAGGAGGTACTTACTGCCCGCTGACCCACCTCCCGGGGGGCTGCGTGCAGAGCCGGGCCCCACACCCTAATCTCTGTGTGGGGTGTGAGACGGAACACCTTTTCTAATGTCTTTTCTCCCTTCTCTTCCCTGTGGTTCATGTATCTATTCTCTTGGCTTACCTCTCCACTCCTTGACCCTTCCTCCTTAATTGTTTTCTTTACACAAGTGATGTCAGTTCACTGTTGCAAGACTGTAACTGTAACCTGTAACTATAAAACAAGAGAACCAGAATCTCCCCAAATCCTGCTATGTCTATGCTTCATGATTTTTGTACCTGGGACTTGTGTTAGTCAAGTATGGTGAGGCGGCAGACACAGACAACTGCTTTGAAAGAAGAGCCTATTACTTACATCTCCTAAGGAGAAAGGACAGTCCGCATCGTGCAGGGCTGCGTGGGGAAGCGCCTGGGCCGGCGAGGAGGCAGCAAGCCTGCGGGGAACGCTCGGCCCAGAGCTTTTATCGTAGACCTTTACTGTGGTTGGTTTCCACGGGAAGGAATGGGTAAAGCAGTGTAGGCTAGTTTGAAACTAGTGGGCTCTGGGCTAGAGGGATGTTCTCTCCAGTTTTCTGGTACGTGGCCCTCTGGTGATTTAGGGCAGGGGAAACACGGGCTTGCTGTGTGAGTGTTAGATAAAAGCGGCTGCAAGCGAAGGTCTCCAGAAGACCAAAGAATACAGGAAACACTCAAAATGCCTTGAACTTGACAAGCTTGTTCCTGGGTGTATTTGCCTCGCCCACTCTTCCCCTTGGCCTGAAACTCGCATCCTTGGTGTGGGCTTTGGATTGGTTGATTTGCACATGAAAGGTTTGCTAGCAGGAGTTCACCGTCTCTGGGAGTTAGCTCGCCCTCGGAGGACCAGCATGGCTTCCAAGGTGTCAAAGCATCATCAAATATAGAAAGTAAAAAATGTGGTTAATACAGCACAGATAACCCCTTAACTTTTTTTTTTTGGTATATATTTCTGCCAAAACAGGATAACATGCACTATTTTTATTCCTTTATTTTCCTTACGACGTGGTTTCATGTCAGTCAGTATCATCCATGCCATTATTTTTAAGGGCTGTTTAATATTTCCTTATATTAGGTGTATTGTTATTTTTTTAGCCAGTTCTCTGTAACTGAGAACTCAAGTTGGTGAGTTTCATTCACTTACCTGCTGGACTGGAGTGGATTGTATCAATCAGCAACTAAGCACCTTCCCGCTGAAGTGGTGTGGATTTTTCTTCTCTCCAGGGCAAAAGGCCAGCAGCCTTTGATGGTGCTGGATTTTACACACTCAGCCTCCTTTGGCAGTACCCTTCTCTATGTACCCGTATCTCTTCTCTTAGCTATATCCTTACAAAATATTCTTTGTAGAGTTTTACTTTCTTGGCACTTATCCTTGGTGCAGTTTGGGAAGTAAAGCCAGCGTTGCAGTGGGCCTTCCTCCTTCTCTTGTCCTTGCCCAGGGTTGGTCTCCATAGGCAGTCAGGGGTCTCTTGTGGGGCTCCCTGTCCTGACGACCCTTTTCCCCTAGGCCCAGCAGGAGACACAGAAGGCAGCGCTGCGGTACGAGCGGGCCGTGAGCATGCACAACGCTGCCCGGGAGATGGTGTTTGTGGCCGAGCAGGGTGTCATGGCTGACAAGAACCGGCTGGACCCCACGTGGCAGGAGATGCTCAACCACGCCACCTGCAAGGTGAGCTAGGCAGTGCCAGCGGGTCCCCTCTGCTGGTTCCGGCACTTTCTTTGTCATCCCTTCATCTTTTCTCACTCTCTCCTGCAGCCTTCCCTCAGCTTTGATTCGGTTTTAGGGAAAACCTGTTAGCTCTTTGCCCATTTTTGGCGTCCAGTGTGTCCCATGTACATTTCCTTCTGACTTAGGATGTCTTTCTGGGCTCTTCTTGAACCTTTGCTTCCAGATGTGGGACTAACCCAGCGGTTCATTCCTACTGAATGCTCTGGATTCAGTGCCTTTGTTACGTTTAGCTGTGACCCGTCACTTCTGTTTTTCAGAATGTTCTCCCTTTCTCGCTTCTGAGCTCTGCCGTTAGACCTTGATTTTTGAAGTGTAACTTGTATATCACTTCCGAGCTGCCCTGTGGGGGACCAGGGAGCAGGAGGGCCCTTGGCATCCGCTCCAGCCTGCCACCTTCACCTCGTAAAGGGCAAGTGTCTTAGTCTTTTAGGGCCGTCACAACCCCACAGTGAGGCTGGGCAGCTTACACCACACACGTCCATGTCTCTAACGTCAAGGCATAGGCAGATGTGGCGTCTGCTGAGGGCTTGCCTCCCGGCTCCTAGACAGCCAGCTGTCTGGTCACTGTCTTCCCACATGGCTGACGGGGCTTGGGAGCTCTCCAGGGGCTCTTTCATAAGGAAACTAATTCCATTCGTGAGCTTTCTCCCCTCATGACCCCATCACGTCTCAGAGGGCCCACCTCCACTGCCATCACCTCAGGGGTTAGGATTTCCATGCTAGAATTTTGGGGGCCACAGGCGTTCAGTCCTTGGCAGTAAGTGTCAGCCTCTGAGGAGTGGTCCTGTCTCAAGGCTCTTTGTGTGCCCCTTAGTTCAGGCCCATGGCCTTGCCCAAAGCAGGAGCTCCGCTTCCACTTGGAGCTCGCACAGAGGGACGACACAGCACTGGGGGAGGGGTTGTCCAGGCTGCGTGGGGCAGGATGTGGTGCGGCTCTAGCGCGCATCTGCCCAGGGTATGGTGAGGCCAGCTCCTTGGTCCTGGTGGATGTGGTGGCTGGAGCCTTTGCCTGCTGCCTGCTCAGGCACGGACGTCTGGAGAACGCAGTGCTGAGCGGTGGCTCCCCACAGCGAGGCTCTCCCCTTCCCCCAGCCCCAGCCCCCAGCACTGAGGGAACTCTGAGGACCGTGGCTGTGGCACGGGTGCTCACAGACGGACATTCCCTACACGCTCACGAGTGGTCCAGAGGGCCCCCGCACCTCCTGGTGGCAGTAAGGCTGAGAGGTGGGTGGTGCAGGTAACAACAGGCAGGTATAAGAACTCACTGTTCTCTTTTGTGTCTCGGGAGCTCGCTGCCCTCTCCGGGCTCTGCAGACAGTGGGGGATTCCTGCCAATGTAACATTCGGAGTGGCAGCCTGGGACAGACTATAGGGGCTGGAGTGTGGGTCCGAGCTCAGTGATGTGAGTCCTCTACCCTAACTGGGCCAGGTGAACGAAGCAGAGGAGGAGCGGCTTCGTGGTGAGCGGGAGCACCAGCGGGTGACGCGGCTGTGTCAGCAGGCTGAGGCCCGGGTTCAGGCCCTGCAGAAGACCCTCCGGCGCGCCATTGGCAAGAGCCGCCCCTACTTTGAGCTCAAGGCCCAGTTCAGCCAGATCCTGGAGGTAGCTGAGTGGGGGCAGAGGGTTGGGTGGACAGCTGGGGAGGGGCAAGCATAGAAAGGGAGGCACGGGTCTGCTGCTCTGGGCTATGCCCCAGGCCAGTGTGGTGGGGCGGGTGGTGGCGCAAGAGCTCAGAATGACCCTGCGGGAGTGGGATGTGGGATGATGGGGAGGGTGGATGCTGGCGGAGAAGGGAAGTAAAGGGGAAGAAGTGAGAATTGGGGGGGAACAGGGAAGAGGAAAAGGAACAGTGGGGAGAGGAGGGGGAGTGGGTGGGAATGAAGACCTGGGAAGAAGGCCCTGGAAGGTCAGGCAGGAGCAGGGCAGGTCGGTGGGGAAGGAGGACCTGAGAAGGAGGAGTGAAGAGGGACTGGGTGTGGCCTTTGGAGCCCTGCGGATTGGTGACTGGTGGTGCGCAGGGTCGGGCCGGACCTGGCAGAGGCGCAGGATGCTGAGTGCAGCTGCCAGGACTCGGCATCCCTGGGGGCCTCGGAGAGTTGTCCAGAAGATTCCCCCCTCTGTCCCTCCCTCTGCAGGAGCACAAGGCCAAGGTGACAGAGCTGGAGCAGCAGGTGGCCCAGGCTAAGACCCGCTACTCCGTCGCCCTGCGCAACCTGGAGCAGATCAGCGAGCAGATTCATGCGCGGCGTCGGGGCCAGCCCGCGCATCCCGCGGGCCAGCGGCGCTCCTCCCCCGTCGGGGCCGAGGCCGGGCCCGATGCTGGCGAGGATGGGGACAGCGGGATCATCGAGGGGGCCGAGGGCGGGGGTTTGGAGGAGGGCGTCAGCCTGGGGCCTGGGCCTGCGCGCGACACGGACACTCTGAGCCTGCTGAGCCTGCGCACGGTGGCCTCGGACCTGCAGAAGTGCGACTCGGTAGAGCACCTGCGGGGCCTCTCCGACCACACCAGTCTGGACGGCCAGGAGCTGGGTTCCCGGGGCGGGGGTCGCCGGGGCAGTGACGGCGCAGGCCGCGGGGGCCGTCACCAGCGCAGTGTCAGCCTGTAGCCCCCCACCCCGCTCAGGGTGGCTGGTGCGACTCTTACCACCACTGGCCCGGGGAGGGCCCTCAGGCTCCCAGCTCCCCCTCAGAGGGGTCGGCGTGGCTCTTCGTGTCTGGCTTTCCCGCGGGTGGCCCCTCTCTTTGCCTTACCCCCTCGGAAGGCTTGTCTTTGGCTCTCTCCTCCTGCTGGCTCCTCACTGTCTGTGTGATCCCCTTTGCTGTCCCCTTCTGACTTCTTCCATCTGTCTGGATTTTCCCCCCTCAGGGAAATTTATCTAGAAGGCACAGGGAAGCCATCAGAGAAGGTGGGTGCTGGACCCGAGTCCCCGCATCTTGGTTCCCCAGCTTTCAGTGAACGGACAGGTGCCCCTCCCACCTCCCCATCTCCCAGGTGGGCCCTACGGATGCTGCTGAGCTCTCCTGGCAGCCCGCTGTCCTGGTCCTGTCCCAGCCTGCCTGTGTGTAACATGTAAGATGTGCTGTGGGACTCTCTGCCTCTGGGAGACACCACTGGTCCCTTCAGCGCTCCCTCCTCGTGACCTAAGCTGCTTTGCTGTGTGTGCCTCAGAGCAGGACTTGAGGGGTACTGGGGTCAGGGAAGGTGAAACCAACCCCAGTGTCAACACAGGGGACTCCCGTGTGCATCGCGTTTCTAGGCTGGGCCCTTAACATTGCCAAGGTGCTAGCAGGTCCGTGTTATGGGGTGGGGACGTAGTGAAGTCCCGGTGGCTGAAACCCTTGCCAGTCCTGCTGCGGGGTTAGGTTTATTTACTTTTTCTGGGTAGAGGATGCAGAGCCAAATCTCAGCACCCTCCTACAGGGTTGGAGTTAGGGAATTTGGTGCTCAATTGCTCTCCATTGCTCTTCCCCAAACCAAACAATACCTAGTCCAGGATCCCTTAAGGGGGAATGCTCAGGTTTGGCTGTAGATCCTCTGCTGATATGGGGAGGGGCTGGCCTGGGGTGAGGGGGCTCGCCCTCCGTGGGGAGCAGCTCCACGTGTCTGGCGGTGCTCCCACGCTGTGTATGGGGAAAGGTGGGGAGCTACACTGGATCTGGGTGCCTTTGGAGGACTGATCCTGTCCCACGCCGGGAGGGCTGAGAGCTGGACTCTGGGCAGGAGACCTTGTGCCTAGGCCTATGAGCTGCTGCCACTGACCAGGGGAGGAGTGGGCCTTCGCATGGAAGGTGTCCCCCTGTCCCAGGGTCGAGGTAGGATGGTCATGATGAGAACCTCCAGGTTTGAGGTGGCCATGGGTGGAGGGAAGAGAGGGAGGATGTGGGCGTGCGTGCGTGCATGCATGTGCCTGTGTGTATGGGGGAAAAGGGTCTGCCCCGATTTTATTTAAATAAAATAGTTTATGTAACAGTAATGTTCATTGCCCCTGTTGGGAGGGAGAGGGAGAACGGCGAGGATGGAGAGCAGGGAGGAGCAGGGTGAAATGTGCTCTTCTGATGGGGGAAGTCAGGGAGGTGAAGGATGAGATGGACCAAACCCAGGGAGGGAAGGCTTATGGCCATGGTGCTGGGGTGAGCACACACCAGGTCACCGGTGCCCTGCAGATCCCCTCCCCACCGGCCTACTAGCCAGGAAGGCTCCGCAGCGTGGAGAGGATGTCAGCCACTGGTGGTGCAGAAGGCATCGGGGTGCCAATCCTGGATGTGAGTATGAGGAAAGGGGAGGGACGTACATAAGGGTGTGGGATTTAGCGAATAAATACACAGGATGCTCAGGTAAACTTAGATTTCAGATAGTATTTTTACACCCCACCCCCACCCCCCGGGAATGTTTAGGACATACTTACACCAAGTTGTTGTCTATCTGAAGTTAAAATTCAACATAGGTCATAGGTGACTCCCATGTCAGGACTTGACCCGTTGTGGGTCAGGAGGGTTTTGAGTACCTTTGGACCCACAGGCTTCACGTCTGGTGGATCAGGTAGGGGAAGAGGTGAGGACTTCAGGAGCTGTGGAGGTGGAGAGTGAAGGCTTTGGACTGAGCGCCACCAGGCTGTACCTGCGTGTACAACCAGGTGAGGGTGGAGTCAGCCAAGGGGTGGAGAAGGCGCTGCCAGTGAGGAATGGGTAGACCCGCTGATAGAACCTGGAGAGAAGTGGGCGTCCTGGGGACCCCTAAGAGTAGGAAGCCAGAAGCTGGAGGGACAGGAGGACAGAGGAGACACCCTGGTGAGCTCAGATGGTAGATAGGCCATTACGAGCCACTGTGCACCCTTTAACTAGGCTGTCCAGGTGTGAGACTGCCTGTCCTGACCTGAGTTCTTACCTTAATTGAGAAAGAAGTGAAGTGTGGTAAGGTAATGGGTGCCAAATACTTCCCTTTTCACTGGAAAAGCTGCAGGTAGTGCATGGCCTTTGTCCTTGGAAAGTGGGCTTTCTGAGATGACTCCCCGGGGTCATACTTCCCACCCGTAAGGCTCCTGGTGCAAAGGAGCCCCAGAAAAGAAGGGCTGGTTGTGCTCACCCATTTTCTTGCAAAAGTCACCTACCAGGTAAGGCAACAGTGCAGAGAGAATGGGAGGGTGAGAGCTGACGGCACTTCCTTCATGTGGAAGAAAGCTGCCGTGGCCAATATGCCTACCCCAGCCCTAACGTGACGGCAGTGGGTTGCACTCACCGTGTGTCTCGTGTGCCAGGCAAAGGCATCGACCCATTTAGTGCCCGCAGCATTGCGGGGTAATGTGCAGTTGCTTTTTCACAGATGAAAATACAGGCATGTAAGAGTGTGCAGTCAGCCTCTAGCCTTGTAGGAAGTGATAGAGGCAGTCGGGCTCTGAGTCCAAACTCCTGAGCACCTGAGTTAAGGAACTAGAGGTGAGAAAGAAGAGGGTAGATGTAGTCAGCTCTTAGGAAGTTTTATAGGGGGGAAGGGAGCTGAGAAATACCAGGATGGTCAAGGAATTTTAAAGTAAGCAAGAGATGGTCAGTTTATGGGAGATGTGGAGTCTTCTTGCCCATTTCTGTGCCATGTCATATGTTATAGTGGTAACGACTTCTTTTGAACTGTGTCACCCTTAAGTACGTAGCTGGGCTCAGAAAATATGCCTTTGTGACCCCTCTTCCCCAATCCAAATTTATTCAAGGTTGTTGGTTGGTTGGTTGGTGGGGAGAGGTAATTAGATTTACACAGTTATTATTGAAAGAGGTTCTGGGAATTGAACCTGGGACCTCCTGTGTGTTAAGCATGAGCTCTGCCACTTGAGCTATACCCCACCCCCACCCCCCCAGGTTATAGATGGTCCTTGACTTACAACAGTTTGACTTACTGATTTTTTTGACTTTACAATGGTGTGACAGCAACACACATTCAGCAGAAACAGTTTTTGCATTTTGATCTTCTGGGCTAGTGATTTGAGGCTGCGCGGTGGGTACCCCGCAGCTAGCTCCCAGTCAGCCACACAGCCTTGAAGGCGAACGGCAATTCTGTATCCACACAACCGTTCTGTGTTGCACCGTATCAGTAGTGTATTCAATAAGCCACATGAGGTACTCAGCACTATTATAAAATGGGCTTTATGTTAGATGTTTTTGCCCAGCTGTAGGCTAATGTAAGTGTTCCGAGCACATTTAAGGTTGGTTAAGTGTATTAATTGCATTTTTGATTTAGGGCATTTTCAACTGAATGATGGGTTTATCGATTTGTAACCCCATTGTAAGTCTAGGAAGATCTGTACTTTGTTAGTACCATGGTTAGGAGGTCAGTATCTGTATCCACAGCCCGGGGATGTTTATGACCTGTAAAATGAGAACATCTCAGCGTGCTTAGCATGATGCCAGGTCAATGGATGACAGCTACAATGATCCACGCTGCAGTTTCCTGAAGCTTCAGGATGCAATGGCATTCACGTAAGGAAGCCTCCTCCCATCTTGTGCTAGACAAGGAGGCTCTTTATAAAGAGCTCACTGCGGGTTGGTTTTCCCTCTTGAGGAATCATTCCGGTTTTTACTCCGCCTTGATGGGCTTCTCAGGCTGTCATGGTCTTGCTCTGTCGGCAGGGGGCAGCAACCACCAGAAAGCGGGCCAGGCGCGATCTGGGTCTTAAGTGCTGCACGCAATTACAGAGTTAGTTTCGCAGGACTGTGAGGTTCGCCTCCTGGACGCTTGACAGGGGGACTGGGGACATGGTGGGGTGGGGGTTGGGGTCCATACCCCAGAGTTGATCCCTGTCTGGCCCCACAGGGGCCTCTTGCATCTCTGCATGTCCTTGGAAAAGTCAGCTGTCTGAAAACGGCCAGGTCTTTTGGGGTGGCCGTCATTTGAGACCAGATGTTCTGTGCCTGTTAATGTGCCCTGTCTCCTCAGACTTCACACACCTCCTCTGTCGTCCTCCCTAATGTCCCATCCCTTGCCCTTCCTCTGCCGCCTTCCATTTCCCCTTTGGGAAATCCCTTAGTCTTCTGCCTACCATCATTCTGGACCATAGCCTGAATTGAGGGGAACAGGGGACCACGTTTCACTGGCTTGCAAAAGGATGTGTATAGTTTATTAAGAATATTTACCAGGATCTTTCAGAGTGCAAAACACTGGCGCACTGTGTTAGGGCTTATTTAGAAAGCATAATACTGTGGGTGGGACATCCAGGTAAGGAACCCGGGGGTGCACACAGGTAATTGGTGACTCGGAGCAGTGAAAACTAGATAACTACTGAGGGCTGTAGTCAAGGAGGGCTCTGGGAGGTTAGGCAAGAGAGCAGGGGCATCGGAAATGGGGCCCACTCTCTGAAGCTCTGAACCAGCCCCTGGCCATAGGCTAGAGAGGAGGTAACAGGCAGCCCCTCAGCCCCACCCTCTCCTACCAGTCCTCCTGTCCCCATGCCTCACTCTTCTGAAATCTGTCCTGAGCTCTTCCAGCCTAGGGCTCGTGTGTGCCCCATCTTGGTGTTCTCAGGGCCTGGCACACAGCACTCTCCACCAAACATCTGCCCACAGACGTGCGTATATTCTCCGCACAAGTTTTCTCACTTAACTTGTTAGATTTCTGCCTGTGACTTGAGGCTCAGCTCATGTGGACTTTTGACCAAAGGCCTTCCTGGTTCTGTTACAGAAAGCTGAATCCCGTCAAGAGACCAAGCGACACTCAGAGGGTTGGAGAACTCAGGTTTATTTACACCGGCGGGCCCAGAGGAGTTAATATTCCCGGCTCTGGACCCTGATTGCAAGTTTGTATGAGCTTTTACAGGGTTTTAGGAACAAAGAAATCACGTGGTCTTAGGTTTTTCTGCGGGGTGGGAAGGGGTTAGTTTCGGTTTCCCTAAAGCAGGCTGTTTTACAGAAGCATAAAAGCAAAGCACTAAGCAATTTCTCTGTCTGGGAGGCCCTGCTGATCCTTGTGGGCCTTTTGAGCTCCAGTTCCCCGGCCCTCCAGCCAGGTCTGAATCAATGCCCCCACCTAAGTTCCTCAAAGCGCTTTTGACTTATTGGGGTCAATCCTGATTCCATCTCCCTCAACAGTCAACATGGTGCAGTAGGCATTGTGACTCCATGTCACTCAGTAGAGTGACTGTATGTCATGTATGATCTAAACTGGGGCACTCCAGTGTGAAGGGGGTAGACGTAACGCAGGATTGAAAAGCACCTGATCGCGCTGTCCAGAGAGGGCATCACTGCCCTGCCCTGCCACGAGGCTCTGTGCGCACGTTGAATGAGCCCACACAGCTCCTCTGTGCTTTGGTGTTCCAGTCTGCAAGAAGAGAGGCTGAACTGGGTAGATAATTTCTGAGGTTGTCTAAACCAAAATCACTAAAATTATATGGTTAGTGGGGAAGGCTGGGGCCCGTCAGAGGGGTTTTGGTGGAGAATGTGAGACAGTGGGGGGGTTCGAAGTCAGAGCATGAGAACTTCCAGGCTGGGGTTGATTAGGGCAGTGGAGGACAGCTGGACATTGCTGCTTTGGCTGTGAGGTGATGACTGTCCACTGTGGTGGAGGAACTTGCAGTGCTGGGCGGTGGTGTGTCCTTCCCCACAGCCGGCAGGTGGCGCTCACAGCACAGCAGGGATAAACCAGCTGACATACATCACCGTAGTTGGGGGAGGGGGTGTCAAGATGAGTTTCTTTCCCATTTAGGATAGAGGAACGTTGTGATCTAGGATAGAATGGCGATTGGGGCCGTGGAGTTTGGCAAGAGGAGACGCTCCTTCCACAGCTGCGGCTTCATCTCACAGGCCTGCGCTGCCCTCTTCCTTTTCCTCTGCTTGTGACTTCTGTGATAACAGGCAGAAGGGCAGGGGCTGCTCCACGTCCACCAGGAGGGGATTTCAGCCGCGCCTTCTTTGGAGGTAAGACAGGGTTTTTTTTACAGGGGTTGGGGGCTGGGGAAGGAGTGGGAGGAAGGGTAGGAACTCCTCACACGAAGGGCTTCCCAGGAGGAGGGTCCTGGGGCCTGTCGGGAAGGATAAGGGGACCTCGAAGAGCATCTCCTCTCCCTCCTTCTAACCTCAGTGCTGCTGCTGGGGTTTCAGGCTCCCACTCTCCTTGGAGAGAGAGGCCAGGAGCCCACCTGCCCCTGCACCCTGGGGTGAGAGCAGGCGTTCGTGCTTTTCTCCCACCTGGTCCTCGTCCAGCTGACCTTTACCCAAGCCCTGCTTCCACACTGGACGTACTTTCTGAACCCTCAAGTCACAAGTTCTTCCTTCTCCCTCAAACAGTCGCAGTTAGCCGAGGGACCATGGCTACTGTCGACTGAAGTAAGTGCGCAGCCTGAAAGTTGAGAGTTAACATTTTGTTTGGCGGGAGGACTCGAGCTGGGATGACAGCCTCTCAGATGGCTCTGAGGGACTGCTCCCGAGAGGTAGGGCAGGAGCTAGGATATATAATGGAGTTCTTACAACAAAGACCAGGTAGTAGGAACAATAGAAGATTACTTGTTATCTAAGGAAAACCAGACATCTCAAGTTAAAGAATTTAGGGCTTTTCTATGTATGGGAGGAAGCAAACATTTGGGCTCACTGAATTCACTCCTTTGACAAGCACCTGGCTATCTGGGGCCAGTGTCCTGTCCTTTCTTATTCCGGGTCCCCTCAGAGGGCACCCAGTTTTAGTGGCTGCAGAGGCCGGGCTGCAGGCTTGTCTTCACTGGCTGATGACTTGATGGCTTCAGCATTCTTTGTTTACTGATACGGTTTGCAGTAGTTTTCATTCACACCACCCAGTTGGAAGGGGCCTGTCAATAACCAGAAAAGCATGAGGCCTTAGGATGGTCTCCCTTAGAGAGAGGGAAGCTGTGTCTGCAACAACAAAAAAACAAACTCAAGGTTAAAAAACATGCAGCCAGGTATTTAATCCTCCTGCCATCTTGGATAAACTCTTTCGTTATTTGTATTTTTTCCGAACTGAATTACTTTTTAAAAATATATTTTAAAGGCATAACCAGAGAGAATGTGATGGACGAAAAGGCAGAATCTGAGAGAGGCAAGTTGACCTGGAATCATAAACGGAAAATGTTATGAAATCATAAGAGAAAACATCACGAGAATTGGAGAAGATGAAAGGAGTTGAATGGAAGAGGAAGAGAGACATGGAGGTACACAGGTGCACTCAGCTGGAGGGAGGGACCTCAGCGATAAGAAGGGGAAAACACGCCAGCTGACAGAACTTGTAGCAGAGACGGTGTGCAGAGGTGCCTGGACATTAATTGAGTCCAGTTCAGATTTATAGCCCTCACTTATCTTGACCTGTCTTAAGGTGCCTAGGGGTGGGGCCATTCCTGGAGCTGCCTACATTCTGCGGCTGCCTGCTGGACAGAGATTTATGGCTCTGGTGTCAGAGAAATCAGTGTTAAATCTTGTCTCAGGCTGGCCCCACCCTCCTTTGGCTCCAACAGTGTTCGATATCCAATTAACAGGAAGCTGGATTCTATGAGCTATTAAGAAACAAAATGCAACTCAGTAAGTTTTAAAGACCTTACTGGCTTTATTCAGTGATTCATGAATTGGTCAGTATCCCATCCAGCAGATGGAAAAGAGCTCCAAGTAACTGTGCGGAATGAAGGACTTTTATAACCTGAAGGGAGAGGAACAATGAAGTTATACTAGCAAAAATTAGATTGGTCATCACAAGGTCATCTTCCTTTAGAGGACTGTAGAGGTGTATCTTGGAAGTAGCTGTCCTATTACCAGGTAGAAGAGGACCAAGGGGGCGGGTGTGCCTTCAGATGTGTCCCAGGACCTCTTGGCAGCTCTGTACCATTAATTCCACGACGATTTGTGTGCCTGGAACCCAACCAAAGCTGAGCAAGCCATTCTCTAACCAAAACAGTATTATCTTCTTGAGGACTTGTGCGTTTTGAGAATTCTATGCTTTGTGAGATGTGCTCTTTCAGTTTGGGCATGAAAATCTTCCAGTGAAATGAGAACAGAAGAAATATTTGCTTGTCACCCATCCTTTGTCTTAAACATGGCTCAATAAGGAGGTAGCACTCAGAGACGCTGGCCCAGAGAGGATTTTTCTAGAACCTTGGTTCCTAAAGTATATTCTCCAGATCAGCAACAAAAAAAATCACCTGAAGCTTGTTAGAAATGAACATTCTCAGGCCCCAGCTCCCCAGAGGTACTGAATCAGAAGTTCTGGGGTGGCACCCAGGATCTGTTTAATAGGCCCTGCAGGTGATTCTGGTGCCCATGGAGGCTGTGAGTTGGCTGGCATAGGGGATGCGACAAATTGCACGCAGGGCTCCTAAAACTTGTCACTTCTTTCTCTTTTTATCTGCCAAGCAAGGTCACTTGGCCTAATTTCAGAGGAGTGGGAAGTGCAACTTAACAGTGTGCCCAGGAAGAGGGGGTTCTGGGTGTTTTAGGCCATAGATTGTGTTAAATGACAAAAAAATTCAGCCAAGTACATTTTCAAGATCTACTTGGCTTTACTGAATGATTCATGAATTGGGCGGCATCTCTTCTAGCAAGTAGAGAGGAGCTCCAAGGAGCTGTACAAACTGGAAGGCTTTTGTGGGCAGACAGGGGAAGGCATAAGGGAAGAGCAGATTACCTCATCTTCCTTTTGGAGATGGAAAGGGTCTGTGTGTGCTGAACAGAAAATTCCAAGCTGGCTGGTTCAGACTACGTTTGTGGGGAAGGTTGGCACTGCAGTTAGGTGAGGCATTAAGCCGTGGTTTGGCAGTGTGGGCTTAGCGCAAGTGACTCCATTTTGGGCCTCTGTCTTTTTAACAATAAAAAAAAAAACAGTGGCCATAAACATTATCAGGGGAAGTGGCAGAAGTTTGGGTTTGTGCTTTCTGTTTTCAGAACCCATGTCTGAAAAATAGTGCCTTTGCAACATAAGCACAGTGCCATTGTAATTTCTTGGTTTTATCTATTAGGCCAAATTAACATTTTCTGAATTGCCTCACAAAGGCCCCCTTTACACTGGGTGGTCTTCAGGCTCCAGCCAAGCTCTATACATTGCACTAGGGACGTTAAGTGGCTTTAGTCTGATCTGTGCCTCTGAGGTGGTCATTTCCACAAATCACACGGGGACATTATTAACACCCTATGGAATAAGATTCATATTTTAATGGCAAGAGAAGAAAAATTTAGACACAAAATTTCTCTGCCCTTTGACCTGACCGCCTCTCTCTCTTCTACTGTGCATTGTGTGTCTGGATTATGCATTGACCAAACCTCCCCCATCAGCAGAAATGCCTGCTCAGTCGTAAGAAGAGCAACATTATCCTAGCATCTACAAGACAACTCCTTAAAAGAGAGCCATCCTTCTAGATTTTGCAAGGAGGGGGTCACACGACCCCCCACTTTCTACTTGCCGATCTGGATTGTGTAAACTGTCGATAATACCTCATTTGATGTACATCCTTCTATCCCTAAAAACTGTGCTTTGATTTTGATGGGCAGAACTTTTGTTTTTTTTTTTTCTTTGAGATGCTGTTCCTGGGTTATAATCCTCAACTTGGCTCAAATAAAATTTTCCATTTCTTTCTAAAATCTACTGATTAACTTTTCATTGACAACAGAAGTTCAGGTTTAGCGGGTCTGGGGCCAGAGTCCCTGAGCACGTGTGTCACACTTGGAGGGGTGAAGTCATCAGTCCCCTCTGGAGCCCCACTGCTGTGCTGCTGTGCCTGCAACAAAGTTCCTGCTAGAAAGGAGCTTCCGCTTAATTATGCACCACACTGCCTGGTCTGTGTTATTAAAAAGACCCAGGAAGGTGAATATATTTGTGAACAAAGAGCATCCCCTGCTATTTTAGTAAACAAAGGATGTTGTGGCCGTAAAGGCATCAGCCATTGCAGCCGCCCCCACTGGGGCACCCTGAGGGGAATTCAGGATGGAGAGTAACAGAATAATGGCCCCAGATAGTTAAGGTGCACATCAAAGGGACCATTTCAATGAGTCTGGACTCTTGTGTCTTTTCACACACAGAACGGCATTAAAATCAATAACTTGAGATGTCTGTTTTCTGTGATTAGCTGTAATCTTTTGATGTGATACTATATGATACTTTTTCAGCAAAAACTCCTATATATGCTGGCTTCTCCCTTACTTCTTTGGAATAGTCCCTCAGAGCTATCTTAGAGGCTGTATCCTGGGCTTAAGTCCTCAGTAAGTCCACTGAATAAAACAGAATTCTCAACATTTAGGTGATGCACTTTTTCAGTTGATATATACATATCTGTTTTGGAAGACCTTGCTCCTGTTCCAGGCATTGAGCTCCTAAAACTCTTGGAATTTCCTAAGAGATGAGAGCTATAAAGATGTCTTTTGTTATGTTGATAAGGTGACTTTTGGAAAGCCCCTAGGTAACCCAAGGCTGCGTGCGAACTGGTTGTCAGGGGGAACCAGCTTCCATGATTAGAGGGCTGAAACTTTTAAGTCTGACCCACCCCGCAACCTCACTCCCAACCTTCTAGGAGGAGAGAGGGGCTGGAGATTGAGTTCAATCAATCAATCACCAATCATGCCTGTATAATAAATCCTCCATAAAAACCAAATAGGACATATGGAGAGCTTCTGTGTTGGTGAATGCATGGAATTTTGGTGAGAAAGGAGATTCCAGAGAGCATGGAAGCTCTGCATTACCTCCCACATACCTTGCCCTATGTGTTTCTTCAACCTGGCTTTTCTTGAGTTATACCCTTTTATGATAAACTAGTAATCTAGTCAGTGAAATCTTTATCTGGGTTTGGTGAGGCACTCTAGTGTCAACTAAAAATTGGAACTTGCCCTCTACCTCTACAAGGATCAAATCATGAGCTGATGTATCTGCTGATCTCCAACATACACTGAAAGGAGTTCAGGATGGAGATCAGGAATGAGGCGCTCTGTGCGCTGGGAAAAACTCACAGAACAGGCCTTCAGATAGTTTGATGTTTTCAGCAGAAGATTTTATGAGCCCCAATTGTTGCATCTCATATCTAGAAAAGCACTATAATTAGTAATGGTGATTATCTGCTCCTTGTGACTAGTAGTGAGACTCTGCCAAAATGTGTGCTTGACTGCACGTGCCCCCCTTCACTAAAACCATGTGTAATACTGACCTCTCCCCCTACCTCTTCAGAGTGAGACAGGAGGGAAGGGGGCAGGGCACAGCCACTCAAGGAATGACAGCACTTTAACAATTTGACTTTGAAGAAGCCTAACATTTTGCAAAACAAATTAATACATAATACAATTCTTAGACCCAACTTGATTTATTAAATAAGTAAACAAAAACCAATTTCTTGAATATGTAGCAATATACTATTATTAGGATCCCTACCTTGGAAGGATTTTTTTAAATTGAAATATAGTTGGTTTACAATGTTGTGTTAGTTTCTGTTGTACAGCACAGTGATTTAGTTATATATATACATATATATACACACATATATAGTTTTTCATATTCATTTTTATTATAGGTTATTATAAGGTTTTGAATACAGTTTACTGTGCTATACAGTAGAACCTTGTTTATTTTACATACAGTAGTCAGTATCTGCAGATCTGAAAGACTTCTAATTTCAACTCGGACATGTAAAGAGCTTGGAGTTCTCACACTTCTATCCATGCACCAAGAAATAGCAGGACAAACTGAAAATCAATGACTTTTCTTAGATTCATCAGAGACCCGAGTTTTAGAGCAAACTGCTAACCAAAATCTGGAGAGACCGGCAAATCAGAGGATATAGCCAAGATCTGTTAACCTAGAGGGCACTGGAGCCACAACCTGGTAGGAACACTTAAAATGGTAATTTTTTTTTTGGAGGGGGGAGGTGATTAGATTATTTATTTAATGGAGGTACTGGGGATTGAACCCAGGACCTTGTGCACGCTAAGCATGTGCTCTACCACTGAGCTATACCGTCTTGCCCTTTAAACGGTAATTGTGATGGATTGCTGGACTTTGCGTGTGGATCAGTGTGAGGCTGAGAAACTCCTGGGACCACAGCCTTAGGGGACCCCTTACACTTGGGGGCTTTAGCTCCAGGAACCCCAAGAGACTTATATGGTAAAGATTCAGAGCCGTAAAGAGAAAACATTGTAAAATATGACCAGAGAAAGAGACTCACAGACATAGAAAACGAACTTATGGTCACCAGTGGGGGAGGAGGGTGGGAAGGGATACACTGGGAGTTTGAGATTTGCAGATACTGACTGTTACATATAAAATAGATGAAAAGTGTATACTGTACAGCACAGGGAAATATATCCAAGATCTTGTAGTAGCTCACGGTGAAAAAGAATATGAAAATGAATATATGTATATTCATGTATGACTGGAGCATTGTGCTGTACACCAGCAATTGACACGGCATTGTAAACTGACTGTACCTCAATTAAAAAAAAAGATGAAGAAAAAAAAAAAGGAAAGGCTAGATGTAACAGAAAATTTAGCAGAAAAAAATAAAAAGGAAAAGTGATGTAACAGAAATGAAGAATGGCACAACAGTAGTCTTGATTTTGCCCAATTTATAGGGACAGAAATCTGGGGAATATGTGTAGAAATGGATGTAAAGGGTATGGGATGATGGTGAAAGGAACTTAAAATTGAATCAGTCCAAATTTACTGATAAGAGCCCACTAAGCAGAGATTCTCAATCAGTGTTGCAGTGTAGGGAGTTAGAATGGACTGTAAAAGTTTGGTTTATTGACTGATACATGGACCGAAAGGGGGCGCACAGTGAATAAACTTGAAGTGTTAGACTTGCCTTGGTGTACTTGCAGAGGGAGTGAGTAATCAAAGGTTTGGGGAGCTTGGAATGTTAAAGTGGATTTGATAACTATGCAAGTTTAAAAAGCTAATGCTCTACACGTTCTTAGAAACAATGAACAGTACGTATATGTAAATTAAAAAATAAATGTGCAGTAAAAAATAGATCTATCAAGCCATGAGAGACATAGAAGAAACTTAAAAAATGTATTACTAAATGAAAGAAGGCAGTGGGAAAAGGCTACAAGCTGTATGATTCTTTTCAAATTATAGTTAGATAGATCCAGTATATAGAACCAGCAATTCCCCTCCTGGGCATGTACCTGGAGGAAATATAAATTACAAAGCTGCTAGTTTCAAACGGAGCCTGGAGCAAGAGAAGTTTCTGTAGCAGACAGCATGCCAGGCAAACGACGCTGCCACTTACATCACGTGATCCAGCAGATCCATCGGTACTTGTGTCAGTGGCAGACAGGGACACAGTTTGGATCCTAGGCAGGTCTCTGTATGCGAATCAGAGCATAAACCCTTAAGATTCTGGAGCAAAGCCTTGACATCCTCTGTGGATAACTAGTCTCTGTTTCCCCCAGTCCCATGGAGCTCCTGCAATTAAGCCCCACTGGCCTTCAAAACCAGATGTTCTGGGGGCTCCTCTTCCTGATGCTGGAACCCCAGGCTGGGAAGCCTGGTGTGGGGCTCAGAACCCTCTCTCCTGTGTGTGGGCCTCTGCAATATAATTTTTCTCCAGCTTGTGAGTTGCCCACCCAGGGCCATGGGGCCCAAGTATATCTTAAGTGCACCCCTCCTACCATCCTGTAGCTTAGCCTGTATCTGCAATGAATGCATCAATTGCTTCCCAGCTGCCTCTCACCACCACCTTCAACATTTCTCACTCTGTTGCAAAGAAAGTCCGTTTCTTTGGAGAGAAACTTGGAGCTTTCTGTTCTCTGGTCTTCTTTCTCTGTTCTCTGCTGTGCTTTTTTTCCCCAGACAAAGATCTCTGAGCCACAGCCTTGGTCCTTGGGGTAGGGACAGTGACCGGCTTCTCTTTCTCTCTGAATGACACTCCTGCATTCGGAGCTGAGTGCTCAGTGGGGTGGTAGGCATCAATTTCAGAATTCCTCAGGCTGCTTCTCTTGGCATGGAAACCTGTCCCATGAGAGGGGACAGGGGTGACCAGGTATTTGCAGTATTCTCAAGGTAGAGCCTCCATTCCAGGAATGATGATTATGAAGAAAGGAATCCACACCTTTCAGCCATTCTCCCCTGGAACTTACTCTTTGCAAGAAGAGACTAAGAAATGCTGACTTCTGTCTCTCCCAGGAAGAGACAGGGAGCAGGGGTGGGAAGGAGCCCTGTGCTCTTGGCTGTCCCGAGTCCAGACTGAGGCTTCCATCTCACTGAGCTGGGAGAGGGGTAGTCTTGACGAAAGATCAGCCCCCTTCCCTGATGGGCTGAATAATTCAGTGACAAGGTCTTAGAGCTTAGAAGAAAAGAGGCAGCTTTATTGCTGTGCCTCGCAAAGTGCCTTCAAAACTGTGAGCGCATCTTGGCGATGGGGGAGAGCGATCACATAGCCATAGCTTAAACAATAAAGCGTTGATAACAATCAACAGAATTAACTTTCTTCTCATAAGACTCAGAATGGCGTCATGGTGTCTCCAGGGCACCAAGTCTAGAGAGCCTAGTGGCTGTCATTCTTCTCATCTCTTTATCTTGTAAGTGCCCAAGGCACGGTCTTCTTGGTCATTCAGGCTGTTTTGTAAGGTTACAGTCCCGCGACCTTCTCCCTGGAGATCAACTCTGAGACCAAGCGTGATTATTACTTTTGATGACTGGAATAAAGTAGAAACAGTGAGATCAACAGCTTTAGTTTTAACAATGGGCCTGGAACTGTGAGTAGCCACCGGTCAGTCAGGTCAGTTGACCGTTCTAAGGGCAAGCATAACAATAAGCAATCTGTTGGCCTAAGTGCAGCCACTTTATTAATCCCCTTTCACTAGCGCATGGCTCTTGGTTCAAATATTGTTTGAACTGTTTTTACTGAATTTTAGTAGGTTTTCTTGAATAACTGTTTCTTCACTTACTGTATGTCCTTCAGGCCCTTTGTAGAGACTTACCTTTACAAGTTAGTAATTTTCACTAGTTTACTTGTCTGCAGTGTTTTTCACACTAGTGTGCTAGAAGTAGAACTCTCACCTGGGTGCCACTGTAATTTGGTCTCAGGAGTACCCAGAACCTCCTGGACCCAGGGCATGATGATTACACATGAGTTCAGAATTAAACCACCATTTCCTGGTACGATTCTACGTGGGAAAGGATGGTGTTGGGAGACAGGGTCTTCCAGCTGCCTACCAGACCCGGAACATGGCAGGTGACTCACACACATGGCTTCGTCCTCCCTCTCTCCCTCCCTTCTGCCCTCTTCCCACTCACACATCCACAGTGACCTATCTGGCCACGCTGACTCATGGTGACCCTACCTCACTCGGTCACCCAAGTCCAGTCTTGTCATCCCACACACCAGTTCTAGGTTGCGATCAGGTCTAAGAGGTTCCAGTAAGGGTCCTAGCCTTGGAGAGGAGTAAGTTGACGGAGTCCCCTGATTCTCCATCATGAGCCTCTCCCACCCCTGGCTGGGTGGCGCTGTGGAAAGTTACAGGTCCCAGAGATCCTTCCATGCCTGTGGCCCATCATACTGACTGCTACCAGCACAGAGGGGGACCAGGGTTCCCCATTTCCCAAGGAGGAGACGTCCCTGGAGATAAGGATCTTTGAGTGATCAGGAATGGAACATGCAGTCTCTTTGAATTTGAATGTTCTTCTACCCTGGACATCTTAGAGGGTGGGCAAGGACCAAACCTCCGATCCAGTCTGAGTCCTAGATTGTCTCTCAGTTTCAGTTGAGAATACTCCTCTCACGGCACACAGACCCTGAGTCAGGGACGGCCCTTAACATTCTCCTCAGAGACTTCCATCTCCTTTTCAGCTCTACCACAAATAGCTCTTATGACAGAAGTGTGTCAGGGCCGTGAGGTGTGACAGAGAAAGAATGTGTCCAAGGTCAAAAGGGGGAGACATAAGCTCCTTCCAGGGCTTCCTCTCCCAAGTGTGTGGCCCTGGATACCAAATAAGGTCCCACAGTGCCCATCCATCTTGCCACAAACGGCAGGATCTCCTTCTTTTTAACAGCTGAGTAGTCTGAATAGTATTTATCTATAATTATACATATAATTATATACATATTTACATACTTCATTTTCTTTTTTTTAATTGGAGTATTTTATTGAAGTATAGTTGATGTACAGTGTCATGGTATTTTTGGTCGAACAACATAGTGATTCAACAATCAAATATATTATGAAATAATCACAACGAATCCAATAACCATCTCTCACCACACAAAATTATTGTAGTATTAGCAAATATATTCCTTGTGTGGAATATTACGTACTCATGGCATTTAATTTTAAAACTGGAAGTTTCTATCTCTTAATCCCCTTCACCTATTTTGCCCAACTGTACCCCCCTCCCTTCTGGAAAACACCAGTTTTCTCTGTGTATCTATAAGTCTGTTTCGGTTTTGTTTTGTTTGTTTTGTTTTTCTGATCACCCATATAAGTGAGATCATATATTTGTCTTTCTCTGCGTTACTTATTTCACTTAGCATAATACCCTGTAGGTCCAACCACATTGTCGCAAGTGGCAAGATTTCATTCTTTTCTTTGGCTGATATTCCATTGTATATATATCTACGCTTCACCTCTTCTTCATTCATTCATCTGTTGATGAACATTTAAGTTGTTTTCATGTCTCGGCTATTATAAACACTGTTGCAATGAACATAGGGGTGTGTGTATCTTTTTGAATTTGTGGGTTTTTCTTTTTTTCCTCTTTAGGTAAATACCCAGGCATGGAATTTCTGGATTGCACGGTAGTTCTATTTTTAATTTTTTGAGGAACTGTTTTTTTTTTTTTTCACATTGTTTTTCACAGTGATTGTACCAATTTACATTCCCACCAACATTGCATGGGGGTTCCCTTTTCTCCACATCTTAATCAACATTTGTTATTTGTTGCCTTTTTGGTGATAGCCATTCTGACAGATGTGAGGTGATACCTCGTTGTAATTTTGATTTGCATTTAACTGATAAGGAGTGATACTGAGCATCTTTTCATGTGTCTGTTGGTCACCTGTATGTTTTCTTTGGAGAAATGTCTTTTTAAGTCCTCTGCCCATTTTTAAATTGAGTAATTTGTTTTTTGATATTAAGTTGCATATCACATTTTCTTTATCCATCCACGGACACTTAGGTTGCTTTCATGTCTTGGCTGTTGTGAATAATGCTGAAATGAACATGGGAGTGCATGCATCTCTTTGAGATACAGATTTCATTTCCTTTGGGTATACACCCAGGAGTGGAATTGCTGGATCCTACGGTAGTTCTGGTTTTAATTTTTTTGAGGAAACTCCCTTCTGTTTTTCACAGTGGTTCTACCAATTTATATTCCAAGAGAGAGCACTTTCGTACAGGAATGAATATGTCCCTGGAAGAGCAGTGCTCACTGTTTGAATGGGCACCAAAAAGGACAGAACTGAGAGACCGGAGGAGGGGGACTGGAGCACGGAGAGTGGGAAACTGAGGGGCTTATGTCCCTGTTAACGGGTCCAGTTGTGTCCTCCAAGAGGGAACTGTTGAAGTGCTAACCCTTGATACCTCAGAACGTGCTCTCATTTGGAAATAGGGTCATTGCTGCTGTTACTAGTTCAGTTAAGATGAGGTCATCCTGGAGTAGGGAAGACCCCACTCCAATATGGCTAGCATCCTCATCAGAGGAGGAGAGGGACACACAGAGGAGGAGCTCCATGTGAAGATGGAGGCAAAGACTGGAGTGATACATCAACCAGCCAAGGGTTGCTCCAGCTGCCAGCTGCCACCTGCCAGGAGAAGCATGGGACAGATCTCTTCCTCAGAGCCTCCAGAAGGAGCCAACCCTGTCGATACCATGGTTTCAGACTTTTGGTCTCCACAGCTGTGAGAGAATACATTTTTTGCTGTTTAAGCCGCCAAGTTGGTGGCACTTTGTTATGGCCGCCTTAGGAAAGAAACTAAGATAGTTAGTTACCTTCATAGTTTGAATCTAAGACGCCTTCTTGCTCTTGGCTTCACACACCCACCACCCTGTCCAAACTGGTTCATTCATAGTCCCCACTCAGAGACACCTAGGCTCACTCTGTTATCTGGAAGACTTCCACATCTCCATCCTAACTCTGTAATAAGGAAGAGCAAATCTGATCCTGTCTTGAATCTGTTTCTTTTACTTTAAACTTTGCATCCTATTGCTTTCTTACTACAAGTTAATCACTAAAGGGATGTTGCTTGTAGATTAAAGTATTCATAATGGTCCATGTCTGAGAACCCTGCCTCCCATGTCTGAGCATTAAGCTAAAATACCTTTGCTTAGCTCACAGGAAACATCCTGATCAGACCTGCCTGTGGATGGCTGCAAGAAACAAGAAATTAACACATCCCCTCTGCAGTCTGAGTCTGGCCAGAACCAGGAAATACTTGCAACAATTTATCGTCTTTTTACTTTACCTCTTCACCTCCCCCGTATTTGTTCTATAAAAGAAACTAGCATCCAAACGTGGGCAAGATGGTTCTTTGGGACACTAGTCCACCATCTTCTCGGTCGGCTGCTTTCCCAAATGAACTCACTGTTCCTTGCCCCAACAACTTGTCTCTTGATTTATTGGCCTGTCATGCAGCAGGCAGTAAGAACTTGGACTCAGTAACATTTCAAGTCACAATTCAAGTCCCCTACCCTGCTATGCCCCTTTTCATGTTTATAATGGGAGCCAGGAAACACTTTCTGGCCCTGTGAATTAGTGAGTGGGGAAAAATGCTTTGGAACTAGTAGTAGAAGCTTTGGGGTGACATTTTCCCTCTTTTACTCATCTCCTCTCACATCCCCGTGGCAGTTGGGTGCAGAGACTCAACTCATATTAAGGAACAGTCTCGGAAGCATCCTCATGGGGGGCCCAGATTCCAGCCTGCACTGTCCCTGTAACCTTGGTCTCCGAGGGTTTCCTCGCAGGGTTGCTGAGGGTGGTGCAAGATCATGCACAGTGCCCTGCACGTCAGGCCCTGCAGCCCTGCCCCTTCTCACCTGACCCTTGGCTGTACACCTTTATTTGACTCATCCACTTCTCAGGTGAACAAACGTGGGCCTTGAGATGACACCTCACTCCTGGCCCCATACGTGATGAATTCTGTCTCCACTTCTTGAACTAAACTAAAAAGCTAGGACTCAGGGATAGGATCCTCATGGTTGGCCTGGTGGTTTCTTCACACACGACAACCACCTCTTTATTCTCCCTCCAGGCCCCAAGCAGTAGGATTTCCACAGACCAAGGGTCCGTGCCCTCATCTGACTCTCACTTATTCCAAGCCCCAGGCTCAGACCAGCCCTGCACGTCTGCACTCCTGGATCACGAGCTCCCTGGGAAATGATGGGTGGGAGTGCGGTGGCAGCAGCTGCTGTTAAGTCTTTTTTTTTTTTTTTAACATTTTTTATTGATTTATAATCATTTTACAATGTTGTGTCAAATTCCAGTGTTCAGCACAATCTTTCGGTCCTTCGTGGACATATACACACTCATTGTCACATTTTTTTCTCTGTGATTTATCATAACATTTTGTGTATATTTCCCTGTGCTATACAGTGTAATCTTGTTTATCTATTCTACAATTTTGAAATCCCAGTCTATCCCTTCGTTAAGTCTTATTCAGACCTAGTCATGCCAGTGCTGTTCTAGCTACTTCGAACACAGGTGCTCTGGCTCCAGACTCCAGGTAAGAAAACCAACAGCTTTTATGCTTTCCTTATGCCCTTACATAGGCTCTTACCAAGGGCAGAGTAGACATTGGTGGGTCTACCAGGAGCCCAAAGACCAAGGGGAGGCGCATAACTGGTCACCCTTCTCCAGGGTGGCCTCCACTGGGGACACTGCCCATGCTCTGCTTGACTCTGTCATTTACAGGTCCTTCCCTGGCTCCTTGAACTTTGACCCAAGTAATTTTTCATCCATTTCACATATTCAGGAAGAATGGGATTTTGATGAGTTGGACAGCTGCCAGGTATGTAAGTGGGTGCCATAAAGAGGGACTGAGCATGTTTGTGGAGCCTTTATTTCCTCCTTCACCTTCACATGACACAAGTCTGTCCTTGAGAGAAGTACAAACACCATCTGTCTCTTGTCAACAAGGGGCAGGGGCCTCAGATACTCAGACCCTGTTCTCCTGGGTGGCAGGCTGCCAGGGGTTGTGCAAGTGGTGGGTGGTTCCAGGCGGGAACTGGACTTGACACCATCATATCTCTTTGCTATGTGTCTACCCGCATGTTAGCAGGGGTAGGCAGCAAAGAAACTTCTTGCCTGGGATGATTGTCAACGATTAAGAAACTCCTTTCCCCCTGCCCTGGCTTTCTTCCTCCTTGCCTTTCTCTTTCGATTGAGAAAACTGGATGCAACATCCTGCCTCAAAAGACTCCCTTCTCAAGAAAACCCTCCCTCCAAGGCCCAGAGAATCAGGTCATTTGAACATGCCCCATGCTAATGAATACACTCGTCCCTTGCTTTTCAGCTGTTCCGTTCCTGGTCTGCATCCTGTATCTTGAGGTTTTAGAGGGTAGAGACAGTATCTTCTACTTTTGGACAAGTCAGATGCTACGGCATGGGACCTTCATGGTCTTAGGCAGCAGTGTGGACAGCAAGTTGGAAACGACAGCGTGTTATCCTGCATATCGGCCAGGAGAGGCTGGGTACTGCTGGCACAACAAGCAAGCTCAAGGTGCCAGAAGCTACAACCTCGAAGATGTATTTCTTGCTCACAGTCAGCTGAATTTCTCCTCCATGTCATCTGAACCTGGGACCCAGGCTGATGTAGAAGATCCTATCTGAAGAATTCCTGGTAGTCATGGTGAAGGGAAATGAGAACATGGATATTAACACTTCTGAACTGTACAATTAAAAATGGTTAATGTGCGAAAACAGACTCATGGACATAGAAAACAAACTACGGTTAAAAGGGGAAAGGGAGGGGAGGGATAAATTAAGGGTTGGGGATTAACAGACGCATATTACTATATGTAAAACAGATAAACAACAAGGACCTACTGTTTAGTACAGGAAATTATATTCCATTTCTCGTAATAACATATAATGGGAAAGAATCTGAAAATAAAATATGTATGTATGTGTATGTATAACTGAATCACTTTGCCGTACACCTGAAACTAACATTGTAAATCAATTACACTTCAATAAAAAATGGTTAATATGGTAAATTTTATCTTATGTGTATTTTAACACAATAAAAAAAGAGAATGAGAGAGACAGAATGGAGAACCACACAGTAGTCACACACAGTGGCTTCTGCTGGAAAGTTTGCTCACATTTCATTGATCAGAGAAAGTCATATGGCCAAGCCTGCCCTCAGTGAGACAGGGAAGAGTAATCAACTCCAGGGAAGCTCCGTGAGTCTCTGGAAATATTAATACAGTCTCCTAGACCCTGCTTGAATGCAAGAGCAAGCCCTTGTCTATTCCTCTTAGAACTGGGGAAGCGGGGCAGCTGCCAGGTAGGGGGAGACCTGGCTCTCCTGATTTTTTTTTTTTTTAAACAGGGAAATTTTAATACAGAGTTACTAACTAGTGAAAGGTGGTGAACTATTAAAAGAGGGAAATGGGACTGTAAGGGGTGCAGAAGTAGCAAATACAGAAAGCAACAGAAACACGCAGCCAGTCGATGGCAGAGAAATTTGCCAGAGGGCAGGTGCTTGAGCGGGTCTATAGAAAAGCAATCCATTCTGGAGAAACTGGCCTGAGGGTGCATGTAAGCCAGAGGACTGATGCTCATTTTATTTTTTTCATTTATTTACTTCAAAAAATTTCATTGGTATTTTATTTTCATTTCCATAATAGGGAAAAAAATCTGAAAAATAAAGGCTTATGATTACCAGGAGGAAGATACTAGTTAATAATAAGAAGGATTAAAGGCATCAAGTTTGTGACTGTCAATTTCATCCAATTCAGTTCCACTTAATTCTGAATCAATATCGATTTCTTGGAATGCTTACTGGCCATCCTTGTAGACAATCTTCCAGACTGAAATGTCTTTGGCTCCAGCGTCCGTGTCTGTGTGACACGATGTTAATAACATTTATCGCCATGAACCAGAGTGCACACAGCTCTCCATCCAGCTGCTTCTCTCTTAGTCTTTTGTCTGTTTCCATCCATGCCAGGTTTCCGGTTGCTTCGGTCCTACTCCCTGGAGACCCCTCTCTTCCTCCCTCTCCTTCCCATACAGTTACGGAAGGGGTCACTTGTCGAGGAGAGAGGGGGACGGAAGATGACTCTGATTGGGGCCCAGGGACCATTACTGCCACTTCTTCAGTAAGTGGCTCTCCTGATGTTGATGGCGGTCAGTGGTGGGGACAATGGGTGTTACAGGGAACTGGACCTGGCTAGTTCTCATTCAGCAACAGCCAAGTTTTGCATCTTCTCTGAACCTCAGATTCCTCATCTAAAAAAGAAGAGACTGGATCAGACAAATGCTGAGTCTGGTGCTAGCTGGAGCTAATTAAAACCATGCGAAGAGCCCAGATCTGTCAGGGAGATGACTCATGGGGTGTCCCCAGATAGCAGAGGACAGCGTGGAAGAGCAGGAACTCTTCTCCGTGCCCTCACCAGCACATGACGCTAGAATCTCCACCTGTTTTCATATATTGGCTTACTTCCCCCGCCAGTGTGGCGTTCCCTCTTCTTTCTTCTCTACTTCCTCAAAACCTGCTAGTCCTCCGCAGAGAAATCCCACTCTCCCAGGGCAGGGAGACTGTCTCACGGGTTTCTGGTTCACATGCATGTCTTATCTTCCCAACTGTCTATAACCTTCTTGTAGGTGACGTCTATGTCCTCTACTTCTTTTTTTTTTTTCCTACTTCTTTTTTTGAGCTCTTCCTACCCTTCCTCTTCCCCACCTCCTACCATACCTTTCCCAGAGCTGGACTCAACTGTAGCATTTGAAGCAACTATGGTTTGTGTACATTAACTCATTTGGTTCTAATGACATTGCCATAAGAAAGATTATTCCTCCCATGATAGCATCCTTCTCGTCACTCTTCATCAATCCAGTGAAACGTAACACATTTAGCGCCATGCTTGGCATGTAGTAAATGACCAATGAGTAGCAGTAGCTGCTATTCTTGTTACTGATTAAGAAACTGAAGTTTGAAAAGGCCGAATAATGAGCACATGTTGCAGAGTTAACAAGGAGGGGCTGAGTTTGAATTCAGGTCTTTCTGATTCCAATGCCCAGCACTGTGGTCCTTAAAGCCACACACTACATATTTCTGTTTCCAACCCTCCCGGGTATAGCTGGATTGCCTGTCCCCACTCTGTCTGCAGAAGTATGACCACAGCACTTGCTTTGGTAAGAGGTGACATTTGTCACACGTGCCCCCGTGCAGCACGGACACTGCAGTTCTGAGAGTCAAAGGAGAAGGCTTTAGTAATGGGCTCTCATTTCAGGGCTCAAGGAATGTGAGCAATGCAATGTCTGTGTGTTTGTTGTTTCAGGAAGCTTCCCCCCCCCCCCGACGATGGCATTCTCTCCTGTCATTGTTGTTACAGGGCCCGTGCTAAACCATTCAGGGCTGTGGGTCACCACAGTTTACAAAACGCTTCGTTGGGCATGTGATGTCTCTTTGTTCTGCCCATGCTTCCTGCAAACAGGGTGCTGCTCCCCGCACAGGGCAACGGTGTACCGCTGTATGCTGGCCTGCAGTAGCCTCTCCTGGAGGCAGGAGAGGGGAGCCCTTCCGTCCTGGAAACCTCCACAGTGACAGTGTGCAAGTCCCTGGGGCTGGGGAGGAACTCCGCAGCTCTGATTCAGAGTGGTGTGAGTGCAGATCTCAAATGGCTCCCAAGAGCAGTTTTGGTGGGAAGAAAGAAATTCGTGAGCTTCCATTGGATGGGTACCCACGTGGGTGCAGCTGGCAGGAAGGACCATATTTGGGTGCTGGCTATGAGAAGCATAAGCTGGAGGGCTTGGAAACAAATTGTTTGCTCCCACAATGACACGCACTCTGGTCGCGCCTTCTCTCACGGATGGGTGTGTGAACTTGTCTCCTCCGGTGCTCTCTGAGGACCCTGCTGTCCTCACCTTAATCTGCCAGGCAGGTTACATGAGTGGAAATAATTTGAGGGGAGTAACTGGCCAGCATGGGGATTATTGCTGTTCAAACAAGTCTTAGCTCATGTCAGAAATGTGGGGTCAAGCGGGAGGCAGAGGGAGTGAGATGGAGGGTGGAGAGGCCACCACAGAGAAGGACAGGTACGTGCTGGCCCCTTTGGGTCTAGAAAGGAGCTCTTTGACCTTCTTCCCTCTTAAAGAGGGAAACATCAGCAGAAATTAAAACTGTGGGCTGGTGACCTGGCTTGGGGCGGTTATATGTCCCAGCTAAAAGGCCAGAAAGATTCATAGGAAGTGGAGCAATTTACCGTGACTCTGCTTTCTGGTGTGGCTGGCTGGCTGGATTATGTATCATTGCCTATAATGGTTGGGGGGATAGGGGAATGAGCAGGTTTGAGAAGCAGAGAATGGGAAGCAATGAGCTTAGCTGGACTGGTATTGCGTTTCAGTTCCCCGTCAATATCTCGGTTCAGCTGGAGCTACGGAAGTGGTACTCAGGAGAGAGACAGCTCTGGGATGGAGGCACAGCCCTGAGGAGGGGGTGACCTTGAGTCCCCTTCCAGTGGGGGAGGCTCTTGTTATTATCTGTTAAAGTCTGCTTTGGACACATCCCATAGCTCACTGGAAGCCTGTAGAAAACACTGTGAGAGTGTCTGCCCTAGGAGAAGGCTCAGTTTTCTGGGCTGAATGTGTGTGTCTGTATGATGCTGGGTTATTTTTTCCAGGTGATAGATGTCAAACTCAGCTGAGAGCACCCCTTTCCCAAAGGGCAGCTGAGAGGGAGGACTGGCACTCTGCCCACCCCTCACCGCCACTGAGGAAGCCGGGTTTCCAGCGCTCTGTAACCTGACTGCAGGGTCGTTGCCAGGAATTCTCTGGAGATGGCCTTCTGTATGCGGGGGCCCCTGATTTTCACAGTAACTCCATCACAAGTGTACTGGGAAACACTATTAATAATTAGCCTGCTCCTCAGCCTACCCTTGGCCTTCCTGTAAGTAGATGCCACCCATATGGAAATGGTAAGGGGAGGGGGGTAGTAGAGTGCCTCCTGAGATCTCTGGAGTGGCCTGGGAACTACGCCAAGAGTGGGTAACACATGTGTTGGGACCACTGTCGAATGTTCTGGAGACCCAAGCTGGGTCTGCCGGAGTGTGCATGCGGGGACAGGTGCTGGGGGTAAGCTGTGGTCTAGGGGGTGTTTGGAATCAGAAGCCTTGTTGTCGAGTCCTGCCTCTGCCCCTTCGCAGCTGCAGTGGGCTCCAGAGGCCCTGAACTGGTACATGTAGGGAAGACGGGACGTGACATGTTGGATTTGCTGCAAGGAGATGTCGCCACAGCTGGAGATACTGCCTGAAACAGAGACAGAGGAGGAAATAATCGGGCTTCTCCCTTCATCCCGCCTCCAACATCCCTCCGTAGTTTCCCGTTGGCCGAACTTGATTGGAAGTCAATGAGCAAAAAAAAAAAGAAAAAAAAAAGAATCCCAGAAAATGTGGTTTGCAGACGAATCCCCTTTTTGGAGCAGCAGAAGAGCATGGAATTGATCTATGAGAAACCACACTCTACGTGAGAGGCTTAAAGATACGGTGGTCTGCAATGATGACTCTCCAAAAAGGTCTGCTGGTATTAGAGCTGGTAACCAGAGAACAGTGTCCCAGCTCAGGGGATGGAGATGCTCCTGCCTGGGGATAGACCATTGCCCCGAGGGCCAGTGGTTTGGAAAGTTGAAGCCAGGGGATTGGGTCAACATACAAAACACCAGAAGGCCATGGAGAGATCCACCCTGAATCCCGCCACTGATCTCAGACTGCCAGACTCCTCTTTTCCCAAACCTGGAGAAGTCTGAGGGTTTTAGGAGAACCAAAAGGAACTGGACTTCCACGTACAGTGTGATAATTTATTTTTTAAGTCTCTGAGTTTTTGTTAAACTTAAGATTAAGGGCTACACATCCTTACATTTGGAACTCCCTAAATGAGTGCTGAATGAAGAGTAAAATTTTGTAATTTATGCACTCCTCCCCGCAGGCAGCTGGAATTGGAAGGGTTGTTGAGATATTGGGATAATTACCTCATTCTTAGATGAGGAGTGTGAAGTCCAGCGGTGGGTCCAAGGCCACACAGAGAGTAAGAGCCCAAGCCTTAGGGGAAGTTCCCTTCTAACATTTCCCCTAGTGCCCATAAATTACCAGAGGGTGGTCCAGGGTCAGACCCCGGGTGGTGCCCAGGAGGGTGTGACGTGGCGGAGGACAGCCAGGCTCAGCCCCGGGTGGCGTCCAGGAGGGTGTGACATGGCGGAGGACAGCCAGGGCTTCCTGGGCTGACTGCAGCCAGGTCAGAAGTCAGCTTGAATTTCCGGGGCCACTGCTGCTGCCCTCCACCCCCGGCTCCACAACACAGCACTGCCCAGATCATCCGACCACATCCCCCTCCTCGCCCTGCTACCTTGCTCTTTGAACTCAGATGGTGCCCCACTTGCTCCGCCTAGAGAGAGAAACAAAATCCAGTGTTCCCCACTCCTGGCTACCCGACCCCAGGGAAGGGCGGATCCTGGTTCTGGGGCTCTCTCCTCCAGCCACTCACAATGTGGGGCTCAGTGCAGAGAAGTCTTCGACCCCTCCTTTCCCCTCGGAACTCTGGAAACTCCCTTCCTCCCGGCCTCTCTCTCTTCCCAATAAGGAAAAAGTAAAGTTGTGCATCACGACTCACACCTCACACCTCCCAGAATTCATCAGCAGAGAGGATTTCATATTGCCTGACGCCTGACGCACGCTATTTAACGCCCATGTCACTAATCGTATGACAACAAATGATTAGCCTTTTTTTTAAAAAACATAACAGTCAACAATCATCTAAATATTTGCACATGTGTTTAACAAATTACATTTTCCCAAATGCACAAACATCAACTGTAAAATGAACAAAACATTTCTGTATATTGAATGAGAGTCACAGCCTGATGTGTCAGTTTCTTGTGAGATACTTCAATGTAAATTTCAGTGTACTGAGAAGATATGCTCAGATTTATAGAATTACAGAGTCCACCAGGATGGGGACAGCTGCACCGCTCCTAACTGCTCTAATGCCAGGGATGGACTGACAATCATTTACCTTCTTATGCCTTCCTTTTAGTCCTACTGTTTCTTAGGGTTTGCCCTCCTTAGGTCTTAAGAATATCACTGTTCTCATTCCTCCCCATTGTGCTGTAATCTTACCAGAACTTTTAAAGCAGAAATGGTATCCTACCCGCCATGGTTCCAGGTCCGGGTACCTAAGCAGATAGCTCTCGTTGGATCCTGACATAGGTGTGTGGTCTCAGGTGGTTTGAAACTACCCCACTGTTTCCTTTCCTTAGGCGATCTCCGTTAGACACGTCAGTAAGACTTCGAAGTCCACGCTGTCCTCACAGGTTTGTTTTGTTTTTGTTTTGTTTTGTTATACAACATAGTCTTTCCCCAGTTGTGTTCTTCTGGTGTTGACATGGCTCGCACTGTGTGTCCAAGAATCTGATCAATACCATAAGGAGACTTGACCTGCTATTAGAGGTAAACAAGCTGGACCCTTCCTCAGTCTTTTATTATAGTCAGCAGGGTCCCTGAAAGATCCAGTCACCAAGAGGTGGAGGTGTCAAAGATAAAGAAAGCTAGGCACTAATTAGAGTGGTAAGGACAAACTTTAATCAGTAATATACAATTTCAGTAGGGAAAAGAGTCCAGCGTGGATTGGTCTTCAATTTGCTGAGAGGTGACATGGTGTTTTTAAGAGAGAATGAGGGGGTAGGGACGGAGAATTGAGGGGTGAGGGGCTTCAGCAGAGACAAGGAAGTGAAAAATTACAAAAGTAGTGAAAAGGGTGTTGGTCTATGTGAAACCCATCTTGGTTTGCTAACTGCTGCTTATGGAAGTTAGGTTGCTGCCCTCCCACCTGGGTTGGGACACAGGGATTCTACCTCCAGGTGCTGGCTAGAACTGTCAATTCTTTTGGAAGCTCTGAGTTTAAGTTTAGGTCTTCCTAGGGATGTGGTGTTGAGCTGTTAGAAGCTATGTTGGTGCTTCGTGCGAGTCTTGAGAGGCCATGGTTGAGGTCCAGTAGAGAAGAGAAGCCTGGAGAGAATCTTTGTGAGGACCTTGAGTCTGGGTGGTGAGCTCTCCTCTCAGGACTTGGCTCCTTTCTGCCTGTGGGCCACACTCTTGAACCCTTCTCCTCCTGGTTCATCCTGTTTTATCTGCTTCTATTTGATACATTTAGAGTTAGATTATAATCTTTTCCTCTTCTGCTCACACACACACAAAAAAGACATGTGCAGCTTTCCCTTGACTTGCAATGGGGTTACGTCCTAGTAAACCCACTGTAAGTTGAAAATATCATCAGTAAAAAATGCATTTAATACGTCTGACCTACCAAACACCGTAGCTTAAGCATAACCTACCTTAAAGACGCTGAGAACATTTACTTTAGCCTACAGTTGGGCAAAATCATCTAATACAAGACCTATTTTATAATAAAATGCTGAATAGCTCATGTAATTGATCAAATATAGTACTGGAAGTGAAAACCAGGATGGCTGTCTGGGTACAGCACGGTCATAAGCATATCGGTTGTTTACCTTTGTGACTGCGTGGCTGGCCGGGAGCTCGGTGCTGCTGACACCGCCCAGCATCACGAGAGAGTATTGTGCTGCAAGTTGTTAGCCTGGGAGAAGTTCAAAATTCAAAATTCCAAGTATGGTTTCTACTGAAGGTGTATTTCTTTGTAAAACAATTACATTGTTAATTACATCGCTTTACCATCGTAAAGTCGAAAAATCACAAGTCCAACCGTTGTAAGTCTGTACTTAGCAGAAGAAACAAAAATCTATTTCCTTCCTAGGAACACTGCCTATATTGGCATTCTATGGCTGTTGTAACAAATTACCGTACACTTGTGCTCCAAACAACATAAATTTATTCCCTCCTTGTTCTGGAGGCCAGTGGCCTGAAATCAGTTTCACTGGGTTGACATCAAAGTGTTGGGAGAGCCATACCCCCACCAGAGGCTCTGGGGGAGACTCCCTCTCTTGCCTCTTCCAGCTTCTTGTAGCTGCTGGCATCCCTTGGCTTGTGGCTGCCTCCCTC
Source organism: Vicugna pacos (assembly GCF_048564905.1). Classification (NCBI taxonomy): domain Eukaryota; kingdom Metazoa; phylum Chordata; class Mammalia; order Artiodactyla; family Camelidae; genus Vicugna; species Vicugna pacos. The sequence goes on from NC_132989.1 coordinate 4,769,204, forward strand.
CAATCTCTGCGTCTGCCTCCACTGTTGCACTGCTGTGTCCTCTTCTCTGTGTCAAATCTTCTACCTGTATCTTATTTTAAAAACACTTTTATTATAGTATAATCTCTGCACAGTAAACTACACATATTTCAGATATACAATTTGATGAATTTTGATAGATGTATACACCTATGAAACCACTACCACAATCAAGACAGCTGACATTTCCATTATTCTCCAAGAGATGCAAACCTCAAACTCCCGATTTATCCCTTCCCACCCCCTTTACCCCCTGGTAACCATAAGTTTGTTCTCTATGTCTGTGGGTCTGTTTTATTCTTAAACTCTGTTTGAGTATTCTTTATATTTTCTAACTCTCTGCTAAAACCTTTGCTCTGTGCATCTTTTCTCTTCCCGAGTTCTCTGAACATCTTCACAATCATTACTTTAAACTCTTTCTCAGGTAGGTTGCCTGTTTCCTCATCACTAATTTTTTTCTTCTGGGATTTTATCTTGTAGTTTTGCCTAGAATATATTCCTCTGCCACTTTATATTGTCTAGGTTTCTATGTTTATTTTTATGTAGGTTAGTTACATTTTTCCACTTGGGAGAGTGGCCCTCTGTAGGAGAGGTCCTATGCATCCCAGCAGCACACTCCTCTCTTGTCACCCAAGGGCCGGAGTCCAGCTGGTCCCAAGGCAGAGACTGGCCTGTGTTTGCGGATTCCTTCCACAGGCTTTGAGATTGTTGTTTTCTTACTGGTGTCTGCCCCCTGGTGAGAGAGGCCGGACTCGAGGCTTGTGCAGGTTTCCTGGCAGGAGAAGAAAATAACACCATCTGTAGCAACATGGATGGACCTGGAGGTCATCATTCTATTAAAGTAAACCAGAAAGAGAAAGAAAAAATACCATATAATGTCACTTATATGTGGATTCTAAAAAAAAAAAAAGACATAAATGGACTTATTTACAAAACAGAAATGGATTCACAGACACAGAGAACAAACTTATGGTTACCAGGTGTAAAGATGGTGGGAAGGGATAAATTGGGAGTTTGAAATTTGCACTTTTTTGGGGAATGATGAAAATGTTAAGTATATTGATTTTGCTGGTGGTTCCATAGGTATACACATTTATGAAAATTCATCAAATTGTATATCTGAAATATGTGTAGTTTACTGTATAGAAATTACACCACAGTAAAGTTGTTTTAAAAAATAAAATAAGAAGCTGAAAATATTTCAGTTGTGTTTAAAATGAACTCAGGTCTGCTCACCCACCGTGAAACAAAGCCAATGTGACACTGGATTGTGATAAAGGAAAGTACAGCATTTATTTCAGGGTGTTGAGCAAGGAGAACAGGCCATTCATAAAGACCTGAATGGCTTTTAGGGAAGGGTTTTTAAAGACAGTGTGAGGGAGAGGGCCACAGAGAGCTTGGTCAACTTGGAGACAGTTTTCTGATTTGTTGGTGGTGAGGTAACAGTGTGATGTTTGCATATCATAATTATCAACTTCTTGGTTCCAACTGGTCTGGGGTCTATGTGCTAGTGGTCAGCATTGTGGTTAACTTTTTCCACTTGTTGGGGACTTTAGAATCTGCAAAACAACTCTAGGATATGGCTTAGGATATTATCTATAGCCCTTGAGGAGGAACTAAAGGTCCTTGACTCTGTTTTATGGCTAAACTATTATTATTTTGTCTTACTTGGCTGCTTTCCTTCGTTTTTGCCTTTTTTAATTTTTCTGATTAAATTGCTCTTAGGAACTCAGGGAAGGCCTAGGAGGCTTAAGGTTTCTTTCTTTTTCTTTTTCTTTTTTTACAAACAAGAAGTGAAGGACCTACAGGGTCTTGCTCAGGTTTCAGTGTGTATGTATACATTGATTTGCAATGTGAAATCTATTTCTTAAAATTCGTCCTGGTCAAAAAATTTCAAAGGTCTTTTCTGGCGCAGAAGGAATTCTGTCTGATGTGAATTTATAAATATCTGGTTCAGCCCATTGCAGACAGAACTTACGATTTAACTCCCAGGTAGTGACGATAAACAATAATATAATGGAACACAATGTCTTATGCTACTGCACTAGCAGCTACCATTTATGGAGGCACACTGAATGCTAAGCACTTTGATCACATCTCCACAAAGTGGAAATGGAAATGGGAGGATGAGGTGGGTGTGGAACAAAGGGGCTAACATCATCTGAACCCCAGGACCTGCCTCTTATGGGGCTGTCCACAGCAAGCTAGAGATTTCTCTCCAGAGATGATTTGATGTCTTAAAACTCTCTCAGTATTTCTTGGAAATTGACTTGACAGAAAAAATTGGCCAGAAAGTAGATCTTAGTGGATAACCCCTAAAATGTCAGCATACTCAGATATGTCTTTATCTCCTTACTCCCTGCCTCCTCTTCCCATTCTTGGGAACTCCTACCAGCCTTGGGGTAGAAGGTCTGGCATTTTTCATTATTATCTGGGATGTTGGCTCCTCCTCTCCAGATTCATTGTGTCTTCTGCATCTTTTTTTTTCTCATTTTCTTTGTAATTTTTAAATGGGATCCCCCCTTCCATTATTTTTATTGAGGTATAGTCAGCTTACAATGTTGTGTCAATTTTTGGTGTACAGCACAATGCTTTAGTCATACATGAATATACATATATTCATTTCCATATTCTTTTTTACCATAAGCTATTACAAGATACTGAATATAGTTCCCTGTGCTATACAGTATAAAGTTGTTTATATATTTTATATATGTTGGTCAATACCTACAAATCTCAAACTCCCAGTTTATCCCTTCTCACCCTCTTCCCTCCGGTAACCATAAGTTTGTTTTCTATGTCTGTGAGTCTGTTTCTGTTTTGTAAATCAGTTCATTTGTCTTTTTTTTTTTTTTAAGGTTGCACATATAAGTGATGTCATATGGTATTTTTCTTTCTCTTTCTGGCTTAACTTCACTTAGAATGACATTCTCCAAGGACATCCATGTTGCCGCAAATGGCATTATTTTATCATTTTTATGGCTGAGTAGTATTCCATTGTATAAATATATGACAACTTCTTTATCCAGTCGTCTGTTGATGGCCATTTAGGTTGTTTGTATGTCTTGGCTTTTGTAAATAGTGCTGCTATGAACATTGGGGTGCAGGTGTATTTTTGAACTAAGGTTCCTTTTGGATATATGCCCAGGAGTGGGATTGCTGGGTCATATGGTAAGTCTACTTTTATGTCATTTACATTCAGGCAAGCTAGTTCACCTCTGTGAGCCCCAGGTTTGCTTATCTTTACAGTGGAAATAATAATAATGCTTACCCTAGAGAACTTCTCTGAGTACTCACTGAGTGTATAGAATCTACATACAGGCTCCCAGCTAACAAATGTAAACCTCCATGGAGAAAAATAAGCACTCAAATATATGAATTTTTATCAAAACACAGGATCTCTGGTGCCTGATCCAGTACTCTGAACATAAAGACGTTCTTGAAGGAGGGAAGGAGGATAGAGGTCAGTGGTAGAGTGCGTGCTTAGCATGCACGTGGTCTGGGGTTCAATGTCCAGTATAAATACATAAATAAATAAATAAATACCTAATTACCTGCCCTCCCCCGAGATGTTATTACTCAATGAGTACACTGTAGACTTATTAATGTAAGCGTCCTATTTCTACCATTTTGCTTTCCCACTAACAATTGAATGAGAGTTCCTGTTGTTCCACAACCTTGTCAGCATTTGGTGTTGTCAGTGTTTTGGATTTTAGCCATTCTAATAGATGTGTAGTGGTGTCTCATTTTTGTTTTAATTTGCTTTTCTTTAATGACTTCTGATGTTGAGTATATTTTCATATGTTTATTTGTCATCTGCATATTTTCTTTGGTGAGATGTGTGTTCAGATCTCTTGTCAATTTTTGAATTGGTTGATTCACTTTCTTATTGCACCATTTTAAGAGTTCTTTGTATATTTTTGAAAACAGTCCTTTATCAGATAGGTGTTGGCAAATATTTCCTCCCACTATGTAGCTTCTCTTTTTATTCTCTTTACTGTGTCTTTTGCAGAGCAAATGTTTTAAATTTTAGTGAATTCCAATTTACTCACTTTTTTTCAATCATGGGCTGTGCCTTTGGTGTTGTATCTAAAAAAATCATCACCAAACCTATGGTCGTTTAATTTTCTCTTATGTTATTTTCTAGGAGTTTCATAGTTTTGTGTTTTACACTTAGGTCTATGATCTGTTTTGAGTTAATTGTTATGAAAGGTGTAAGATATGTATCCAGATTCATTTTTCTGCATGTGGAAGTCTATGTGTTTGCTGTTTTATTCAATTAATGTGGTGTATTACATAGACTGATATTCCTAGGTTGAACCAGCCTTACTTGGAATAAATCCTGCTTGGTCCTGATATGAAAGCCTTTAAACATGCTGCCATATATAGTTTTCTATTATTTTGTTGAAGGTTTTTTTTTTGCTAATATTTATAAGCAATATTAGTATATAGTTGGGGTTTTCTTTGTGTGTGTGATGTGATACCAGGATAATTTTGGTCTCAGAATGAGTTCAGAAGTGCCCCCTCTTTTTCTATCTTTTGGAGGAGCTTGAAAAGAATTGGTGTTAATTCTTCTTTAAATGTTTGGTGAAATTCGCCAGTGAAGCCATTTGTCTTTGACTTTTCTTTGTTGGAAATTTTTTTTTTTATTACCGACTTAATCTTCTTAATCTGTTATAGGTCTATTCATGTTTTCTATTTTTCTTGCATCAGTTTTGGTAGTTTGTATGTTTCTATGAACTTAGACATTTTATTTCAGTCTACAAATTTGTTGGTATACAATTGCTCATAGTATTTTCTCTCTCTCCCACAATAGGTCAGATAGAAAATATAGTCAGATAGAGAGAGTAAGAGAGAGAAAAAGAGAGAGAGAAACAGCTTGTAAGAAATTGGATTACATAATTGTGAAGGCTGGCAAGTCCAAAATTGTGTAAACCAGTAGGCTGGAGACCTGGGGAAGATTTTTTTTTTTTAACTTTTATTTGCGTTTATTTTTTGCTGAATTTATTCTCGGGCCATAAGTTTTTGCTTTTTCAGTTTCTTCTGGGATATCTTTTTCTTCTGAGCAACTTCCTCTTCTGGTTTGGGAACAACCTGCTCTTTATCAGTAAGGATCATCTCAACGTGGCCGGGAGAGCGCGTGTAAGGGTCGATCCGACCATGAGCTCTGTAAGTCCTGCACGGCACCTTGGGAGCTTTGCTCACCTGGATGTGCTCAGTGACCAGAGAATCTACATCTAAGCCCTTAAGTTCAGCATTACTGTCTGCACTTTTGAGCATGTGCAGTAAAAATTCAGCACTCTTTTTGGGCCATCATCCCTGCATCCAGCCCCACTGTTTTGCGTGGGCACACCTACCAAGTCCACCATTGAAACGACAGAATGGCACACATTGCTTCTGTAAAGTGACATCCTTCAGATACATGGTGGCTTTTCGGATATGCACACCCTTAATGGCCTGAGCAGTTTCACGAGTGTTCTTAAAGTGAACATGAAGACTTGAACCTCTCGATTTGCATGACTTTTTGGGGTTTTCTGGGTCAAGTGAATAGCAAACCCTTTTTAGAGGTTCATCTCAGGCCGCCTACTAGAAAAGGTGTGGAAGATTGGATGCTGGCAGCTCAAGTCCAAAGGCAGTCTGCTTGGCGAGTTCCCTCTTCTTCAGGGAATCAGTTTTTTTCTTTCTTTCTTTTCTTTTTTCGGTTTATCAAAACCAATTTAATTTTAATCCAAGCTAAAAATCTAATTTGGTACAAATAGCTTAAAAATAACATAAGAAACCATGTACGAGATAGTCTTCACGTATATAAAAATATTACTTTTTTAGTCAGTTTTGCAAATACTGAAGATATTAGTCTGGATCTATTATGGGATGTAGACTTGATACTCTGTGATGCTCTTCTCCCAAGAACTCTCATCTCTCCCAATCCATGCTTACATTAGAAAAGAAGGCTGTTTCTATGAACACAACACTGATGGGCTCAGTCTTTTTCCATTCAGGCCTTCAACTTATTGGACAAGGCCCACCCACATTATGGAGGGTAATCTGCTTTCCTCAAAGTCTGCTGATTTATATGTTAATCTTATCTTAAAAAAAAATGCTTTCACAGAAACATCTAGAAAAATGTCTGGCCAAATGGTACCATGGCCCAGCCAAGTTGACGCAGCTGTTTAGAAGTATATTATTTAAATTCCACACATTTAATGAGTGCCCCAAATTTCTTTGTTGTCGATTTCTAAATTCAGTCCATTGTCTTTGGAGAACACAATTTATATTATTTCTAGCATTTAAAATTTATTGAGGCTTGTTTTGGCGGTGTGGTATATGCTCTATCCTGGGGAATGTTCCGTATGCTCTTAAATGGAAAATACATTCTGCTGGTGTTTTGTAGAGTCTTCTATAGAGGTCTAGCTGATGTCCAGCATTGTTTAAGCCTTCTATTTCCTTCTTGATCTTCTCTCTAGCTTTCCTATCCATTATTGAAAGTGGGGCATTGGAGTTCTCTACTATTATTATTGAATTGTCATTTCTCTCTTTATTTTGTCATTTTTTTTTTGCTACAAGTATCCTTTTTTTTTTTTGAGATCGTATTCTTTTTTTTAATAGTCAAAGTGGTTTTCATATAATTTAAAAAGCAGTTTTTTTGGTTACAGATAATATTTATATGCATTTTGACACCATGGGAAAAGGCTTTATGAGAGAGAGAGAGAGAGAAAGGGGGAAATTCAGTAATTTCCAAGATCAATCTTCAATCTTTCATATATCATTTATGGATCTTAAGTTATTTTATTTAGGAATATAAACTCTAATATTTTAAATTTATCTTGCTTATATTATACTTGGTATTTGTATAAATATATGTTAAATCTTTGAAAAGTTTTATGTTTTCTCTAGCATTTTTATATAAAACATTATGTGTAAATTGTTGCCACATTTAGAGTTAGACCTTATTTTGGAAGCTGACTTAGAATATTGGATGATAACAATGTGTTTGTTGTCTCCAGACCTTTGGGTGTTTCCAGCTTGAAGTTGCCACCAAAGGCCAATGTTTTTGAAGATGGTAAAGAAGCTGGAAGGGCCTCAATTCAAATGTAATTTTTATCTGCTCTGAAAGGATTCCAGCCACTCTTCAAAATGAAGGTATGTCGTGTTTCATTTAGAAACACCGAAGTCTTGACATTCTATGGGAGGACGGTGTGTGTGATTCCCTCCCTGAAGTCTCGGTGATTCACACATTGCTTCTTCCCCAGTTCCTTGTAATTGCTTGTTGGCTGAGTCAGGGCTCAGGTGCCCTTTCTGTTGAATTACTGCAGCTCGAGGCAAGATGGTGTTGACAAGTTCCTCTCCCTGGTGGGGTTTAATAATGTTAACAATGCTCATATCTAAGAGCTACAGTCTAGCCAGCAAATTACTTTCATAGACATGTTAAGTTTGTTTTATATCATTTAACGCATTATTGGCTGATTTCCTTTTTGTGAATATTTCCCTCTGATGCTCTGAACAAAAGGCAAACTCCAGGCTGGTCTATAATGGAGAATGTCGATACCTTCATTTGCCTATGTATGTATGTATGTATGTATGTATGTATGTATGTATGTATGCATGCATGCATGCATGTGTGTATGTATGTATGTATTGTTTCATCAGAAGCATCAAAGCTAAAACCTTGAGTCAAAAAATAATCTTCAAAAACTGTTTTGGTAGCCGGGGGAAAGCAACCAGAAATTTTAAAAACAGCCTTGAATCATGAGTCCATGAATTAAGTTTACCATTCTCCACTTATCCAAATCTACTTTTCATTTTGAGAAGTAAAAACATTTGTATTTCTTTGATTTTTCCCTTTGAAAAAATTTGTTATTGAACTATAGCTGATGTACAATATTATATAAGTTACAGGTGTACAATAAAGGGATTCACAATTTTCAAAGGTTATACTCCATGTTTACTTATTATAAATATTGGCTAATATTCCTCACATTGTACGATATATCCTTGTATGTTCTATGTATTCTTTAAGTACCCATTTGTTCATTTCTATTATATCTCCCTGAAATAGATCATATATATTTATCATTATGAAACTGTTGCCAAAAAACTGGCCTCTGTACCCTGATGGCCAAATTGAGAGTCAGAGGCAGAGTTTTGGGAGGATGGAAAAGAAGAGCATTATTGCTTTGCCAGGCAAAGGGCGTCACAGCAGGTGAATGCCTTAAAGACTCTGAGCCCATCTTGGGGTTGAGGTCTTGAAGTTTTATAGAAAAACTGGATGGAGCAGAAAAGGTGCTAACAGGGCATTTTACAGGGTGTTACATTCTCTTCATCTTGATAAGAACTTGCTCTTGTTGTGGAGGAATTTAAGAGAGGCTGCCCATTTTCTTGAGGTTAAGCCCATGACTGGCTTTCAAGACCTCTAGGGTCAAAAAGGACTAAGTTATTCTAAGAAAAGAGTGCACGGGGGTGGGGGGGGACCTGTTTGTCAGAAGATCAGTTTAGCTTAAAGGACAGGCCTGAACAACTCAATAGCCATCTTGTTAGTTTTCTGTTCTTTCAAAAGTCCCCATTGATCGCCAGCAGTATTTTTAAGTTTAAAATCCTTTTTGTGTAATATTAATATAGCCACATTTCGACTTACTTATGGTTGCTATTCCAACTTCTATTGGAATTTCAGAGATTTTTTTTTACATGGTTGTAATTTTAATAATTTTATATTTAATAATTTTTAATAATATTTAATAATAATAATTTTAATAATTCTCACCAGTTATGTGTATCTCACTGGGGAGGGGGGCCCACAGAGGTCCTAAGGTGTAATTACTGAAGTGGAACCCACTTTTTGAAATATGAATTTTCCTTGACTAGGTTTTCTTTTGATCAGGGGTTTTGTCTTTTATTATTCCCCTGTGAACATTTTAAGCCCATTTTAACCCATGAGATCGTTTTAAAAGGCCTTGTGTGATGGGTTTGCACACGGTCTGCAGTAAAGTCAGGTTGCCCAGTCTCAATGGCCATATTTGTACTCAGAAGACAGACTCAAGTTCTGGGAACTGAAGCCTCAGAGCAGTTGGTTCTGTCAGAACAATACACCTGAAACTAGACTGAATTCTGGACTTATCTGTGTCTTTCCTGGTGTACAAAATGGGGAAGCACTTGGGTCAAAGTCACATAGCCCATGAAAGTCAGAAATAGAAACCAGCCTTATATTCCATATTTCCTCATTGCCACCGACATCAGTGTAAACCCTTCACCCTTTCACCCTTTCACCCTTTAGTAACTCATTTCCTGTTTCTGAAACAGCATGATATTGCCTAAAAGAGCATGCCATTCGAATGAGTCCCAAGGGCATGGGAATCTTGCCCCTGTCCCAGTGAGCAAATAGACACAGCCTTGGCAGTGATGCAGGAATAGCCTCACGTCTGGTCCGTCTTCAGTAGCCCTTGTGATTGGTTTTCTTCCTTTGGTCCTGCCGGTCATTCATAACTCTTCACCATTCTACCTTCTGTCTTTAGGACGAACTGAGGCAAGGAAGGGTATGTCCCATGGTTTCCCAAGCTAATATTTGGAAGGTGCCATAGAGTTTCTAGATTTCACGTTGAAAAGTACATATCATAAAAGGACAACACAAACAAGAAAGCCACTAATGTCTGTCACCAGAGTGATTAGAAAGTGACTGTCACACCTCTCTGAAGCAGTCTTGTCCCCTCGTGGAGGTGCATTCCGTGACAGGTTGGTGGGCGTAGTAGACCACTACATCCAGAAGGAGCCTGGGTCAACTCATTTCTGTCTTGGGTCTCACAGAGGAGGCAGAAGGAAGGCAGAGGGTCCTGGATGGTCCTTCTTTCGTCTGAGTCTACCTCTTTCCTCTCCTCTTTGGTATCCCTCCCTCTGTCTCCTGTGAAGCCTCCAGTGTTGTCTCTCTTCTCCCTTCTTCCCACTCCCCAGGGAAATTTGACTCCACTGCCTCCCAAGGGACACAGAGCCCCATCCTTTGTTCCCTTTCTGGAATCTCACCAGTGCCATCACCTTGGGCTCTGGCCAGCTGTTAATGGAAGCTGGTTCTGAAGGGAGAAAGAATGAGATATGCAGGGGAGGGGTTAGCTGGGTCCAGTGCAGACCCCTCAACAGCTTAATATTAAAAAAAAAAAACAAAACCAAAAACAAAACTGCAACCCAATTCAAAAATGGGCAGAAGACCTAAACAAGCAATTCTCCAATGAAGACATACAAATGGCCAATAGGCACATGAGAAAAGGCTCAATATCACTAATTATCAGAGAAATGCAAATCAAAACTACAATGAGATATCACCTCACACCAGTCAGAATGGCCATCATTCAAAAGTCCACAAACGATAAATGCTGGAGAGGCTGTGAGAAAAGGGAACCCTCCTACACTGCTGGTGGGAATGCAGTTTGGTGCAGCCATTATGGAAAACGGTATGGAGATTCCTCAAAAGACTAAAAATAGACTTACCATATGATCTGGCAATCCCACTCCTGGGCATATATCTGGAGCAAAATCTAATTCAAAAGACATATGCACCCTAATGTTCATAGCAGCACTATTTACAATAGCCAAGACATGGAAACAACCCAAATGTCCATCAGCAGATGACTGGATAAAGAAGGTATGGTATATATACAGTGGAATACTACTCAGCCATAAAAAATAATGCCATTTGCAGCAATGTGGATAGACCTGGAGATTGTCATTCTAAACGAAGTAAGTCAGAAAGAAAAAGAAAAATATCATACGATATCACTTATATGTGAAATTTAAAAAAAGGACACAAACAAACTTATCTACAAAACAGAAATAGACTTACAGATATAGAGAACAAACTTATGGTTACCAGAGGGTAAAGGGGGTGGGAAAGGATAAACTGGAAATTCAAAATTTGCACCCTCTTGGGGAGTGATGGAAAAGTTAGGTATCTTGATTTGGCTGGTAGTTCCATTGGTGTACACATCTATCAAAATTCATCAAATTGTACATCTGAAGTATGTGTAGTTTACTGTACAGGAATCATACCATAATAAAGGTGTGAAAAAAAAAAACAATGAGGATGCTTGCAGATTACCTCACTCATTGCTAGAAAGCAAAACTGAGTCTTAATATTTCTTCTCAAGGCACCATAATTCAGTCCTACATTAAGAGAGTTTATTCTCCCTGTGAACATGACTTTGACTCTGCTCCAAGAGGACGCAATACCCTTGGCATGATCTGTGAGGGATATTGGATTTGTTCCTGAGCCAGTGCTCAGCACCACGTTTGTTAGGAACGGTAGATCTGGTGGCGACTTGTTTTTCTACTCTCTTTCACGCGTAAGGGGCAGGGGGTCACCATCCATTTTATCACTGGTACGTATTACTAATTTTACCATTTTGTAAGGACATTGTGACGCATGGAGAAAAGTTAATACACAGCTAGTACATTGCAAAACTAGGTTCTGAACGCTCATTTCCTGCTATCAAAGACTGGTGCTCTTTGTGCTTCATCTGAATTGCTTATGACTAGAACAAACATAAAATGTTGAAAAGAGCTCAGTCAGGTGTGATTCTGATCTCATGATTCTTCAGCACACTGGTGTTCCTTTGCTCAGTTCCTTCAGCAGGACGTGTTCTTTACTGATCAGCCTCTTTGGCTCACGTTTTTTGATCCTGTTCTAGGAACCATCTGACCTCCCTCTTCCCTTGCCTTGTTCCTCCTCACCTCTCGGAGAGGTCTTCCCACCTTGACCCCATTCCTTCTTATCTCAGTTTACCATTTTGTTTCCATCACAAATCTTCAAACCAGCAGAAGTCCCCATTAGTAGACTGTATAGACAAACTAGTTTTACTTTTTTATTTATTTTATTTAATTTTTTAAATAGAAGTATAGTCAGTCTTCAATGTTGTGTCAATTTCTGGTGTACAGCACGATGCTTCAGTCACACATGAATATACATATATTCATTTTCATATTCTTTTTCACCGTGAGCTACTACAAGATCTTGAATGTAGTTCCCTGTGCTATACAGTATAAACTTGTTTATCTATTCTATATATACCTGTCAGTATCTACAAATCTCAATTATTCTTTAATTTTATTGAGTTACAGTGAGTTTACAATGTTTTGTCTGTTTCTGGTGTCCAGCACAATTTTTCAGTCATACATGAACATACAAACTGGTTTTATACTTTTGGATGCAGCAATTCTTCAAATATACTTAGAGCCGAAAGTTTTTAGGAAAATGGTCATACTGAAAATTTCCTGAGATGATTACTGATTTGGTCCTAGACACATTCAGTGACACGAAGGAAGCCCAGGTAAATTCCAGGGACTGAGTTGATGATAACAGCAGCAAAATTTCCTTCAGCCAGATTTTTAATAGTGTATGCTCCGTGCAAGAGGATCATGTGTTTCCTTTTAATCTTTATGAAACGTTAGATGTAGGTGAGGAAACTGGAGGCTCAGAGAGTGTGCAACGTCTGTGTAACTGTCCAGGCTCAATCAGTTGGTAGGTGGCAGGTGTGTGCACTGGGGCTGGCCTCACCTTAGCCCCTGCCCTGTGTGACCTGGTGTGTCCACTTGGGCTGCGGTGCATTGGTTCAAGCTCTTGGAGCAGGTGACTCTAAAGGGAGTCATTGTTTTGGGAGCTCCTACAACACGGTAAGTGTATACTAAGTGTCTGCCCGGGGTATCCCCTTTAACCCTGAGAATAACTCTTAAGAAGTGGGTGGCATTGCTCTTCCCGTTTGACAGATGGAGAACCCTTGACTCAGTGGATCATCATCTTATACAGGGCGCGTGCCTCAGGGCATGCGCATTCCCCCCACCCCAAAGTGCCTGCAGGTCAGGAATGTTAAAGACAGTAATTTCATTATTCTTATCTTGTTCTCACAGGGCCAAGCTGTAGGAACGAGCCAATCCATGAAAGCTCCCTGAAGCAAACACAGAGGGCAGATGGAGAAGGGATGGAGGTTCTTGACTGGACCCTTTGCCCAGTTCTCAACTTGGATATCTTGTTGGGGTTCCAGCTCTGGCCATCCTGCCCCGATCCTGCACATCTCTCCATGTTTACTCCGGAACAGAGTGGACTCCTCCAAGAGCTCACCTCCAAGCTTTGTCCGCTAACGGTCAAGGGAAACATTGGGAGAAGCCCATTTCCCACAGTGGTTCTGGGTTCACACCCCACCATGACTCTCTGGGGTCTGAGTGATTTCCAGCTTGCCTGGCTGAGTGGTCATGAGGACAGCCAGCCTTGTCCTCTTCTAAAGGGATAATGGAGCCAGGGTGCCGCAGGCATGTCCAGTGTCCTTAGTTTTAAGAACAAAGGTTGGACTGTGCTGAGAGCCTGCTTCTCTTGGGTCCCTGGACTTCTTGGCTAGTCAGAGGGGGCTCTGCTTCAGAGGCATGCTTTCATATAATACCTCGTGAATGCTCCCAGCCCTCCGACCCTGACAGCTCCTCAGCGATGACAGAGCGGTGACCCCGGAACAGGGAGGAAGAGAGCTGAGTCGTTGTTGTCAACCCCAGGGGCAGAGGCTGGTCCCACATAAGCCGTGTTAGAGTGGGAAGATTATTGGCCCTGGTGTCTGAAGGCCTAGAGGTCAGAGTGGCCTCTCTGTAGCTCAGTCTCCCCAGCTGTCAGGGGGATAATGATATTCACCTTGTCCAGGGCCCTGGGAGGGGCAGACCCGGCTCTGCTGCAAGTGGTCACGCACAGCCCAGTTCATCACACGTGATCATGTGCCCCCGTGGTGTTACTGTTAAACGACACTGGAAAGACCACAGTGGAATGGGGTAAGGATTCCAGGAGGAAATGATGAGCAGGCCTTTCCTCAGGGGTCCGGTGTTCCCATTTTACAGATGGGGAGCTCAGGCCCTGCAAACCAGTTTCATAAGTAACTTATGGGACAGGAGGAGCAAAGTGTGGATTCCGATCCGGATCTGCCTGGGTATCAGGTGTCTTCTGAGAAGAAGAACATGGATCAGCCTGATTTTCCAGTCCATCCTCGGCTTCAATACTGGAGAGGCCCCTGGGGCTATTATCCCAAAGGCAACACTTCCTGTATCCTCAGATCCTCTCCCACTCACATCCGATTGGCTGCTCCTGCTCCCACGTCCCCCACTGGGCCCTGCCAAGCAGCTGGAGTGAAGACTGAATAGGGTTCTGTTACAGAGGGAGCTGCCTTTTTTTAGGAAAATGTTATCATGGGCAGCGTGGGGGCTGCAGGGGGAGAGAAGAGAGAGTAAGAGATGGCCAGAGGCTCTGCTGATTGAAATGACCCAGATTTTGCATTCTGCATGAGACCACCGCAGACCTCTCTATGTAAAACCAAACATGCCCCCTCCGCTGCCCCTAGGACTGTCCATCCCTCACCTTCGCTCTTCTCTGTCTTTTCGCCAGATCAGTCACCACCTTCTGGCCTACCCTGTAATTTGCTCATTTATCACTTTCTTTGTGTCAGATCTGCCCCTCTAGACTACACTCCGGGAAGGCAAAGTTTCTGTCTCTTTGCTCAAATACCTCCCAAATGCCCGGAGCAGGCTTGACACATGGTGAGTGCTCCAAGAATGTTTGTTGAATGAGTGCATGACCCACAGAAAAGGTCAAAGTGGGCATCAGATGGACAAGAAGTATTTTTCAAGAGCAGGGAACTCAGGTTTGACTGCCAGCTGGGGGTGTCGGTGTGATGCGCACCCCACAACCCCTGCATCCTCAGTTCCCTACCTGCTGTGTGTGTCTGTGCGTGTCTGTGTGTGTGTGTGTGTGAGTGAGGGTGAGTGTCTGATGTGGCAGGAACAGCAGAATGATGAGGAGGGCAGGGAACTCAGGTTCGCACTCAAATCCAGGAGCAGGCACAGCACAGTAGTAGGGCTGGGAGGGACCTGGGCTGCCCCGAGCTCTCACCAGGACGGCACTGGCAGATGAGCTGCCTGAGGTCTGGGAGGGGGCAACAGCTTGCACAGGGCATCCTGCAGGCAGAGGCTTCATGGCCCCTCCACCCTGCGAGGCTGCACATCCTCATCTTGGCTGGAGGAGCCTGAGAATTAGTGAAGTTCAGACACTTGCCCGAGGGGACCCGAGCCCCTTTCCTGAGCTGCACAAACCCCATACGACCTGCTTCTGAGTTCTGACTCTGCCCCAGCGGTGTAACCTTGGACAAGCTGTTATGTTTCCCTCATGTGCCTTGGTGGTCCCCATCTGTAAATGGGCTAGTAAAGGCGGCTGCTTCACCAGGTTCGGGTAAGGTGGTGCTTGTAATCCATTAACCAGTCATGGAACCCGTTCAGTGGGCCTCAGTTAACATGAGATGATACCAGGGACACACCTGGCTCCCTCGCACATTTTACCAAAGGCAGGTCTTGAGCAAAGTTGCTTTCAGTTCCTGGAGGCCTCAGCGAGTTGACCAGCATCACTTGTGGTTGGGCGGGGCCCAGTCTGGCTCAGAGGCCCCTCCCTGGAGGAGGCTGTACTTTCTGATTGCAGCTACCTGCTATATAAGGTCCCTTACACCCCTGCTACAAGCTTCTGCCGGGACCCACCCTCTGGAGGGCAATCTCTGGGCCGAGACCGAGAAGGTGAGGGGCTGGGGCTGGGCTGTGGGACTCAGGCTGGGAGAAGCTGAAAGCAGAGGCGGGGCATTCAGGGCGGGCTGGGGGACAGCGCATCTCATGGCTCCTGCTCCTTGGGCAGTGCTCAGGGGAGGGGCGGCTAGAGCGGAGAGGTGCTGAGGTTTGCTCCGTGTGTGTGATGCTCTGTCCTTCTCATGGCTTCTGTGAGCCCTCGCTCCTCTGTGCGGAAGGTGAGAGCCATTGTGGTAGGTCCCTCTCAGACTGTTGAAAATATCCAAGGATAGAAGGAGTGGGAAGGCCTTTGCAAAGCGGTGGACACACGCCTCTCGTTCTCACTTGCCCCACGGGGCCCCCTGCCCCGACCCCCACCTCGCTGACCCCTCTCTCCCACGGAGGTGGGGAGCCAGGCTCTGGGCCCCACCACCTCCAGGTGCTGTCTCTCTGCTGCATGTCCCTGGATAAGGTCCTGACCTCTCCGGGCCTCCAGTGTTTCCCCCTGGAAATGGGGCTAATCGTCAGGGCTCCGCCCCAAGGGCTCAGGCGGTTTGTCTGCTTAACTGATGTCACTGCCGTGGCCTCTTTAAGGTCACCTCCTTCCCTCCCCTCTCCTCTTCCCCCGTCCCCACAAGGCTTCCCCGTCCCTTCCCAGGAGGCCCGACCCCTGAACCTCTCTCTGTCCTGGGTTTCCGGGCCTGGAAGGTGACTGGGCCGGGAAGGATACAAGGTTCCGCGCACAGAGGAACTGCCACGCGCTCCACACCAGACGTACGTTATCTGTTCTCCCTGGATCTCTAAGTGGCGGGGCCACTGGCTAACTGACAGGCCCTCTGTTCCCCTGATGGGCTGGTTTCTCCTCCTCCTTTTCACCAACCCCTGATGAGTTAACTAGGGGAGCATAGGTGCAGGGGTGCGTGTGTGTGTGTGTGGGATGTGTGTGTGGGTGTGTTAGTGTGGGGGTGTGTGTGTTTATGTGTGTGCTGTGTGGGGGGGGTGTATACGCGGTGTGTGCACATCTCGGTGAGGTGGGCGGCAGGAGGCGGGCTGGGGCTCCCAGGTGAAGATGGGGTGCTCCTTAGCAAGCGGGCAGCTATCACGGTGCAACTCAGCGTCGGACCGGGAGGGACCCGGAGCGCACCCAGTGCTGGCCTCACAAGCTGGGTGAGCTCGGGCAGGTTCCAGCACCCCTCCATCGGCCAGTTCCAGCACCCCTCCATCAGCCAGTTTCGTCACCCCCTCATCGGCCAGTTCCAGCACCCCTCCATCGGCCAGTTCCGGCTGCCCACCTGGGGGCTGGGCTGCAGCCTCCGCGGCCGCACCGCGCACCGGGGCTGTCTGCAGGGAAGGGTGTGTCTGTACCTGCACTGGCCCACACGGCGGCCACCTGTGCGGCGTGGCTGGTGACTGAGAAACAGAATGTTTCCTTTTCATTCCTCCAATGAATCTGAATGTAAGTGGCCATCTGTGGCTCATGGCTACCGTTTATAGGATAAATGAGCTAACGATGAGGGAGGCCGGGTTCCCCTTCCGCACTGCTTTGATACAGGGGCAAGTGGACATTCTGGGAGGTCTGATTCAGGATCCTGATAAATACAAATGAATCTTAGCTATGAGTCGATTTGCAGGTGCAGAGAGATTGAAGGCTCGCCGGTCAGCGGTGTGCGCGGGCCTCTAATTTCAGCCCTGCGGGTTGAGTGTATCCAGGCCCCAGGGCTTTGGGAGTCACGGAGACCGTGTGGAGTGGAGCTTAGGGGCCTGGACCAAACCCAGCTGTAACACCTCCTAGGAGTGCGACCCTGACTTTGAATGCTTCACTTAACCTTTCTGAGGCTTGATTTCCCCTTGAAATGAGGGTGATGCTCATAATAGTGCCTGCCTGCTGGGAGGGAGGAATTACAGGAATCAATGCACCTTAGTGCTAGGAACAGAATAGATGTCTGCCTGTTGGAGTTATGATGGCAGAGACAGAGCCTCGAAGTGTGAATGTGGCAAGATACCAACCACAGGATGGACATCACGCTCTGGGAGGGGAGAGCCAGCTTTCTTCCTGGACCCCCATCCTCAGTGGGTCCGCCTGCCCATTTCCTTCCCACAGCGGCTCTGTAGGAAGGCCCCCGGCTGTGTTTCCTGTCTCTGTGTAGATCCTTCTGCAGGTGTCTAGGATTGGGGAAATCCGGACTGTTGTAGGTCTACGGGCAGGGTGGACCCTGCATCGCGGCTCTGTGACCCCCGCTGAGGATGCTGACTCTTTCTGTGACAAGGATGAAGCTGTGTACGTGTGATTGCAACCCTAGGGAATGTCACTCCCCAGTAGCCTCGGAACCCCCAGACTTCCTTCTTTATGTCTCTTCAGGCTTCAGGCTCTGCGGCCACAGTCCTCGTCCTCGGAAGACGTCAGGTCCGGCACCATGAAGGGCTTCCTCGTTGCGGGTATCACCGCACTGCTCACGGTTGCAGCTGTAGGTGAGGGAAACCACGCGGCCCCCTCTTGGGATGAAAACCCCTTGTCTTTCCTCCTGGTCCTCTGGGACCCTCTCATGTGACTTCTCATGTCAAGGTGTGGTCAGCGCGGAACATTCTCACTCCGTGCGCGCTACTCCTGGTCGCACTGTGCTGTGGGTCAAGGCTGGGTCTTCCCATTGGGGAATGACGGATGGGGGGAGAAACTTAACTGGGGTGGCTCCATCTCACAGCCTGAAGTTTGGCGGCGGGGGGGGGGGGGGGAGCCCAGAGGGGAGGGATACCATCTGAGTTGCTTTTTGACCCTGAAGTTACTGCAATGCTTTGTCCAAAGTATACTCTGTAAATGTCTCCTGAATGTTGACGATGCCAGACATCTTGTGTCCCCAGAATCCCTGAAATGTCTGCAGTGTAATTCATGGGGAAACTCCTGTGTCAACGCAAATGCCACTGAATGTCCTGCAAATGTCAGCACCAGCTGTACCTCCTTCTTGACCATCGCTTCTGTAGGTGAGCCGAGGGGCGACCATCATTCCCATTTCCGACACTTGGGGAGGGCAGGAACTGGGGAGTTGGGCCAGGAAAGGAAGGCCGAGGGCAAGGCTGAGCTGCGCAAGCAGGGAGGGGGGCCACGAAGTCACCTCCCAGGAGAAGCAACAAGCCGGGGTCAGACGGTAACACAGTGGCAGAGCCAAGCGAGCAGACAAGCCCTGTGGCTCCTTGGAGTTGCTGTCGCCAACTGGGACCTCATTCTAGACCAGCCTTCCTTCTTCTCGCTGTTCCTTTCTACCCCAGATCCAACATACTCTCTCTCAGGCTTTCTTTCAGGGTGTTCCGCTGGCATGATTGTTACCTCTCTCTCAGCACACTTTGATTTATTTTTAACTTTTTATTATGGACATTTCACACATATACAAAAGCAGGAAGAAGCTATGATGAACTGCCACGTAACCATCATCCTGTGTCAACAACAAACTTTTAGCTGTTTTTTTTCCCCGTAGTATATTAAAGCAAACCTAGATAACATGTTACTTCCCCTATGAACAATTCACTACTCATCTCTGATAAGGACTTTTTCTTTCTTTCTTTTTTCTTTTTATGTAACTACCACACCACTATCACACCTAAGAAGATCAGCTGCAATCCTTTAATTTCTTCTAATACTCACGCCACCTTAAAGATGTTCCAAATGTTTCAGAGGGGAGGGTATAGCTCAAGTGATAGAGCGCATGCTTAGCATGAACAAGGTCCTGGGTTCAATCCCCAGGACCTCCTCTAAAAATAAATAAATTAATGAACCTAATTACCCCCCACCAAAACAAAAACATTAAAAAAAAAAGGAAAACAAACAAACAAACAAAAATGTTCCAAATGTTTCAAAGATGTGTTATATATAGACGATGCGTTGGAATTTGGATCCAAACGAAGTCCTCACATTGCATTTTGCTGTTAGGTCCACTGTGTCTAATTCGTTGAATGATAGCTAACATCACTTTTTTTTTTTTTTTTGCTCAATCCCATTGATTTGTTGGAGAAATAAGGCCATTTGTCCTGTAACTGTCTCACAGTTCAGCTTTGCTCCCTTGTGGTGTCATTTCTCTTGTTCTTCTATTTCTGGTATTTCTTGTAAACAGCATCCACGCTGCCAGTAGAACATTCCTCAGGGGTGGAAATGTCTGTATCAGTGATGGCCTGTCCTGTAGCCACATGTAGCTATCAATCAATTGAAATATGGTTAGTGTGACTGAGGAGCTGAATTTTAAACAGCATCACAGGTAGCTAGTGGCTACCGTATTGGCTAGCTCTGGTCTAGAAGCTTGACTAGCTTCAAGTTCAACATTGTGCTGCACACTGGCCCATCCCATCTGCTTGGCTATATTTAGAGATTCTAAGACTGATCATGGGCTCTGGGGTATCAGTCTGAACCACCCATTTCTAGGCTCCCCAACTGCCTTCCACCTGGAATTTAATCTGCATCTCTGATAACACCCTGATAATACTACCTTATGGGGAAGGATTTTTTTTTTTTACAGAAAACTCTCTCCAGTGTCCCCCATCCCCCAAATCGCATTGGGCTGAGGGGGTGTTTTCCGCCCTTGGCTGAAGCAGTCACCCTTCAGGGTCTCTGCCCTCCCTGAACTCTGTGCACCCAGGCCTGACGATCTGTGTTTGTCTTTGTGCAGAAGGAAACTTCATATTTTACCAGAATTCGGCCTGCTCTGCACACAACTGCAGTGGGATGGAGGCTTACAGTTTCAGTGTCCACACGGCTAACGAAAACTTTGTATTTGTAAGCCAGTGCTGCCAAGGAGGCCCGTGCGGTAACGTCACTGTCACTGCAGGTGGGTGCTGGCCGTGCGCGCCCCTTTCTCTGTCCTCCCAGCTCCGTCCCTTCCTTCACCACCTGTGTTCTCACAGGATATCTTAAGTCAAGGTGCGTCAGTGCATATTTGAGCAGCATTAGCAGCTGACATACAAGAATTCCTTAAGACACAAGTGAGGAAAACCAGCATTACTACCGTGCTTTCCCCTTTCTCAGTAAAGACAGAAATCACAGCGCTCCAAGGTGTGTGCAAAGGATTAGATGCTCATTTGTAATCTCAACCCCTTGTGGTCTCAGGCCCTCTTCTAAGACTCTTAAGTCTTAAAAATTTTTGAGGATCCCAAATAACTTGTGTTTAGTGGATTATATCTATCAATATTTACTCTATTAAAAATCAAGGCTAAGAAATTTAGAAATCTCTATTAGTTCACTAAAAATAATAAAACCCATTACATGTTAACATTAATAACATTTTTTTTACACAGAAATAACTATTTTCCAAAACAAAAAAATAATTTAATGAGGAGAGTGGCATTGCTATATGTTTCCTCAAAGCTCTTTCATTTCTGGTTTAATGGAGTAGAGCTGGATTCTCAGATTTGCTTGTTCATTTAGTTCGTTGCAATCTCACATGTCATTTGGCTCCTGGAAAACTTCATTGTATTTTCATGAAAGAAAGAAAGTAAAAGGGGCAAAGAGTATCTTAATATTACCATGAAAATGATTTTGACCTAGTAGACTCCCTGCAAGGGTTCCCCACGGGTTCCTGGACCCCAGTTTGAGAACTGCTGGTCAAGACCGAAGCCTTCTTTGTGAAGAAGAGAAAATGTGGCCATAGTCACAGAGTTCATTATTAGCAGAGCTGGGTCTCTGTATAATTCCCGCCCACCCCCCTCCCCAGTCACAGTCTTAAATAATGGCCTGTGTCCTTCTGTTCAGAGCAAGATTGAATGACAGTTGTACACCTGTTGGCAAGTGTTCAGAATAGCTGACTAATTCTGACATTGGCTACAGGTTGTTTTTAGCTCAAAATCTCACCTTTCCTGTCCCCATCCCACCACACTCACTGACCACAGTTCTTGAAGACTGACTGGTGTGTAAAGGTAGGTGTATGAGGTTGTGTCTTGTAAATATTTTGATGGGATGTGGGGGTGAGGTGACTGGTGTTTTTAAGGCAGGATCTGAGATTCCTGAGCACGCAATTGCTCCGTTCCTCGGGTCTCTGACTAGTGTGTCTGCCTATTCCCTTCCAGCCCTTCCCCTCTGGGCGGTACCAGGATCTCTGTCATAACACACTTCTGAGTTAATGACTCTTCTTCCACCCAGCTCCTCCACTGGTAAACGCGTCCAGCAACATAGAGTGCCCTGCATGTTTTGAATTTAATAGAGCTTCCTGTGATGGGAAACCCCTGAGATGTAATAACAGAGAAATGTGTGTCAATCTAGTCGCTGGATGGAATGGTATGTTTCAGCGTTCCAATTCCTTTTCATGGGACTTCAGTCATAAATTCTGGGTTAACATAGAAGGACTGGGGAAGGTTAGTAGGATGAAGGGATAAAGTCAGATTCCTTTGAGATAGTGAGGCTGTTAATGTAGCCTTGAGCTGATAGATGTTTCTGTCTCTTCAGCCTAGAGCCATCCCTCCTGGGCTGTCCCTCTCTTGAACGCTGTTCACTGTGGCTTCTAAGCAAGCCAGTCTCGTTTTAGGCATCAGGTCACTCTTGGCATTTACTTATTTACGGGTTGAGCCATTTTGTAGATGTGGGTGCATCTAACTTGGTTCCTTTTATATGTACACTTTCATTCTCGACCTGTCACTGAGAGGTGTTGGTTTAGGACAGCTTGGGTCACCTGGAAGGAAGAGTCACACTGAGCTTTGATATCCAACCAGTTGATCTTTTCTATGAAAGTAATTTGATATTAACCAATATGAGACACAAAGTAACCATCGTGCAATACAAAACTAATACATGTAATTCTTTAAATATTCAGACAAGTGTTATTCATGCCTGAATACTTAAAGAATAATACATTTATTAATCAGAGTAAATTAATTACTGTGAAAGGGCAATCTTCAAACCCTATGGCTCAATACAGCAGACGTTTATTTTGCTGTTCGTGCAACAGTTCATTGCAGAGTCCAGGACCTTCCTTCCATCCTGAGGCTTTGGCCCCTTCCCACCCACGACTTGGCAGCTCTCTGCTGTATTCTTAGCATCTCGCTAGCAGATGGGGGAAGAAAGGGCATGGAGGAAGGCAGGAAGGCTTTTCCAGGCAGGGCTTACAAGTGAATGCATCGTTCCCACGTTCCACTGGCTGGACCCCAGACTATAGAGGAACTGAAGGTGGACATGTAACCCAGTGGTAGCCCAGCAGGAAAGGAAGAGGCGTGAAGCTAAAACGAACAGCCAGCTAGTCTTTGCCACAAACGTGGCTCCGAAGGACAAGGGTTTAAGAGCACCAACACCCAGGGACAATTTGATTCCAACTTTAAAATGGCAATTACAGTATCGGAAACCAATGCTTAATTGTAGTTGGAGATTTCTTAGTGGGGCCAAACATCATACTTACCCTGAACTTCCCTTGACTTTTTTTTTTTTAAATAGACTTTATTTTTTAGAGCAGTTTTAGATTCACAGGAAAATGTAGAGAAAGGTAGAGAGATTTCCCCTTCACCCCTTGCCCCCACACATACA